>NC_051053.1:22702783-23309658 GCF_904848185.1 Acanthopagrus latus | reverse complement strand
TGTAGCTAGCCACCATTATCTTATGAGCTCATAAATCAATTACTCATAGACCCAGTAGCCATAGCGTTTGCCTGGATGTCGGGAAGTTACTACAGGCAACATTGCTCACTTCAACCTCATTTTAGGACAGAGAACTGGTACTGAACACGGCCTCTTTGACTGATGGAGGTCAGTTTGAAGACGGGGGTCCAGGATGGAGGCGATTTACAGCAGTTCTGACCAGGAATATGAAAGTAGATGCAGGATTATTTCCTTTCCCGACATGCTGTAAGTTTATTATATTAGACTAGACTGAAAGCTAAGAAAGCTTGTGAAACATAGCGACTGCCCCTGGGAAATATTTTCAAGCTGAAACTCGCTTCTTGTAGTTTAGTGGTATTAGGAGACATACAGGCCGGGGCTAGCTGGTTAGCATGCTAACTTAAGTGTTCTTTGACATGACATAAACACTGTTGTTTCTTTTCATTCTGTTTCTAATGTTTGTTCAGTTTTGAAATGTTTAAAACTATAACTCTGACCATATCTTACAAATTGCCGCTCGTTTATGAGGCTGCTTAGTTAGCTTTGTGTAGCTTTTGCCCATAAACCACAAGAAGGGAAAAAAATCTTAACAAAAAAAAAAAAAATTGCCCCTTGAGATTTGAAAAACAGATCTTTTTTAAAGTCTTTCTTACAGTTAAACAATGCATTCTTCTTTTAACCCTCCTCCGATATGATTTGAAGTCACTCTCAATAATCACATTCGTGATGAAAAATGTCAAAATGCTTCTCCACCGAAAGCTGCAGAGCTGCTTGTTCTACTGAATTATATTTTCAGTGCGAGGTTGGCGAAACTAAACAAGAAGTCTCTATTTATACCTCGTGTATTCACAATGCCGCGTTATTATAAATAATGAGGTCCCTGAGGTTTGCATTCTGACAGTGTGGTAGTTGTTACTAGCAGCCATTTAGCCACACTGAGCTCCCTGGTGGCCTTAAGACTCCAAGAAAGAGAGCACCAGTGCTGCACTCACTGCAGCTTAAAAGTATGTTAACCTTCTGTGAGAGTATGTACTGTATGTCCACACAGGTGTAGTGAAGTATGAGTGAAGGTATGTGCCCTGCATATCTGAATGTGCTGCGTATATATGAGAGTGGTGGTATACAGTGTGTGCTCTGGTTATGTATGTGTGCCTGAGGGTGTGAGTCAGTGTGTGTATGCTTTTGCAGTGCATAGATTTAAATCAGAGTGTGTGTGTGTGTGTGTGTGTGTGTGTGTGTGTGTGTGTGTATGCAGAGGCAGATGACCTGATTGGTGGCGGGGTGGCCAGCTGGTGAGGGTTAGTGTTTCCTCTGGCATGAAAACTCTTTGCTTGGATCATCACGGTAACCACGGAGGGGGGATGTGTGTTTGTGTGTGTTTATGTGCAGCGAGAGGACACAGACACTATTTTTGTGTGTGTGTTAACATATAAAAGCGCATAATCGACCATTAGTGCTTCAATTTATGGTGTTGATTGCTTTTTCGTTACCTTAAATCAAAACAATCGTAAATAACTTACATGAGAGATTTTCTTTACCCCCAACCAAGTTGGACGCCCCCAGATCTCTGAGGCATTCAAGTAATTTTGCTGATGCTTTCATTCAGAGCAGAAAAGTTCTGCGTGCAGCTTCAATTCCAGGACTAACATCATTATAATCAGTCCAGGGTCTGAGCCACGATGTCGGAGAATTATGTGTTTTCATACTATACATTATTGCTGCTCCACACGTGTATGCTGTGCAGACAGTATTTCAGACGGTGGGTCTGAATATTTTAGGATGCAGTAAGCTTTCTGTCGACTGGCACTTTCCTCTCCAGTTTTAATCCTTCTGGATCCCTCTGTAAAAAGGACCTATTTGTAAGAAAGCTGATTTTTGAATCTCATTCCCAACTGTTAGATGGGCTGGCCGCCATCCCAAAGCATCAGTTTTTGACGAATTGGGACAATCAAATTTTAAAGGATATAAATCTTGTTTTTTCGCTCTTCAAAAGCACTGGCACTGCTCTGACTGAGGTGACCAATGATGGCCTTTACTGTGATGTTGATACAGTTAACCACAATGTCATAATCAGACTGAAAAACCATGTTGAGATGTTGGTTGATGGGTTCATCCATTATGCAACAGGTTGTTCTTTTTAAATGCCTGCATTTGTAAAGCTCCCTTTTTTGGAGTTCCTCAGGGATCTATTCCGGGTCCCATTTTATTACATTTTTACTAATAATTACATTTTTACTGTTACTAATTACGTGCTACCTGTGGGACAAATCATACATAGACATAATATTATCATTGCTACGTAGATGATACGCAACTATAACCCAATAAAACCTGGTAGCCCTGATGTACCTCCATGAATTCTTGTACCTGTGATCTGCCAACTCCCTGTGAGCCTGCTATCACTACTTTAGATCCTATTGCACATCCCTTAAGGTTAATAATACTGAAGAGAGTATTCTCCAGTTTGATGACAAACTTGCTGAATTAGCCGGGGATTTGCAGATGGTCATTTTTTTAGCTTATGGAAATGTTATGGAGCGTAAGTAAATATCCTGAGGGCCTCAGGGCCACAGTGGGAACTCTGGGTTTATAATTTGTACATTTATGTTATATGATAGAGAAACATAGACACACACATATGCAAATGCACAATTTAGTTAGCTGACTGGGTAAATGCATATTCTTCTGTGTTGTTTTAATTATTTTATTGACTGATTCTGACTGTTTGTTATTGTCATGAGAGGCTCACTGTAGTTCCCATCACATAATTATTCTCTCCTACACAGATAAATCTCTCACAACACTGTGAGCATTTTTTCCACTCTTGCCAGTAAAGTGTTTTTAGACACACCTACCAGTATGTCCTGTATGTCATGTGCTGCCAAATTGAAAGTTTGTTCTTGGCCTAAACACACCTACGACACACTAGACTTCAGCTTTGGGGTGGAAGAGCAGCCGCCCATCAATCGGACGGTCAGTGGCTCAATCCCTGCAGTCTGGTGGCACTTCCATTGGTGTACGACTGAGTATGAATGGTTATTACTCCTAATCAGCAGGTGCATGATGTGTGTGTGAAAGGGTGAATGTTGTTGTAAAGTGCTTTGAGTGGATCGTACGACTAGAAAAGCACTTTATAAATTCAGTCCTTTTACTACAGGAGCACAGCTACTCTTTTCTCAGATTCACTTTCTCCTCTCTGTCTCATCTCGCATATTCAGGCCGGGGACCACCCCTCCCTTTGTTTCCGCTCTGTGTGCATCTGGCCGTGGGCTCGCTCTGGTCTGACTCTGGGCAAGGCAGGTCTGCCTGAGGCTCTTACTGCTCACCTGCTACTGTCCTGCAGGATAGTAGCAGGTAGAAGACATAGAGATACAGAGAACAACCTTCCCTCTGATGTAAACTCTACAACCCATTAGTATCAACTATTTAAATCAAAAAGGGCCATAATAAGATTAGCACGAACATGTCTCAAATACACTTGATCAGACAAGTAATGAGATTTTCTTGAACATCAGTGTTAAAAGTAATAAACGGGGACAGGAAGACATCAAAGTTACACCACATATCACAGGGCTGTGAAATTGTGTGGTTAACATGTTGGCATAAAAAAGTGTCTGCTTTCACATCCAGCAAAGACCTCGCTTTGATTTGGTGTCAACTCCTCAGAAAAATATCTGGGTCTTTGGCTACGTCTGCTCAACCATGTTCACCAGCCAGATGTTGACTCTGCCCATCTGTCATTCGGTACCTGGCAGGTAGTCTACGGTATATCACCGCTTTTTTTGGAAGAAGTGTCTGCCTGAAGGGAGTTTTATGTGAATCGCTTCGACTCTGTCATACAATAAATGTCTGGTAAAAACCAAAACATGGAGTAAAACAGGACGGAGACAAAGTACCATTACACACCTTCCTATTATTTGGCAGAAAAATATCGAAATGTCAGACAAAGTATCAGACAAAGTTCAAGTTAAAATAACTAGTATTTTATTCATTTTTTTATGAATGAAAATACAAATTGTTGTGGTCATTTCTTTGGGCCACAAGTTGGTAGTAAAAGAAAGTTAGAAGGACAGACCAAGCAAGTGAAATAATGGCGAGAGAATATAAAAAGCATTAAGTGCTGGGGGGGTGAAGGTGTGAAAGACTCAGAAAGAGAATGCGATAACATAATAAAGTAGATGAACTGTGCGCACCCACCCTGAAACCACAGCACTGTTGATTTTTACGACAAAATGGAAACTCCACTTTTGCTCTGATTTATCACCTACAAGTGAAACAGTCTCTCTCTCTCTTTCACTCACTTTCCCAGTTTTAATTTAATTTGTAGTGGTCAAGTCGCCGCCCATAAACAAAGCACGCACCAATGATTGATGATGCAAAGACACACCCTCTCTGCCTATTGTGTGAGTGTTTTTGGAAAAGCCATGAATTGTCAGTGGATTACATGCTGCACACATGTGACAATGCTGCTGTGGTGAGATTTTTTTTTTTTTTTTTTCCCAAGCTGGGTTTTTGTTCTGTGTTTCACGGAGGGCAGTGGGAACTGATGAAAAGTCCTTGGGAGGTGTTTGATGATGTGATGGCAAAAGGTAAATGTCAATGCATTCATAGGACGCACAAACACATTCTGTACACTCTCTTTCTTTCTCTCTCTCTCTCTCTCTCACACACACACACACACACACACATTCGCTAACACCAGAACTGCATAGAGCCACCAGCAAACAAGCACACAGAAACCAAAAACACACAATATATACTTTTCACTATTTTGTCCCTGACACACCTAATTCTGTGGTAGACCAACTTGAATGACAACACAGCACACACAAGGGAGAACTGACTGACCTTCACCACCACAGACACAAACATCACTTCATCAGCCACCTCGACTCCGCCGCAGGCCGGGCGGCGTTTTGTCAGAAGGAGGCTGCAGACGGACAGACAGACGGAGAGGAAGCAGGCCGGCACAGTGATACTGCTAATGTACAGTATGATCAGAGAAAAACCTTCTGCAAACCTTAAAAAATAAACGGTACAAATCAAGTTTTGGTAACAACATTATTAAGTACTGAATGTATGTGTTTTCTGTACAGTCTACATTTGTGGCATTGACTCTGTAGGAGGTACAGTTAAGGTTGGATATCGAACACTAGCAAAGCCAAACCTTGGTTTGGTTGGCGAAAGTATCTAGTACGAACGCTCCATGGACCCCACAACACGGAAGATCCGGGTCATCTTATAGCTGGGAAGACGAGTTCTTTGGGTTTCATGAATGACTGAGCAGCTTTTATAGATATAAATGGGGCTCTGCATCCAAAGCTGTATCCAGGTTTGAGTGAAATTAGTTTAGCTGTTCTGAAACTCTGGCTCTCGGTGTAAATTTGCACTCAACTGGAGGCTCACCTGGACCGTTTCTGGAGGCAACATCTTACACAGACATCCAACAAAGTTAATGTATGAAATCAATCACAGAAAATGTAAAAAGACCAGCCCGCTAACTTGAAATTAACTAGAGAGCATTGCAGCCATAACCAATTTGTATAATTGGTGCGACTCTCCTGATTTCCAGACTTTGAAATCCATCATCCGTCCATCCTCCTTCAACAAGACAATCAGTGTTCAGGAGCCGTAAGAAACAACGAATGAATAGTGAACAAAACCATGATGTTTTCCTAAAACCTAACCAAGTCAGTCTGGTGCCTTTTCTTTTGAAAGCGTGACCGGATGCTGTTCATTTGTTACAGCTAATCCAACCACAGAATGACACGGTGTTGTTTTCACAGTCAGACGAGGCCAAACGCAACAGTAACACAGTGGAGAGGCCGGTCGGTTATAGTCTGGCCTGAGAGCAGGGCTGGTTCTTTAATGTTAAGAATCCAACTGGTATCAGTCTAAACTCTAATGTATCAGCTGACCTTTTTATATCCCCTGCAGCTGCATCCACACACACACACACACACACACACAAACACATGAACACATAGTGCGGTTGGACTCTCTGGTTCTCCGGGGGGCAGTTAAGATGGTCACGCCTTTCCCTCTGTGCCACTGAGGCCATGCCACTGTCTGTTTCAAATTTAACATGCCCCCTCCTACACACACACACACACACGCACACACACACACACACACACACGCACACACACACACAAACATATTGAGAAACACACATGTAAATGCTTTACACTGACATTGCCTGTTTCACATTACAAACACATACATTCATCTGACACTAACTAACTGACAAGCACGCAGAAATACAGAAACACACGTACAAATGCGCCCGCACACACACACACACACACACACACACACACACACACACACACACACACACACACACACACACACACACACACACACACAATGGCTGTGTCCCTGTCTGTTTGACATTAAAGCTGAGTCCCTCTGCACCAGAAGGCAGTTGTTTATGTAGATATAAACTATTGCTCTAATTACCCCATATGTAGTCCTCCAAAAACAATGACGCTCTCTGATGAATATTTAACGACTGAGCTCTCTCTCTCTCTCTCTCTCACACACACTCACACACACACACACACACACACACACACGAATGCATAATAATGATATGTGTGCACACTTTCTAACACCACCTGATGAGAATTTATCACAGACAAACAGTGAAAACAGCTCATCCTCTCGTCTCCTCTGAGGGCTCTGATATCTGAAAACGTCCCTGGTGTCAGACTCCCCTGCAGGAACTCACTCACACCTTTGCCACCAGATTAGCTCTGGTTATGAGCTGGTCTCATTCAAGAAAGTTACCTACCTCGGTGGTATTTTGTAAATCAGCTTGTGTTTCCATCAGTTTTGAGTTGAACCATTGTAACTAACGGTTGCTCAACTAACAGCGACCTGTAGAAGGGGACACGCCGACTTTGGTTCTCACTCTTCAAGTCAAGGATAAACTGGTATTTGTTGGTTGCAGCTGGGAACCAACTCTACAGGTGCTGAACTCATTTACTTTACTCAAAACACTTATGGTTGTGTGTGTGTATAACCAACATTCACGCGACCACCTGAGCGATACGTGAGAACTGGACCCGCAGCATGTTGTGCTTGCTAACTTTGCAGAAACGAGTGTAACACGGTGAACCTTACAGAGAGTGAAACCAGAGGCGTGGAGAGTGATATTTGTGAGGGGCTATCAAGATTTTCTCCGTCCGTAATTAGTCAGCATCAAAGAGGCAGATGACAGCTTCCTGTGAAGAGGCCGGAGAGGGGAGAAGATAGATTTCAGTCAGACGTGGTTAAGTACGTTAAATACTTCCAAGATTTGCTCCCGGGCGTGCAGGCACGCACACTCAGATGCTTCTCGCAGAAGTGTCACATGTATCATCAGGCTATTAACAGATTATCCAGAAGTCAAGACAGCTTGGAAGCAACAATACAGTGTTCAGGGTGCAGGATGGTTATAAAGATGGGATGGGCATCCCATGAAATTCAGATGATCAGTCTGTAGTTGCTTCTCAGAGAGACATACCGAGAATGGACAAAGCTTGAGAGCAGAGTGATTTGGTTGATCTTCATAAATCTTGATGTGGTATCATGTTTTTGGGTGCTGTTACTTAGTAGATTATTGCTCTGTGCATAATGTCCATCTTAGTGGAAAAAATCCTGATAAAGCCAGTCCTTGAAGATGAATATCTCGAGCGAGCACACCGACTCTACCTTCTCCTCACTCCTCTCAGACTCTTTACCGGTATTGTTTTAGTGTATAAGCCTCGCTCGGCTCCAGCAGACAAATTTAGGGTCCTTCCTCTTATTGAATTTCATCCAGAAGCGATATCATAACCACAGAAGACTGACTGCTACCTGGAGGGCTCGGATGAACTCATTCAGCTGTGATTCAATGACTCACACATCTCCCCTCTCTCCCCGTGTTTGCTTTAACTTCTCATCTCTCTTCCCACCTTTTTCTTTGTGGCTGTCTCTCTCTGGATGTCAGCCGTCTGCTCCCTTGGTCCTATTCAGCGATGATGGTTTATTTAAAGTTATTAGTGTGGTTTGTTTTGCTCCACTCTCTCTCTTCCTATCGCATATTCTCTTCTTTCAAGTCTCACTGCTCATTCTCATCCATCATTTCCTCCCATTACTATAAAAATATTTTAACCAGGAGAAACACACGTCGCCTGCAACTGATACCAATGTGCTTTATAAATAAAATACACAGATAATTGTACTGATTAAAGCTGCAAGATCCTACCTTTTTAAGTTTTAATGTTTTTGTTATAACTTTGTTTCAATGATAGACAAACTAAATACAAACATAAACCATTTTAAACATTGCACATCTGTACATAAACAGCTGTATGGCAGAATAATACTCTTACACCAAGCAACAAATGAAGTATAGACAGATTGAGGACAGTCAGTTTTGATATTTTAGATAAATACAGACCCTGTTGGTAGCTTCTGTTTCCTGTAAACTCTTCTGATTTCTTCTGACAACTGTTTGGATATTGGATTAATATTTGCTCAGCATCCATTCATGACATCATCTCTCTTTGCCTCACAAGAACAAGTACATTTGTCGCAGTGTTTCCAGTTTGATTTTAGGATAAGTAATTATATTATGCACATTTTTTTTTTGCTTTAAGTTTACATTTTTTTGTTGTTGTCATGTGTGGTTATGTGTTTGTTTTCAAAGTTGTGGCCATTTGTGTGTGTAACAATATGTTTGAAAGCTGTTTGTATATGTATATATAGCATGTATATACATGTATGTGCTGTGAGTGTGCTTGTGTATTTTTCCACAAACTAAAAGTGATTAATCTCAACACAGTTAAAAGGTTTAAAGCACGGTTTATCTTGACCTCCTCTCTTTCACTCATCATATATAAGAGGGAGTTTATTTTCTCTTCTCTGCGCTCCGATTTGTCCGAGTTGAGGAGAGATTGCGGCCGTGTTGAGGAGTGTAATATTTCGGGCCACTTTGACCTCTAACTGAATTCCAGCGTGCGCCGGTGGATCGTGTGTCCTGATGGTCAGAATGGCAGCTGGAAAATCCAAGAAAACATGGTTGACCAACACCATGGGCTTGTTTATGAATGTTGGTTTTGTAGGTATGCCTTGAAATATGAGTGTTTGTGCGGGAATGAGTGGGTTGATATTTGCGAGGTTATGGGTTCGCTCATTGTGAGTGTTCTGTCACAACGTTGTAAAACTTCTACTCGGCAGATTTTCCTCATCAAAGCTCGTGAACAATATGTTTTACATTTAACAATTTGGTTTTCAGTGTTGACTTTTTGGGGTTTTGTGCAACAGAATCCACCACCAGTTACAACATTAAAGACAGAGAACGAGTTGAAGGTGACTTAACTGTTCATGTCAGGGTTCACTGATGTCCTTCCATATCGATTACGTGACAGGTACTATTTCTGCATGTTTGAACACCAAATTGCCGTATCCTGATATATTTACTAAATACCAAATTTCAATCAATTTCCAACTTCGTCTTGTGACAACCCTGTGCCTGTGATTTAATTAGGTTTAGGCAAAAATCCACTTGGTACGGGTTCGGAAAATGTCATGATTTTGGCTTGAAATACCTGATTTTGTCTAGACTTCTTGTCAAAACTATCTTTACATCATCACCAGAAGCACTGCTGGAAACTGTCCTGAGGTATCCTTAAAGATATCTAGTGTCCAACTGTGGTCACTGGCTTGGCTGCCTTCTCACCTGTAACTCTACCACCGTTCGCTTCATTTCCTGATATGAAAATCAGGTCATAAACATAATGTGAACATGATATGACACATTTTGAAATTGAAATGTCAATCTGATAAGCGACACATATAAACATGACTGAATATCAGTGCTTTGTCAACATTCTACCCTGGTGACTGGGCTGGCGTTGTCGAACGAAGGAGAGAAGCGTTCAAAATTTAACAAAGATATAAATGTGTGGTTTTAGGGTCAAATGGCAGAAAGCAAGAGAGAGAAAGTGATCTTACTGTCATGCAAGTTGAGATCTTAGGTGCAGTTGGTAAAGAAATACTCAAAGTCGCACAAAGACGCCCGTCCCTGCCAATAAAGAACAATCACACAGAAGCCACTGATATCGTAAAGCGATAGCGAGGCAGTGAAACCCTCAGAGGGATGAACTCAAAAGCTAAACAAACCCCACAGCGCCAGAACCTTTTGCTCCGATCCGTCACCTTGTAACCCAGATCCGACAACGCTACGGAGCGCCGCCTGGTGTGCCACCTCAGGCGAAGAGGCCTGGGCGGGTTTGTAAGAGAGGAGAAGACATGCTGTATAGAGTGAAGTCTGGCCCAGAGGGAACGACAGGCCTGCCCTTCCCTGCACCTCCACCTCCCCACTGACCTTTCAAAATACAGAATACAATACCGGCAGATACCAGAGCTCCTATCTCACCGGGCTCTTAAAGAGGATCAAAGAGGACCTGGACCTGGAACACACACACACACACACACACACACACAGCAAGAGTGTGTAGGGATACACACAGGTACAGTAGATGGAGTGCTTACAAATAACATTAAAGAGCAATTATACTTTAATAAACACAAAAAAACTAAAAGGTGAAAATTACAGCAACTAAACACAGACAAATTTATAATAAAAGTGGCCACCCACACACACACACACACACACACACACACACACACACACACACACACACACACAGGTAACATATGCTCCCTCACACACCTGCAAAGACACAAAATCACTCCAATTACATGTGTCTTCTTTCTTTACCGCTCTCTCCCTCAATGCAGTCCTGAGGGACAGAAGATGGGAGCGATAGAGGAGGAGAGGATAAGAGGATGAGAAGGGTGCCCGGAGCCAAAAACGAGTTGGTTTTCAAGAAGAGAGTCATCTAAGCTGCCAGTCTGCTGTCTTTCTCTTTTGGAAACAGTTAATCCCCGGCCATCTCCCAGCAGATATGATCCCTCGTCTGCAGGAAACTACCTGCATGAATAGAAGCAGGTGAACTGTCTGGGGATTCTATCACTGCAGGAGCGATTGGATTCCACAAATACAGAGATGAGCTTTTTTTTTTTTTTGTGTCATGGGCCAGCGGAGATATCTCTTCCAAAGCAGGTCCAGTGATCACAAACGTACCTCTGGTTGTACCTCTGAAAATGTGTGTGCCAGGCTGAAATGTGAGCACATCTGTGTGTATGCTTGGTTGTTACAGGCTTACAGATTACAAGCCTATTCAAGCACGCTCGCTGATTCTCTGCTATGGTAAGTAGGCTGCAGGAGTGAGCCGGGTTCTACTTTTACAAGTATTCAGAATGGATAACAGACGGCCTGAGCCAGACAAACACTTTGATGATACCGACCCGGTGGGCCTGAGCTGAGAGTTAAATGCTCAGTGCAGGGACAAGAGTCAAGACAGTGAGACTTTGTGATACTCATAAGGAAAGGCGAGTATTACTGTCATTATTCTTGATATAACCACATGTTCACCTGCATGTGTGGAGTGAGTGGAGACAGAGTTGGTCTTTGTACTTTTGTTTTAATTGCAGTCATCTGTTTAATTTTAGGTTTTTGCACTTAATAATAAGTTGACTGTTTTCACTGTTAGAAGTTATTTCTACATATTTTTTTCAGATGGTTGTTGTGAGTGAGACAAGGCAGATTAGGCCCGATCCTGGCCATGTTTAACAAGTCATTAAAGACTTCATGTCGCTTGCAAAACACCCTAATCTTTACTGATTTGTGACATTCATTTGGCCCCTTTCACAGCAGACATCATGACATGTATCAGTGGGAAAAGGTGTGATTACTAACAATAAATGATTCCATGGCCGTATAATGTCCACGCTGCTCATCGGCATTCCTTAAATGGAAACAGAAACGATTGCAAGATGTACTTTTTATCATACTGTTGTCTCGTATTGTCATGTGCATATATGCCGGTGCATTACAGGCTACTCAACACAGTCGCCACGATAAAATTTTGGCAGTTGACGTTTCTGCAAATCAACTACAAGCACCGGATGTTTCAGAGGAGACAATTCCTTGCAATGTTTGGTGCAACAAAAACTTTTTTTTTTGATGACGTCAGTACATCTACAGCTGAGTTTGTTGGTGTTTTAAGCCAAAACATGCTCTTTTCCTTCCAACTGTGTTTTTTGTGCCTTGGCTTCGTGGCACATGTCAGTTGAGCAGTCAGTATTGGTCATACCTGTGTACTGTAGTGTTCTGTCACAACTGTGTCGCTGGGGACAAAACTTACTGCTTCAACTGTTTCTGCTGCATGTCGATAAGCACAGGTGCGCATTTCGTCCGTGTGTGTGCATATTTCAACACGTATAGGGGTGTGTGTGTGTGTGTGTGTGTGTGTGTGTGTGTGTTTGGGTGCGTGTTCCCCCATGTGATCGTGGTTAAGCGATCATGGTTAAGCAGCTGTGAGGGGGCCCCCAAGTCTTTGGGTGGTCTCGGCCCTCATGCATAAATTATTACCTCAGTCTCCTGCTGCTGGTCTTGGACTGTTTCGGGGTCACACTTTTTGAGAGCGTCCGCCTCCTGTAACTCGTACCAAACTACCATGAATATAAGAAACATGGCACATCAGATTGGATAAGTTTTGGATTTTCTTAGATCAGATTTTATTCCTATCTGGGCTCAAAATATTTGACAAATTTAAAAAAAAAAAAATGCCAAAAATAAAAACTTTATCTGAGAAAATGAAATTCTGTTTGGTTAAAATGATTATATTCTATAAAAAGATATAAGTACTGAAGGTCTAGATTTTATTTTTAAGGATAAATTGAATTTATAAGAATTGTTTGTACATTCATAGCATAATCCTGTCTATAAATCTTGTTCTTTCAGTACTCTTATAATTCCACAATTCCACATTATAATACATTACGTTTCTTTTGTGAGGACAGTTTTATGACCAACATGACAGCCCCTATAGTCATTGAGAAAAGAGTCAAATGTTGTGTTTTATCCCATTTAAAAACAGACAAAAACACGACACATTCACAGACCTCTTATCTTAAATCAAGCTATTTGTGAATGTACTTTGCTTTACTGTATCTGACCTTCTGTGAATAACATTTTATTACGGATCAGTTTGCTTGTTTGGCGAAAAGTGGTGAAATAAATTTGGAGCTAAATCACCTTGAACAGCCGTGCAAACTTGCCCGATAAAGTTTGATGTAATGAGAGAAACGATGCATTCTGCGTCGTTATGCGCTCATAATTAGCCAAAGTTTATCTAAAACGACTTTCATTCGTCCATAAAACTGAGAGCGACCGGCCAACTCTGAGTCTTTGACTGACACTTGAGACGATAAAGAAAACACATGCTCGGATAAAGCACACAAACAAAGCGCCACATGCTTCTAAAAACATCGCTCGCTGCATATTTCGCCGGCGTTTAATCATTCCCATAAGTATAAAAATTGCTGTTATTATCTTTGGCTATTATATCTAATTGTTGCCATAGCTGATACAATCAGAGATATACTGGGCCGGAATGTGCATGTTTCAAAGTGTTCGCGTGGGTGTGGATGAAAGTGTGTGTTGTCAAAGTCTGTGTGTGTGTGTGTGTGTGTGTGTGTGTGTGTGTGTGTGTGTGTGTGTGTGTGTGACTTAAACAAACAGAGCATGTTTGGGAGGAATGTGGTGTGTCTGGAGATTGCAGGTCTCTGAGAACGCAGCACACTGGTGCACTTAACATAGTTGTTCATCAGCAGCAGTGTGATAGGAGTCTGTCTCTCTCCAACACGCACAGGTGACACAATGCACACACACATACACAACACAACACATCACAACACACACACAACCGAGCAGTTCCCGCATACTTTCCATGAAGACGCACAGTGAGGAGTCAGCACTACCACGTCTCCCATTTTAAAGGATAACTTCCCCCAAAAATGAAAATTCCGTCACATTCTTATCACAATTATGCCGATAATGTTTTGTAGTCCACAAAACATTTCCCAAGCGTCACAGCAAAACAGTGTTTCAGCATCCCTCCAAACAACTGAAGTAGATGGGAACTTGTTTTAAAGCATAAAAAAACAACCAATAACGATGTAAAATGGATTAATACAGTTTGTCTAGCATAATGCAAAACTATCGAAGCCCTGAGACCCCAAATTGATTTGAAAGGACAATATTTTCCCCCTTAACGTGCAGCTACAGTCAAGATTTCAGCTTTAAAAGGGTGTAAATAATGTCTTTAAAAACAATTTGGGCTTTGGGCTTCCAGACACTTGGATTATGTTGGACACGCTGTATGGAGCCGATTTACCTTCTTTTTCAGTTGTTTTTTGAACATTTTAAAACAATCACTTCAGAGCTGTTTATCAATGAAGCAAAACAGTGAGGAATCTTCCATCAGCATTACATTGTGCGTACATTACGACTGAATACCATTTCAGGGTGAACTTATCCTTTAAAAACCTTCTGTCATCATCAATCACTGTCAAGTCTAGCCAGGTCGGGTTAAATTCCTCTAAAAGTGCTTTTAGCCAAAGTTGGCCTCAGAAACACAGAGACAGATAAAAACAAGAGCTGCACAGTAAAAACAAGAGAGAACAGACAACTTACAAACTCCACCGAAACTAATTCCACCATCCCCGGCTCACCGCATGCTAACTCAAGTAAGCCCGGTCACATAATAAAAACAATGATTCTTTGAGCAGCTATTACCACCATTTCTCATGAGCTGACATCAATTGTTTTGACTCCATCAGAAATCAAATGGAACCATGCTCTTGGCGTCTCACCGAGGTTAATGCTGCAGCTTCGGCGCCAATTCAAAACATGGCTCTCCACCAAGGCATCCACTGCGCTGCTGAGTATTATCGAATTCCCAGCGACACTTCCCTCACCGCTTAAAATGCAGAGTGAGATTGGAAGTAATGCGCTCAGCTGTGTAGGACAGAGATCAGTCTGATACTGTGAAAAGATTGCAAAGGCACAGGGGACGCGCAAAAAAAGAAGATTGAAGATTGTATGACTTAATCATTCATGAAAGAAGGCAGTAGAGAAACATTCAGGACCTATTCAAAAACACTGAGGGGTTTTATTCAGCCCTGGCTTCTCTGTCCAAGTTCTGAGCCTCATTGGGAGTGATAGCATTGTGATGAAGCCAAGTTTTTATGAGCTCTGGCCCTTCGTGTTGACGATGGGATCCCTTTATAGCAGAACGACTGTTTTTTTGCTAATGACCTCTGGTTACTTTAGCGTTAGCATGCTGACGTAGCAAAGGGAAACAGAACACCCACAAAATATTTGGACTCCGCTTTGCTGTTTGAAAACGACTGAATAATGAAACAGAAAAAAAAACTCTAATAACTATTGTCTGTCATCAGACACCATTGAATCGCAATAAAAGAAATAAAAATGAAAGAAGACGAAGAAAGAGAGGATCATTCTTTGTGCTTGTTTTCAAACCCCGTCACAGGGAACAGATGTTGTTCATTCTGCTTGGCTGTGCTGAGGAAGAGCACCAAATCGTGCTGTTTTCAGCCCAAATAGCTCACGCACAATTACTCTGCCGGGGATCTGTGTGCGTTGGCACGTCGCTGCAGTTCCCCCTTTGTTTTCTTAATAATTAGCTTGTGTTTTCACAGGGGGTTTATATGTGTGTGGGGAAGCCAGCCTTTTCAAGGCTACTTATAATCTACTCCCTGGTCTCCCCACCTCCCTCCCTCTGTCTTACCATTCCTTAATCTCCTCCACAGCTTACCTCACCCATCCTACCTGCTTTTCTGTGTCTCTTTCCCAGTGCCCAGAGCCAGCATGATGGATGAGGGAGGGTTCAGGTGTTCTTGCTGCAGCTCATTTGAGGAGTGAAATAAAATGATGAAAAGTGGCACCGTGTTTGCATCATTAGCTTCTTCTTTCCTGGAAGGTTTGTGAACTCTGGAGAGGATCAGAGCAGTGGTCATGGAGAGTGCTGGGTGACTTAATAACAAGGCATATGGCCGCTCACACTGTGTTAATATTGAATCTAACAGGGCATGGCTTGAGCAAAGAGTACATATAAGAAGATGTTTAATAGACAGATAAGTCATATTAAACATCTTTATTATTTAACAGTATCTTTCAAGCATTCACCTGCCTATTTCTGTTAATCCTATGTTCAGTGGTTGTCTGGTGATGATTAGCTGTTCTTGTGTTTTTCTCGGAATTGGTTTGTAAATCGAGCAGCCGGTGGCAGAGCTGATCCAACAGACACCAGTGTCTCTGGAGGATGAATGACCCCGAGAGGAGCAGCAGGACATCAAGACAGCGGTTGAAGAGGTCGATGTGTTGAAAAGATGAAGAGCGGGATAGTGACGAAGAGGCTGGTCTGTTTACCTGCAAAACTATGGCTGAGAAATGGCCGTATCAGAACACAACATCAACAGAGATAACAGCTCCAGTCAAGAATATAGAACGCAAGCACTGAAGCCAACAAATCACAGGCAGAGTAGGTCAGGTCTAACATTAAGTCCAGTGGAATCGTCCATTTAAAGAAGGGGGCCATAAAATAGTTAGTTCTCACTGCAGTTGACAACTCTCATATTAATGTTCATTAGTTTAAAATGGACATGTTCAGTTCACTGTTAAACAAAAACCTGAGCACGTTCATGCACTACTGTTGCACACATTTTTACAGTGTAAAATGTTTTCTGATTTCGGGATTATCGGGAACTTAAAACAACAGAAAGTATACAAAGGTGTGCTTTTTTAAACTTTGGTATCATCACTTCTCTGCACCTAATGTGTGTTCAGCATATGAACACAACTGTTAAACACACTTCCGCTGTCAGTCAATAGTGGCTGTGTTTGACCAGTGGTCGATATGCTCTGTGTGAGCCAATCTCATTGATTTTCCACCTGCTCTGCCGCCTCGATCACCTTGACCCCAGTGGGGTCTGTTCACATGGCCTCTGTTAATTAAACTGAACCAAGGACATGCGTTTGATAAAAACTCACATACGCAGATAAAGACACAGTCACTTAGACACTCTTGGGAGTGCAGCTGTAGTCAGCTGGCTCACTCACACACACACATACACAAACACACACACTCACACAGAGACATTTTAGATGTTACAGAAGAAGCTCTGTGACTGGAGGGTCACCGGTTCAATCCTTGAACCATCTGGGAAAATGTGGGTAGGGAAGGTGAATGAGTAACTGCCGTTAACAGCTGCTGCAGGAGTTCCCTCAAGAAAATCATTTCCAGGGCAAATGTTGGGATAAAGACTTGTCTGTTTTAGTTGGTTGAAGATGAAGTATAAATATAAAGTGAAGAGAATGCAAGACATGATTAACAGTGACTTTGGGCTGAATGATGGCCGTCATGCCTGGATCATATTTTTATCCGACGTCTGTGAAAGCCAGGTGGCTGGAAACCAACTGCTGCTGTGGAGCTGCTTGGCGTCTGACAGTACAAGACTGTGCAGAGCTGCTCCCAGGTGTGAAAGCATAGAGCTGTGTGAATGTGGTGTTGATGTTTGGTGAAGAGACAGTGTACGCTTAGTTGACTCTCAATAAATTGTTAAGCATGCACATTCTCTCACTCTTTGTGTCTCTCTGAAGTTGTTTCTGTGTCGTGTTGTGAGAACTTCAGCCGAGTCTGAACCTTCGCTGAAAGGCTGCAGCGGCTGGAAACTGAGTAACTGCCGTTTAAAAAATTAGCCATCAGGATACCCACTTCTGAATGGTAATGTTCCTGTTTCCAATTGAGGCATCCGTACCGAAATGCATCTACCCATGTCACTGTGGGACATTGAATTAAAAGGTCTCCCAAAAGGGAAATGCACAGAGGAATCTGTGGAAACTGAGGTCGCTGGCGATGACTCGGCTGTCCCGCCCTCTTTTCCCCAGCTTGGCATTGAAATCGACCAAACCCTCAACGCAAACTGACGTCAAACACATTCGACAGTTGCTGAGAATCCAAAACCCACACAAATATCATATGGAGCAGTTCTTCTATTGGCATTAGTTTCATGAGCTCTTTCACAATCTTTTCAGTGTAAACACTTTATTTCCCAAGAAGTTGTCAACTATCTTGCCTTTATGGGCACAGATGAAGGCGAGATAAATAACAATATTTGTGTATTAAAGTGTGATACTGTCTAGTAAAAGAGGGTTGTGGGCAAATCTTATGGACATGTTGCTATAACAGTGCTGAAATATCGTATTTTATGGCGACAATTTATGTCAATCAGCGTTAATTTAGCTCAGTTAGCTGTTCAGCTAGCCAGAGTGGTGGGTCAATTTTACATGCAAAACTTTGTTCTAACTTTAATCAAAGCTGTTTTAATTGCCAAAAGCTTTGCTAATACTTGTATGTTAATATGCATTTTCAACACAATCTCCATATTATTCATATTTGAAACAGATATACCTTAAATATCTGAATTCCAGAGGAATTGGAGTATACAGTATTGTTGCCGTTCTAAGTGAACTGGCCTGGCCCAGGCCGTGGATGAGGCTGTGGGAACAGGGTCACACCTGCAGTGGCTGGCAGCGGTGATAAACGATGTTGCTTTAAACTTTAGAGACCGTCATTTTTGGGAGCCGCTGTTTACCCTCCATTGAAGTATAATAGGGGCCTTTGAAGGCTCGAAACGCCGGGGACAGAGGCTGCCCTCTGTCTGATGTTTTGAAAGGAGGAGAAACTAGCCCTCGATTAGCTAATGACACATTCTGCTTCGATTTGCCATAATAGGACAGAGCAGCCCTCTGACATTTGGACTGGCATTTCCTACTCCGGCTGCTTTGGAAAGTTTTCTCACAGCTTTCAGCACTCGAGCTCGGATGAATCAGTTCGGGACAATTTTTGCAGAAATTTCACATTTTTTTTATGATGGAAATCAAGATGGACAGACATGTGTTTAAAAGATGGTCCTAAAAAAGTGTGAATGCTCAAAAAAAAAAAAAAAAAACACCTCTGTCTTTACTCTGTTACTCATACGCCGAAGCCGGACAGCTCGCGCTCTTCAGTCATCGCCTTCCCTTGAAAAACCCTTTAACAGTACTTGCTGTATCAGACACCGGAGCTGCCTTTTCATGCTAGTTTGGAGAAGTCATCAGTGGATCCTCTTACCACCTCTCTTATCAGATGAGGCTGCATATCTGGGTGCTCCTCCTCATTTGTCTTTTGGGCCCCGAAGCGATAAAGTGACGCGAGAATGACAGTCTAGACTGCAGCTGTCTCGGTATGAAGCATTCCAAGGCTTCAGTGAAAAGCACTGTAATCTCTCTGCTTCACACACACACACACACACACACACACACACACACACACACACGGACGTTCATTAAAACAAACACAGCCACAGCAGATACATTCACATGCACCGCACCGACAATTATATGGGTGTGTGCACGCAGCCTCATGCACAGAAAAAACAGCCAATTGATGTTAATCCAAGCATGCAGTGGCTGTGTATTAGATCATGATTAGCCCGCAACGCCTGCAGCAGGCGGAACGTAGAAGATCCAGATTTTTTTTTTCCTTCTTCTTCTTCTCCTTTTTTTTTGTTAGGGGATTTATGCGGTTAATAACACTGGCAACTTTTATTGAAAGTCTTATATCAACTGTCATTCAAGTTTTCAGTTTCTACTCAACGCATTCTGATTGTACTTGTCATGCAGATTAACAGCCATGAATAGACTTTTGTGGGTAGAGTGTCGTCAATGGATACAAAAGTCAACAAGCCTGTGGGCTGTAAACATGCGCTGGTCCACGTTTTGAACGATTAAAACATTAAAGTCTGCATATTGAGGACATTTTGGCTCACTTTGAAACACTTAATGTATGTTATTATAAGGAACTATCCACGTAAAAAGACAGAAAAGCACTAGAACACATGCTGTCGACTTTCACACACCTACATTTTCATCAATGAAAATGTTTTGTTTTTTTTTCATTCACAAGGAAACTTCTCCTCCCTGAAATCAAGTCACTTCCCCTCAGCTAAACAACCCCAGAGGAAAAAAAAAGAAGGTTGCAACCATAACAAATGGGTTTAAATAGCAACCATGCAGCGACAATCTCCTCACAGAGCGGTGCATTGTGGTTGTCATTCATCACGCCGCCGCAGCATAACGTGGGACTTCCACAACAATTACTTCTGTCATTAAACTCCCCGTATTGTTGTCGTTTTCTCATGTGATAAGGGTGATTACCGGCCAAGCGAGGGCTAATCTTCCCCAATCTGCTCTGCGGTAGGAGGAAAAGCAAACCTCAGCTTGCCACTCAAGCCTGACCAGGGGAGAAAAGCCTGCACTGCTGTGTTGGACTGCCCCCCTGTGGCTGCTGGGAGGGACTTTTAATCATACTGTAAACCTTCTCAGGCTGTTACACTTAAGGCTGGATGAAGAGCTCTGCCTGGGACTCCCCGAAGGCTTTAAAGGCAAGATTTGTGCATACATTGTGAAACAGAATTATACCATGAATATATACATGACGAGGGACACCTTTTAGATAGATAGATAGATAGATAGATAGATAGATAGATAGATAGATAGATAGATAGATAGATAGATAGATAGATAGATAGATAGATAGATAGATAGATAGATAGATAGATAGATAGATAGATAGATAGATAGATGTGAGGCTGAATTACATTTGATGTTTACTGAAACAAAGAAACATGTCACCCAAATGAAACATTGTGGGTCATTGCTGTGTGGAGCTCTGTGGCACAGAGGAAAATTGCAGCTTTGTTCCCATCAGATCGTAGCCTTAAAATGTTGATTTTTTGTTTCTTGTGAGTTATTTGAAGTGAAATCGTGTTTACTGAAGCATTAAAATAAATGGCTTAATTACTCTATAGCCTGATGGATGTGTTTTGCTGAATTTCTTATCATTGCCCCCCTTTTAAATCTGGCTAATTCACAATTTCAGCCCACAGTGTTCCTTCTGTGCATCATTTGGGATTATAGCATCTGCAAAAAGTCTTAAAGGGGATGTAAATATTTAGTAGCGGGGCACATAATCTCTCCACTTCCCCTGCAGTCCAGTCATGTACAGTATATGGACACGGAGCTGCTCTCACAAGCTCTTTTACTCTCTCAGGCTACATCATTCACATCATCGTAAAAGCGGAGGCCCTTCATCACTTTACAGTACCCAGCGCTACCGTTAGCCCCGGGCTCTCACATCAAGGCCTGCAGCCTTCCGCCCCACACTAGTTGTAAACCCGGGCTCTGAGTGTAAGAGGGAAGAGGGATGAGAGGGGGTTATTGATGTGCTATAAACCCCGCTTTTTATCGAGGGAAGGAGGAAACTAGGTGTGGGGCGAGCAGAGGAGGCACTCTAGCTGCCCATTTCCAGCAGGTGAGTCAAAAACAACTGAGGAGATGTTGCGCCTGGCTGGTTTTTGTTGTTTGTGCGCTCAGGAGCCCCGTAAACCACAACAAGCTCGGAATTCAATTTGCAATTTGGACAGGCGTGTGAATATTTCCCCACTGGTTGAAAATGATATTTGATTCAGACAGACCACTGAAGCTCTGTTCATGAGGATGATATGATATCACGAAACACGCCATGATATCCGTCCTGACAATTCAGAACTTCAGGCTGTTTGGGGGTGAATTGTTGGATTCATTATTATCCACCGAGTTTCATCTGCTACGCGTGTTAAACAGTTTTATCATAGATGTATCACAGTGTCGGCTGCCATGAGGTTTGATTCGGCCCACTTGAGGTTTCTAGCAAAAGAAATCTAAAAAATGTATCAAACATATCCCTGTTTCTTCTTTGTTGTGAAGTAAATGTTCATAACCTCAACATGCTGTGTAATGGTTTGGGCTTTTATGTTGATTTCTGTTTTATTTTGTAAATTATATCCATGTGCCTCGTGTTTAATCTTTCACTTCCTGTCTTTGTCTTTTTCCCGCCCTTTTTCTATGTTACACCTGTATTTCATCGGCCGATTGTTCCTGTGTGTTTAAGTCTGTGTTTTCCCATCGCTCTTTGTTGCTTCGCCCCGGTGCTTTTTCCCACTTTGTTCTCTGTGGCTTGTGGTTCGCCGTCAGTTTTGTATTTCTCTGTAGTTTTTTCCTTGGACTTTCCTTTGTCTGCCTTTTGTTGTGTGGGTCCGTCTTTGTGTAAACATACACGGTGGGCAGGGGGACAGATATTGGATCATGGGATCTTTCTGCCATTTTGCATCTTAACAATCCAGTTCAATATCTGTTTGCTTGTGGCCCAGAGTCAAGCATTAAGTTTCAGTTTGGGCCCTCAAAGGGAAAAAGTTGGGGAGGAAAACCCCCATGTAGTACTGCAGTATCTACAAATGAAGACATGTGATGCTAGATGACATGACTTTGCAAAACGATATCAGTTGACACAAGCTGCATGCAACCTCATCCATCCAAGATATTCCTATAAACCGGCACACTGTTGTAGGACAACATGACAACAGCGTTAGCTTCTGTGGAGAAAGAAATGTGAGATTCAGACTTTTTTTTTTTTCTTTTTTACGAGACCTGGATGTATGCCCTCATCTCCTTCTCCAGCTGTTGAGCTCCAAGTCTCACTCTTGTCCTGAACCTGTAACACACACACATACACACTCCTCTTCCTGCACAGGTATGCATACACACAGGTACACACACACACACACACACTTGTGCATGAGGGGAAAAAACAGAAAGAAAACACGTATTTGGTGACCTTGTACATTTCTGCATGAGAACGTCCTTTTCACACACAAACACACATGATGGCACACACACACGCACACACGCACACACGCACACACACACACACACACACACACACACACACACACACACACACACACACACACACACACACACACACACACACACACACACACACACACACACACACACACACACACACACACACACACAGTCCTTAGGGCGATCATTTGTCATCTGGAGAAGAATTTACAGTCATGCTCTTTATGCTGGAGGCTCGGACTTAAGGCATTCCTCTGGAAATTTATGTCCAAACAGCTGTGGTCTCATCCGCCTCTGTGCGGACCTTGAAGACAACGCTGTCCCAGGAATTATGAGGGGGATCCAATCCATTACACACCTCCAGTCAGCTCTTGAGTGTGCGTGTATGCACGTGTAAGCCATCTCCTCTGTGTGTCTCTGTGCGTCTGTCAGAGTGTTTTCCTACTTTCACAGTGTGCTCGCAGCTGCCTAACTCCCCGTGTATGTATGTATGTGTGCCTGTGTGTAAAGGATTCCGAGATGGTTTTTACGTTCAGCTCTTTGATGGCTGAATGGTTATCCTGTGGCTTTATGCATCGGAAGCCCACAGTTTAAAGGGGGAAAGCCCTGATTTCACATTGCGGCCATATGGGCTGTTATGTTTCCCTCTTAAAGCGAGGGCCGCAGCAGAGGTAAACACCAGGCCACAGTAATAGATGAGGTTTTCTAATGGCCACAGTGTGACCTCATCATATAAAGCTGGTGTGCACATGGGAGGAGGAAGATGAATAATCCATTTTTAATATGGATGTTTGATTTTCGGAATTCTATTTATTCATTCAAAGCAATTTCCACACATTCAACTACAGACAGGGAAAAAAAATACGCGACATTTACTCACAGATCTCCTCTCAGCTATTCCCTAGATTTGAACCTTCACTACCCCCCGAGCTTCATTCTCTAAAATAATTTTGTGTTTTCATTCCTAATGGCTCATTTAAGTCTGATAGATGTCAGGCCAACCCACACTCATTCTGTGTGTGTGTGTTTTCCTCTGCAGATTCAACACACTGGCAGCAGTAAGGTAATGTAAAGGCTGGAAACTCAATAAAGTGTGATGATGATGTGATGTGTTTAGCGAGGAGGGTTCAAGGCCTCGCTCTGTGCGTGTCTGCAGCATGCCGTCATATTCTCGTACTGCCAAACCCCCTCTGGGATGTACAGTAGTGGAGGGGGAGAGAAGGTGAGGGTAAAAGGGGAGAGAGTGGTGAATGGCGCATCAGAGATTCAGGATCTTTCTGATGATTTTGTCCAGCTCCCCCCTTTTCCTTTTTTTTTTTTTTACTAATCATTGATGACTTTGAAAAATCCCAGAGAAGTGAGAAGTGAATGAGACTCTCTGGAGCTGAACTGAGCGGTAACACACTGCAGAAAGTAGGTGGGTTAGAAAAACAGAAAAATGGGTCAACGCATTGTGTCAGATTCATCTTTCACTATCAACATGTTTTCAGTTTCTGGACAAGATCACTGAGATTAATAACTAACACAGAAGTGATGCTGACAGCAAATAAAGACAGTTTCATCAACGTAACAGTGACAACACGGGGGAAATGGGGGATAACAAAGATGCAGACAAGAAGGTATTCTAATTGTATGAATGTGAATCTAAAGAGCGAGACTCCTGTAAATGATTGTTGTCTTGTTATTATTGAACCATTTTATTTTTTCCGTGCATAAACACCCGTGACATGCAGTCTGTCTCATGCCGTATGTCTCCTGTGGAAATTAATAGTCATGGAATAAGCACTCAGATCTTGTACTTGAATAAAAGTAGCAATAGCAGTGTGGAAATAAATACATTCAATGAAAGAAACATATAAGCATCAGAACATGCTTAAATAATAAATAATCACACAACATATTTTTTTCCTGTTTTGTTTGTGACAAAGCAGCTAAAAACTTATGTAATCAAAGCAACCTAGTGAAGTTAAAACTACAATATATTGGAGCGGAACTATGAAGCAGCATATAACAAATACTTGAGCAGAATAAGAGTTCCTCACAATCACACTTGAATTGGCCTATAGTATGTGAGTAGATGTATTTAGTTACTTTCCGTCACTGGAAGTTCTCTGAGCTCCAGACAGTGGGTCGGTGTTTGTTTTTTAAGTGTTTTCTGTCTGTTATGGCATTTTTCTCCACCACTGTCACTCAATTCATCACATGAATATACAGCATCTTATTTATAGCAGGTAATCCTGTGTCCTGGTGTTTCATGATTTACAAACCTGAAGTGCATCAGCCATTACAAACTTTAAAAACATTTGATTGCAGCGTGCGCTGCAGGGAAAGATGAGGTATTATGTAGTCGCTGGAGCGAGCTTTGCTTTGAATAAGTGGGTGAAACTGAGAGTGAGCGAAGGACGGACGCTGCAGCTTTATTCTGTCTGACACACCAGGAATTCCATGCAGTCATTTGTGCCACTTTCGATCCACCTTGGCCTCACTGACAGAGCGGCTGATTAATCATGATAACAATGTTTTCCTTTTATTTAGCCCTCACCTCCCAGCGCTGGGACAAATTGCTTTCTTCGAGAGTCAGCAGGTGAGGCTGAAGCTCGGACCACCGGCGTGTCCAGCAAAGACTAGGGATAGATTTCTTTTTAACTCTTTCAACACAGTGTTGTGTTGCTGTTGCAAAAATCCAGAACTGTTCCATTTTACAAGTGGACTGAAAACCACCAAACGCGAGAGAAGAATATACAATTGTGCTTTATTTCTGTGACACAGTAAACTTATTGATAAATGCTTCCTTTCCCTTAAGAATCTATTACTGGCCCTTCCAGAAATTACGTCAGCTTAGCTGAAGTTGATTCACATGCTTACTGACAACTCAAATCTAAAGAAATGGCTAATGTGATTCAGCCAGATGTGTTGAAGCATTTGGAACAAGCAGGTTAAAGCTGTCTACTCTGGAGGAGTCTGAAGGAAGGCTGCCTCTGCCTTCGTGTTGCCTCAGGAGGTCATTTGGTCTGATGCCTTTTGCTCCACATAATATAAACTTCCTCACCACAAGCTGCTCACAAACAGCATAAATAAACAACCCCTGGACAAACCGGGCTTTGGAGCTTGTTAGGGTGCACGATTTCAACATGAGAGTTTGTTTGTTCAAATTTGCTCGCACAGTGACCCAACTCCTTTATACTGAGCACATGTGGGGAAGAGGGCACGGAGAGGCGAACATTTCAGAGGGGGAGGAAAAGTGGAAAAATCCATATTTTTCCAATATGCAGCCGGGGCCGTTCATCAGGCAAAGTTTGACACATGTCTTTTGAAAAAAGTTTGAAACAACAACTTGGTGGAAAAAGTCGGGTGGTTTGGCTAAACAAATGTCATCTCTGGAGAGCTGCTGCAGGGAGGATGGGAACAGCAAAGATGATGAAAAGAATGAAAAGATAGATACATTCCTGAGAATCTAACTCACTGCCGCGCTGTTTCCTGGGCTTGATTAGAGGGATGCAGTGACTTGCGGGTGCCTTAAGATTAAGATCTCAGCTGTCCAGAGGGGAATTACAAAAAGGAAGCAATATGAATGTCTTTATCAAAAGTGACATTGGTTTTTATAAGAGGAAGTCTCATTACGGCGCATGCTTATACTGTGCAGCCATGCAGCTACAGCACTGTTTATGATGGTAACAAAGGCCGTTTTGTAATCAGAAGGTCACAGGACTGACCGAAACGAGGGCCCGTCCAAATTACTACCGTGATTTAAATTCTGCTCGGCTCGATTCTTTTTTAGTAGAAAACAGTTTTAACCATTTCCTAAAAACTACTTTCCTTGGGTTTCTTGTCTTTCTCAGTATTAAGCCTCATCATTTGAGACAAAACAGCTCTGAAAGATTTCCTGCATGTAATGTCAACCATATGAACATGTGGTTATGAGGATTATGTAAAAAGTTAAAAATACCAATCTTGTTCACTGAAGACCGTCAAGAACAAATACTCCAGTGAACAGCTGACAGGATGTGTGTAGGATTTAGGGGAACCAATTTGAAGAAATTAAATAAAACCGTCATGCTTTTAAATCTAACTGTATGGGTCGGCTGAGATGAGGAGCGCTCACATCTTTGCAATATGCAATCTCACCTCTAGATGCCACTAAATCCCCTTTATGGAACCGACCAGGGTGCAACCAAGGCTTTAGGTTCATCACGCTTCTCTAATTTGTAACCCCCTCATCTGTTGTCTCCTCCTGCCTGTGACTCAGAAATTGATCTCAGTGCATCAAACTGAAGGATGTCCCAATTTCTAAAGTGCATCTCGGAGAGAGAGGAGCGAGAAGACTTGCTGGGGGAGCTGTGAATGAGGATGCACAGGTGGGACCCATTACAGAAAAAACACAGCTAGAATATATAAACCATTGTGGGGCCAGAAATCTACAGATGTTGCTGTGTCGTATCAGTTGTATCAGTTATCAAAATCATTGCAGTTCTACCTGCATTCCCTGATGACATTTCACCGTGATATTATCATTATTGTTGCATTTTGCCACATTGTCAAATCAAATATCACTGTAATGCTCATCTGAAGACTAAATACAGAGCTAGGCTATGACAAAGCAGTGGACAGACAATGAAGCTGTGCCACACCATCATATTCCACTGACCTAAGAAGCAAGGAGAGGAGGTGAGGAAAGGAATCAAGGATGTACAAACTGAGAAATATCAAGAAGGGTTTGTACAATCAAACTCTACTCGTCTGTACTCAGCATTCAGTGGGTGGTCATGTTAACGTATCAAGCTACTGCAATTGAATACGGCAATCAGACTGCTGGAGGACAAAAGAAAAGTTTCTTTTTCACAGCAGTTCCAGTTGTCTTAGCAGGAAACTCACAGGTGCAAATAATAACATAAACGACGGCTCCAGTATATTCAAGCCAAGCTGTGTAACCATGACAGTGTGAGTGAGCCCACATGAACAGTACCATGAATATGAAACTGATCAGCTTAATGGAATTCATCCATCATAGATTTGATTACTTACACACTTCCTTCTCCTACTGTGACATGTCAAAATGTGAAACAGGCCTACTGGAGAAAGTTGAAAGCTTACAGTGAACTGTTTTAAATAAGATCGGAATTAACATTTTTACCTCCAGGTGCAATATATTACATGGGGGGGCGGGGGTGAGATAGAAAGAGTAATTCAAGCATCATGTTTGGTGAGTATCTTTTTTTATACAGAAGTCAGTCCCAAAACCAATACAGCTCTACAACTGTTTGATCAATACAAAGTTTGACACATGGCACGGTGTGATAAAACACACAAGCTGCTTCAAAACAGAAAAATTAACAAAATTTTTTTTTAACATTTCTTGTTTATCTAAAAGAAGGATAATGGTAAATGACAGATTACAAACCCAAAACTATGTTTTTACTCACCTTTTTAAAATAAAACTGGATTTGTTTATGGTGCCCTGCAGATTTACACTCAAAAACTCAAAAATGAAGTAAAGCTACAAAAATAACACAGCACTAAATCATTAAATTCTGGTGCAGTGTCCATCATCAGTCTCCATAAAAATCTTCAGTAAAATCTTGGATGGCAGTTAGCCTTGACAGGCTGTTTGACTGGTGAGCAAACACCTTTGTGTAGTCTCATGTTGCCTTGTATGATTCCTCCATGAAACAACCTAAGAAGAGTGTTTGTTGTCCCCAAAAAAGTGGTCCAAAAATCTAGTGGGACCGTCTGTACAGCTGCACTGTCTTTTGCTTCAGCTCTGTTTTGAACGCTTTGACTGTGTGGTGTCAGGTGTTGTGTCTGCTGCTTTCTTGACCGCTGCTTTTTTTCTAGGATCTTTCTCGTTTGGTTCATAGAGAGCATTCCTGACAAAGCGTGCAGCCGCCCCCTTATCCAGACGGCCAGCTTTCCTCTTGTCTGTGATCTCTTTCACTTTGTTCATGTACGTCCTTATTCGCTCCTGAAGAACACAGAGTGTTACACAAGAATTACACAATGCGCACAAATTGAGAGGGTGAACATATCAAAAGGTAGTGCACAGATAACATACATACCAATTCCTGTTTGATTCCATGTTCTCTGGGATTTACTCCTTGTGTAACCAAGTACACTGTAAACAAAAACAAAAGTAAGACTACGTATCCTAATGATGTTAAACATTTTACTGAGACTCTGTAATTCTAAACCAGATACATAACATGGAAAATACACTGCCTGTATCTCACTGCTGCCATTTCCTGACAGTCTTTGCTGAACATGTACAGCCCACAGCCACTATTTAAACCTTTTAGCACATTTGCATTAATGTCTGATTATGTATGTGGACAACTAAATTATGGCAAAGTAACAGAGTGGTAGGAGTCCAAGATGAAATACATCTAATTTACTGTGTTTAAAAAATCCTTAGCATGGCATATAAATTAAACGAGATAGATTTGGTGCATGCAGACAAAAAAAATGAAAACACATCATGACAGAATATAAAAAAAAACTCAAATGCCACCTGTTTTGAATGTATAATTCTGCAAATTCACAAAATAACCAAAGTGAATCATAAATAACTTACTCCAGAATAATGAATTAAGGGTGTAGGCAGACATCAGATCCAACTTGGCTTGGTCCAGAGGGTCCAGCTGTCAATAAACCAATTTCAGAAAATGCAGGTAGCCTTTACAAAAATGCTATTAACTCTGAAGTAAAAGAAAAATGTTAGTATGCCCAAGACACTGGGTCGATCTGGCACGGGTAGATCTCAGCATCACATTTTATGAGATTATTGTATATGTTTATTGTGAAAAATGCGATTCTTCAAAGTAAATACCAACTTTTGATTATATCTGAGTTTTTGTCTTACTAAATGTGTGGTTATACTGAAATGCAAATGCAAGTTCACCTCTGTTTAATACACCCATACAGCGAATATGTTGGTATCACAAGTGACATTTTGGCTTTTATTATAAGGGAAAGAACAGAGACAACCAATAACACTAAGGATGGCTTTGTTGTTTAGTTGGATTATCAACCCATGACAGGATGTACATGTCATGTGTCTGCTTTCTTTAAATCTTCGCAAGCTTCCAGTGATTCACAGCATCCTACCTTTTGCAGCAGCTCATTTCTGGGCATCGACATCAACTTATCCAACATGGATTTGACAGAAGAAACTGAGGAGTCGAATCCAGTGAGCTGGTCGTCTATCTCATGGGGGTAGTCTTCAGTTCTGCTGTCCGCTGCCATTTTCCTGTGAAGTAGTGAAAATCATATAAAGCTATATACTCCCACAGTCACATAATTGTTTAATGTGGCTTTAAGAGACAGCAAAAAACTCCATTTCTACTCTGAAATGTTAGCTTGGCAGCTAGTAAGAGAGCTAGCACATGCTGCTAACAGGAAAACGGGCGAACATTTAGGTAGCATGAGCAGAAACAGAGACAATTATGAATTAGTATCTGTCAGGCAAGACTTGTTATCGGTTAAATGGTAGTACATGGAATATGAATTTGACGATATTCGATGTTAGCTCCCTCTGCTTTACCTTCAGCACGCAGCACGCTTCAGCCGACAGGAAGTGACGTTGAAAAACAACTTCTTCTTCTTCTTTTTCCTCTTCTTCTTCTTCTGCACTCTACCGCTGTCAGCCGTATGGAGGAGCGAAGCGTTAGCTAATAACACTTAGCTGATAGATATCCGTGGTTTTAGCAGAATTATTTAAAAACAAGACGGTTTTTGGTTTAAGTTAGTTTAGCGAGATATCAAAAGACATGCCAATGTTACTTTTTTCCTATTGAAAAGTCTTTTAAAATATTTTTTGCTAACTGATACAGCTAGCTAACTAGCATTAGTCAGTGGTGTTCACGTTACCATGGTAACCCGCGGTGACAGTGCAGCGGGAGAAGCTGAGTTTGCAGCTAGGATGACAGACAGCAACTTGCCAAGTTGGACCGTACACACAGTTTGCTGCTGAACCAGCCGTGAAAGAGACTTGAGACATGGACAACTGTGATTTGGAGAAACTCTCCGTCTCTGGTGCGAAGCTCCATCCAGCTTTCACACCAGATGTCACAGACTATAAAGTGACAGTGGAGAGCAGTGTCAACAAAGTGACCCTGGACCTGATGACCAGTGACTGTGGAGCTTCATACAGTATTGTGAGTCATGTCCTCAAGCTTTAATGTCGTTTTTATCTCCTCACATAAAATAGAACCTGTTTATTTATTTTTTTGTATTTCAGCTCTGCGGCGATGGTTCCAGCACCATTAAGCTGAATGATGGGTTAAACAGAGTAGAGATCGAGGTGGTAGCTGAGGATGGCACAATAAAGAAGTACTGTGTGGAAATCACCAGGCTGTCCGCAAAGATCGCAGAACTCAGTAATCTGGATTTGGAAGGAGATATTCAGCTTTATCCTGCATTTTGTTCCAAAATATATGAATACAGTTGTGAGTACAGGCTTCATATGAATAATGATAGTGAAAAACAAAATATACTACATATTTCCTTGTTGTTTCTGATCTTTGTCGCTGTCCATGTAAACTATTTTTCTGCAGGTATTGTTCCCTTTCATTGCAGTGCTGTCACCCTACTTCCCAAGGTGCTGGACAAAAACATAAAAGTTACAGTGAATGTGGAAGACAGCTCACAAGTCCCTCTGAATTTTGGAGACACTGTGGTGGAGATCTCGGTCTGTTCAGCAGATGGCAGCAATTCACAGGTAGGATGAGACATGAGAAGCTGACTGCTGATGTGATTCAAGGCTTTGTGTGTGTTTTATCACCTTTACCTACGCTTAATGCACACCTTTTGTTGCTCCAAGTTTCTTATAATGTTGTAGGGTTCATAATGCTGTGCTGTCCTCCCACAATGGTTCATTTCTTTACAGCTATACTAAACCTCAAGTCCCCCTTCTCTGTCAGGTGTACAAAGTGTTGGTGACGAGAGAGCTGATTCCCATGGCAGTGACCTTCACTGATGAGAAGCAGCAGCTGGACTATGAATGTCCAGTATCTCTGACTGCTTTATATAGACCTGTGTCTATCAACCACAGGTAAGATTTGAACAGGGAGACACTAATATGAGATCAGGACTTGAATCAACATTGACCACCTTTATCATAACCCTTTTACATCAATTTTTGAAACAAGTGCTTTACAGTTGATGCAATTGTAAATTAGAAAGAAACAATGTTCTACTCCACTTACTTTACTTAATGATAGCCACTGAAGTTTACAATTTGGGATTTTTTAATTCATATCCATTACAAGCTTGCAAATTTTCTGAGCACAGCGATAACAACTCTCAATAGGTATCAAACAAAGATACTAAACCTTCAGTCAACACATTACACATATTTACATACAAAATAAAAATACTAAATGTTGCATTATAGCCAGTGAAAAGTTAAAAAAAAATTACATATTTTCCAAATATTATAATTAATGAATAATGTTAAATGAAATTAATTTTATATATGTCTACAATTAACGTTTAAAAATGGATATTCAGTCATTATTTACACACCTCCATGCTGATGGCTTAGAATACACATACTACCTAATGTGCTGGTTCAACGGTAGTCAAGATCTGTCTGATTCTCTTGTTGATTCGCAGTGACCCAAAGCACATCTTCTCAAGGCCGTATATTGAGATGCTGGCACGAAGATCAAAAGTCGACCCACTTAGCGACTGTCCTCTGGGAGACGGCTGGAAGGTTGTTGAACTGGACCTCGACAGGAGGATGTCGGCTGCTCTGGTCAAGTGCTTCTTCACTTACAGAGGTGAATCCGGGAGTCTTTGCTCCTAAGAGAGATTTGTCTAAAGCACAGCTGTTGTGGTGGGAATACTCTTATTGGTTGTTTTAAATTCAGAAGAGTTATAGAACCATTATTATTTCTGAAGCTTTGTGTAAAAGCAAGTAGTATAGAGAGGATGAAGGTAATAGATTTCTAACCTCCTCCTCCCTAATAAGTTATTTTACATTTCTTTTAGAGTATCTCCCACCATTTATGTTCTTACACAGGTAACCTGCTCTCAGAGTAAAGAATCCTTTGACTCCACCATTAGATTTTCATGGAGCTCTGCCTCTAAGAGACACTTATATAACCACATTGTTGATATGCCAGGTGCACTCTGCCTCACCTCTCTGCAGTCCTGATTACACCACCTATGCTATCGTGTAACACCATGTTACTGTAGCCAACCATTATGTTGCTGTAAGGAGGGTGATATTATTACTTAACTAAGGTCTCATGTATCTAGCTGCTGTATTTTATATCCAGCTTTCTCCTGTTTAGTCAGACGAGTAATTGATTTCTATACAACCAAGGCTCCTGTCTAATGAGTTTAAACTTGAAGAGGTTACGTCTGGAGAATTATACAGTGCAGATAGTGGCACTTGTTTACTTTGATAATTAGAGACAGTTCTTCCATAACTCAAAATTGCATATTTATCCTCTCCACTGTAGTGCCATTTATCCATCAAGATTATTTTTGTGTGAGTCAGAGAGTTTGGGAGATATCATCCAAAGAGATGTCTACCTTCTCTCAATATCATAGAATTAGATGGTACCAAAGAAGTACATTAAAAAACAGCAATGATTCCTTCCAGAAATAATGAACCAATTACTTAAGTTGTGAGCAGTTCAACTATTTTCTTTCTACCACAATCCAGTCAGAAGGAAGCGTGCATCTACTCATGGATAGTTCATGCTTGTGACAAAGTTAGGTAACTCAGTTAGCCAACTTTTGTGAGAGGAACAAAATGTATTTTTGGCTGAACTGACACTTTGAAACTTGATTTCCTCAATTACTGAAAAATATTGAACTGACCCGAAATTTCTTCTGTAAAAAGGACATAATCACTTAATAAAACTAGTCACAAATGTTCATTTATATGGAATCAAGTCAATTTTTTTTTACAGAGCACAAAATCACTGATGACATTGTCTCAGTCAGCTTTACAGTCAGTATACTGAACAGCACCTTCCATCCTTCAACCCATGGTTCAAGCAAAGAAAACTCCCTACTGGAAAAAAAAACAATAAAAAACCTTAGAGCAGAGAGGAAAAAATGGAGAAAAAAACCCAAAGAGGAGCCACGGAGGAGAGATCCTGTCCTCTCCCAGAACGGACAGGCAAAATCACCGTATACAGAAATACAGACACAAGATAATAAACAAGAAGAAGTATTAGAATTAATACTGATGCTGATACAAAATAAATTAGACTGTTAGATAACACTTTTCAATAGCGGCATACAACACTACAGTTTACTTTAAGTGTGTGATTTATTGTGTCTTTGATTTTTTTTTTTTAACAAAGGATGTGACAGTGTGATGAAGCTGTCTGAGCTGGGGTCACACTCTCTGGACTGTCCACACAAGCCCACAGGGGAGCTTGATGCAAAGGTCAGTATGAATGATTAAACGGTTCTCTGCATCGCCCGAATCACTGCCACGCACCGACCTTCACTCTGCTCATCGTTTATTTACAAGTCAGCTCTCCCTTCACGGTGACTAAGTGCTGGATCACTCTCCACCGTAAAAGTATCTCGTGTTTGTGTGTGCGGTGGTAGAGTGGATAAAACTGTAATGTGAGTGTGTGCAGTGCATGTGAGTACCCATCCTTTTTATGTATGGGTGAAAGGTTGCATCAAGGTTGTGTCAGTGTTTGGACTTTAAATCATTATTATACCTTGACTAAGATTCACCTGGTCAATCCAGATGAAAGCGTTGATATTTTATTAATTAAATCTAGTAACAGCATCGTTTATTTTCAGGATGTCACAGAAACAAGTTGGTATAAGAAGCACTTTGCATCATCCAGCTGTTTGGAAATAGAGACTAAACACAATGTCGAGGTAAAACATCTACAGTATTACACTAAACCGCATTAGTTACACCACCTTAGACTCAATCGGTTAGATAACCAATGATTTATGCATTATTTGTCTAATTTGCCATTTGACACTGTTATACTGTATATCACATCTTCCATAATATCACATTGCAGAAGAAAAAGATCTTGTGTCTTCAGCTATTAATTAAATTAAAACAGTAGTCTAGGGTAGAAAAGATTTCTTTCCCATGAAAAACCACATTCGGATATAATTTAAGTAAGAGCAAAACCACATAATTATGATAACTTTCTTAGTTTCGTAAGTGGGAGAAAAGACTGCAAATGACAGCAGGAGAAGACAGTGTGGACAAACTGTGTGCCTTGGCCCAACATCAATTGAGACTGTATCGAAAACACCTGCCGAAACCAGGTATGTAGCACTTTCCAAACACCCCCTGACTCCTGTAACCCTCTCAGTTTCCATTTTTATACTTTTTCACAATACTTTATAAACGTTAAAAATGCTTTGTTATTTGCCTTTTTAAATTAGAAGAATAATTTCCGGCTGATCTGATGACAGAAAGAGACTGAAGGCCAGAAAGAAAGTCAATAACATGCATTCATCAAAATTGTTTTCAGTTCTCTCTCTCCCCATATCTAAATCACTATTCATTTTACCAGAGTGTTTCCATGTTTTGTGATTTTCATCCTCAGTTAAATAAAAAGTCTGGTGAACCCCTGGCCAGGTGACAGAGGAGTCATTTCCCCTCTCGCCTGCCTCTCACAGCAGCTCAGCTTCAGCCATTTAAAAATACATGAAAATTAGATATTTAGCAGTTGCCTCTTGAACTTCCTCCTCTATCTGATGTGCCAGGCACTCAAGTTACTGCTCATCCATTCTCAGCTACTCGTGCCTTGCTAATTGTTTGATGACTCAGAGACGTGACATCCAAGACTGATCCCAGGACTGAATGAAAGTCACTGGAACCGAACGGAGAGGTAATACAGGAGGCGGAGAGACAGAGAGTTGGTATTACACAGAAAGCATTAGAGACAGTTAATCTCCAGTTCACTGTCTGACTGGATCAAAGGAAGAAGATGACCGACAAGTGTTGCTCAGTGTTACTTCGTTTTGTTGCTGTAAAACACAAAGATCGTGTTTTATCACTTGTGTAGATCGTGTCAAGGACAAAATATGATATAAATGAAGTATGTTAAAGCTTGTTCATTATTAAGACACTATATACTGCTTATAGCACAGTATATTGTTATTAGTCGCATGCGTATGAGACAGGCCTGCTGAACATTTTTATTAGCTGAGAGGACTTTTTTCATCCAGTTACAGGATTTTGTAATTTGATCAGCGAAGAGTTTTAACACAGCAGCATTATGCAGAATAGGTTTGTTGGGTGTGTTATGCAGTTTTATCTGGAATATAAAAGCTGTGATGTTGGTGCAATCTGACAGATAAAGGGCGCTCTTTCCAAGGCGAGCTGCACTCTCTGAATATTTAATACAAAGGACGCATGCAATCATTCATAAGTGAAAGAGAGAAGGCGGCCAAATGGGAGATCCTGTGAATTGTTTGGGCTTAAGTAAAGCAGAAACTCTGTTCGAAACAATAATGGAACAGTTTAATTTCAGAGTGAGACTTTTTCATTAGAGTGTAACGCAGGAAAGAACCCAGTTTGTTGAAGTGGCTGTTTGTCCGTTCTGACCATCACTACATTCTGTTCTCAGTTCTAATCATGATTGGTTCATATTATCCACTGTTTTAAAAATACTGACAGTTAAAGTTATCCACTCATTAAAGCAACTTTTTCTTAGTTTCTTAGTTTTCTTAGTCAGAGGAATTGCTACAGTTGAGTTTTTGTATTTCTTATCCACATCATTCATCGGTTTCTGACACCTAATTCATTTGTGCCGAAGTTTATTACCTTGTTTTTTTTGTTCTTTTGGAATTAAATCTCTAAATTATGAATGACCCCGAGCTTTTAGTTTGATTTCTTCGTCACATAGTTTGATTTCTTTGTCTTCTTCAGGTGGAGTTATAAGACTTTAAATTTTGATAATGTGAAATAATCACTCAAGAAAAGGTTTCTCGCCAGATGCTGAGATTTCTGGCTTTCCAGCCTGTCGTTTCTGGAATGAATCCTCCCTGCCCAGCTGGCACTGCAGCTCCTCACTGATGGATGACAGTGCTGCGAGAAAGCAACCAACGTTCCAAAAAATTTGAAACTTAAAAAGCCTCATTCTCAAACCAATAAATAAAAAAGTAGTGAAATTGTTGCACTTGTTTGGACTCTAATATTAAATATTTCTTATATCAGTTAAATATGATAGCTCTCTAGAAATGCTGTTTTTCAGCTTTACATTGATGCAGATTCCCTCACAAATATATGCAAATACTCTCTGGTCTTATATGTAGATTATATACCACACTGTTTATCTCCACAGGAGACACGTTGCAGTATGAGGACGGCCAGTCTCCTCTCCATAGCTTGGAGCAGGCTGCTGTCCACTACGCCTCAGCTATCAGACTCAGCTCCAAAGACGCCAGACTCCACTTCCTGCTGGGTGTCGTTCTGGAGGAGCAGCACTACGCTACAGAGATGTTCGGCCTGCAGAGGAAGGTACAAGGTCTTTGGTGGTGTGTTGGGAAGTTCTGCGCAAAAGCCGAGCAACAGCAAAATGTCCATGACTAGAGAGTTTCTTTAAACGTCTGGCAGCGGCTCAGGACAAAACTGCCTTCAAGGAGCACGCCTGAGAGACTTGGTGACCTGGACATTTAACGCTTCATTTTTGAATGCTGATAGTGATCCGTATTTTTGTTGAAAATGGTCCCTAAATATGAGAATAGGTAAAGCAACCTCTCACCTTTGCGTTCCATCATCTCCAGGCTGACAAAGATGATTTCAGCGATGCCAAGTCAACGGCACGTCAGGATGACATCCTGGCTGTGTGCAAACTCCACGGTTACCTCGGCACACCAACCGTACAGAACCAGCTGCAGGCCTTGGATAAAGAGTATCAGCTGCTCAAAGAGCAGGGACAGTCCAGCAAAGCGGACTACGTCCAGACACTCTACGTCTGGCTCTCCAAGAAAACTGGCAAGGTAACTGGAAACAATAGAAACTGCCACGGGTTCCAAATGCAGTGATTACAAATCAACATATATGGTAGATGAAACTGAAACTTTTCCCCCTCTTGTTGAAGGATAACAGTGCAGCCATGCAGGATGAAGAGACCTCTGTCCACAGGGCCCTGATGAAATACCTGGATGCCTGGTCTTTGAGTCCTGACAGCTGGGAGTACAACCTCCATGTAGGAAGACTGCTGCTGCTGCAGGGCAGGAGCAGGGAGGCCCTGCAGCACCTCCAGAGCGGCCTGGCACTGCGCCCCCTTCATCCTGGTCTCAGGTCAGGTCATGGAAGTATGGCTGACAATAGAACAAGATGTCCTGTTGTCAGTAGCAGTGATAGTAGTAATAATAACCACAAGTAATTAAAAGCTATCCAATAAAGGATATAGGTGCTATAGGAGTTTTATCACGCAAAAAAAAAAAAACCAACCTCAACTGAAATATAACCTTCAGAGAGCAGTCTAATTAGAAGCAAAGCTGTGCTGTGCCTGACAACCAATTAATCTTGAAATTGATTCTCACAGCCAGCTGATGGAAAAATAAATATTTCAGCTCTTGTTAGAAACCCAAAAGCAGCCCTTTGTTCAGATTGGAGCTCAGGCGTTGACTTGTTGCTAAAGAGGTGAAAGCAGTCATATCCTTTTTCTGTGTAATCGAAACGCCAACTTCTCAACCTGCTGTTCAAATGTCCTCTTCTCCATAACCCCTGTATGATATCATATGATCATACAGGGGTTAGAAAGTGGAAAAAAAACTTGCAGGTCTGGCACTCTAACAGGGTAAACACAGTCTAGATTAGCATGTAAATGTACAGTCAGAGCTAGTCTTGTCTTCAACATCTCTCCTGTGTTGCCTTCATTTTGTCAGATACTTCACAGGCCTGGCTCTGAGGCCTCCGAGGACACAGAGAGGGAAGCTGCTCTGTTCTTACAGCAGGGACTGGAGCACTTTGTCAGCCAGCGCTGCAGCAAGAGGTTTGCATGTTTGTGTGTGTGTGTGTGTGTGTGTGTGTGTGTGTGTGTGTGTGTGTGCGGTGGAGGTGGAAGTGGATGCGTTCAGTGAGAGAGTGTAAGGGCACGACGGTGTCAGTAATGTAACAGGCTGTCTGTTAAAGCCTGCAGGAGAGAGAGTAGGATAGTGAAAACACTGTCATAGGCCACATAGATGATACATCCTCTGCAATGTCAGACATTCGAACATTTTATGATGCCTAGCTTCGGATTTTTGAGGCCCGGAAATCCAAATTCAGGCAAACGGAAAAAAGGGAGAGAAGATAGATAGAATAACACCTAGTACATTTTTTGTGATTAACAAGTTTTTTTAAGATCACAGAGCTGTTGTCGTTGCCTTGGTTTTTTCTCTGTTTTCATGGTTTTGTCTCCAGCTGGGTGGAGCAGGATCCATCAGACCCTCTGTCCAGCCTCAGCACACAGTTCCTGCGTGGCCTTCTCAGTCTGGGCCAGCTGCAGCAGAGGAACACACTGTCTGGGAAGGCCATGAGTGCAGAACAGGTCTATCACACGTATGTTACAAACCAAAAGTTCCTTTTGAGTAATAATTTGACTTTTATATTTACTTTTCTACTCAGTGTTTGTGTTGGATCTCAGCTCCAATTAGCTGTCTCACTCATCTCATCAAAAGTCTCAGCATTCACACCAGTGGGACCCAGTTTAAGAAGTGTTAAAGCTGTGTGTGTTTGTCTCTGTGCTGGAATGCTTCAGCGTAGCAGTGCTGACTGCCCAGAGTGTGAGTCAGTGTGTGTGTCGCGGCGAGGCGAGCGGGCAGCTGGAGTGGGTGCTCCTGGATGCTCAATTTGCCCTGCTCCAGAGGCTGATCCAGCAGGGCGAGCGCCAGGCCAAGGCTGGCACAGAGAGGCAGTCCCTGGTGGCAAAGAGATGCCAGGCCCTCACAGCTCTCATACGCCTCACCTCTATCGCCCCCTGTCAGGAGCTGCTGGACATGCAGGAGCGGGTAGGAGCACTGAATTAGGTTTTTAGATTGTTTTCTGTTTTGCAAAGTTGATCACACGACCAAACTCTTCCAGTGATTGGGGATGCTGTCCACTGAAGTACATTAGCTAGTCTTTACATTTAACGTTATGTCAGAGAGAAATCAGACATAATGTTCTCCCTGCTCCTTCTCCCTGCTCACTGCTGTCTACAGGCGTGCCAGCTCGCAGTAGTGACCACACCGCGGGACAGCCACGCCTTGTGTCTCTTGGGTCTGGCACAGCTGGCTCAATATGACAACAACCCAAATGCAGACAAGTCAAAGGAATTCATAACTGATGCCTGCCTCAGCTTCAAGGGCAGCATTGAGCTGGAGGACAAGACTCAGAGTGGAGAACCACCTGAACAGCTGAGCAGTGAGTCTGTGGACTGTATTTCCTATTTTGCAATAAATGTGTCCCTGCTGTTCACTTTACACTTTACATTAAACAGTTATGATTACATTTTGGAAATTAACTCCTCGCCCACATAAACCATTTCCTGTTTGCTCAGAACAAAAATGGTGGCGTGACCGGCAGCAGGCTGAAAACGAGAAAGCCGCGGCACAGTCCAGCACCCCACCAGCAGGAGTGAAGGGGCCTTCTGACACCAGTGTGGCCAAGAGAGGAGCCAAGCGAGGCAGGGTAGGACCTGGACAAGGGCGGTTGGCAGCAGCTGGAACCAGAGCTCCTGTTCCCTCGTCCTCAGCCCCCACCAGGGGAGGGAAAGCCGCCCGACCTCCAGCCAAAACCCCTGCAGCCAGGTGAGTCACACTGGGAGCTTAAGTCAAGCGTCTGGCAGACCTCTTCTGTGGTCGTGTGTGGTTGTTTGCTGGCATTTATTTATTCATGGATGATTTCCTGTGGATGCTTACTTTTCTCACTTCTTCCCTGCTCCATATTCATGTCACGTACAGACACAATCTTTTACTCAGAGTTTGTCAGTCTGGGTAGCTTCACTGGAACAAATCTGTTGTTTGTTTCCTAACAGAGGCTGTATGAAAAGTGATTTACCTTATTAAGGAGGAGGGCCACACTTGAATATATATGTTAGAGCACAAATTTAACTTTTTGATTAGTTTCAGAGTTTTGTCTTCTCTTTTCTTTCCTGTAGGGGGAGAGCTGGAGCAGCAACTAAGCCAGATAAATCCTTCAAACCTTCCAACAACGGTCCTAAACCCCAGCTCCCTGCCAGCAAGTCTAAACAGGACTGTTGCTCTGATACTGCTGATGCAGTAGAGGGTAAGGCATGGAAGTAGCATTGAGATTAACATACACAGCAGATGAAAGACCTTTCCCCAAAGTCTCTCATTTCTCATTTCTTTGTAAAATTGTGCATCTTTAAACGTCTTTTTCTTTATGGGTTCATCGAAAGAGGTATTTATACTCTGTGTGTTTTAATTGTTGTTTCAGAGCCTACTGTGGCAGAACAGAACGTGGTAGGTCCGGTGAACCGCAGGTCTCATACCTCACGGCTGGGTCTGGCTCGCGCCCTCTCCCGCTCTGCAGACACCCAGGACCAGGCGAAGCAGCTCTACCAGGAGGTCATCTCCATGGCACCGGGGGTCAGTTGTTATCCGTTACATTTAGATTTCAGGCATTTCCTCACTGCTTTTACAATGGCTATAAAGTTACTCCTGGTTAATGAATCAACTGACTGTTTAGGTCCACGATGCCTACAGTGAGCTAGTTCAGCTGCTGGAGCCATCAGACCCTCAGGCAGCAGTGGAGGTGTACTGCAGGTTCCCTCTGAAGCCTGCGGCCGAGCAGAGCTTCGACGATGCCTACATCTCAGGAGAGATCGTCCGCATACTGATGAGGCTGGAGCAGTACGACCATCCACAGCTGGGGCCCAGCCTTGTAGCATACGGCAAAGTCATGGGACTGAGTGAGTACTGTTAATATTATTATAAATACTTTAGACATAGTTATAGTTACATTAGTCTTGGAAGCAGCAGTAGTACTGTTACTAGCAAGGGATAAGTATCTGTACAGTTGTAAGTGGATGGATACTTCTACTGTTTAACATAAGACTGAATGATTAATATCTGATTTGTAATATTTGAGGCAGATGTGAACAGAACCAGGTAAACAGAGTGCACATTATGATCTGCAGCCACAGAAAATAGGAACTGACTCTCATTCTTTTTAGTAACTCTTAAAATGGGGGTCATCTTTACATCATTCTGTGACAAACTTAGCCCATATTGAATGCCAATCATGTGCACACTATTAATTGCAAACCTAACGTGTCTAAATGAAGTGTTGAAATCATGCAGCCAGGCCCATGTGACAGGCTATGAATAGAGAAGTATTACATTCAGCTGGTGGGATGGCAGATAGTTGACATGTTACATAGAGTGCATACATGCAGCATGATGGCAGATGAGTAAATAAGTAAGCAAGTCAGGTTAGGATCATTTAATTATCTTACCATTTGTGTGAATGGGTTCTTCTGATGTGGCTGTTTTTTAGGCTGCATAGAAAAATACATCGACATCTTAGACGGAAAGGCCATGAGCAAGCTGCTGAAGAGTGTCTACGCGAGGATCCACGACAGACAGGAGGACGATCAGGACCTGCAGGATTTCTTCAAGTTCAAATGCTGGATATGAGAACACTTGTGAACCTTTAACAAGTACCTATATTGATCTTTCTGAAGTTTACTGACTATACCAAAAGACACATATTTCTACTTGAGCTGATGATACTGACACTTTCTGTTCATAGATAAAGAAATCCTCTTGACTTTAAACATTTAAACTTGATGGCATAATGAAGCCATGCATATTGGATAGAGGACACTGAGAGAATGTCCATCTTTTTCTCCAAAGGCATATTTAATTTGAATTCTCAATAAAAATGATATATCAAAAGCGACAACGTTAACAGACAAAACTGGAATATTATAATGTTCAACGAAACAATAGTGCAACAACAACAACAGGTGTTTCAGTGGGTATCCTACAAAAATGGAAACCGATAAAAGACACAAAGTCTCCATCCTTAAAGTGTTATTCCACGCCAGCGGCTGTATGACTCAGAGGTGTTTCTCTGCTCTGCAGGGTGACACTGTCTGCAGGCTCAGCCAAACACATTTTTCAGGGATCACATTTAACAGAGACAAAACAAAATAACCTCAACAAAGGATTTCCCAGTTCAAAGTCTAAAGATTAGTATCAACTGTATAAAATCTAGATAGACCGCTACTATTACCAGCAGTAGGAAACTATTGTCTTCTGCCTCATAAAAAGAGCAGTAACTTCTCTTCATTTGGGTCGAGCTGCACAGAACTTCCTCATCTGCCTACTTTTTCACACTGCGTTGAGTTTGGTGACAATGAGCACGCGGACAGACTGGTCGAATCCTGAACACACACACAGGCCCTGCTTGTCGGGGCTCCAGTCCAGGCTGGCGATTGGTTGTGTGGACAGAGTGGCGTTCTGTAAGAGGTTGACGGAGCCAGCTACACCCACATCCACGCCATCAGAGTCCTTCTTGCTCCTGTGAGCTGGATACTCACTGGAAATGACAGAAATATTATATAGATTAGTTTATAGTAAAGCAGGAAATCTGATTTGTGATTAAACAACCTTCATGACAAAATACTGTTTTAAGGTCAGTTACTCACTATTTCCATAGATGTAAGTTTCCTGCCCCCCCTGCAGTCATGAAGATGTCCCTGTTTTGAGGTAAATGCCTCACCTGCCAGATGGTCGACTTATGAGCCTAAAATAAAGAACAGAGATTGTTTGCTTTCCAAAATAATTCACAGTGTGTTCACAAACATCTGCTGCTAACACTGGAAGGTATCGGAGCCCAAACATGTAATTTGCATTGCAGTGAACCACATTGAAACCTGACAGCGTGTTATCCAGTCTACCTGTTGTTGTGGCTTCTTGTTTCGTGGAGGAAACAAGTGGTGACCGAGGACACGAATACACACTGCTCAAAAATGTGGCCATACGTGGTCAAGAACACCTCTGAATATGGTGACTGGATGTCAAATGCACACTCGATGCATCTTGGGGACATTTGCACCTGTACTGAGCTGTCCACTTGTGATCAGATGGTGTGAATAGCAGCCTGTGATTCCTGATCTCTCTGAAGAACTGGACAAATATTTATGATCTCTAAGACCTCCGAACACTTGGTGAGCTGGTTTGTGCCCTAATGTCAACTTAAGTGTGTTTCTTTGAGCATTTTCCCACAAAAAGCTACACCTCTCTCTCCACACTAGCCTGTGTCATTTTTGGCCAGTGTCACGAAGCCACAAAGAATGTTAGACAAACACAACCTCAAACACTTCAGCTGTGAAAACGGTCAAAGCGACTTGTGCCCCTTTTTCCCCGTGAACCGTGTAATTGTAAAAGTAATACTAATAATAATAACCTTTTGACATTTTTCCCATACATGGGAGCCAAACGTCCGTCTGGCTGTCCCCACCCAGGTCAATTACCTTTTCAGAAACAGAGGCAAAGCCCTTGGTGAGGTGCTGGGTCCTCATGTCAAAGACGTGGAATTTTCCCTCTAGTGAGGTGGCCACCAGCTTGTTCATGTTGATGTCTTTCCTGTCAAACTCCACACTGCATACCTGAACATGATGTAAGAAAGAATAACAGTCACTCCCTCTATCACATGGCACGGCTCCACCACAAACCACTTTGTGCTGAAATGGACATAATGACCCCTGGCTGGTTCATCTACATTTAAGATGCGTTGAGTAAGAATGAAGACTGAATAATAAAAAGAGCGCTTTGTATATGGTGTGTGAAGGGAACATGCATTAACCTCAGACTTCCTCTGTGGTTTTATGTACAGTCTAAGTGTTGCTGGGAAGTCATTTTCAGTTCTGTCTGCACGTCTCGTCTGCGTTATGATTAAAGTGAAGGTTGCAGTGCAGGAGAAATAATGAATGTTTGGACAGTTTATATTAATGAAAACACCAGTTCTTAATATGAGGACTACTTTTTGTGTTTCAGAGCTGAGCTGACTGAGTCACTGTCGGTCTGAGTTCCCATTTTTTTCTCTAAATGTTTGTGATTTTTCCCTCTGTGGTGCCATACTGGCTACGTGACTAAAATTAAAGAGCTTAACGTAATTTTAACAGCTTAACAAAAAAATCACCTCACCCCATTTTTTATGTTGGTTTCCCACCGTAGAGACATATTCCGCAAGTCAAAGAGTTTGATGTCCCCGTTGTCATAGCCAGCACACACACAGCGGTCCTGATCGTTGAAGGCATGTCCTGCAGGGAGAACAGTTTTCAGTCACGATGGTAAAGGAACACTTAAAAAGCTGGTTGCGATTTTAAATCATCAGGAAATTATATGAACTACCTAGAATGGATCACAGAAAACAGACCAAGACTACAGGCTGCATTTTCACTGGATCATTGTGCTTTGCCTGTTAATTTGTTGTTCTTTTGTTCTGTGAACAGGACAGCGCCTGAGAGTGGGAGGATAATTGTTTTCCTTATGCACAACCAAGAGAAACTCCCCCATCTTTTGTGTATAATGATGTATCATTGTGTGCTTGTAAAGTAGCTGTCTGAAACAGGACCAGTTGCATGTCTAAATAAAAAAAGAAAAAAGAGTGTGGATGGAGTTCCTTTGAAAAGATGAAAATTTAGATTTTACACACCGAAAGCGACAGTCCAGCAGTCCCTCTTAGTTTCGCCTTCTATGGGCTCCATGTTGGCTACAGGTGAATCCTTCTGCCTCGGATCCCACACCTTTACTGTCCCTGTAACGCATGAGGACAATGTGATATTTTAGCTAGCTTCTTTTTGTCATTGCTTTGAAAAAGTTTTTTTACTGGGATGGTTGTTCTTACCATCTCTGCTTCCAGTGACTATCTCAGGTGCACCGTCGCCAATCCCGAGGCCGCCAACACCATCAATACTATTTACTATCTCTTTGTGGGCCTTTACAGTGTACACTGGCACTTCTGGCATCTCCAGATTCCTGTAGACAACAAGCTCAGTGTGAACCTTCAATTAGTTTTTTTTTAAATACTGAATACGTTTTTCAATTTAAGTCAACTACATTTGATATACTTAAAAAAGCTATGAATTTAGTCCTTTCAGTATTTCATGCCAGGCTATTGCTAGCAAGACATGGGTGGTGTGACGTCAAAAGATGTGGATTACATACCATATATTGAGATTTCCTTCAAAATCCCCAGTTGCTATGTGTCTCTGTTGAAGAGAGGTGGCCCCAAATGTGCCACACTTTATGGGTTTAGGTCTCTCTATCTGAAACATATGGGGAGGAGGAAAGAGACAATGCAAAAAGCAATGAAACAGCTGCAAAGTAGGAACACCATTCAATGTTGAGCAACTTGTTAAAGGCAAAGTTTAAAATCTAAAAGTGTGGGAAACTATAAGAGAAACAAGAAATGTTTCTGACAGTTGATGTAATTGAAAATGACCCAGATTTAACCAAACACTTGCCAACTAATCAAACCCAAACTTCTATACACTCTTTAAGGGCATTATATTGACTGTCATTCAGCTGAACGTTGGTGTCAAGCTACATATCATAGGAATATGTTGACTTAAGTTTAAGACGTGCACTGTATATTAGCAACAGTTCTGGCATACCAATATAAAAAGGAAAATGATTTTGTATATGGGATGGTCAAAAACTTTGGCTAATGCCTGTGGCGGTCTTCATGTTGGCTGTTGCTATGGAGACAATGACCCACCAAGACTTTTCTAGAAACCTAAGTTAAGCTAGCTAACTCTGAATTAAACCGTTTGCATGCTGTATTTTCGAGAGTAAAAAAAGGGGCAACGAGAGCAAACAAGAGTCGAATGTGAACGTGTTGTCTACCTCCTTGATAAGTTGAGCCTCTCCGTGCTGAACTTCATATATCTGCATTACTCCGGTTCCTCTGGGAAAGTTCCCCAGACAGACAAACTTGGCGCTGCAGGGAATCCATTTGCTGTCAAACACGGTGTAGTTCAAACTCTTCTGAATGTGCGCAATGATCTGAGGCTTTGACAGTGGCGATGACATCTCTGCTGTCTGGGGGATATTTAGTAAAAACGGTTGAATTTTCCTGATTAAAAAGTACCAAGAGAACCGTGGTGAGGTTCACTGCAGCTCGCTGCCAAAACAGATGACGTCGAGACGCTCCTTCGGCTGAGAGCGTGGCTGTCTAGTGATGTGCCTGATGAAATGTTCACCTCCCCGGTAAACTTTAACGTGTTTTAGATAAATATATAATATACCTGGATATTGTTCTCATTTAACTTAATTATATTACCACAATGGGGTATTTTTTGTCGATTCCAACACCAGCATTAATCATTTTCTCTCTCCAGGCGTCGACGCTGTGGCTGTTGGGGTCCTTTTCGTTGCACGAGGACAGTTTCATGCCTGTGTGGCCGTCGTCCTCCTCAGATTCGACTCTAAAATCTCACTTAAAACTATTTTAAGGATGGAGACTGTTGAAAACACAACCCCAGCCGCTGGAGCTGCCATGGAGACTAAGGATGACACAGACTCTTTCACAAAAGTAAAGTCTAAAAAGACTCAGAAACGAAAACGTGAACAAGATGGAGCGGGCATGGACACAGAGGAGCCCGTGGCCTGCAAGCGGCCGCAGTTTCCCCCGATTTCAGGCGACAAATTACGGGTGAGTACCATCCGTGTGTAAGTGTCTTGTGTCGGTCTTAACCAAAATGAGGAACACAAAGTTGTTGTCAATGTTACACATCTCCATAACCAAGTAGACAGGGGGTGGTTTGCGCTTGCGCAGTGAAGACTTGTGACAACATTAAATAAAGATACTGTATGTTGTTGTGGCAGCACAGTGGGGAAGCAAAACATAAACTGATTGTAACTTAGTTGTTTCTGCACTTTTCTTGCAAGATTGTGATACTTTGAATTGTATTTCTCCTGATATCACTACACAACACCCAACACTTCTCACATGCAACAGCTGCAGTTACTTCCTACTTTGCATGATATCTTTCTAAATGCAAAACATTGGATAAGCTTGTAAGTAACATCTATCCTGTGGGTTAGATAGGGAGGGTACATGGACTGCCAGACTCTTTATTATTTGGGTTTTCCCAGCTAGTCGTTGTAACAATGATTAACTAAAGGTGTAATTCAGATCAATCCTAATCAAGTGCCACAGATTACAGCTGTCAATGTTGTGTCCTTGGTGTTTAAGGGACCAGATGAGATGCGTAAGATCGCTGTCCCAGCTCACAGATACACCCCGCTGAAGGACAACTGGCTGAAGATTTTCACACCCATCGTAGAGAACCTGCAGCTTCAAGTTAGATTCAACCTCAAAACTAGGAATGTTGAAATCAAAGTAAGTTTCCCCAGCACATCCAAGCGGTTTCTGACAGTTGTTTGCCTTTTTGCCACTTGTACTGGATTTCTCAGGCTGCAACAGTTCTGTCTACAATGTGTCTAATATTCCTTTTTTCTTTCAGACATGCAAAGACACACAGGACATTGGGTCGCTCACAAAAGCAGCAGATTTTGTCAAGGCGTTTATTCTAGGATTCCAGGTTGAAGTAAGTACACGTTTGCTGAACTGTGCAAGTTTTCATTTTTGCAAGGTATAGCTATTCTTAACAGGTTTCTCAGTCGGTTTTTTTTTTTAAAGTATGTGCATTTGTTGAACAAACATAACGTTTGGAGCAAGTGGTGGCGATCTAGACTGAACTCTAACAATATTCGATTATAAACAAATATTTATTTGATTGTGGATGTTTTTGTGAATGTCCCTGAACCTCAATTGTTTCATGTGTTTTTTGGTTTGTGATGTAACACTCACGCTTTCTCTTTCCAGGATGCTCTGGCTCTCATCAGATTAGATGAACTCTTCCTAGAAAGCTTTGATGTCACGGACGGTAAGACGGCACCAACGTTGTGCTTCTGTCTGCTCTGAATTTGTATATTTTATATAACGCTTTTTTCTTTTCTTTTTTTTTTGCTGCTACTTCAAAATGAACTCGGTGTCCAATCTCTGTCTATTTAATTTAATTTAATTGTACCTCTGGTATTGTCTGTTTTACAGTGAAACCTTTGAAGGGAGACCACTTATCCAGAGCCATTGGAAGAATAGCAGGGAAGGGAGGAAAAACCAAATTCACCATTGAAAATGTCACAAAGACTCGCATTGTGCTTGCAGACACGTGAGTGCTCTTCACTTGTCCTGCCACACAACTGGAAAGAAATGTATTTATGTCTGTTAGTTTCGGAGCTCAACTACAGTAAACAGAAGTTTGAGCATTCCGTTTTTGTCATGCCATGTCCAGAAAATATCTACTTTGAACTAACACTTGTTTTCTTTTACATTTCAACACAGGAGACTCATTTACTTGTTCGAAAATGTTCTGATTCACAATTGTTTCTTTTACTTGAGTCACTGTTGACACAAAAACTAAAAACGGCATTGTGTTTAATGCAGGAACAACTGTGAATTGCAGCTCAATTTAGGACTATCATGCTGTTGTAAACCACAGATGAATGTTTAATTCATGAAGCATTTAACACTCCTTCATCTCTCTCAACAGAAAAGTTCACATATTAGGATCTTTCCAGAATATCAAGATGGCCCGGACGGCAATATGTAACCTGATCCTGGGTAAGAAACATTTTTTCTGTGTAACTGACAAACTGTACAACAAAGGTTGATGTCATTTGTGGAGTAAAACTTCATGAATCCACATGTGGTGCTGAGAATCGACCTTTAAAAACCCCTTTTTGCCCCAACAGGAAGTCCACCTTCGAAGGTTTACGGCAACATCAGAGTGGTGGCCAGCCGGACTGCTGAGAGATTCTGAAGTCTTACTAACAGCTGTGTGTATTTATCTTTCCTCCCGTCGGCTGGTGGAATTCCCACTTTGATCTGCGTCAATGAGTAAAGACTGTTGATTCCAGTTTGGACTGACACCTCAGGTTCTTCTGTTATGGCTTCATGGTGACACATTTTTGGATCCACTGACCCAAAACATGAGGCAAAATCATGATGTGGATAAACCAAGTGCATTTATCTGTAAATAAATAATTTCAATCCCTACAAACAAATTAGTTTAATTTTGTTACTAAAGTGTATGAGATGTAAGATTTTGGAGCAGAAATTAATTCATTAATACTTAAAGATACTGTATTGTATGCTGCCACTGTGGTTCCGGTCAGTAACATACTGAAGGGAAATGAACTTTAACAAAAAAATATATAGAAAATCCAATACTTTCAACATTTCAAAGTTTATTTAAATTTTTAATTTTCATACAGTATCAAGTTTCCAACAGTCCCACAGCATAAGATGCAGCATGCAGAGAAAGGAAAAAAAAAGGTTCTCAAACTTAAATCTTCTCAGTTTTCCCCACACAAACTAAAAAGAACCCAAGTCCCTCTGAGAAAAAGAAGCACTTACAAACTAAAGCGCGGTCTGAACTATACAGAGAACAGAGAGCCAGAACTGCATTTAACAAATACTTATATACAAAAGAAAGAAAAAAAAATCAAATTTTCCCCTTTTAAGCTGAGTACAGTGTGTGGCAGTTTGAGACAGGATCAGATATGCAACTTTTACTGGAATAGAAGCATCTCGCTGACCCGGGTAAAATACAAAAAGTTACATGTAGTTCAGTTCATTTGGATTACCTCTCATAATATGTGTACATTTACCAAAGTTTGGCAACATCCATATTGTATACCATTAAATTCTTAAATATATATTAACATCACCATCCATGTGTAAACAAGAGGATTATTTCAAAAATTGATCTACATGCACAACAAAAAATATATTTCCATGTCATGCAAGCACAGGGAGGCCCAAGCCGTGCAGAGCTTTGGGATGAGGGACAACAGAGCGCTCCAGATTCACATCTCTGACTGAAAACTCTGGTTCAAACCAGCAGTCGGCCTCCGAGGCAAAACGAAAAGCTATCCTGATGCTGTTTTACAGTAGGAAGCATTTTTCCCTTAGAAAGTCGAATTTGGTTGATCTTTTTAAAACGTTTTTTCTCCCTGTTTGTTTTAGTGGGTGGGAGGGGGAGAAAACGAGGTGTCTGTGACAGGACGGGAAAAAAAAAAGTGGGAGAAGAAGCCAACTTCTGAAATGTACACTTTCCAACCCCGCCCCCAAAAAACTACAATATACAGTCTATCCCCATTGCACATTGATCATGCCAACAACGTGTTAAGATGTTAAGTGTTCATGTTGCGATAAAGAAAACTAACCCGCCCTGCACTGTACTGAGGAAGTATTCAGGAGGGCTCATGAGAAGCAGAGGCTTCTCCTCTTGCTGTTAAAGAAGAAGATGAGCACACATTGATTACCTAATATACACATATTAGTTTAAAAAACGCTGCCTGCAGATAAGTCTCTTAAAATGCTATACACTCGCACAGTGTTCACGCTCAAAACTATCACCCTCTGTTCTCAGCCAAGCCTGTCAGTCTCTTTTCTTTACATTAAGTCTTGAAATTGTAATGAATTCAGTTCTTTTGTCAGTGAGTGTGGAGCTGTTTTCTTTGCATTGCAGACTGTCTCATGGATTCACGCTGTTAAATGCTTCATCGAGAGTAAACCGCGCGTCGGTCTGCAGCCACAAATTACTTTGGAAAAGACATTTTCTTGGCATTAATTAGTCTACCTATAACTATAAGACAGGAAATGAGGATGATCTGCAGCAATATAAACACATTCTTCAGGATGGATGGAACTAGTGACCTTAGCATAAAAAAAGAAATAACATTAATTGCTCTGCTGAGAGTGTCTGCAAGCGTTACACATCTAATCCAAACTGCTTGTATGTTAAGCTAAAAACCGGAGGACAAAAAATCGGAATTTTTAGTTTTGCACCTTGCAGATGGAAGTGTCACAAGAGCGACAGCGGTGATGATGGGTAATAACTTGGACTGGTTTCTGGATATGTTGTGGTTGGCACTTCATACCCTACTTTTCTAGTTGTACTGTAAGTCAAGTGTTAAAATACTATTCACTTCCCCTCACGAGACAACCGTAGATATACTTGTATTTTTTCTTCTTTATAAAAGACAAGAACAAAAAATAAATATCAAAAATAACAATTAACAAAAAAAAAAGAGAAAGGATGAAATATGAACAAGCCCACCAGCCTCTTCACTGCGCCCCCTTTCTCCCCCCTCATCCAAAAAAATCGGAGATGCTCTTGCAAACGACAAATAGCTGTCCTTCAGTCTCTTATAAAGTGCAACGACCGGGTTATTGAGAAGATTTATAGTTCAATAACACTTCAAAGTTGGCTTCATGAGGCCTGTGGTTTCTGAAAGAAAAAGTGGCTTCACAGAAAGAGAGAGAGAAAGAGAGAGATGAAGAGAAAGAGAAAGAGAGAATACTTCCATTGAGTTACACAGAGAGCGTTTTGCCAGACGTCTTGAGCAGATCTTAAGAGATGGTGGAGAAAGCGGCTGTCGAGGAGGAAGGGATGGGCAGGAGGGGGGAGGTCGGCCAGCGGAGGTGCGCTCACACGTCCACCACCATCTTTTTGTGTATATCGAGACCGCCGACCACCTGGAAGCAGACGGAGATACATCTGTTAATGAAGCGCTGTCACAGGGAGGAAAGTTGAGCTACTATTAAGGAAATAAAATCAAAATCGCACAAAATCACTGATGGCTGGTTTTTATTTAGCTCCCTCAGCTTCATGGTCCCGGCTCTGGATATACTCTTTTCATATCGGACATTTAAAATTCTCATCGCAGGAAAAAGTACAGGTGTTACTAATCACATTAAGCATTGCTCAGTTCCATTATGTGTCCTGCTGAGTCATGACAGGGAAGCAGAATTAACTGTAGCGGCTCCTCAGGACTGCTAATCTAATTTCTTGCTGTCACGGAAGATTTAAGTCAAGCTATTATTTCGACAAATCATCTCCCAGACCATAAACGACTGTCACCAGAGAGGACTTGAAATGTCTTGTTTTGTCCAACACCAAAATATATTAATATTTAATGAATGTAAAACAATAAACCATTACATTAAAACATTGCAAATTATACTATTAAAGAAAATCACCAGAGAAATATTTAACAAGGTGTGAGCAAAATCTAAGCAGCAGACAAGGTCAACTGTGCAGTAGGAGTCAAGCTCAAAGAACGAAAAACAAACTCAAATCTATATTATTGTGGATCCTGCTGCTTTTTTTGGCAAGACCTGACCTGCTCTGGAGCCACGATTCCTCAGTCAACTGATCTAAATGGAAGAAGTGTTCACAACCGCTGATGATGATTGATTTCCCTCCCACAGTCACCAAAATAAATATTGGGAGCCACATATCTTCGGAACATTCTGACACTTAAATTGCCTTTTTTTGTGTGGAAAATTTGCGATTGAATACTTTCCCACTGCTGGAAGACAAGTTACATCACAAATGCACCAGACAAACAGGGAACAGTAGGAGGCAGCAGATCATAGAACTTTTCAAACTACATCCAGAAGACGTGAAAACTAGTTTGAAAAAGGTAGCTCCAAAAACACAGTGGGCATCATATCCACTGCTGCTCTTTGCTAGCAACATCGGCTACCATTAGCTGATTAGCTAATGGCTCAGTTAGCCATGGAGCCAGTGGCCCCGGAGTCTCTCTGGACCAGGACCTCAAATCAAAAGGGGCTTAACTCAACTCAACTGGATTTGGCAGCCTTGAATGAAAGTGAACGCGGCTGAACAAAGTCTCCAAAACTGACTGTGGTCAGTCTGGGCAACAACGTCCACTGAGGAGACAGGAAGTGTAACCCACTTCATAACAAAGGCCCAGCTTGTAATGGGTCATCTTTGTTATACAGAATCTTTGACCCAACCAACCAAATCAATGAAGGCAACCAATCTGAGGCAGAGCGGGGAAGCTCTCGCCAAGAAATGTAGTTTGATCCTCAATAACACCACACCTACACGTCACAGTCTCCAGCCAAGCCGACAGTGGAAATCTGCTGCAGAGCAACAGAAGACATTATACAACACGCTGAGCAGTCCTCACTGTAACTTTGCCAAGGCTACTACTGCACACCATCCAGCCTCTTCTCAGTAATGACAAACTCAAGTTGGATCTTGACTGTGGAGACCCCCTTCCCTCGAGGAAAAGTCTGTCAGCGCTTCACGACAGTTCAGTTTTACCAAGAAGACGTTTTATTATCCTGCTGAAATCTCGCAGCCTCACTGGAGAGTTGAACACTCTTTTCATTATGCGAATAAAAGCCATTTACAGAAATGTATTTTTACACCCATTGTGATATTTTTACCCTCTTTGATTCAGTTTCTTTCACCCTACAGAGCTCAGATCAAAACCACTATAATCCAGACTGAAATCATGTCACACATTCTCCTCCCTGAACCTTCAAGTGTTTGAGCCGTCGCGCTTTGTTGGAGGAAAAAAAAAACGGAAAAAAAAGGGATCCAATATTCTCCTGCGCCGTCCTGGAAATACACTCCCCGCAAGAACGACAGCCTTTTTTAGTTCAAGGCTCCGGAGACGCAGCCATCAAATGTGGGCCTTGTGTCTGTCAGCCACGACTGGTGCCTTTCATTTCAGAATCAGTCTCAGATCCGCTGGGGTCCGACAGGGACGTGACACATGGATGATACTTTTCAACAAGAGAGAACTAATTGTGCAGAAGGAGGGCTCTGTTTGTCCTCTGATCTGAAATTCGATAATTAAATCATCCCATGTACCGTCTATCTATCCAGTGTTTTAATCAGTGTGAAAGCAGTGTGACGGCCATGCAGTCACAGATTAGTAAAATCTTGGATCTCAGTCTTAATTCTGTGGGTTTTGTGACTGTGACCAGAGCAGATTCACAGAGTAACCCCACTATAATACCGTCATCTCTCCAGGATGAACTCATTTCTGTGTTTCCGTGACCTGCATAACAGTAGCGGCATCTTAATTTGATCTACATCGAACTCCAGTAACTCCATCAGCCATCCATCCAAAAATATACACAGACTGTGTCGCTTCATTCCTTCAATCCTTTGACTGCCTCCCTCATCGGATCGCTCGACTCTTACTGAATCTTTACTTTGACTTTTAGAGACGTGAGATATTAAATCTTCACTCTCAGCCTGATGGATGTTTTCACTGGGCTTAAATAGTTGTAACGCACAGACGACAATCCACAAATACGAAACAAATCAGAAGAAAAAGTAACTTTTTTGAATGTGTCTTGGAGACCATATCATTTCACCGGTGCAGCATGTAAAGGATCATCTTTGTTATTGACAATCTTTGGCTTTATTGAATAAAGTCCTGAATGTGGAGTTCATTCAACAGAATACCATCTTGATTGTGAAGGTTAACACAACAGAGTCGCTGCCTGTTTGCCGTGCGTCTTTTCCGAGCTCGCCCTTTCTCACATGATCATCCCAGGATTTTGAGAATTACGTGAAATTCAACAAATTCAACAGAATTTCATCAAACACACTTCTGTTTCTTTCTCATTATGCATACAAGCTCATTTCACACATTGCAAATGTCGTTAGATAAGATTTGGCTGAAAGGAATCAATGTGAAATAAGTCTTTTATTTGTTGATTTTTATTTGGTTGCTGTGCTCCTGTAGTATAACACATCCAAAGTGCCAGCTCAGTAGTTTTAGTGTCCCATCATATGCTGCAAGAACTCAGCAGCCGATGTTTATAGCCCCTGACACCATGTTTCAAAAGGAGGCGTGAAACTGAAACCCCGTGTTGTCGAGCCAGAGCAAAAATCTGTTGAGTTTTTTTGCCCCTTTGACATTTGCCTTCATCGCAACAACCCGCATCAGCAGAAATGTCACCGCACCCAAAATACCCCGGGAGGGCTCGGACTTACTGCACAGAACTCTTCGAAGGATATCCTGCCGTCTCCGTCCTTGTCTGCGTTGATTATGGTTTTGTCCACGATCTGCTGGAGCTGCGTGTCCTTCAGGTTGTTGCCTACCATCATCTTCAGCACCTGGAAGAGCTCGCCGTTGGAGATGTAGCCGTCCTTGTCCATGTCGTAGATCCTGAAAGCGACTGTGGTGCAGGGCGTGGTGGGAGGAAGGGAGGGACAGAAGCAGGGGGGGACGGGAGGGACGATCAGTTACAACGCAACAGCTACAGATCACCAGATGCTACCACAACTTGTCTTGGCGACAGGAAACGTTTGAAAGACTTTACATTGAGTCTTTCGCCTTTACATGTTCCTAAACGTTGTCCCTGTCAGGGCTGAGGAATATATCAGCATTATATTGTTATCTTGATTTGATACTTTATGTTTATCATCTTAGATTTTGGATCTTGTTACATCCTCTTTTTTCTTTTTCCTGGCTGCATTAGAATAACATGTTGTAATGTGCTGATGTAACCAGGATGTTCTACTTGTTCTAATACTTGCCTTTACACACCGAGTCATTATATCCACATTACTGATGATTATTTATAAAAACTGTAGATGTTGTTGCTTTACTAGCCCTCAGCCGTTAAGCCAAAAACTGAATTTTAAACACCGCTCAACAATCAAGAGATTTTATCCCCAGTAGCTGTTTATAGCTGCAGCAGTGGGGGCAAGGTGAGGCAAACAGAACAGGGGAGGCACGGGGGACAGGACGAGCCGACACGTTCTGGGAATAAGAGACCGACCAAACGTGGTTTATTTTACTTACATCGAAGCTTCTGCTCCTTGTCCCCCTTGACGCTGAACTGCGAGACTCCCTCGATGAACTCTGGGGGAGAAGAGAACAACAATCAGAGCTGTGGGATTTACAGCTAATGTAACCTGTGAATATGTTCTTTATGATGGGCCTTATCATCGCCAGAGCTGATTAATCAAATCAACAAACGGCACAGAACATAAACTGAGAGTCAATCCACAGCTATAGAAGAATATAGCAGCGTATTATAACTCATTTCTCAGCTCTTATTCGATGATAGGACATTGTCAAGTTACTATTTTATGGACATCTAAGAATTCAGATTTGTGGAAATGAATTTTACAACATGGAAAGCGTGTTGTAACGTTCATCTTTAGTTCCCCGTCATGTATTCAGCTCAGAAAGTAGATTTTTCTCCACCATTCAAATGCAGAGTACTTCTGTGTCAACATGATCCTCTGCTAGTCATCATCTCTATTACAGTAAATGAGATTCGGATCACGCTAAATGCTAATGGACCTTGCTACAGCTGGAAAACATAAGCCCCTGCACTACAGTACATTAATGCAGTATTAACATGAACCCTTATGTTCGCTCATGCTGCCGTCGTACCTAAATGACGTGCAGTATTCTCAAAGGTCTTAATGGTGGATTAACTTCCTGTACTGGCCGTTCCTGCTAGTTATGTTTCAGTGGTTGCTGCTGACTAACATGGTCCAGTATGAATGAAAACTCATATCTTCTGCATATCTTCTTAGCTGTTGCTGTTCTTTGGGGGGTTTCTACTGACTCCAGGTCAGCAGAAGTTAATTCTTGTTTAGAGGCTTTAGGGGTGCACAGGATTGTTATCTTGCACACAGTCCAGTTCAGACTTTTCTCTGTGATTTTTACTGATATATACAGTAAGTAATACATAAATAGTCATTATCACATTTACTCAGCACACTTCACTTAACACCCTATTTATTCATGTGCATGTTGGTCACTTGCACAGAACCACAAACAAGTAAGTAAGAAAGTGAAAACCTGAATGGCTTCATTTCAATTATAGCGCTTCCGTCTGTCGATGTTCATCAACTGGTGGAACAAAGTCCAACCCTTAATTGAAGCCACTAAATGGCAGAAATGTACATGTTCTCATACCAGTGTTGTGTATTTTATTCATGATTTTGATCAACAGAGGGGTTTCTGGAACAAGATGGGAGGGAAAACAGTGTGAGGAGGTGGAGTTTGTTTTTATAACCAAGTTGTTCTCAAGCGTCAAGTTTTGACCTCCTTACATAGTTTTGATAAACAAACATTCATAATCTGTAACAAAATACTCTGATTTCAAGTGAATGCATTTTTAATCAGTTAAATTCTGACCAGCCATTAATTGATGAATGATGAACTAGTTTGTTGAGCTCCTGTTTCACAGACATGATGTTCTCATTCTGGTCAATTTTAAGCTCATGTCTCTGGCGCCTCTGTATCTGATACCACTGTTCTGTTTTGGGATGTGCTTGCTTCCCCTATGCTTGCAAGGAGTGGCGAGATTGGAGCCCAGATGCCAAATATCAACTCAGTGCACTCTGGATTTAAAAAGCAAACCCATTCCAAGTGTTGGCTGGCTGAATTTCACACTGTAGTTAAATATTACAGCCTAAACAGATGAGTTATAATGACTGTTATAGTCAGATTACTGAATGTATGTCTTCTTTAGTGCTCTGCTGAAGTCACATTAACATATAAACTGTGAAAACAGCAATCCAGAGTTCAAAACACTGAATTTAAAGTAAGACAACTTCAAGAAAAGCCCTTCTGAGTTATGATAAAGCTGTGATAAAGTTTGGCAGAGGGCCAGCTTGTTTTACGATATCAGCAGAGTTGTGTTATCTCTTAACAGTTCACAGACGAGCAAAGCTGTAAACTGAAGAACTGGGTAGTTCCTGCAGTGTTTATTGCATACCTTTAAAGTCCACCTCTCCGTTTCCATCCGTGTCGAATATGTCGATAACTCGCTGCACCAACGGGTTCTGTTGGAGCTCCGGCAGCGACATGAACTCTTCCACGCTGAGCGAGCCAGAGTTATCTAGGTCGAGTTTCTTAAACCTCTTGCCTAGCCGCTTAATCTCATCAGCATCGACTGCACAAAGACAAAAAGAACAAGAAAAAAAAAAAAAAAAGAGGGAGAAGATCAGGATGAGAAACTCACAGCTGATGTGTAAATATTCAGACGATGTTGTTAACCATCTCATAAATCATCCAAACTGTACGGAAACAAATCATGAAGTGGGTGTGGATCAGATGCACGGCGCCCTGATGGCCTAAGATGACTTCCCTTTATGGCTGCTCTTAGTTTAGGAGGCTGAGAAGAAGAAAATGGACGAGATAAAAGTCAAAGCGCCGGTGCACTGTCCACCTACAGCAGCCTTCTCCGAGGACAGATACAGAACCACATACGACACGCAGGTGGATGATCACGCAAAATATAAATACCTCTTTACAAAACACCTGCACGAACAGTCATCATACATTTTAGTAGCCATCACCACTTGCAACTAGGTCAAGGACACCACTTCCGGCCTGCACAGAGCCACAATAACCACAGTACATTATGTTCTGCTTCTTTCCACAGAGACCTGAAAAAGGTGCAATTATTGAGAAAGCTCCAACTGCTAGATGGCGAACATTACAAGAAGCCAACCCCGTTACTGCTCCGACACTGAAACGAACACTGCACAAAAAAAAGAAAAAGGTAGGAGCTAAAACACTGAGAGACAGACCGACAATACATAGATACACCTTTTGAAAACTTACATACTTTGTTGTCTCCTGGTGCTTTTTTAGCAGAAGGTGTCCGGATCTTTACCTCCCCTGCCATCTGAAGCAGCCCTAACTCCCTGACCGGCACACTGGACAATAGCAAGGAGTAATCCAGAAGCAATAACAAAGCCAGTTGTTAATTACTATATAAGCTCATTCACACACAGTCACGTGAGCCCATCAGCCAACCACAAACTACTACTTCGCCCGCTTTAATCTGGGGTCCTAAATGAGCATCGGGCTATCTATTAATCTTAACACCTTGCTCACAGAGCCAAGGAGCAGTGACAGATTTATGAGACACAGGATTCAGTTCGTTCCAGGTCCGATCTGGTTTAATGACCTCGGTGAGGACAGAGAGTTCCGGTAAACAACAGGCTCTATTTTAAATTCACCTCATAAAAAAAAAAAAAAAAAAAAAAGATGTGGTCATCCCATCTTTATCTCTCTTTGCATGATATAATAAAAAGAGCAGAGAGAGGGAGATGGGTGTGGGCTCTGTTTTGGGTCTCTGACATGCTGTGCTACATCAGCACGATGACTAATCAGACTGTGAGTGTGGTGGAGGAATGGAAGGGAGAAAGTTTGGACGAGCAGCAGCAGACGCGCTTGTAGGTAAGAAACCAGGCAGCACAGAGGAGAGTAACCTCTGCAGTCTGCTGAACTCTACATCGACGCTGCTGCACATTTATTGTCCTTGGCGCACCCAGTCGTGATGTAATGTTCCTCTACTGTCGCTAAAGCCAAATGGTAAAGCTCACAGGAAGTTACTTGATAACAAAGTGAGTTGTTATTTGCTTAAGGTGCCGTTAAATCACTGAAGGGCATCGCGTGCAAAAAAAAAAAAAATCAAACGGTGACGATATTATACGCAGTAAATGCCTGAACTTAGCACTCGTTTCAAGCAGTCGTAAGCAAACAGTGGAGGAGATTTTCTTAAAGCAAAAGTGGCAAAATTCACTTGTTCTAGCTTCTTAAACGTGAATATTTGCTGGAATATATTTGAACTGCTGGTCACTGTTAGTGGGGCGGCACTGAGACGAGGCACTCGAGAGCTCAGAAATCCACCATCTGGCAGCGTTTAACAACTTAAACAAATCGTCCACAGGCTTGTAAAGGAAAGTGAGCGAGGCGGAGAATGTCTCATTTTTCACGTCACGTTACAATCTGCTCACATATGTCCAATAAAAAAAGATTTATACCAGTTAATTGCTACAAATGGTAACACAGAGCCCCTTTAACTTGAGAGAAAAGAGAAAACCAAGACATTAAAAAAGGACTATTACCATTTGAAGATCTTATTGTTCCCCCTGTATGACTGATAGTTGGAGTAAGAACTTGAATTAATTCCTGTCCTATCGTTCCTCGATGGTAATGCCCTTCTTATTCATGTTCAGCATTAACATCAGTCACTGGTAAACTGTACCTGTGTTCCCTGTAAGCACCTGGTAAACTGAATTGGTGTTGCAAAAAAACGTTGCAGCCTTTCGATCAATACGCTTAAGCTAATAAGCTTCTTGTCCTGTACATCAGTAGGAAACACAGCCGCTCGGCACACAGTGAATGTTTGTTGTACTGTGTGGACCGGGTCAGTACTTTACCACTTTGTTTTCATGCTCCTGACTGCTCCTGATAAGTGATGAATACTCACACGAGTACAGAAAATCCGATTTACGCCACAGGGTTTCTGTCTCGACTCAGGTGTGAGTTATCAGAGCGGAGCACACGGCGGTCCTCTGACTCAAAACACTTCCTTATCAGCAGCCTCCTGTTTCCTGTTCACAGCTCATGACGCACAGCTTAGCTCATGGTGGTTTAGACCTGTGGGGGGGAATCAATGCCACAGATAATCACCATACTGGCTTTAGTGCCCCCTTAAGCCACGCTTATTAAATCAAGGTATCCTGTGGCACAGCTGGATGTGTCTTTTGTTGGTTTAAGTTACACATGTTCTTTTGTGATTTTCTTGTTCTTCTTTCTGACACATTTCCTGTAGTTACCACACAGACCAGCTGAGAGAACAGCTCTTCCTTTTGGTTCCCCAGTGACTTTATGGTTAAAAAGCACCAGGTGCTATTTTCAGCGTTGCCTCATGAGGAGAAAATGGACCACTCAGGTATTTCAGTATGAAGAGTTCAACTTCAACACCGCAAATGCCATTTTGTGAGGGGCTCTGAAGAGTCAATGACAACAACGAGTAAACATTTAAAGCTTCGATGGGACGCCAGAAAGACGTGAGCTGTGTTTCTCTGAAGAGCAGCGATTGGGCAGAGCCAAAGATTTAGAAGACGTCACTTTTGTCCTCACCTGAGTGAAATCCCGTCTGCTATGACTTTGACTGGGAACCTTCGTTTGCTTCCATATGAAAGGAGCATTGCAATCAAAAATATTATCCTACCTCATGTTCGTGCACTGGACCGCAAGATCACCAGTTCAAATCCCGGCTGTTGGTGAGGCAGTGTAAGGCTATTTCTGCATTTCTAGCAATGTACATCTTTGAGCAGGAAATCCATTTTCTAGTTATTAGCTGCGGCTCTAAAAATATGAAAACACTTGTCACTCTGTAAACTGCCTCCAGGAGAACTTCCCTCCACACAGCAGATGTAAAGCTTAATCTTCCAAACAGGCTCTCTGTCACAGTTTAGCTTCCTTTTGTTGCCACACAGGCAGGTCAGCGGGATAAGCTGAAAAAAATTGCTCTGACATTTACAATGCAGAGCAAACTTTCGGTGCTGCCGTCGCTGAGCGGGGAACATCTGAACGCCGTGCACAGATCCCTTCCTGCTGTCTGGAGCTGCCAAGTGAGTAGGTACATGGATTATTCACGGTAGCAGGGACAACAGCTTTCTCACAGTCTGAGTCTCGCTTCCAGGTCTCGAACCAACAAGTTCTGAGTCTGCCAGCATCACACACAGACGTGGCTCTCCGTTGAGCCAAATAAAACTTGTGATTAAGACTTCTGCTATAGGAGTTAATTCAGCAGACTTATAAAGCATATGGCTCGTACTGGAACCTGTTTTGGTAAGGTTCCTAAATCATACCATCGCTGGAGGTTTATGGCCACTGATGACAACCAATAAACTAATGACGTCCTCTGATTTACCTGTCATTATCTCAAGCTCTCATGCAAACTCTTTCCAGTGAGGGACAATTCCAAGATCACCAGCTTTACAAGCACTGACTGCCATCATCCTTCGCTGCAGCCAAAATCTCAAAATCTGGTGCGATGACAGGTACTAAGAACTGTCCATCAAGTAAACCCCTGTTGAGTGTTGGTCTGCTTACAAGAGGAATGAAATGAAAAATTAAAAACTGGAACAAAATGTCCCTGTGCTGACAGGACAGGTGATACAAACGTGCTCTGCTCAAATGAGATGCTTTTATTTTACAGCAAGGTTGAATTTTTAGCCAGCATGCACATTCTTTCAGCCGAACATCGATGAGACAGACGTCTGTTCCCTGGTTGCTCGTACTACGGCAATATTGGCTGTTCCGAGTGAGATGGTCTGTTTGTATGCTGACGCATCCTTTCTCCTAAAAAAACCCTCAAATATTCCCAAACTGCTGATTCACTCCTGAGAGGGAAGTAAACATCCTTATCATCCTTTAATGGCAGTAGCACTGTTTGAATGTTCAGGGCAGACAAAGCAAAACAGGATCATGATATGAATCCATGTTTTCATTTTCCAATGGACAGTTAAACACCAGTAGATTCCTTGCTGACCACCTCTTGCAGACAGATGTGTTTGTAACCCCCAGTGACAGTTCATCACCTGCATGTTTGCAGCAGGTACGGCTGCAGTAATGAGGGCGATACTGGAAACTGACATTCAAACACACACCTCTGTCCCTCGCTGCTAGTTAGAATATGGATGATGGTAAAGAAGAGCTGCAGATTTGACACAATGAAGTATATAAACAGTAAACTCTTTTTTTAATTAAACTTCACAGTAAGAGAAAGGGATTCGGCTTTCAACTAAGTGCCTTTCATTACTTTTATTTGGTATTTTAAAAATAACATAGCGGAATAATGTGGACAAGGATGCATTTATCATCAAATGGACCATTCAAGGTAAAACCGTGCAAAAACAAATTTCAGAGCGCTGCACAATCCTAGCAGCTCCTCACACTGCTATGCTAATGAGCGGCTCTGAGGGAGACCCAATGTAACTGTGAGATGATTATGATAATCTCATATACTCCACCGCAGAGCACAACACACACACACACACACACACACACACACACACACTTTCATAAGCACTGCATGCACTCTCAACTGTGTTACTAGGCAACTGGAACCTGTTAGCCCCCCAAAGTAACCCACACATACACACACACACACACACACACACACACACGTACAAATACACAATGAACATTCAAACAATGGTTCACGAGGTGTATGCATGAAAACACATGCATATGTATGTTATCAGCTCTTGGACAGACAGGAGGCTCACACTACGTCTCACACACAGAGAAGCATCAATTATGAAGACAAAACGCTGCAGTGGTTGGCCAGATGGTTCTTCTTCTGGTCCACAGCTAATTGCTCAATCGGGTCCATTAGAAATATCAATACTCAAGCTGCACAATCAATATTTTGCTCGATATTGCGTTTGTGATGTGATTCATGAGAAGTGGCAATGATCATTTTTGCATCGCAGTTTTAAATATCGCTAAAAAAACAACAACAAACTATTAATATAATAATTATGTGATATTTGTCAGGGTCTTAATCAATCATATGTGCTGAATTGGAGGGTGTTTACATTGTTATGTTTACTGCCGACTGAAACTAGAGGGGAAATGTGCATAACTTCATGATCGTAACAGTACAGAGAGCAGGGGGGGACCTGGAGCCTCTGGTGTGTGCTGTTTGCTTACTAACGTTAGCGCGAGGCTCATCTACTGTAAAGTAATCTGGCTGCTTGGGTGGATAAACGCTGCATGAATGACCCGAATTACCACAAATTATCACTTTGGTTGGTCAGTGGTGAATACACCACTGAACAACCACCACTGCTGAAGAGAATCAATCTGACATGAGGAGGTAATGTTTAAACGTTTTATTTGTGTTAAGTTTGGCCTTGGTTGCTGATATCCCCATCCCGGAAGCAAATAGTTTACCAAAGGAAACGGACCGTTACCTTGAGTAAACATGGATTTCCCTGAGTTTGAACATAATGTCAGTACACAACCAAACAACACTGAATTCCAAAATAGTTTTACATTTGGAGAACAAGATTTGTAGGCCATCACATCTCTGCAGCACTTCTTTATAATGCTTTAATTTTCTGTGTTTTGGATTTTACACTTGGCCAAACTGTGATTAACACCAGTATTTTTGTAAAACCCTTTGCTGCAAGCTGTCAACAACCTCATTTTTATGGGCGGCTACTCCGACTCCACACTAAACGCTCTGCGTCACCCTGCAAAATCACTGATGCCACAGTTTGACATGGCAGTTAGCTCGAGCTAACCATTACACTGCAGCACAGCTGTGTGAACAGAAAATCTGCTAAGTGCAACTGTCTTCTCCTCCCCATTTTTGTTTAATTATAAAACACAATGTTCCCAAATGCCATTAATGAATTTGTCCTCTTAAGCATGCTCAGCCCTCCAATGGTTCACCCTGCCTGCACATTAACAGAGACATGTGACTGCATTAACACGGCCAGCCTGAACTGAGACGAGCAGGGGAGGGAGTGATACACAGAGCGACATTCAGTCGGCATGTTACTGATAATTACAGCCTAGACCCGGCTGTATATAGCTCCCCAAACCCATGAGATAAGGTGCGAGGGTGGGTAAACATGAGAAGGTTACATGCACAGCTCAGTAATTACACAAGGTTGACACATGACACTGTGCCAATTAGCATAATGGGGTTGTACCAAGCCAACGAGAGTGGAGTGTCGGCAAGGGAACTTATATGATGAGTGACTGATACACACAGATACAGGCTGTTAAAAGAAATATATAAAAAAAAAAACACTTCGGATGTACTCCAGTTTCTTTAATCTGTGGCCCAACAAAAAAATTGGGTATGCAACCTAACATTGGTGAAAGTTTAGTTATTAATGAGCTCTGACAGCATCGAACATGCATTTTGGATGAAGTGAAAGTACACAGTTTGAAACAGGATCTTCAAAAAAGACACTTTTCTAGTCTTTTTTTTTTTTTTTAAATCAGTTAGCCACAGAACAGACTCTGGTTACCCCTGAATTAGGAAAACAGGTCATCTAAGTTACTAAAAAAAGATGCGCACACACACACACACACACACACACACACAAACACACATATCCCTTCTCTCTCTTGCTCCATCCCTCAGTCTGATCTCATGTAGGCCACTAATAAGACGAGGCCATACAGTCGAGTGTGTGGCGCACAGAGGACAGCTCCAGCCAACTCGTGCATTAGGCTGATTGCTGTAGGTGCTCTGATAATGTACGGCTCGCCTGCACAGACCAAACTGAGGACGAAGCAGGGAGGCGCACTGACGGTGTATATATTTATAGTCGTGCCGTCATCAGAAAAGCCCCGACTCTCCCCTCCAGCAGAGCCTCTGGCTCCCACCCTCAGGGAAACCCCTAGCAACAAGGAACTCCAGCGAGTGGCCCGCCGTTTATTTTGGGCGGCTGCAGACAGGCCTGCGATGGTTTCAGGCTTGTTGCTGCGCTTCTCTGTGAAAGTGTGATGGTGGTGGGTTTGGTGTGTGTGCGTGTGTGTGTGGGGTGAAGAGTGATGGAGCAGAGTGGGTGTGTGTGAGCACTTTAGCAGAGTGTCTACGGATGTGTGCGTGCATGTGTGGTTTGTGTGTCTCATTATGCACACTCCCACAAGTAGGCTGTTAATTTTGCCTGATCTGAGCACAGCTAAGCCAGCAGGGGTGAAACGCTGCACTGATGAGAAGATACAGGGGCGACCTCTTTCATAGACCAAGAGCCTTCCGTCACGATCCATCTTATCAAGACGATCTTAAGATACGAACTTCTCGTTGATCTTGCGGAGGTCAGACAGAGTTAAGATTTGTCTGACAGCAGGCACAGGTGAACGGGTGTGACACCTTTTGGGATCACGTCTCATTGAGGGGCAGTAAGGTGGAGGTGTAGCGCAGTGAATCTATCTGAGCAGCAGGCCAGAGCTAATATCTTCACAGCCAATACCGGCCTGTCCAAGCACTTGATGAGCTGAACAGCTGCTCTGTCGGTGGAGGGTGAGAGAGAGACAGAGGGAGAAAGCCAGAGAGAGAGAGAGAGAAAATGAAAGAAACAAGTGTTTGATAGAGGAAATCATAGTAGCAACTGTGAATATTTTGCAAAATTTCAGGAACTTTGTAAATCTCTGCCTGTAATTATGCATTCATTCAATATTCATCTTTACTAATTCTTCCCAAGTTTGTCTAGCGACCAATTTTTAAAAATATTTTTGGAAAAAGTCTGTCGCCTTCTACTTTTGCATTTCTCTAAACTACCAGGTTTTTTTTTATCCCAGCATGTTTTATTAAAAAGGAAAAAGGAAGCCAGACAGCAGCAAGACAGCAGCAAGACAGCAGCGAATAAGGACAGACAGCTCGAGGGTGAGAGACACAGACTGGCAGAGAAATAAAGAGACTCTGTAAATATCCCAGACTGAATGTGGAGTCCTTGATGGGTTCAGTTCAGGGTCATGCATCATCCAGATCCACCTCCCCTCACCATGGTGGCGTAATCCCAAGGCAGGAATGCCTGGAAGGCCTGGCAGGCCAAGGTCCCGTCCCTAAAGATGTTACAGTAGTACAATCTAAGTACGGACAGGCCGCAGTGTGTCTCTGCGCGCTCTAACGACGAGTGTCTTGTTGCTTGTGTTTATCTGCGTCTGGGCTGAGCTACATTGCAACACAAGGACAAAGGTTATCTTAAAATGAGACATTACAGCTGGGGTTAGTAAGACTGTAGAAACCAGTAAGAGCAAGCTGAATCTTGAAAGTGTTCAACTTCAACCTCTTCCGTCCAGAGCGTGCACTGCCTGACTACACCAACACAAACTTCTCCATCCTCCATATAGTTTCTGGTCTACAGCTCAGGGTCTGTGTGCTTTGTGCTACTCAGTTAGCTGCTGAACAACATCTCAGCTTCTGTGTACTGGGAGCGCAGAGCAACATCATCATCGCTAAACGTATCCAACTACCTGGTGTTTCTCTTACATGTGGGAAAGAACCAAACATATGAACATAAATATTGAACATGGCTGCTGTCGATGGCACTTTCTTTGCCATTCTTGTGCTACTAGCTCACTGTTAGCTTGAACAAAATATCCACCTAGCCTTGTGAAAGACTCCCGTCACGTGCAGTGAGGTGTATCGGTAGACAGACGGGTAGTCTATCCAATCTTTTGAGACAATCAGCTTATTAGAGGCCTTAATATCAAAACACCTCTTTAACAGCAGCATCTCTGATGTTAACACAGCAATTCACGTGTGACTCTGAGATATGATGAGGTCAATCTAAACAGCAACATAGTCCCTGAAGTGCACTACAGCAGGACGCGTCACCGTCTCAGCGCTCATTAACCACCAGCAGCAGCAGCAGCGGAGCCATTCTGGTCTGGTTCTTAATAACCTCACAGTGAAGAAGGTGCAATTTGCACCTAAGCGAGCAGCGAGAAATCTGCATCTCCTGGGAGTGTTCAACAACACACGGCTGTGTCATCATCATCATCATCATCATCATCATCAGGTAGGGAAGGTGAAGGAGGCAGACAAAGAAGAAATGTGAGTCACATCCTCAGCTCCCCTCCTCCTCCTGAGAGCAGAACATGTCTGGGCAGACATCTTATAAACTTGACCAAGAATGTGTTCAGAGCTCGATTCAGAGATTAAATCTTTAAAGACCCAGAGACACACCATTTGGCTCTCTTAACAAAAGGTATTGTGGGTAAAATCTCTTGTTACGTGAATGGTTACCAATGTTATAGTATTGTATCAAGTGAATGTGATGTCTTTCAATGTCAGTTTTTTTCTCAGAGAATGAGACCTTCAGGTTTTTCCAGAGCCCTCTACAGCTGCAGCAAGCAAACAGTGAAAGTACTTACAATGCGAGCACATCTCCAGGGGGTAACTGGCTTCATTTCCCTGAAGAAAGAGAGAAACAGAGGTGTCAGTTCATGTTTTAACTTCATGAATTACATGTGATATATCTGCTTTACATATATTACGTATGATAATACAGCTGACAGATATCACAATATTATTTGAATGGCATATCTCTCAGCCATATCTGAAACAACATCCTTTTTGCATTCCAATGCCTGGCAAAAGTGTACGTTTGGTCCGTATGCACACCCACAAACAACATGTCTAACTTTCTCAACAGAGTTTATTTTATTCCACAATGTGTTTTATATTTTATGCAATTCGCCTGCCAAATCATTTACAAGTCAAAACTGGGAAACACCAAGTTGGTTCTCATACTAAGAGCCTGACATTATAAAACTAGAATTGCTAAAGTAGAAACAAGCATCTTTTCCTACTGAGCTGACAGTCGTTTCCTTGTTTGTCAAATAAAACAATGGCACCTCTTAGGGGAGATAACCGAGCCCAGTGATCTGTGGTGAGTGAGCACTGGATTCATTTACATACCACAGATTTTCTCACAACATGAAAAATGCAAATAACAACGGTAACATCCAGCCGTGTTCTCTACTTCAACATTTAGAGATGCAATGATGTCTGCAGAAACCGGTTGTTGATGTTATGAAAACTCCTGAAACAAAAGGAGATGTTACATCGTGCCAATCGACAGAAACACGATCGGTAACACAGATGGATTGAAACTTCAGCCAGTATGTCGCGTACGATGTGTGCGGATGTTGAAATGTGGTATTGTGCATTCCTGCGAAGCCGTGGCCTTCTGCTCTTCCCTCCTGGCGTGTCGGGCATGTGCAAGGATGTGACAGCTTGGTATTAAAGAAACAAAACACTCGAGCTGAGTCATGCTGAGTCGAGGCTTTTGGAGAATGTGTGCGAGCACTTCAATCAAGATCAGAAGTCTTCCAGCGCGAGGCTTCCCTGCTCATCTTCACTGTCTCGAAGCTGCGAATGTTAGTGGGCAAACGTGTCCTTCAAGTGCTGCAGCAGATTACAACAGAGACATCAGATAATACCACAAGTCAGAGCTGGCAATACAGCTATTTTATATTTACAAATACTATCACTCTGTCTATTTTGCATTTTGCACTTACAACTTTTTCTATTTTTATAGGAAAAACCTTTGGATATTGGCGCTGTATATGAATATTTCGTATTTAATAGAAGTCAAATTATCAATATATTTATATACATACTTCATATATTGCAGAATAGGGGTCGACTGATATGGCTTTTTCAGGGCTGATACCAAAACTTATTACTAGAAATCAAGGAGGCTGAAAACTGATAGAAAGTACAATTTACTGAAGTAATCCAAGCACAATTTTGAGGTACATTACTTGAGTATTTCCATGTTCGGCTACTTCCTCTCCACTACATGTATTTGATAAATTAAGTTATGACAGATTAAGATTATTCAGTATTAGGATATTATTTGTGATCAATCAGATATCGGCTATTAATTAGTTTATTTTATAGGCAATCTGATCACCGATACCAATAATCAGAAAATGCTGAATATGACCACTAACGATCAGGGTCAATAATCTGTCAGCCTCTATTGCAGATATGAGATATTCTATAATCAACAAGATCGAGACATTAACCAACATTTTGAAAAACACCCTTTTGCACAATGTTAAAGAAGTGAGGAAAATAATCCTCAATCCCTCCTCTATCCGGATCCACACCGTAAATTAAAGAGGTTTATTCTGGGCCGAGACCCATCCGCCATCTCCAAACAACGACCCAACCCACAAACGGACTCAGGTGACAGTTACAGGTGCTGGTGTGAAGTCTCAGTGTGGACGAGGAGCAAATACAATCCACTTAAAACAGTTCAAGTGGACATTTCAAAATAATGTTTTGCTCAAACCCCCTTGAGGCTGTTTCTCATCTGTATGTGCAGCCTCCTTCATATCATACATCGTGCATTCCAAGTGAACCATGCTATCCAGAGTCACTGCATCGTGTGTCCGTGTATTTGCGTGTTTGATATTGGCTCATGCTCAGCAGCCACATCTGCATCCCACCCCATCCAACACTGCAGTGTCCACTGAGCCGGAGTCTGGCTGCTGGCAAAGGGAGGCTGAACACGCACATGAGGGCCAGTGAGGAGGAGTCCCTGTTGCAGAGAGGTGGTGGGGGGTGACAGGATGGGAATCCTTTGGCTGAGAAGGAAAGAATCCCCCGGCCAGCGAGAGCGAGCAATCGACCGGCATTGTGTCGCAGTTCCATCGAGGAATATGAAACTGCGCTTTGCAAATTGGACTACACACAGAGTCCAGGATGCCAGCTACTGACTGCAGCAACAAACACTTATTTGAATATTTGTGTCTTTTAAACGAAGTGAAAGACACACTATCTGCAGCGTCTCGTCTCTATGCTACAACTACAATCTAAAGTCTGAAATTCTGCAAATGGCACAAACAGAAGTAAAACATTTGAGCCGGAGGTCCAAAACCACAAAAGTCTGACTAAAGTCCCATTTTCCCCGGAAAGATTGGAGCTGAAACGCTGAAAGTTAAACAATGAATAAATAAAAGCCGGCCATTTGGGCTTTCATTGCACAAAATAACCACTTTCACACTGTAACCTAAAATAAATTACAGCAAACTGTAAAATGTTTGATTTTGAAGGTGATAAATTGATTTTTGCCTCAGACAGCATGAAGAATTAAAAGTTATGCTGCAGCCAGAAATGATTCTAATATCATAATATTTCTTTACAGATTCATAGAGATATAGTGCTAAAACGAGAGAAGGGACAACTTTCCTGCAGAACAAGAAAGAAAGAATATTTCTCATGCATCATGACAGAGAGAGAACAAGCGCTCCTCATGCTGACACACAAATACACTAAACACACTGACCTGGCTAGAAAAAGCACGTGGCAGTTGTGTCATCTGCTGGCTAATCTCTGTGCTGCCGTACAACAGCAGACTTACTTCAGAGAGGTTGTGGTATTTTAGGAGCAGCGAGGAGAAAGAGGTGACGCAGGATTAGCCGGGACAGCGACTTAGCATCTGACACCCTATCAGGAGAGCGGAGTCAGCCATCAGAGGTTGACATATGCGTGGTTTTCCTCCATGGAACGACAAGTTGGCTGTGGACGGGCACTGCCAGTGTGAGGGATTGAATTCCAGTGCAGCTCAGTGACACCAAAATTACTGAGGTTGGGTGTCTCATTGCCCGTGTGGCTCAGAGTGACAACGTGATACTTTATTGATCTCTGTTGGGAAAAGTCCTTTTGTTTGCTAGTATACACCGAGCTCACTCCGCTACAGAGCTACAGCGACTCACTAGAAGACACGCCAGGAATTTAGATACAAGGCCTTCAACCAGTGTCCAACCAGCAGTTTCAAGCAGAGGCTCTCTATCAGAGCTAGTATAGTACAGTCGGTGCTACATGTGTGGAAAACTGGAGCACATCTTTGCAGGTGGCCATGAAGAGGTCATGCTGCAACAGTAGGGCCAGAAACATGGTGAACACATGTACACAAACACACACGACATCGCGTGGCCCAGCTGGCACGAAAGCACATCCACCGAGAGAAAACTCAACGCTCACGAGGAGGTCGTGAACGTCAGTCGAGGGCCGATACACAGCTCATCTGAGCATTTCCAGGACCACATGGTTTTTAACACAGTGAAAAGTAAACAGACGAGGAGAAAAGAGAAGGTGACTCTCATAAAAATGCTGATACATGCAAACAAGTCCAGCTAAAGCTTCATCATGCTGGTATGAGCCATGGTTGCCATGCGGAGCCCAGGCAGAAGGGTCAGCCAGAAATCACTGGGTAGAACTGGGACTCTTGGTCTTGGTGTCTTTTTCAGAAGAGCTCAGAAAATGCAGAATTTGAATCAAATCATATCTGCATATGAAGCAAATAACCAATTTAGCAACTTACTGTGTTGAGTCAGAGTTTAAAGGTGCAATAACTGCTGCTTACTGGAGCGGTCATTAGCTAATAGCTCGGTTAGCTGTGCTGCCAATAAGCTGGACTGGGAGTTTGGGGAACTGGGAGAAAGTAGGTGTTAACATAACACCAGCAGCACAGGAGCTTTAGATCAGGACGGATCAGGGCTAGCTGCTTAGCATGCTGACTCCAGCACTTTGCAGCACAATACACACAACATGTCAGATCTGTTGTCCACACACTAAACAGAGGATGTATACATGTATTCTACAATTCACATTACGATAACAAAACCAATTCCTGCTGTTATTTGTTTTAAAGTGTATTCTCTGTATTGATGAATGGCTCATAAAAGGTGAACAAAAGAAATACCTTCACAGAATTATGGGTAAATGAGTGCTGTGTGACCAAACCCTTAACTAAATGTTGGTCGTTTATGTACAAGCTGTAGGGTCCCTGGAGGTGAAGAGACTTACAGCAAAGCAGATTTGCCATTGAGGATTACAGGTTTACTAAAGGCCCGCCTTAGGTCACTGGTGTGGCTAACGAGGGGTCAGGAATAACTCTCGTCATGTCTGCTGTAACAAACCACTTCACGCAGCCCTGGTTGAGCTTTAGCTGCCCCTTTACGTACCAATGGAGCGTGGCAGGTGTGGTGCTCATACGTATACAGAAGCAGAGGCAGTAAAAAAAAAGAAAAGACGCCTCGCACACACCGAGAGGAAGAGAGGCAGAAAGAGAAAGAGAGAGAGAGAGAGACTCGTGTTGGCTCATCAATAATGCATGCTTCATTCAGAATCAATTAGGCCTCAGCACACAAAACATGTTTTGCATAATGAAGAGTCTGGCAACGTCGCTGGTTCAGCAGCGACGCTACGGACGACCCAAAAACACGGCTAATTATAGACCCGCACCCAGTCATAACATAACAGACTGGGGACCAGTGTACGTTACGTGGAGCTGCTGCAGACTTGGATGACTTCTCTGAGGCATCTTTGGCAGCAGGACATGAGAACGTAATCTGCTAAATCGTCTGATAGCATTAATATTTGATTAGCAGCATGTGGCTGTTCCGTCATAACTTGCTATTCTCAAGTTGAGAAAAAGTTGTAATCCTCACCCTTTATTTGTTGCAAATAATTTCCAGGTAGTAAAAAAGAGCAAGAGACTTCACCAGAACTACTTCAAAACAACTACAAACAAAAACCTGATATTTCTTATCTGTCATTTATTCAAGGCCAGTGCGCTTTCTCAGTTACACCTGTCTCCTCTCTCACAGTCACACACACTCCTACACCTGGAGGCTGCCTTATCTGACACTTTTCGGGAGGTGGGGGGTTAGAACCACAGTCACGGGCACAGCTCTGGCATGAGGCAGCTGCGAGCGCTATTCATTCACGTTCCTTTCCAAATGTGCTGAGAGGCAAAGTCACGAGTATAAAGTGTTGGCTGGTAATGTTTCTGCAAACACGTTCATGTCTGGATTATATTAACATGTCTAAAAGTTGTTATATCACGCTCACATGATGGTGGAGGAGTTGGTGGTCGAGTTACAGGTGAGAAAGCTGCCAGGCTATTGACCGCAGCTCGAGACTGTGTTTCAACATTTCTAAGTTTGACATCAGACATTATTTTTAAAGGAGACCTTGGGACAATTTCCAGACGTGTTTATGGAGATCAAAACAGGTATCTTAAGCCAAAACATGATGTTTTTTCTAACCCTACCCATGAGCCTAAATCTAACTGGAGCAAAAGCGTCAACATAAAGACAATTTCACCATGCAGCAATGTACATCGCCAACATTTATTCCAGTGACTGCACCCGGTGCAGACATTAAATGACTGTGGTGCCTTCTGGTGCAGTCAGCGTAACCTAGAACATGCTGGAATGGAGCGATGACTTGCATAAATCCTAAAACTTAATACACACTGCTGGGTCTGCACCAGGCCAATCAGCACAGTGCAGAAAATACAGAGCAGAGAGGCATGCATCATTCCCTCACTCCCATCTATGGTGCCTGAGATATTAACACCACAACGACTGAAGTGACGGACATGTCAGACTGATCCTCGATCTGATCATGACAGCAAACATCAGACCTCAGTGTTTATGTGTGTATTTATGGTCTCATCAAAAACAGCATCCAACATCCTCTTCTCTTAGTTCTCGGCACGCTGGGATCTGCTATAAAACTGTTTCCAGTACATCTCTGTTATAATGCCAACAGGTCAGAAGTGTCTGTTTATCATATCCGTCTACTGAAAAATATGTGAATTCAGTGAACAACGTGCTGGACTAAATTCCAGAGGGTGTCAGAGGCAAGGTTGTTGTTTTATAAAAGTATGTAAGCCATCTCTCTCTAAACAACTGTGCATGTTACAGGCCTCCTCAATCAGCTGCTGACTTTATCAATACTCAGAACGGAGAGCAAGTTGTGCAGAAACCATCCAGATGTTTCTGGATCCTGCAGCTTTCTCTCACCTCAGTATCTGAAGACTGAAATCACAACAGCAGGAGTCTGCGATCAAATGACATTCAGTGCTCAACAAATCTCATCAATTATGACAGCAAACCTCAGAAAGTACAGTATGTACTGAAAACTACTTTAACAATCAACTGTTTGAGTCAATTTCAAGAGGAATACTAAACATTTCCAGCTTCTCTAATGTGAGAGTTTGCAGCTTTTCTTTTTTCAGTAGAGTGAATACTTTGTGTACTGGACTGTTGATTGGAAGAAAAAAAAAACATGCAGTTTGTGCCAACAACCACATATTTTTGAAATCGGGTCATCTCCAGCCATCTTTGAGAAAACCTGGTGTTTTAAAGCAGAGAAGCAGCCCCAGGACGTCTCCAGCCGTCTTTTTGGCAATCAAGACACGCATTTTATGCCAAAATGTGTTCTTTTCCTAATCCTAACTAAGTATTCTTTGTGTGTAAACCTAACCAGATCATTCAAAACATACACTTTAAAACTGAACCTAGTGAAACTTTCAACATATCTGTGGTTTTCAGAAACGTAAATTGCTAACATATTTAAATCTTTACAATTACATTTTTGTGTGTGTGGCTTGGCATGTTTTCCTCACAGTGCCTGTTATATTTTTGGTATGTAAAGTGTGTTGTGTGGGTCTTTCTTCCCTGCATCGCTCATCTTGATTGGGTCAGGGATCAGAACCCTCCCCTCAAGTATCAAGCTCGCCATATAGCCGGGCTTCATGACAAACACACTCAACCCTCTCGAGTCGCAGCAGAGAGTAAAGCTGAGCTGTGATTTCAGATTAGTCTTCTCCACTTTCATTTTTCAGCCCAACTTTATACAGCGAGCAAAACCCAAGCCAATAAACCAGCTGACGCGATGTCATTAATAACCTGATATGATATTACACGGAGCAGAAGCCTGAGAGGCTATGTGCAAGAAAAATTTTAATATGAGCTGCTGTAGGGTTACAGTCATCTTTCTTCCTGCACAGATACGCAGTTACCTCTCCCTGTAAATCTTGTTTTGTAATATCACCTCAGTAGGTTGCTTCTAGGTTGATGTGTGTGCATTTCTGTGTTTGTATGTGAGTCAAGGATCTGCGCCAGATTTAGGAGTCAAGTGCAAATATGAAAGTAATTACCAAAATCTTCGCTGCCTGAAAGAACTCTGGCAGAGCTAATCTTCTCAGCCATTTCTATCCCTGACTTTAGCTTACCTAGACAGGGTTTTCAAGGCCCCGTAATGCTGCGTAAACTAACAATGCTTAAATCGTCTTATGCATTAACCTAGTGGTTATAAATTTATACAGTATTTACCAAGTGCTCATTTCTATACCGGGGACACGCTGACTAATGCAGAGATACTGGGAGCTCCTGACAGCGAGAACACAATGATGACAGTGAGCACAGGTCAGAGAACAGTCAGTGGATTGTATATATATCATTTAAATACAACTAAGAGCCCAACAGGGACACTTAGCACTGAAAATCTTGTCGCCAATGTGCTCATTTTGTCAAGAATGCTCAACTGATCTGTTACTGGATGAATATTTTAAACAGGTTACATAATGAATTTATTGCCTGATCACTGAGAGCTTTCTACAGAAACCACCACAACAATACCATCTATGAGGGATGTGATGATGTTCAAATAGCTTCTTTTTTTTTTTTTCAGCTCAAGGCTGACCTGTAATACTTCAAAGCTTCTACTCTGCCTTCGTATTCGACATCCAAATCCGTGTTTGAACGCTTCCTTGGTTATCATGGCAAATCATTGGGTGCATTGAAAAAGAGCCAAAAGACTGACAAAGAGTGACAAATTGAGCTCCTCTAAGAAATTCAATTGGCCTCAAACCCACGCACGTAACTACGTGGGTGCACTGAACAGTATCCGTGAGTGGAAAAGCGTTCCCATGACAGAGCTTCTCTGTTCGGCAGTCACAAACATTTTCCCACGAGCAACAAGTACGATCTGTGACGAGAGCTCAGCGCTCGCTCTTCAGGTTGACTCTTCAGACTTGCGAGGCTGGGAGTGAATAAATAGTGGCTGATGTCTCACCTCATGTGCTCGTCACTACACAGACCAACAATTAGTTTAGAACCAAAATGATCTGGTTGGTTGGAGGTAATCCTCGTATTTCGCCGTATCAATACTCCCAATCTACGTGTGTTTTTGTTCGCCTCTCCAACAGCGAGTCTCACCTCTTCCTGAAGTAAATTAACTTAGATGCTGTTGCTCTTCACACACAGCACACAAGCCTTCCTTATATTCATCTTTTAATGAAATCTATAATTGTATGCCCTCAAAAGTATGTGGTAAAAAAAAGTTTCCCAGTGGCATTAAAATAACAATATCTTTCAAGGTATTATATCAAAGTTAGAAATTCAAGTACCGTTGCAGCACTGGTCTCAAGTGAACCGTATAATACTCAAATACAACAATAAAGGATCTCTGGCAATGTTATTCCCCCACGAGTAAACCCTCTTCCTAGACAGATCAATATAGGATCTCTGAAAAAGAACAATAAGCCCAACATCTCCAAAGCTTTCCCTTCAACTCTGCAACCAGCAATCGTCAAATGCATCGTGTGCTCCAGACTGCTGCAGGCAGAGGCTATCAGTAAACTAAGTGATAATTACATGCAGAACATTTGATGTCTTGAATGCTGATGAGGCAGAAACAGAAAGGCGATTATTAAGGTTGTTTTAATCAGCCAAAAAAAAAAAAAAAAAGTCAATCAGCCACAAACTCTGCTTCTCGCCAACAGGTTAATTTATCAAGTAGGTGTACGAGAGAAAACACTAGAGATCCATCTTACTGCGCACCTCTTCGCCTCCTCCTACATCAGTGTCAGTGTCTGGAATCAATTACACATATAAATCCATTCTGACCAACTTTTGCACTAACGATGAACAGTTAAACGTCCCCCTCAACAGCAAGTCAACCTCAGCAGGCCGTCTGAAATGTTACTTCAGACCCCATTCACTGTTAGTGAGAACAAAGACCGACACACCAGACACATATTCGATTGTTTGCTGACAGGAGTGTGGCCTGTGCCAGTGACTGCTGGCTCGAGTGCAGTCCGGCACTGCAGCGTCCAGCGGGGAGCATAAATCCAGATTGAGTGGGCTGGCTGGCTGGCTGGAGGTGCGGCGTGGATCACGCAGTGTTGATCATCGCTTCTGCCGGTGGTTTGCCGTGGCTTTTATCTCTTTTACATTAGCTACGGCTCGATCCGTATGTGGGTGGTGCTTGATTGCTAGGCAGCATATGGTCCCCTTAGCATCAGATCATTCCACTGCATGCTTAAGCAACCGTGTGTGTGTGTGTGTGTGTGTGTGTGTGTGTGTTGTTGTATGTTTGTGTGTACACCCTGCCACCAACTTCTCCCTGCAGCTGAGGAGAATACATTTTGACAGGCCATACGTCGGCACACTATCTGTACTCCGTGCGTGCCCTGAGTTTCTGGCCTCTGGCAGAGAGTTGAGACTGCTGCAGGGGAAATGTACCGAGGTGCTCCGAGCATTTCAGCGTACCTGTCTCTGAGTGTTTATTTTGAATGCTGTGTCACAGACAGAGGATGCTTCTTTAAATTCTTGGCGGTTGTGAGTGGTGGTGTATGAGTTTCAGGATGTAACCTCAGGGACTGTAACCTTGAATGGCAATGCTATGTTAGCTGGTATCCAACATGTGGTCTATTCCAAGAAGCGGGTGTACTTAGCGATGTGGTTTTGCAGGACCAATAACATCAGTCAGTGCTCCAGATTTGAGGTTTTACTCAGTAAATGTGTCCAAAATGAGTCAGTAAACCTGTTTCTGAGAAGAGGCTTCATGTGACTTCATACTTTGTGGGCTGTAAAAAAAAACAGATCTTTTAAGAGATTTTGTGAAAACACAGCCAGCTTTTTGTTGACAATGATGCTTTTTCAGGTGTCGCTTGACAAATGCTTGATTTGTTTTTAGGTCAATCAAATCATCCTACACCGACGCAGCACTTCTTACATACTGTGTGGAGGATGTCAGTCAAGTTGTTTTTTGGTTATACAGAGAATTTGGATCGAGATAAGCAGAACATTTCACTGACCAAAAATAAACTTGTCATCGGTTTCACACTTTCTAATGGCGACACAGGAATAGGCCATCTGACAGTTTAAGATTAGATAGTGATGGATCTTCAAGACATCCACACTCAACTTTTCAGACGAGAGATCCAGGTAGAACAGAACTATGTAGGCTTTACATGGCATTTCCTTGGGTAATATATTGGAAACAATTCAAGATAGGAATGGACCATCTTTAAAGGGACTCTGTGGAACTTTTGTGCTCCTTTTTGCTCCGAGACAAAGCACCCAAGAACTTGCATAAAGTTAAATCCGTTGGACTGACAAGGAAAATCTGATCCCAGTCCTTCAAAAGGAAATCTCCAGCAGCGTTAAACATCTTCATTAAATTGTCTACAGGTAACCGAGAGAGACAAAGAAGGTCTCATGTATCAGGACACCGTCAGGCCTGATAAATATCATACATCCCTTTATTTAAAACATCTAGGGTTGGGTGTCGTTAGAAGATCCTTCCATCAATTTTAACAGTAACACTACACATACAGCCGATCACCAGCACTATAATACCACTTTTCCACCAAAATGAACATTAACGCCTATTAATCCCATCCCCACAGTCGAGTCTATGGTTTGCATCTGAGGCGTTACGTTACTGATCACCGGTTCACGTCACAAATGCGCCGCAAACAGTTGTACAACAATACAGCCATTGTGAAAGAAGCGTCTGTGAAACGCTGGAGACATTACAACACCAGCAAAATGACTCATTTGACTGACATAATTTGGGCCATTCAGTCCGATAAAAGTTGGAAAGTCTAGAAGAGCAGCGGGATTAAATTATTTGATCCCCCTGCAAGTTGGGCGGCACGTTTCTTACACTCAGGTGTGCATAACCTACAGTTTAGCAATCTATTATTTAAATACACAAACGTTAGTTTCTATTATCTGCCATGAAAGTCAGTTAATTATCATTTATTGTATCAGCTGGAAGTCTTCAATCTATGGTTGGATAGAAGGGATTTGTGCAGATAAGAGGCCAGCAGAGGGGACCTACAGAAACCTTCAACACTTGAAAACGAAGCTGCTCTTCAGTCTGGTGGTACGGTAACAACGCTAAAACAAAGTTTACTTCTTTTCACCTTTGTCATCTTTTGTGCAGAAGCGTCGACAGAATCACCTAAAAACTGTAAAAATGGGCTGAATCAACAAGTGTAGAACAAGCCTGTGCAGCCAAACTCTATACAACCCACACAAATAAAGCTTCCTTTAGATCTTATAAAGCACAAATCATTACACCTCCAACAAACTGGTACATCTTGCAGACCTTCTACCAACACTGTGCCATCAGGAGCTCGATAACTGACCAGAGAATCGATCAGTCTTCAGTCTGCAGCTGCACTGAAGGGATGTGTGAGCATGAGAGCACCGAGGAGGGTATAAATAAACCTACAACTCCAAGCTACGCCCTTCCAATTGGTTTAGTGACAGATAAGTTGAATATAGATCCAGGCCTGGGCTCCCATTGGTCACTTATTGGACAGCTACCGGTTACCAGGCAACTCAGCCTCACATATACAGACATGTATGCGCTGCAGAGTCCAATTAATTAGGACAGCATGAGCCAGTGGAGTGGACCTGTAGTAGCAGCCTCCGGTAGTAACACAGATGAACATGTAGCCTCGGCCTTGTTCAAATTAAAACAATGTTGCTACTATCAACACAGCAGCGTGCTGCCCTGCGCACACACACACTCACACACACACACACACACACACACGGATACAGTGAAGTTAGAGAAGCTGCACAGACGTCTCCCAGCCCTGTGCGTAAAACTGTGCCACCAAAAAAAAAACTCCAAAACTAATTCACCACAGGGCCTCGGTGCCGATAAAGAGTGAAGGCTGTGCCGAGGAGGGATAAGAAAAATATCTGGGCCACAGGCTTCCAGGCTACTGTCAGCCCGGGGGCAGAGCCACAGAGAGAGAGAGAGACAGGGAGCCAAAAAGTGGTTGAGAAAGCGTTTCCTTCTCTACGTGCTCGACTGTAAAACTCACAGCAAAGCGACCAAACACCAGAAACAACAAAAAAACAACAACTTGACCGACACGTTGAGGCACAAGGGGCCTGGCCCCTCTCCTCCTCCTCCTGCTGCTGCTGCTGTGTGTGTTTACCAGTCGGCGGAAGAGGGTTGAAATTACGAGGGCGATTTCTCTTTTTTTTTGCCCGCTTACCATCTTTGCAGGTTCGGATGATGAAATCCAGGCGACGAGAAACGGAAAAGAGGTACAACAACACGGAGGGGAGGGGAGGGGGAGTCGGTAGGCCCGCCGAGTTGTGGCGAGAAGAAACGCGCAGAAATGTTGGTCTCGGTGCTCTCCGAGGTTTCTCGTCCCGGATTTTTAGACCCCACAGCTCCAGGCACTCTCTTCTCCGTCTCTCTCTCTCTCCGTAGCCGAGGCTTTCACCGCAGTGGCACAGGGAGGGAGACCCGCGGGGAGGGGACAGCGCGCGGAGGAGGAGGAGGCTCGGTTTGACAAGCAGGCGGTGGCGGAGGGGAGGAGACAGTTCAGTTGTACTGTACATCCGGGTGCTGCAACCTCTGTTTATTTATATTCGTGCCTTCTGAGGAGGTTTGTGCCAGTGCGCCCCCCGCCGGTGGTGTGGACGCGCTGCAGGGAGGCCTGCGGGGCATTAGCTGCTGCTGGCTTTTCACCCTGAACACAACTGGCAGATGGACTTCATTTCATGTAATCCCTGTGGCACTAAGTCTGCTCATCAATAGCGCAGACTTTGCCTCATAGCACAGCCGCTAAACCCATTCTGAGCATTGTAAACCACAGGGGAGAGCTGAGGTGGCTTTAAAAGGTGCAGGAGAGCCGGAGTGAAAGGAAAATCACAAGATTTATTCAAAGAGCACCTTTAAACAGAGTAAAAGGGCTTTGACAGAGCAAAGGAACATCACAAAGCAGCTTCTCCATGACACTCCCTGTGCAAGTTACATACTTTGCCTTAAATAAGACATATAATGCTCATTTTCAGGTTCATATTTGTATTTCTGGAATAGGTTTACATGTTTTAATGCTCAAAAAACGTATCAGATTTCTCAGCAGCACTGTATTTCTCTCCTGTCTGTTTTTATCTCCTGTCACTTTAAGGCCCCAGTTTCTTCTGATTGGTCAGCTCACACATGCCTGAGCAACAGAGCAGCTGTGCAGAAGTAGCATCTAGGTTTATATTACTAGGTGTGATTTAAAGAATTAAACCTGAGGCTACTCATGAGGCATTCAGGAGCTGTATTTTCTGTGGGATAGAGGAGCTTCTGTCGGCCTTTGTCCATTTTTTACTTTCAACATCTTTTACATGCACGAGAACATATGTAACGCTGAAAGAAATGAAAACAGGAGGTCATATGTTTTATGAGCTGTAGGAGGTACAGTGTGTGTGTTCGTAAGTGCTTACAGTTGCAGCAGAAGAAGGTGGTACATGTAGAATTATACGGGGTAAAACAGGATTTTCAACGTTTGAGACTGTTGGCCTCCCTATGTGTCCTAATCCTCCTCACTAATAATGCTGTTTTTGTGCAGATTTTGTGTATTTCCGGAGGCCTTTATTATTTTCTGACTCTTAATAACAGTAAAATTCCCCCAAACCAGATCACACACATTTAGTCTACTCAATGTGAGCTCCTTATGGCTAAAGTTATATTTTTTCACTTCCAGTTTGGAGCCCCACTGGGAAGGCCCTCCTCCTACTGTGGAGACCTCGAGTAGCCTATAAAAAAAAAAAAAAAAAAATAGTGACTCAGCAGTAGCAGAGGATGCACATCCATTACAGTATTGATTTAGAGATCTGCAGATTTAAAGCGCTGTCTGGATTAAACTGGACTTCTTGAAGGAGTTACAGCTTTTACACATCTCTCTCCCCAGCAGTGTTTTCCAGCTCCTCTTTGGGGATCCCGAGGCGATCCCAGTTCCCAAGAGATATATAATCCCTCCAGCAACCTCTGGGTTCGGCCCCGAGGTCTCCTCCCTGTTGGTTGGTCTTAGAAAATCTCTAAAGGGAGACGCCCAGGAGGCCTCCTAATAACAAGCCTGAACAGCCTCACTTTGAATGTGAGATCACTTCAGCTTTAATCAAAGCTGAACACCCTCCAGGTTGAATAGCAGATTTTGCAGGAAACATCCAACTCTCGCTTTCTGCAGGACCTCATATGTAGCCGTCAACTCAAAAGATTACTAACATTAGCTTTGCCAAAATATGTCATATTTAGGAGTATGTGATGATGTGATGGAGTCCTGATGAAGACCTGTTGGCATTTTTAATAATTGACCTTTTATTCATTCAGACACTGTGATAAAGGCTTTTAAAATATGTCTTTCCTGATTTGATTAATTTTCTTGTATTGCCCAAAGTGTCTCTGGATTATGAACGTCACATTTAGTCTTTTGTTGATGTGATGAATGTCTTGTAACGATCATGTTTGACCTGTTTGTTGATTCACTTGAAGTTGCATAATTCGTTACTTGAGTTGCCAATACTCTCTAAAATGCATCTCATGTAGCTCGTAGGTTTATACTGAGTTAAATGAACACATGCGCCACACAGAAAAGGTTTGTCTTTTTACTATTAATCACATCATAAACAAACGACACCTTCACATAAAAGGTCAGAGTGATATGTAACATCTCAACACTATATTGCACCGTTTCATTGTTGTCTTATACGTCTGAATTCTTGCATAGTTCAATTCAAAATGTCAACTTCTACCAAAAAATACACACACAAAATTATGAAAACATTTTCCAAAGGTTCACTGTACAAAAATACTATTTTTTTTGTTTGAAAATATTATGATTTACCACAATAAATAGAAAAAAAATATTATAAGATCCGTCATCAACAGGTTGTGTTACGTTCCAAATACATCGTTTTTGCCTTAATAAACACAAATATTCATGGCTAAGTCCTTTGGAAGAGGTAGAGAAAGAAAACAAACAGGAGCACAACTTCACCCCAAATACAAAAGTCCTACTTCTTACAGACACACAGCTACACAGAGAGTTCTCTCCAAAACACCACGGGCCCTTTTTTTTTTTATTTATCACGGTGGTGAAGCGATGGCAAGTTCACTTCAGCCACTTCACCCCCATCGCTTGTCTCTGTTCAGATCACACACGTTTCCTCCAAGATACAAGTTTTCAACACATAACATTGTTATGCAGTAATGAGTTTTGTTCCTGTTGATCCCGACTTAATCTTCATTTCTGGGTGAACTCATCCTGAAATTGCCAGCAACTGTTTTTGACATGACGTGAATTTCGTGACAATGTCTGATGGTCATTTTGGAGTGAAACTCCTCACACACAGACAAAGCTTTTAAAGTACACAACACAGATAAACACATCTGTACAAAGAAACACACTCACACGTATACAGTACTGTGCATTACGTAAGTCTGAACACACTTAATGGGTCACCAGATGCCACGAAGAAAACATTTACGTCATTAAATCCATAAAATAAAAACAGATTTTATGTCGACAGCAGGTTGTGGAGACGTGCCACATGTTCCACTTCACACCTGAGTATGATAAATTGATTTTGACGCATTTGTTTAATCAGAAACAAACAAAATCATCGAAACCTCTCTGCAATTTAAATATTCTGCCATAAATATATATTACTGTGATTTTCACTGGCAGTAAATCTGATGCATGTTTTCCTCCACAACCAGCTTTAGATTTTCTGATATCAGAGAACAAATAAATCCTTTTACCGACAAAAAGAAAAATGTCTTAATTTCACCTTGACAGACTGCGATTGGAAACGTCACCTTGTGTTTCTTTCTTTCTTTTTTTTTTTTTTGCAGAGTACACCTGAATATATCCAACGCCGCTCCTCCATCAGACAAACATCTCCTTGTTGATCCACATGAGCGTGCGCGTGTCGTTGGGTTTGCACTCGTACTCGATGCTGTTGAAGCTGTTCCCCCACTGGCAGTGGTCCCTCTTGTTGTAGTTGTAGTACTTCACCTGCCACACCGTCTCAAACAGCCCCACCTCTGTGAACTGAAGGAGAAACACGTGCACAGATGAGGGCATGCACGAACACAGACAGCAGACGGATGGAAACACAGTTAGAAAGCCACACTTATATCTCCATGTGTGGAACCACGTGAAGGTGAAATGAAGAGCGAGCCGGGACAGATGGATACGTGCACTGACAAACATGCAAACACACGTCGTATCATCCCAGAGGCCCGAGGCTGTGAACAGATGGACGTCAAACCAGATGAAATCATATTGGTAGGATTTTTATCTAATGTTGTGAACTTGTCTGTAGGTGCTCGTTCTCCTTGAGAGGTTAAAAAAAAAAAAGAATCGAAAACTGTAAAAATTCACTTAAACGTATTTGAATATTTACATCAGAACAGCTGCAGAATTAAATGTCGTCAGCGAACGTTTCAACAAACCGCTGACACATTCACATTTATATGTGTCATAGGCTGCCATGCTGACAATTCTAGACCACGTGTCATATCGCATTCAGACTACATGTTACATGACCTGACTTTCATATCAGGAGGTGGAGGGGATGGTGGTGGAGTAACTGGTGAGAAGTCCGCCAAGCCAGTGACCACAGTTCAAGACTGTGTTTCAACATTTTCAAATCTGACACCACTGGATCTTTTCAGCAAGTCGGAAGCCAACAACTGTAACATTATTTTTGTTTGGTTGTGAGAGTGAAGCAAAACTGGAAAACAAAAAGTGCTCGTCTGCTCGTTGCTGCCGCTGATAATAAAGCCAACGATAAAAAAATAAAACTTTCGCAAGAAAATGGTCAGATCAAATGAAGATCCGACCAAGATAAATTAGAACAGAGTGGAAAAAGAAAGAGGGTCCGCCTGCTTAGTTTCCCAGTATCAACAAACAAGGTCTTCATTCTGTGTTGTCGTATTATATCTAATATTCGTACCTGTATGCTGATTTGAACCGGTTGCCTCTCTCCACTCTTAGTGTGCGCCACCCCCTCGGTGTCGTACTGGCCCGTGTAGACCACCGACTGCGGGTCTTTAGACTGCTGCTCCAGGGGGAAGGTGACTCCGCCCACGGTCATCGACCTGCAGTCGAAACGCAACAGATTCATTAGTTTATCCTTAAAAATCCCCTCCAGCTGTGGAGAGGGTCGGGTGCAGATCCAGACCTTCTGGAGGAATAAACACTCAGAGTCACTTTGGATTTGTCTCAGATCTGGAGTCAGTTACTGACAGGAGGAAAGTTTAGGGATTATTAATTCAAGGCGAATAAACACACATGATTCTGCAGTCGAACCCACTTTCCTGGTTGCTGCTAAAACCTGATGTGCCTCAGGCATGAACAAGGTCACGTTTAAAAGTTTTATTCACGTTATCCTGGAAGTAGCAACAGGTGACCAAGTGAAACGCACCGTAAATTTGAGTGGAGTTGAGGGTTTCTGTATGTTTGAACCTTGGAGATAGTCAACAACATATATAACAGAAGGTCTGGTCATTTTTTATACATTTTAATGAAGAATCTGTACATATTACATCTTTGAATAAAAGCTCATGTGAGTCACCATTACAATAAATATAAATAAACAAGATGTATCTAAAAATGTGACTGATTTAAAGCATTAGAAAACAACAAATGCAATTTAAACGCATCGATTAATAGATTATAATCCCAATTAATACATGCAGGTATTTAAAAAAAACAAAGATTGCTACAGTGGATCATCTGAGAGCTTCACACACACACACACACACACACACACTGATGCCAGGATGTCATGGTGAACTGGGTCCACAGCTGCGTCCCAGCATGCCCCAAATTCACAACATCTCCCATGCATCATCACGTGTGACCTATTTTTTTTTTTTTTTTTTTTATAGCCCAGCCCAGACCGATGTTTAGACATCCAACACTAATCCTTATTTGGAGATGCATGTACAGCAATAGTCATTACATAATCATGATTGTAGGCAAATCACAGGAGGGCGGAGACACAAGAGCCCAAACGTGAAGTCCTAATCTGTGTTGGATTTAACGTGCAGCCAATTGGGGGTTTATGGTGCCTTCACGGACTCCTCGTAAACGCCTACACCCGAGCGCTACTCTTGGAAATACGACTTGTTGAGCGCCCAGTGCGGGGATTTTAGCAAAAATAAAATAAAATAATGACACAAAGCAATAAAACGATGCTTTTATCTGATGTTTTCTTTCCGTAGAATTAGAAAATTAACAACCTCTTAATTTTTCTCCCACTCCATGTGCGTAAAGATCGTTTATTTCCCACCGCGCGTCCATACAGTCTTGAAATCTGCATTTGGCTTCTCAGAAAAAGACAAGACGCTCTAAGGTCGCCACCAGTTCACCCAAGGACTGAACCTCAGCCTGTGTGTGATTATTTGTAGGTATTTTGGCGATGAAGCGGACAGAGACTCCGTTGTATCCACTGTACTTTCACTTTATAGAGGAAAGGCTTCCCACCACAGTGACTGCTCACATTTCAAAGGTTCTAGCAGATTAAAATGTCGCTATTATCGAGAACTATCGACATTATTCTGGAGGCTCGATAGTCACGCTGCCATACTCATTATTAAATTAGGTCCACTGGCTAAAGGTAACTGGAAATATTGGCCTGGTCCTGGTTCTTGTCTGAGGTGAAGACCACGTCGGGATTAAAGTCAGAAGACTACCTACGTGGCCTCGGCAGCTCCCGGTCTGATGACCACCTCGATCTTGTACTTGGAGCCGGTCAGCAGCTTGATGGTCCGGGTCTGTCCGAACCTGGCGCCGTCGGACTTGAAGTGCACCGCGCTGTTGTTGGGAAGCATCTTCATAGAGATCCCGATTTTGACGATCTGAGGGACGTCGGCCATGTTTCCATGCAGCAGCTGTGTCACCAGGGATCGGTGGGGTTTGCTCTGCGCGGGTGAAAGGTCGCAGGTGTCGGGTCAGTTGTCCATAGCAGGACGCGGCAGCGGCAGCAGCAGCACCGGAACTGCTGAACTACGCTGCGCTCTGTAATCCCGTCCAACCTGCAGCACGGACCTAATCCCAACCAATGCTCTCTCTCTCCCTCTCTCTCTGAAAATCTCTCTCCCTCTCTCCAACTGTCCCCCCTCCACCCTCTCTGGCTATATTCTCCCTTTCTTCCTCTCAGTTAGCGCAGCTTTCCTCGTCAAATGTCTGTCGATGTTTAAACGTGTCGTGCGTAAATCCGTCCAATTAAGGCTCTGTGGATTACGCGTTAATTGATCCTCGAAGGGCGGAGAGGGTACAGGCTGGTGGACTAACAGGAGGAACAGAGCTGTCACCACTTCAGCAACTCTTTATTTAGGCTGGTGGATGGTTCTTTGTAGGATTTAAAAGCTCTTTGTTCTTATTTGAATGTGATTTATGGCGCGTAAAATAAAGCAAACACGCTCCATTCATGGTTTCAGCTGGTTGACCTCTAGCTGAGATTATAAAGCAAGTTAAGGATTGTGTTAATGTAATATCATTTATAATTCATCTACTATTTTATCCTATGTTTAACGTTGTTTATATTTCTGTATTACTGTTATAAATATTACGTGTATTGTTATGCTCTAATGCCGTCGCTTGATGGCGCTGTTGCAGCAATAAACAATAAACTGGTTTCCATTCAGAGGGTCACCTAGGTCAAGTAGATGCAGAGTAAGTGTGCTCATCATCATCATCATCATCATCATCATCATCATCATCATCATCATCACCATCATCAATGCATCCATCATTAGCATGGCTGGAGCTGCCATTGAGGACACTGAGGTCATGTCCTCTTTCTGGGTCTTTGACATCTTGATATAAATATGTTTGGTAACGCTTTTTAATATCATTAAAATAATTATATATAATGGCAAAGTCATAGTTTATCAAACTTGCGTTGAGAGTTATTTGTGTCCTCCTGGCCAGTCTAACCCTGCAGAGTCTTGTAATAATATCCTGACACAACATTGTACGAGGCCTGTGTAGGAAGTCAAAAAAGATTAACACAGCTTCATGAATCCAGATGTTTAAAATCAACTTCTGACAGCTTCTTGTCAAGTATTTACCTCTGTGATATAATAATAATAATAATAATAATAATAATAATAATAATAATAATAATAATAATACTTACGATAACAAACTGAATTTACTGTATAGAGAACCTTTCAGAGCACAGTTACAAAGTACTTTAGAAAACCACATAAAACACAAAGCACATAAAACATATAAGAGAGTAAAACATGAAGGATTAATCACAGAAAGGCAGTTTTAAACAAGCAGGTTTTCAAAGTGATTTATAAGACGACACTGTGTTTGCAGCTCTCAGAGTCTTGGAGCCGTGTCTGCACAGAATCCATCATCTCTGTTGGTTAATCCACACTTTGATAAAACAAGAAAAGATTCACCTGAGGAGCTCAAGGTGCCACAAATAACATCAGGATCAGTCAGATGACTTCACTCAGGGCTTTGAAAGTAATGCCTACGTGTTGCCACTAGAGGTCAAACTTTGATCACAACAGGAAAAATCAGATTATCCAAGTTGAAAAAAACATCACAGACCATTTATAGCAGCTCCGTGATTCACGTGATGGCGACACATCTCTGACATCATGACGAGCTTTGGATGGACCAGAACAAAGTGGGGAAAGTTTAAATCCGAAAACCATTTTCAGAACAAATGGACATGATATCCATATTTTAAATTATTCCTTCAGATTCCTTCAGATCGTTAATTAGACTGAAGCTGTGCAGTGATGCCATGCTGTGACTTTACAAACAAACCAACGCTGATGGACGAGACCTTATTTATTTACAAGCAAATCAATGGTGGTGCATTTAGTTTGGTGTTTAAAAGAAAAAATGGCTTGGAAAGAAAAGAAAGAAGAGGAAGAAATCTTAAATAGTGCTTTTGTGGGTCACGTGGTCGGAGAGTGACGCAGCTGTGACCACATGAGGACGCGTGTGAGTTCGAGACCCGAGCAGTTTCTCTGTTTCTCTGATTATGAACTCATCTCAAGTGCTGCTCAGTCTTCAGCCAGTTCAGCGACAAAGTTTAAGTTTGGTGGTGGAAAGATTATCAGCCAGTGTTTTTTTCAGTTAAGGCAGAAACTTCGTGTCCAGCTGCTTCCTCAAGTGGGACTTCACACAAAAGACAAAGGGGAGAAGTGTTTAAAGCAAATTCCTGTATATTTGTGTGTGTGTGGTGTGTGTGTGTGTGTGGGGGGCCTTCATGTTCCCTGACCCGAACACTTAAATCAATCCATTCAACGTGAGTGCTGTAGGCACGGGACACTTTCCTCGAATGCGTAAAACTTGCGTCATCTGTCCACTGGTGTCTTTTGACGTTTTTTTCTTAAAGTCAAATGATAATAATAAAAAAATCACACAGCTGTCAGCGAACACCTGCTGATATCAGAAGTGGTTCTGCCGGTGCCGGTCGTGCTGCGTTCCCTCTCCGGCCGGTGCGTAAAAGAAGAACCACGCTGCTTTCAGGCTCCGCACGCCTCTGACAGAGAGGGACAACACGGTGAGTGAGAGTGTGTTGGGGGGAAGTAAAGAGTGTGGGAGAGCCCTCCCCCTGCCAAATGTCTCCATGGATCCACTCCTTCATAACCCAACTCTTCCCCAGCCTTGCGCAGATGGCCAAAGTGTCCAAACCGGACTGTGAACGCGCTCAGCTGGCCACTGGGTGACACGATGAGAGCAGATTAGACATTTAACTCTTCACCTACTGCTTTGTTTAACTCCGTGTGTACTGAAAGTCAAAGTAGCCCAACACCCTCTGGCGAAAGGAGCGCTTGGCTACATGTGAATGTCTGCCGGTCTCCCAGCGCGCTGCGCTGGTGATGCCATGCCGAGAAGACACACCGGCGACGAGAGCGACGGCACCGGGCTCTGGCTGAAGACCACAACGGGACGCCGGGTGCAGGAATACCCAATGAAAGATGTGGAGTCAGGGCGGAGGGCGATGAATAACGCGGCGCGGGTCGGGGACGGTCTCCTGTCTCCAACCGCTGCAGGTGCGGTGGCAGCGGAGAGGAAGCAGGGCGCCCGGCTCAGCCTGCTCGGGAAGCCGCTGACCTACAGCGCGCAGAGCGGCCGCAGGAACGCGCGCTACCGGCGGCTCCAGAATTACCTCTACAACGTGCTGGAGAGACCGAGGGAGTGGGCTTTCGTCTACCACGCGTTTGTGTGAGTACTTGGACTTTTAGTCATCAAACAACGTGTTTCATTGTTGATTCTCTTGAATTGTACAAAAGCTTCTGAATGACAAGAAGTGTTAAAATGAATGAATGTTTTTATTTGAGTAAATATGGGAGAAAACAAGCCACTGCTTTTTTCAGAAAAACAAGTTGAAATTGTCTCTTGTTCACCTGAGAATGACCAGCTGGGGTCATGGTGCACACACACATCATGGTGACACACTGATGGCAGTAATATGGGGCTTTCATTTCCTCAGATATGCAGCTCCATCAGCCTCCACCCCCTCATCCAAACATGAAAACACACATGAAACATGCAAAAATAGGAATCACACACACACACCTTTTCTCTGTTCCCCTCATTCCATGATGTGTGTGTTCAATATGTCGCGCCTGTGACCCGATGTCGTTCACCTGTGGGCTGAGTTATCCCTCCATCACTGTGTGTCAGTGCAGCATGACTTCTGAGTGTGATCACCTGTTGCAGCAGCCTCACTGTGCACAGAACGGTTAGCACCGAATGCCTTTTTAAAGATGGATTAAAGGCGTGTGTGTGTGTGTGTGTGTGTGTGTGTGTGTGTGTGTGTGTGTGTGTGTGTGCTGGTATGTGAAGGTATTTTTTTAAAAAATGTGTAACACACACACACGCTGCACATAAATCCAATAAATCAAAGTAATATAAGAGGCCCAAACTCTTCCTAATCCTTACGTAACACTGGGAGCTCCAACAGATTGAGAGAAGGTCAACGAGCTGTCAACTGGAAAGGGTGTCTGTAACATCATCTGCTGCTCCCGTGCAGATTTTTTAGCCTTTTTTTCGTTTGTGCTTTGGACGGAGAGTGTCTGGGAAGAAGTCCTTAAAAGCTGACATGTTTCATTTCCTAAACTCAAAACAGCCCTCGGCTTGACCACAGTTTGGGGTTCTCTGGTGTGAAATAGCTCCTTTCATGGCCAAAATGAATCCTGATTTTGATTCTCCTTCAGAAGAGAAACCAGCCCGTTTCCTCTTTTTCTTCTTCCTTTTCTTCTTTTTCTTCTTCGTCATGCAGTTTCAATTAACTAATTTATTGGATTATTACTGACATTCAGGCAGAGCTTCCCATGTTTGTGTTTGTCTTAACTGATAGGATTCCCAGGGGTGCTTGTCAACATGAGACACAGACTGTAAACTGTCTTAAACCAGTTGGAATCTCGGTTGTGCTCAGAGTCAGTGCGCTGAATCAGGTTTCTTTAAGTGGTGCTGCGGTGAACTCTTGTTTCATTCTGTTTATTTGAAACACCTGCCAACATCAAGGCATCATATCCTGTGTGGCTGAGGATATTCCAGAGGAAAAAGCTTTCCCACTCGAGAGTGTGTTTGGTTGTTTTTGCAGATTATCACACAGGGAGTTGGGGTTTCATGAGAGAGAGACGCAGCTCTGTGCGCTCACTCTCCCGTCTTTCCTCCCCGCTCTCTCTCTCTCCATCTGTGCATGTACAGTATACAGCGTATGCGCGAGTATCTCATTCACACACATACAACACAGCATGCACAGTCGGTGGGGGTGATGAAACGCCACATCCCCTCCCCTCCTCCGGCAGCCTCGCTGGCCCGAGGAGCGCTGTGAGAAGGAGGAAGTGGAGCTGTCAGAGGAGGGACCGTGAAGCCGGATGTTGACGTTTTATTTGCTCAGGCGGGACAGCTGAGGTCGCAGGGGTTAAGTTGTTACATCTGCTCGCGACCACAGCCTCAAACTAACTGTTTAAGTGAGATAAAGAAAACCTCAGAGAGATTAGGGGAATAATCTCCCTTTGAGGGTAAATTGATGGAAAAGTTTGTTTTTATGGGATTGGAGGCATAAAAGCTCTTTTTTTTTTTTTTTAGGATTCAGACAGAAATCATTAATGTTCATGCGTCTACTGTACACGCGGCAGTATTTCAGAGCACTTTAATAACAGTGATGCTTACACTGCAAATACCCAGACAGCGCCTGTGTGTACACACTTTATTAGCATTCAGATACTGAACGATCTTGACGTTATTGTAGCCGTGTCGCTCCCTGTTTACAAGTTAATCACTTAGATTGTGACATCCCAGATCCAGCGTCACTACTAATAAATGCAACACCAGACCAAGATTGATCTCCCGAGCAGCAGTGAGTGCCCGCCTCACCACAGCAGGACAATCAGTCATTTCAAACCGTACAAGCTTGTTTTCTTTCAGCAGGAGATCCTCTCAGAATTACCCCAAAAATGATTTGATGTAAGGACAGCAGGTGTAAAAACAAAGACAAAAAAATAGAGTCACCTTTAGAGTATTTTCAGTCATCGGAGTGAACGTACAGCATCATTTATACGAAGGTCGGGACACTTTGTTTTGTTGTGGTCTAGATTCAGATTTGGTGATTTACAGATAACTGAGTCATTCTTTTTACTATTTATGAGAACAAATTGCATCGCTGATCACAGAAAAGTATGTTGCACTCGCGTTTGCATACTTTCCAAGCAATTTCCCAATCGTTCTGGCACTCGTGGGCTCGGACGCTTCACATTCTGATGCGCGTTCCCTTGTAAAGACATACAATTCTGTTAAAGTCTTGATAGTCATTACGCCAAAAACAATACGCAGTAAGAAAAAAAAAAAAGACGGCAAACGCTATTTGGCTGGGTTCCTGTGTCAGTGTCTTAATGGATTGCTGTAATATGGTCTAAGCACTCTACATTAGTGATAATGTACATTTTTAGTTTGTACAAGGATCATTTACTTTGAACAAACAATGCGGGTCTGAGGTATTTTGTTTGGGGAGCAAAAGTTTCTTTGTGCGGAAATTTGTCAGATGGTTATGATGTTAAAAATAGCTCATGTTAAACAAAGTCTCATGATGGTTTATTGGGTGATTTTTTTTTGACCATTTACAGCAGGTGGAAAAAAACTATTTGTTGTACAAGCAACGATTTTTATCACCCTTTAAATTTAGAGGCAAAGCAACAGACATCTCGGAGAAATCTTCCAACCTGAAGGTCTCCTTTGCTTGACAGTCTCTCGTCACAAGTCATTCATTATTTTTTCTCTGGTCGCAGTTCACTTTTGACGCAAACATGAAATCTGTTTGTGTGAGGTCATGTGCCTGGAGAACATGCCAGTAGTTTATTTATGGATGGTTTTGAGAGCTGTTCAGATTCAACAGTAAGAACATTTGCACAATAACAGTCAAGCGCTGCAAAGAGTTGCATTCTCAGTGGGATCAATACTACAAAGAAACACTTCACGTTACAGGGTAACTTCGGTAGGTCTTTGATATTAACCCTATTTTTTTAATCCATGTGAATTGGTCAAGTATTGAGTTTAACTGCTGAAGTTGGCGATGGCAAAACCGACTGCAGTGTATTCCCTGCGGGCAATTAGGCACCATCAAAGTCTGTCCACTTAGTGCTTGTTTTTACCAATGACAGGCTTGGATTGTCAGTCGGATAAACCGTCTTGTTAAAGAACAAGATTCATTTTGTTTGAACAGAAACAGACGCCGTCACTCTCGCCAAAGCCACCGGACTACATTTGACAAAACAGCAATTTCATCATCAAAAACACACTTTGAACCACGGAAAGATGAAGCAAGATCATTCGGCGAGTTTTATTTCTGCCTTTCTGTCAAACGATCTGCAGCTCTGCTTTGGTAGAAATAAAACACATTAGATTAGATTACATCTCTACATGCTCTTCTCCCCCCGCTGTTATTTTTTGTTTCGACATGAATTGGTGATTGTTGGATTATTGAAAAGAGTTTTGGTTTCTGTGTTTTTGACATTTAAATGATTGTTTCTGCAAACTAGTCCGGTTAATTTGGTGGAAGTGATGGTGTTTCGGTTTAAGCTAATTTAGACCAAATTCGTCCTGTCAGCTTGTAGCCACAGGGTTTGTGCGGTGCTGTGGGAGCGTCATCCCATTGCTCCTTCGTGTGATGTCATGTTGTGATCTTCTGCCGATCAGTTTACCAAAAGGAGAAGCTGTTGCTCTGCCACTAACATGCTGGTCCTACAACTGATTGTTCGACCATATCGACAGAACCAAAAATAATACTAAATGACCAGGATATGAGGTTGATTTGGTCGGAGTGCAGCCTTAAACCCCGAGATCTTATTCTTAACAAAAAGGTATGTCCATGTAGGGATCCTTTCAATAATGTTGGGAGGGTCCATTGAAATTTGTCTGACATATTTTCATAGTGTGCAATCACCTGCTGCGTTTTGCAGGCTGTTTTTGCGGCTCCCAGCTGAAGTCCTCCTGTTCAATACTGGACCAGTTTAAAAAATTGTTGTCTCTATTAGCCACATATCATGTGCAGTGATGAAAAAAAAAACAAGTTACCCTTCATGACTGATTGATGAATGATTTGATTTGGAATGGAAATGAAAATTCTCACTTCACAGAGCTCTAATTTGTACTCATTTGGATTCTCTAAAAGACATTCATGTAGCGACCATCTGATATCTGCTGAGTCTTTGATTGCCACAATCATCTCTGCTGCCAATGAGCTCCGATCTTTTCTCATTTTTGGAGATTGCCCAAAGTCGTTAGCTTGTCACACCAAGAAACATTTGAAACATTTGATACGCTTTGGCAACTCTTATATGAAACTAAAGGCTGTAGTAAAAACCTGAAGTTTAGATTTAATTGGGAGACAGTCAAGTCACATCTCTTATGCCATAACTTTAACATGGACAGTTTTGATCTGTGCAGATTGCAAATGAAACTAGCCAGCGAGTACAGCAACTTCTCCACAGGGAATAAACCCTAAGATGCACTGTTATGTTTGGTTAATATACATGTTAGGGCTCTGGTGATCGTTCTACTGCAAACCTCATGTTCTGTATTGACTTAATGTTATTTCAGGGTGTCAGATGACATTTAAGTAAATGGATTTCTCCCCATTGGTCACTACTGTGTGTGTATTAATGCTAAGTGGCAGTGAGTGGTTAACACACATATACACACATGCTTGCAGATATACTGTATATGCAGAACTGAACACACAAACATGCAACAAGAAACAGAAACACTTTCTTTAGAGGAATGCATGTGTGGCAGATTTCCATACACACCCACGCTCGTATATCAACAAATACACACACGTGGTACACACAAACACATTCACACGTGGTCGCAGATGAACAAACAAAAGCAAGTACATGATTTATAAAAGAAAAGTTTCCTTTGATCGTTTAATTATGTTTAAACACATGCTGCCGTGTGTGTTTGTGCAAATCCAAGCTGTGCTTCAATGTCAGAAAACAGCTTGTGTGTGTGTGTGTGTGTGTGTGTGTGTGTGTGTGTGTGTGTGTGTGTGTGTGTGTGTGGACATATGTGAAATCTACTCTGAAGTATGCTCTCTATAGGAATCCTTGATGGGCTGCAGTATGCATTAAGACACTGATAAGCATCTGGGCGTGCTTCTTGCCAAATAGTGCTCTGAAACACTGCTTGGCATTAAGATTCAATCTCTTAATGAGATGGCGTGTGTTGGGCTAATCACATTTGCTGAAATGGGTTCCAGCCACAGTCTGCATTATGTGCTATACTCAGAAGATGATTCCTTCCTGTGCGCGTGTGTTTGTGTGTGTGTGTAATGAGAGTTATGTTTCATTATTATTTTGTTTTTGTTACATGTTGTGCGAGCGTGCAGGTGATCTATACCACCTGTCCATGCATCGATGTGTCCGTGTGTGTTTTTCAGCAGCTCAGTTTGTTATCGGCATGATTTCATGTATGCACCTGTCTGCTTTTGTGTCTGAGAATGAGTTACAGAAATGTGCGTGCATTGCGAGAGAGGGAGAGATTGATTCAGTCACACAGTTTGTGTGCGTCAGCCATTGATCCCAAGGCCGTTCTGGTCCATCGACAGGTAGCACATGAAGCCAGGCTGATGATTTGCCACGAGGCGGGTACACACTAATGATCAACCTCTGTCCAGTTTTATCCTTTTACTGCACAGATTTGTGCAGAATCTGTGATGCATTACACTGTCTGACTTTAAGGAGAAGGACACTGTAGTTCGATTTTTAACAGCCTTGTCACAGTCACACTGATGAGGATTAGGTATTAGAGGACAGACGGACCTCACCGAATGCTATAAATGTTTAGTTTCCTGACAAGTGTCCTCTTGTGGGTGTGTGAATATTAACTGTTTTCACTCAGTAGTAAAGGTGGAAGTGGTCTGATGATGCTGTGGCACGACAAACCTGTGTCATGTTGGGGTGAATGATTGAACGTACAACATTTTTGAGTTTGCATTATGTATTTTTTTTTTTTTTTTTTAACCCTATCTTTCCCTCATCATAACCATGACTAAATTAGAACCATTAACATAGAGGTGCATCACACATCTGGATGGCAGACTGCTCAGTGGCCCTATGCCTCTAAGAATGATGCTGTAGTTCCCCTTTCTAGTGTCACTTCATGAAGCACTCCTCTTGTGCAGTCGTCCAAATAGCAAGTAAAGTCGGGGGATGTGGTCATGGTTGTTGTATGGGTCATTCAGAAGACTCTGTGTTTGTGGTGTTGAGGGGGGAGTATCCTGGGTGAGAGTGACATCAGTGCAGGGATTGATGCATTCATATGCTAGTTTGACTGGTTATATTGTTCATCTTGGAACTGAAGGAGTGCATCTCTGTTGTCTTGTGAAAATGTACCTCTCAGCTTTGATTACCCTGATTGGGTTTCTGACCGTGAAACAGAGATGTTCTCAAACTGCAGGTGCACTGATAAAAAAAAAAAATAGAAAAAGTCAAATGCACCGAAGAACTTCAGAGGCATCCACAAGAGACTGCACTTTGTTTCCTGAGAACAGGACGACGTTTGAGACACCTGAGCACATAAAAGAGTCTCTGTGTTTAGGTTCCGAGTGGCTTCCAGGTAAGGGGGAGGATGTTGGCACATGCTCAATGGAAAATGCTGGAAAATGCTCAGGACCCATTAGATTGGATGAATAGAAAAAGTGATGCCTGTGTGTGTATGTGTATAAATACTGTCATGATATGTTCCGGTGTTTGCATGAATTGGTACAGAGAGGGTACCCTATTAAAGTGTGTGTGTGTGTGTGTGTGTGTGTGTGTGTGTGTGTGTGTGTGTGTTATGTCTTCACTGGAGAGTAACACAGCACAGACACAGTCTGGATTTGGGTGTCCAGGTCACTGGTTGGCATAATGTCGTCCAGGACAAACAAAAGGATGGATGGAGAGGAAGCAAGTAGGGCTGCAATAAATGGATTAATTAATCAACTGTCAGCTAATAAGTTAATCACCAACTATTTTGATAATAAGTTAATTACCTCCGTTAAGCAGGTTATATTTCACTGGTGTCCATTTGCCTGTTTGGATGGGTCTCTGCACAGAATAGACCCCATTAACTTCTGGTGCGGATAAAGGGACATAACAATTGGATGTATTTTGGTGGCTGGTATCAATGAATGAGTACAAAAGGAGACTATTGGGCCTTGACGTAAGTATGAGCTCTACTGAGGACCATTATAGTTGGTCTGAATCATTTTTTCAAGAAAATTTTAAATCAAGATTCCCCGATTCCAGCTTGGTAAATCTGAATATTTTCTGTTTATTTACTCTTCTATGACAGAAAATTAAATATCTTTAGGTTGTATACAAAACAAAACAAAACATTTGAGGACCTCATATTGGTCACTTGGTCGTTAGATTCAAACATTTTTTATCAAAGCACAATGAAGATATGTCATCATTACACTGGACACTCCAATGTTCAGTATTTCAGATTCAGCAACAACATAGCTAATAGTTAAATAAGTAATGGTGTCCTGATTTTTCTATACCATTTCTAAATCCCTAGATTCCCTCCCAGTTTTGAAGCTCAAAACATCATCAGTAAACTGGGAGAACATCATTAATTTATCATTCTAACTGATGATTAATACATGAATAAGTGCATCGCTCCAAAAGAACAGTAGATCATCAGAAAGCCGCCCTGCTCTTCCTGAAGTACTGAACCCACTGTTTCTGTCAACAGGAATGCTTTTGCAAAGATCACCATGAGTATTTTGGTGTCATTACACCCTCCACATGTTCTCCACAATCTTCAACTGCTAATGTGTCAAACAAAAAGGAGCTAATTATCCCGTGTCAGAGTGGAGAAACTTTGATCAGATCGGCGATGTCATTCAGAGCTCAATGGTGAGAAGGTGCTAGATCTGAGGGGACTGTCGTGACTGATATGTTGTGACATTCCAGCAGGTCACACAGGAAGTGTGTAGGCTGCAGGTGTGTGCGAGTGTCAAAGTGTTTGAGAGGGAGCAAGAAGGTTGAGCTAAAGATTAAGAACTTTTAGAGCTCGTACTGTGTATAAGCAAAAAAAATGGTATGCAAGTGGCTGTGAGAAGTGACAATTGTACAGTCAAACTTCCCATCAGTGTATGATGGTCTTAAGTATGCAGGGTTACATGGTGTATCTGTTTCTTCCCGCATGTGTACTGTATATACTTGAGTGTGTGTGTGTGTGTGTGTGTGTGTGTGTGTGTGTGTCAGTATCAGTGTGTGTCTGCTCGTTAGTCATCCGGCAGCCCTCTCGTACATCAGCCGAGGTGCCAGTTTGCTGAGCAGGCTCCGGCGCTGATGGATAGACGCAGGCTGAGCTCGTCTGTCCTGCTGCCCACACAAAGCTCACCGCTGCCTGGTGCGCGTCACACCAGCCTCCCCCTGCCCCGCCGTTACCCTGTCAGCTCTTGAAATAAGAATGTGCCTCAGAAGCACACACTCACGGCATCCCGTATACACACCCACACACATTAACACACACGAATACACAACTGCACACACACATTTCTGTACTAATGGGGTTGTCATTGTTTTCTTTTCCTCCTCAAGTGATGTCTAGATACACTGTTTTTCTTCCAGGTAGCTGTAACTTCTTTCAACATTTTCATGTTTTGATGTCGACCATGCCATCAGATTGTCTTACATGTCGTTTGAAGATTTTTTTTAAATAGCTGAAGGCAGTAGAACACGTGTGAATCTGTGTAACAAGGGAATCAAAACAAGAGTGACTGGTTGTTGGCAGGGTCTTGCTTTTGTTTGTCTGAGTCTGAACAACGCTTCATCCATCGCTCTGTTTCTTTTGTTCAGCGTCTCTGTTGGTTTCCATGGCACCCTCGCAATGACTCCTGGAAGTTGTGGCACCAAGACAAACTCCAAATAAGACCACAAGTAGTTCTGACTTAATTTCACGAGTATGGACTAAATAACCAAAGTGGACAAAGAGATATTTTGATTGAACAACATTTGATTTATCAATTGACCAACTATTAAATTAATTACCAACTATTTTAAGTAACAGTTATTATTATTATTATTATTATTATTATTATTATTATTATTATTATTTATTTATTTATTTTTCAAATTTACCTTACATACTTAAATGTGAATAGTTTCTGGTTTCTTTCCTTGTCTTTGGCAGTAAATTGCATATCTTTGGGTTGTGGAAAAAACAAGACATTTGAGGATGTCTTCTTGGGCTTTTGGAAACACTGATTCTTTCTCTTACACTGATTCTTTGTCTTATTGAGACCAACTCTCTTATTTTATAAACTGAACAACTGATTGATTAATGAAGATTAGACAATGAAATCATTGTTGGTTGCAACCTTACTTCTTGGAGGGAGGGGGGGCATAATACAAGCACAATGTTTAATATAAGTATTGAGTAGCACCATTTGATTAAGGGTTTATTTATCTTACTGTTTGTTTTGTACCCTTGAGTAAGGCAGGTCCCCACAATCATAGTGTGTAAACAAATGTCCCCATAACGTCAGTAATTCATGTCCAAGTACACACACACACAGCTTTCCATGTATTTTTCTGAATGTCTCTGGCTCTTACGCCCCTGAGAAATCCTCACATATACAGATATAGCAAGAATTATGAGCTGTTGGTGGTATAGCTTCACCACCTGGGGAGAGAGAGTGTGAATATTTTAGTAGGTTTTTCTGTGTGTAGGTGTGTCAGAAAGCTTAGTCTGCTTGCTGCAATCTTAATGAGAACACCCATAGACATTTTGTAGTGAAAAAAATGTACACACCTGCTCAGCCCAACACATATTGTGAATAATTTATCTTGGTTAGTCATACACATGTTTCCCTGGTGACACTGATTCAGGCAGAAGTAAACACCAGCTCACCCACCTGTCTGACAAAGTTGTCAGACAGAGTGAGACAGAATTCTGTATGAACAGGTGTTTGCATCATCGCACATTTTTTGTTTTGTCAAAGGATTGGGGAACGCTGTTTGTCATGTCAGTGGAATAATTTGAAATTCTGCTGAGCGATGCAAGAGATGGAGGCTTTGAGAGGAGGCGAGGAAGAGGAGGTGAAAAGAGGGACAGCTAAATGAGAATATAGACTGTGCTCACCAGGTAGTGGCATTACTCTGTGAGGCTGTAAGATACCCGACAGCCTGTCGTCTTCTTTAATTGCCTTTCAGTCACTCTCCCTAATAAACTCACACAGAGACACACACATCAGTACATTCATTAGTTCAAGTCCCAAATTGAGAATTTGTAGTTTTATTTTTTTTTTTTTTATTGTAATTCCATCAAACAAAACAAAGAATTTGAAGATGTCACCATTTGGCTCTGACAACTTGTCATGGGCTTTATTATGGTGATATTTCTAGACTAAGGTTATTTAACTTAGTAAATAATTGATGAATTGATAGTGGTGAACTGGTAGTTGGAAGAGCATAACAGGGACAAATCATAATATGTGAGTGGTTAAATGACTTCCATTGTGGTGATTTTTGTATTATTGCCTTAAAGTTTCAAAAGACACAATTTCTGCTTTTACTGTGCTTTTCGTTCAGCCAATGGGCTGGATTTTTCTTGTAAAAATGCAGGTTGAATTATGGCACAAAGGTCGCATCTACTATTGTGCCGCCACACCAGGAAGAGGCATTGTATATCCTGGTCGCTATCCAGATAACAGTGGAAGAACTGGAAGAATTTTGGAAACTCTACAATGCAAAACAAAAATAAAAAATAAAAAAACAAAAAAAAACAAAAAAAGTGTATGTATGTGTATATATATATATGCAACAATTGATGATTTCTCAGTTTAATTTTGATGTTTCAATCATTAAAACACTTTGCATGAGACCTCTGCATGACTATTTTGCAGAGGACAAAATAACAGCATAGACCTGTGACCTGGTCCCAAATGAGCCTGAAGCAAAATGTTTCCCAAATTTGCAAGGACACCAGTTTTGCTCTCAATTTTCCCTCTGAAGAAAACTGAACACAATGGGGATTTGATAAAATGTGTCTACATCAAAGTTTTGACTACCGTGTGCAGCAGTAATTTCAGTGGCATTTGGACAGAAAATTGAATGACATTTCCCAGCTGTGAACAAGAAAGCTTTTTAATATTCATGACATTAAATCTCAGAAAATCGAAGGAGTACAGCCTTGACAATACCCCGGGCAACAAAACAGACTCGAGGGCTTTTATGCAAATTACACCAATTTAGTGTGTTTCTGTCCTGTGGTACCTGGACGATAAAGCAACCAGCTCAGCATCATTATCCAACCAACCTGACACAGCTGAGAAGTGGAGAGGAGGGAAGGAAGAGGGTTGAGAAGAAAGGAAGCATTCAACAAAAGTAAAACTATGTTCATCCATTATGTTTCTTATTGTTCCATTTTATTTCATTTCTGCCTTGCAGCAAATGTGGGCAGGCACACGAGTTGGCTTTGCTGATGGTGTGAACTTTTTGCAGTTCCTCTAATAGAGATAGAAACAACAGAAGCTTCCCTCTGAACAGTCTGTTAGTAGTTTTCTCATACAGACTGTCTGCGATGAACTTGTTTATTTTGGTGTTGCATTGTACATTCGACAGAAGATGCTTTAAAGCAGTAATTACACAAACAGAGTAGACTGACAGTGTTCCCGTTTCATCATTTTGGCTTCATTTTGATTTAAAGATTAAAATTGTACTCTCTCCCTCTTCTTCTCTCTGTGTTTTGCTGAATCTGTTGTGAATCAAAGTTCCTTTATTGCCCTTTAAAAATGGCTGTTTTGTTGTGGAGGCGTCAGACAATGGATGCAATTTGAAGTGCTCTGAGTGAACAATCTTGGGCATATTTGCATGAGTTAAATGAAACCGACTGAGGCAAGATAAGCTTCTTTTTTTTTAATTAAAAAGCTATCACAAGCCTGAACATGTCTTTCTTTGAAAGTGTTTCCCTGAGGAGTACAAGGGCTGTCCACCATCTATTTCTCTTTGTTTACTGAGTGAGTAATCTTTATTATCCCCCGCTATGAGATCAGGGGTCTCTGAGATGTGTGTGGACGGTCGGGCCTTGATTAAACTTGAGAGATGATGCACTTGAGCATCCTGACACCCAACGACCACACAACAGGTGCTGCGACGTAGTTCGATGTTGTTTACTTTTGCATTGTTTCTAAAGGCAATACATGTTATTATATGGTACCAGAAGCACAAAGTGATCATTATATATACGTGTATATATATAATGATACTAATAAAACACCCCTCTATTGTTTCAAACTTCAGTTATCATGTGATTATGTTCCAGCCTCTTTCTATATGCAGCTTCTGGGGGGTTGATATAGATTAATGTTGACATTCAACACAGCCCACGCTTCTGCAGGCCTGCATTATTGCATGGTCGACATGTGTATGATAGCTCTTTTGGCTGACAGATGTGGAACTGATGATTAAAAATACAGAATATGTCAAGAGTTTTGGCAATTTCCACCTTGATTCACACATACACACTGGCGTGCCTCACCGTGCTGTTACTCTCTTGTTGTATGTGACTGCTGTGGATCAGTTTTATATTTTATCTTTTATCTTTTATGTTTTTTATATGGTCGCCCAGACACACACCATAGATTTTTTTTTGCTCCTGATTCCATTTTTACTCCGGCAGGTGAGCTGCATGTGAAGGTAGCTTGTAGTTAATTATCCACGCTATTGAAAACAATGTGGAATGGCATAAGTGAACCTACATCAAACAGGAAAGGTTGCATTACAATCAATGTGTTTTCAGGAAGGATGTGATACCAGAGAACATCTCTTTCTGTATGTGTTTCTCTGGAGAGCAATTGTAGACGTCAGGAAAGAGTAGGAAAGCGAGGGCAGATTGTCCCCTATTTAATTGAAGGAAAGAAAAATGAAAGTGAAAAAATGTACACATATACTTGGGCAGCCGTTCATATGCCTTGGATGTCCCGTCCAAGTAAAGTCTATGTGTGGGAAACACCAAAAAGATGTACTGAATAAGCAGGTGCCTAGAGCGAACCAGCAGAGCAGGGTGGCACACATCGAGATTGAAAGGCAAAACTTATGTGATTGTTGTTGCAGCTCCTGCCCCGCACCAGTAGAGGTTGATTGCGGCCGCAAAGTGATCTGTTTACCGTCACATGACTTCATCAGATCTAGTCTTATAGAAGAAATGTGATGAGTCAATGATGTAACTGAGAATGCAGGAAGATTAGGTGACGAGGGCGGGGAATGATGGTGACTTTTAGGAAGAAGATGATGAGCAGATTTTAAGTGTGTGTGTGTGTGCGTGTGTGTGTGTGTGTGCGCCAAGTTGGTCTCTGTAACAACATGACTGATCAAATGTCCCTCCTATTTATGACTTCCTCTGCAAATATTCAATAATTTATAGAAACGGTTCAGCTTTCCAGCTCCGGAACTTGTCTATATATGTGTGACATCTCGACCATGACTCAACAGTATATTCTGTTTCCCGTTAAAGTACAGTATATGTTGCCTCTGGTAACCAGAGCTTGGAAAGGATTCGAGCGGCTCAAATTACACTGTATAATAAGTCATCCATATTTGCATGTGTGTGTTATTTATGTGTGCATAGAAGTGTGTGTGTGTGCATGGGTGTGAGAGGGAAATGAGGCAAGAGGAGAGAGAGTGTCCCTGTGAAAGACTGTGTGTGTGTGTGTGTGTGTGTGTGTGTGTGTGTGTGTGTGTGTGTGTGTATGCAGGCGTTGGGCCCAGTCCATTGACGGGAGTCAGTCTAATGTAGAGTGAGTCTCTGTTTTCTCTAAGTAAGCCTTCTCCCAGGCCTGCAGCCAACAGAGCCACCAGCCTGACACAACAAGACAGCTGGCTGTTTGGATAACATCACACCTTGTGTGTGTGTGTGTGTGTGTGTGTGTGTAAGAGAGAGAAAGAGAGAAAAAGAAGCAGATGAACCAGGTTTTTAATCAAGTTTTATGTTCAGCATTTTTTTCAGTAGCATTGTTTAGTTTCCTCTTTATACAGTGGTTTTCATTGTGGCGGAGTCTGCCATTCCTAGTCTAGATCTCAAAATGTCCTCACATGCAGGAGAGATGCCACAGAAGTGTGTGTGTGTAACACACCGTTACTGTTATCTCTTGGCTGTTAGTGCTGCTGTTTACTATTCATCGTCCCACAGGTATGTCTGAGATGTATTACGTTACTGTTAACGCAAAACCCACATTTCCTACCTCTGCTACTGAACGTTTTAAGTTTTTTATTGTGAAGCAGGCACAGGAAACACAATACAATACATTTGTCACCTTTCAAAATGTTCAAAAGCAGCATATTTTTTTGTGGATCAGATGTAAACAGTTTTAAATCCTGCGAGGCATGACAGAAGAAGAAGGAGCAGCCGAAGTGAAGTGTCAAGGCCCAGACACACCAAACCAAGAACTAGTAGTGATGAAGGTTGATGCAGTGTTAGTCTGTCATGGCCTCAAAGCTGGACTGATGGGAGTCGACGGTAAACCAGCAAAGCCACTTCTAACTCAGAATTTGTCAGATAAAAAGTTGTAAATGCTGTGTTGTCAGCCCTTGGTCTTTTGGTTGTTGGTTCTTTTCTGTTTCTTCTCCCTTCGCACTGATTTTCTTAGCTGAGCAGCCAATCAGAGTGACTCACTGATTGCCAGTTGACTGAAAAACCAACAACTAGCCGACAACTAGTGCTAACGGGCTCTAGAACCGCTAGAACCGCAGATGCTCGAGGATGGCTCGACTGTCAGGTGTGTCGGGACTCTCTGATGAAGAGATGCAGGCACCTCCAACTCCTCACCTTCACTTGATGTGCCCTGCTGTTGTCTGGAAAACATCTGAACTGTGTCCAGCCTGAAATGAGGCTGCAGTTGCTCATGGCTTGATGGAAAAAAAAAAGCCTTGTTATTGACTGACTTGTTTATTAAATCAGCGTGGGTTTGTTTGGCCATGCTGTAAACCGCTGCAGCAGCAGCTCTTCTGTTGTATTTCTGACAAAGTAGCTGTTCGGGGACTGTTTGCTGTCGTATTAAACTGTACTCACTGCTGACACCAACAGATCAACCAGCATTTTTAATCTATTTGTGATGGGGAAAGGTAGATGGATAGAAAAAGACAGGTTTCGGACAAAATGGCAACATTTTTTTTCAGTAAGGAAATATTAAAACATGTTCACTACACTCACTCTGGAGAGCGAGGATGAGATTGCGAGAGCGGGGGAGTGTGAGAGCAGAGATGGGTAGTATTTGTGAGGCTGTGTAGTGCACTTGCTAAATGTCAACTCCATCCAATTCTGCATGAGGCCGTTTATAAGGAGACCAAAGGCTAAAGATGATACCCTTCACTTCCCAGCACCAATACTCTGTATGTAAATCTTGCTCCCTCTCCCTCCGTCTCTGTTTCCATCACTCGCTCGCACAACGGACTATTTTGGATTGTTCAGAAACGCAACTCCATATAAATCACCATCACGTTGCACAACACCGCCAGCCCTGCTCGATGCGACTGGAAATTAAAAAGACATTACAGCTGAGACCATTTCCGACAGCACTGTGAGCTTTAACGCCACAGAACCGACACACGGGTTAGAAACTAATGGATTTATAAATGCAGCCGCCAGTATTTAGGCTTGCGGGAAATGTAGATGTATTACCTCGTCAGCCTGTGCAGGTTAGGAGGCAAATACCATCATTAGGAAAAAAGGCCAGCGATTATCCTGCATTTGTCTGTGCAGGTGTCATTTACCATAAGCTCTGCTAACATGCAGCATATCAGCTGTTGAGTCTGATTAATTTTTTGAGGAATCATTGCTGGAGCCGTGACGCTCAGAAGAACCGCAATCATGGTAAAAGCTGAACGACAGTGCTTTGACATCTATTAGTCACCCAGTAGTAATTTCAACCAAATTTCTCACTTACTACTGATGATATCAGACCAAAATACACTGATTATTTTGGTTTTACTCCACAGGGCTTTAAGATCTCTGTGTCTCCCACTTGCTTTGGATAATCCGCTGCCTGTGAACAGTTTGTATTGGACTGTTCTAAAAGGAAATTATCTCTATGAGTGTGTTTACTGCGCGACAGGATCCTGGTTATGATCATCGACTTATATGGTTGTTTTTCTGAAGAGGATGAGCTGGACTTTCATTGTATCAAACCCAATTTGGATTCTATTTATAGCCGGCAATTATTTTGTCACAGCGATTACATATTTTTACGCTGATTCGTTTAACTCTCTGTGCAGCAGGATGCGTTGTTGTTGCTCATAGACAAGGGATTCGCAGGAAAAGAACACACGTATTGGATGAAGGCCAGAAGACAGAAGAGCGGTCCGCAGATCGTATGCAAAGACATAATCTCACACGGCGGAACAGCCCGTACCAGGCGCTCTGAAGCAGAAACTGATCTTTGTTTCGGTGAATTTACAGCTAAGCGAGTTACACGCTAAATCAGCCGCAGCAGAAGTCTTAAGGATTATACCTTCTGAGCTGTTGTGCAGTGTTGTCAGTTGGGGATATTTTGAGGCCTTTCACTTGTCGTGTGTTTTGGGTGAGAAAGGTTCAAGCTTTTTGCATGAATAACGACATGGATCCTGAAACAACAGGACACACCACAAACAATACAGAAAAAAAATATGAAATGAACAGTGGGGGGGTGGAGGATGGGTGGCTCGACGACAGTTTAAGAAAAATGGCTCCAACCCCTTCTGTGAGGCCTGCCGCCAGTTTCCGACTGTGGGAAAAAAGTCAAAACATATTTGGTGGTACAAATCTAGTGTTTATTTTCCAATCACAATAGCAAAGTATTATTTCAAATAAGATTTCCAGAAAAGGCCCAGAAGATCAAAGAGCGGGGAGGGGGGAAGAAAAGTGCCCTCTGGAAAAAAAGAAATATAATTTCTAAGCCTAGCATTAAATAAAAATAATCTTGGATCCACAACAGTTAGGAACATTTAACCAAAACCAATAGATTCCCTTGACTCCCATTGCTGCATAACCAAATAACAGCAAGCATCAGCAGAGGGACAGAGCTGTGGAAACTGGGCTAATGTACTCTGATAATTTATGTTGTTTGGGCTCCGAGTTACTGTTCCTGGCACTTCACTGCAGATGTAAAAACCCTCCATTGTCAGGCCTTCTCTACAGAACGGAGGCATCTATTATGGTGCAATTCTGAATGTTAAGTTCATTCAGAAAACCCTTAACCGGGTAGAAGATTCTCATATTTAATGCAGTAAGGCCATCTTCGACCCCGGCCTGCAGGGATGTTTGTTACGTGAAGGTGCTTTTATGACGCAAAGAGCTCATTCACCTTGCAGCTCCACCATGATCTAATACATAAAATACGCATGAGAGCAAAAGAGCAAGAGAGCAACAGTGATTTTTAACACGCACTGACTCTGGTTCAAAACTGCATACTCACACAGCAGTAGATGCTAAGATGATGACACAAAAGGAGCTCATCTTTAGCTCCCGACCACAACAGATTTTCCACGCTCCCTAACACAGAAACACACCCGAACACAAATACATGTGAACTGTGTCAGAGGCTGCAGCTTCTCCACCACCATAGCCAAGTGACAAACATCGCTTCTCCCCTCTGTCTCCTGACCTTGTTAAGTAAAGAAATGAGGAGTGGAGGAGGGGAAGACGGCATGTTTCAGAGAGGCCGATGGATGAATTACACCCGGGGTTTCTGGAGTAAATGGTGCAACTCATGAGCATTAAAGATATTAGGACAGACCTGCTCCAGACCTGGCTCAACTCCAGACAGAGTAGATACAGATGGTACAAATCATCACCTCTGGAGCTTCATTTATCAAAGCATGCGTAGAAAATCTTCTAAATGTGTGTGGGAACTGTCTGTACAACCAAGATAACTGGGGTTTGATTGAAATTGTAAAACTTAATCTTTAGTGTCATAAACTTACAATATTTTGTTTCTCCGCTCTGATTCTGTCACCTTGTCAGATAACCTCACTTCTTTTTTTTTAAAATTCTTTTTAAATCTGCATTAATTTGGATGAGACAACAGCATTAGATATTTCTTAATCTAATGCTATCAAATTCATTCTTCTCAATCAACCAAGGAGTTTAAGAAGCACAATGTGCCAAAGTTTGTGTGTTATAAACATGCATCTCCAAAACAAAGTCAAGCCTAAAGCACACATAGAGGAAGCTTGAGGGTATGTAAGATACGGCCAAACAGTTTAGTTTAACATAGTTGTACATAACTATGACTGAATAATTCAGAAATGTTTTATCAAGTTGGCTTGTGTAGCCATTTACAGAAGCTTTCCAGCTAATCCATCCATTGATCCCTAGTGTTTTTCGGGAACTTCGTCCAATAAATCTTTAAAGATAAATCTGATACTGAAAGTCATCTTTGTATACTTTAACCCCTTTTTGTGGATGAAAAAACATTAGCATGAATGCTCTCAGGCCATAATTGAATTCCCCTGATACTTTGGGAGAGTCTTTCGACCAATCAGAGGTCTCTATTTGACTTGTCCACCAGTGGGATTCTGGGTTATGCCAGCTTGTATTCGGACCACAATCTTTTCCTAAAACTGACCAAGCAGTTTTTCAAACTAAACCTGGAAAAACTGTGACTGTTGCACAACATTAACCACATTTATTTTTTCTGTGATGACATGAAATGTCACAATACTATGGATCTGCTTTCCTCATAAGTTATAAGGAAGGGTTGGAATATCACCAGCACATGGAACTGGACTTTGGCATATGCACCAATTTGAAAATGTTATTTGTCCTCAGAAACAACTCTTGGTAGTATGATGGAGCTGTGGAGCAACACGGCAGCATTCACACAACGTGGAATACATGATTTGAAGTACTTTTTAAATTAGTTTAATGAGCACATCTACTTTGAACCTGACCAAGTTCAGTGCTCCAACACATAAGAAAGTAAAAAGTGTGGTGTAGGGGTCAGGATCGGGGACAGATCTGGTTTACTGCTTCACTGTTTGTAATAAAGTTTAATATTTCAGCTCAAGTTCCAGCTTAAACAACCGAGACAACTTGGTTAACCTCAATCAAAGTTCCTTTAGTTGTTTAAACAAAGCAAACCGTTGCTATACATGATGAGCAGAAAGTCCATTTCATGGATGGAGGAACACAGTGTTCACATAATTCATACTGTACTGACAACATGCAATCTGCATTTTTGCTCATTTTATTCATGCGAGCTTATTGGAAAAATATGGAAGAGGATTGAAGTCTCACCATAACTGTTACCACAACAGTGACACAGATGTTCCCCTATGCAATGACAAGGCTCAGCGCAGTCTTCAGACAAACTGTGTGTGTGCGTGTGTTTGTGACTCAGTGGGAGGTGGTGTTCTTGTGTGTCTTTTTCATAATGGGTTTTCTCAGCGTACTCGTGCCACAGAGGGCTGAAGTGCCGAACAATGACAAAAGTGTTGGGAAGCATTAACAGGAAAAAAAGAAAAACATTTTTATTCCATCAATCTTGAAATAATTGCTGAAAAACAACATTTGCCGGCCAAGAAATGTCCTTTTAACTCCGCGTCTCTGGCAGCCACTGTGTGTGTGATTGAGTCAGTCTCTATCTGCGTGTGAAGTTGTAATGCTTTTTTCCATTATGAATCACTTTTATTATTCATAATTAAGAAAAGCAGTGAGCCTAATACAACAAAGCAAGCAAAAAACACCCCGTTCAGTAATACAGCTGGCCCATAATCCTATTCTCTAATTGGAAGTAGATGAGTGGCGGAGATCAAAACATCCATATTGATGGGGGGAGGGGGTGCAAGCTAATTTGCATCAGAAAATGTGTTTTGCAGGGAAACATAATGCTGTCCAGATAATATTGTATTAACATAATGAGGAAACTTTTTATATTAAATGTATCTGCAACATATCAGTGTATGTATTTAATTTGTTTCATTCAGTATCTGTTCCTGGCAGATTTAGTATGAATCGCAGTTTATGTCTATGTTCGGGCGACTCAAAGCGCCTGGTTAAAGTCAGAGAAATGCGATGGTCTTGGCTTCATATCTACAGCGTCAACGCTAACTTGCAGCATGAGGCTTAAGGCATTAACGTTTTCAATATTTAACCAAAGCCATGGCTTCTGTAGGACATGTGAAGCTCACTCTCCAGAGTCAAAGTCCTGTGCTGTGCATGATGAACTTGACAGTGGGTGTAATTCAGGCAGCATGTGTGAGGAAATGTGACTGGCAAAGTAATTCAGTGGTTTTCTAACATCTAGTTTGAAGGAGAAATGGTTGTACATGTCAGTACTGTAATTATAAAATCTGATAATGAAACAAACGGATAGATATCCCAATTTCCGAACTGACATGACCGTTGCATTGTACCAGCAACAGGCGAACTAGATTGGTCATTGCAAGGTTGCAGTTTGGTTAGGTTCCGGAAATCATTGTAGTTTGTGTTGAAATATGAAATATAAATATAATAAAATAATTATGTTACTTAGATGACGTTAAACTCAACTATGTTTGGAAGTTAGAATGACTCCAAGTTGACTTTCACACTGGAGATTGATCTCCCGTGTGAACGTCTGTTTAATCCTGACTTCATATGAACTTGCATACAGCTCTATATCAAGGACATGTGATAAAAACTGGATACAGCACCAGATGCTCTGCCCCATTTCTTCTTATGACGGGTGTTTTGGCTCATGATGCCCAAAAGGTTCAACTTCTGGGTATACAGTAACCCGGATCTTCTGCTTGGTGGGGCCGAGTTGATTCACTTGAATAGGGATCAAATTATTTCATGGTACAGCTCTTCTAGACTTTCAAAATTTTAACATACCTAATTATGAAAGTGAAACAAGCCATTTTACAGTAGTTATCTTTTGTGTTCTCTCACACTGTAAGCTTATGGAAAAAAGTCCATGTGCATCTTGTGATGAGGCTGCTATCTAAGATAAGCTTCTAAGCCTGATGCTCATCCAGTGGTTCTTTATACTACTTTGCCTGACTTTCTACTTTGCTGAGATAATAATAAGTACAACCACTAGAGGTTGAACCAAATAGAAATGACATATGAGTTGTGATAAGCTGCTTGTTGACCTGTACAGATGTTTTTCAGATGAGGTGCCGCAGTTGGAAAAAAAACAAAACAAAACAGGACGACAGGAATTGCCTCAGGGATAATGTGTTCATACTATTTGTTTGCAGTATACTTTGCATGATTTATCACCCCATTTGACAGATTTATTCATTTGCCTTCTGACAAAGAGTTGTCTCGCTCAAGGAACCTCTGTTCAGTAGATCTGATTCAAAGCAATCACAAACACTGTAACAGGCTTGCTGTCTGCTTCCCTGGATGTTTTCATGCAGTTGTCAGCATCGTGATCACACTGAGAGGTCCTCCAAAATGATTGCTCCTGTAGCTAATTACACCAGCAGTGCGGCGTTCGCTAATGCCTAATGCTCTCCTCAGATGCTGTCGAAATGAACAGGTTTATTATAAATTAACCCCTCAGGTGTCTGCTGCCGTCATTACTTCCATCGCTCTGCTCAAACATGAACAATGCCCACTTCTATCGCTCTGACTCACAATGCGAAGCGACCATGACCCCTTTGCCTTGGCCGTCTCTATAAAAGCCCTCTTCTTGATTCAAGATGGAGAGCCCAATTGATTACCACTCGGCTTGCGTTGTACTGTTGTGTGCTTTAAAAACGGAGCAAATAAACCAGTAGTTTAATGCACAAGCCAAAAGGAATTAAAAGCTTGTCTGTGTCATTAAAGTAGTAAGTTTAAAGTAAACTGCACGATCGCAGTGAACCAAAACTCATGAAATCAGTTCTTCACTACGTGGTACTTCAGCCATTCGTTACGGTAATTTCTAATAATAAATTATTAATTAATAATAAATTCTGATACAAGTCTCTTCGAGATGTTGTTGTCTCCTATAACTATGCTGTGGCAACTGCTTTGCATTTAACAATTATTCATTTTAAAAACTAATGTAAGAACATTTCTAGGACCAGCATCAACTACAGCTGGTTTGTCGTTAATATTTCCAGTGTGGTAGGCGGTCTGAAGCGCCAAGTGTTTAGACAGTCAATCAGCATTTACAAATGTATAACATCCTGAAAAAATGAAAGGCTCCGACTTGCCTGAAATGCTGATGACACCAGCAAATCCGTCTTTATTTTTCTCTTTCCTTCTTCACTTTTAATGCCCATCACTTTTTGCTCAGTAAGCCAATATGGGTGGCCACCAGTTCAGAGCTGCCAAGTCAATAAAAGCAATTAGATATGAAATCACTTCAGAGAGCTGATGATTTCTTACTGGAAATCTGCTGATCTGTGCCCCAGCTGAGCTGCCTGGTCAAATACAACCACAGGCCGTGAACAGCGTGATTGATGGGAGGAAGCAGGGGCGAGACAAAAGCAATTCTGTGCCGTACTCGAGGAGAAGCTGGCTTCTTAACAGGGGAAATGCTTTACATCAAAAGGTTATAGTTCATTTGGCTCTATTTGATGAGATCAACTGCATCTTTTGGCTTATTTACTGTAGTTAAAACTTGTTCCTCCTTAACGCTGTGTTTTCAGGTCAGTGATGGGTCACCTGCTTTTACCTTTTTTCATGTATTGTACAAATACTTGCACCGGCTTGTAATTGTGCTGAAGGAGGCTTTTTGCACCCTCTAAAACAGTCAGAGTGACACAGTACCGAGACCTGTTGGCATAAACATTCTGAGAATTAGCATTTTGTTACATAATTTAACAATGCTAAGGGATGACAGCCACGCTAGCAGCTCTGTGAGGCTCACAGTCACAATGCTAACAAGCTGATGTTTGGCAGATATGATTTCCATTGTAGGGTGTATGTGCATGCAAACATTTGCTCATTAGCATTAAAGTTTTGACCCGATAATGGTTCTACAGCAGTCACAGGGTCACCACTGTTTATTACAGTTTATCCTGAGGGGTGTTATGATCTTGTGGGCAACATTTCATGATGATTACTCCAAAGGTTTTTTTTTTTGGATATTTCACTAGAAAACCAAAATAAAAACGTCATGGTGGCATTAAAAGGAAACTGTAGTTTGACTTGCTGTTGGCACCAGACGAAAAGGCAGAGGGTCATCAAAGTCTTCAGGATTCATCCTCTGGGGATTGTGAATATGTGACCCAAAATTCATTGCAGTCAATCAAATAATTGTTGAGATTTTTCAGCCTGGATCAAAGAAGTAAACCGACCAATTGACTGACTGATATTGCCACCTATGGATCATGTGGCTAGCATTCATTCAAATCACTTGTTACCGGTCCAACAGAGAACTCAAGAGGTTATCTTCGAAGGGCAACATTTTTTTATCTCTCTGCTAGTGGTCACCATTTATTCCTATTATTTTGTGTATGTGTTTGAATAATGATACGCTCATAATTATAACTGTAGGTCCAAGACATGTCTACATGCAGCCAGTCAGCGCTTAACACGTATCTACTCTTCTTCTTCTATAATAAACTCAATAAAACAACTTAAAATACAGCAGATACTTTTAGTCTGTATCTATTTTGAATACATACTAAACATATTTAATAGATAAGTGTTCATTCTTCAAAATATTTCTTTGTCAGAGCTCATAAATCATTCACAGGGGCCTTTAAATGAATGAAGAAGTAAAATAGAAAAGCAGATGCCACTGACGGTTCATGTTGCTGTAGCTCAACATATAAATCCCTGTATATTGGAAGAGGGATTTAGCCCGGGGCAATAAATTTTCCGTAGTTTGATCCGTGCAGCTCTGGCTTGACAATACTGTAAATACCATAATGACTTAACCTCCTGTCAGTCAGAACAGCATCTCAGCCCCGTCGTGCTTCAGTACAGCCACTTTTTTTTATTTTCTCTATTAAGCATTATTTAAGTTAAAATGAGCACTTCTTGGGTTTTGCATAACATGCAAATGCAACTTTGATAAGGTCTAGGGAGTTTTGTCATCATGGTTACAGTAATAAGCAGAAAAATAGCAGCAGCTGTTGTTTGTTCAAACTGCTCTTTTCATGACCAGATTTGTTTGGTTTTCTAGAGAAATGTGATAGTTCAGCTGTTGTTCTTAGTTGCTCTGTTGGCCTAATTTGTATTTTATTATGTGGACTTCTTGGTCTGATTATGGAGGATTACAGGAAAAACAGTTCTTGTTGGACCTGAGGTTTGTGTTGGTGTGTTTGTGTGCGCGCACTGATGTGCGGACAGAGCAAACCACTGAGGTGTGCTGGTAATTTCTCAGTTCATAACACTGCATTTCCTCTTCTGAGCTCTCAGTTGGAAGAAAAACTGTTACATGGAGACCTTGATCTCTGCTCCTTTTCACTATGTGACTCATTTAGGTTAAGTCCCGCACACCGTTTCTATATACTGTAGTTTCTATCGCTCTCTGGGGGGTGGAAAGAAAAACTTACATCATAATAAAGTTAATCTCAAAATTTCCAATACAGAGGAAAACTGATGAAAACACTTCCTCAAACACAGCAGCTTTGGTCAGTGGCCATAAGTCTTTCAAAATAAAGCAACATTTCATGGTATATGTTGACTACAACTAACATATTTGAAATAACCCTTAAAAAAACCCACAATAATCGCCTGAAAATGTATTGAAAATTACCCACAGATATTCAATAATAACCTTTATCCCAACAGACAATATCTGGAAAACTCTTTTATACATTTCCAGGAAACTTTCAAGTTCTGTTAGCTTCTGCTGATCATGCCATTTTAATTCTACAAAACTTAAAAATAATTTTAAAAAAATGCATGTTTTTTCACATTCATAAGTTTTCAATTGTGGTCTCAAAATGAGTATTTTGAGTTCTAAGTGAAACATCTGTCAATATTTGATGTTATCTAAGTTTTTAGATTCTACAAAGATGCATTCTTACAACACAAATCTGTCTTTAAGCTCTTTCGATCTTCCAGGATTGCAGCAAATATAGAACTGACGATCGTGCAGACGTAATAACAGGTCTGACTGCGTGTTACACCGAAGTCATTTGTTCCCTCTAACTGCTCTGCTTATTGGGTTACACTTCCTGCCCTCCAGCTGCTTTAATAAATGCATTGTAATGCTCTTCTTCCTTTTGTCTGTCCCTGTCTTACTGTATATACTGTGTGTGGAAAGTAGAGAGAGACAGACACGAAACATTTGAGACTATAATGAGGCCATTAAGGCATAAATGGCACATAATCTGTAGCTAAATGAGAACTTAGTGTCTCTCTGTTGAATGGGGTAATAGAGAGTTTCTGAAGATTTGACTCATACTTGCTGTCACTTTTTTGTGGTTTTATTCTCTGCCCTTTTATTTTAGTGAAAGTTGTATAAGGTGAGGCATGAAAATGAAATCCTGTCCTCACCCGTACAGTGGGCCTGCATCATATCCAGTTTTTATTAAAAAGTTCACACCGATCCAACCTCAGCCTGTGTGAGGCTCTATCTTATCCCTGAGAAAGGGTAAAGTTGCAATGGTTACTCTGTTGTTGGCGTTCAGCTCTTATAAATTGATGTTTTCTGCTGTCATGTTATCACAATTCACCTGTGAGTCACACAGTGAGACGTACGAGGAAGTCTGAACTGTGTCCTCAGATCTTCTACTGATACAGTTTTAGTTCCTCCGGCTGTAATTCTTTACAAACAGGTTCAAGTGTATCATTTATTAATTTGTTTTGGTGAATGGATATAATGACACTGTGTTAACCTTGAACATACTAGCTGATTAACTAGTTTAAACATAAAAGTACTAATGAGTTTTTAACTGGTTGTGAAGAGTCTCAATTTTCATGAGAAGACTGCTTCTTTCTCTATAGTTTTTAGAGGTATTCCTCATGCCTTATTCTTCACTCCGATTTATCTGGGTTGGATGAGTCATCAAATTAAAATTATTTTTGAGTGCCAATGAAGAAATGAGGGGTTTCACAGCCTGCAGCGAGGAGCAGCTCTATAGTCCCGGGGAACGGTGTGGCACTGAGAGAAAAAAGTTAATTTGGCTGAGTGTGAAATCTGAATTGCAGGAGCTGCAGTTTTTGTTTTTGTGAAGGTAAAATGTGTCTCAACAGACATAATGGAAAATGTCCAACCCAGAATAAATGTTAGCTAAGTAAGTTTCTGTAAAACCACTGATTGATAAGTTTAAATTGGACTTTACTTCTGGATTTTCTATTTCTCTCTTGTCTCAAGTTTTGCTTATGCACTGTTTAAGTTTATGCACAAAAACCACTTGGTTGGATTTATGAGAACATTGTGGTTTGGTCACCACAAAAACAGCTGGAAATATCAGCAGATGACCTGAGAGATATCCAGCTGTGTGGCTCAAACGGCCGGTCGGCAGCCTTGTTAGCTTATAATAAAGCCACCATCATCCCCTCTACCTCCTGATGGTAAAGGTAGCTAATGCACATAAAATATGAACGTGATATTCCAAGTTCGGCACAACCTTGGATGTATCTGTGTTTTGCAGAAACCTCAATTGCTAAACTTGTATCCGGGTGATGGGGCTTTTATATTTGAGGTTGGGTGGTTTGGGGAGCTGATGGTCTGAAGAGGTTAAGATCATGATTAGTGCAGGAAAGATTGGGGACGACACTTACGAGACAAAGAACGAGTTGGTAGAAGGTCCTCACAAGTTCGGTTTGACAAACGTGCGTGAGTGAGCTCATATGCCTCAGCAATCTCCTGTCAGTCATTAAACAGAGTCCAGACTCATCATCTGCCGCTGAGTTTCTCTCTGACCTTCATCGTCCCTTGTTTAAATGTTAATTATGTATTTCACATCTGCTACACTGTTCTGCCGGGTAGCCTCACAGCCTGCGCAGAATTAACTACAGTTACATTTCCAAGGTATTACAGACTGGCTTCGAGCTTCCTGTCTTTGTGATTGTAGGACACTGGCACACAAACAGAACAGGTTTGGGAAAATCAGTCTCAAATACATGCAGAGACAATCTCTGTTTCTCGCTATGTGGCAGTAATGACACAACAGGAGATGTGGAAATAAAAACGACATGGATCTCTATGTGCGTAATTGGTCCTGCGTCACATAGTCAACTGTGACTTTGAAGCAAGCAAGATTCAAGTTTGAGATGTGTTACTGGTACATCACTGCTAAATTAAGCTTTTGTCACCCTTGCTGGGGCACAATAGCTCCAACTCTTACTCTAATCACAACTTTTAATTGGATATCTCCAGTACAAACTGTATTTGTGCTGCTTTACAACTTGCTGTAAACATGCAGACGTGACTGCACTATTGCGGTGGTCGTGAACAGCTGCTGGATCCTCACAACATCTGCCATTACTTTTGCCTCAAAAGTGGACAAACCATGATGGTGTTTACATGACCAGATTCGTTACATCCAGCTGTGAGTCAGTCCTGAAGTCACAACCATGGCGTGATTAAAAAAAGTCAGATGTTATTACCTGTAGTCCGGCGAATCTGCATCAAAATCCAATCAAAGACTACACCATCTAGTCACAGTACTGATGCAGCAGGCGTATAAAGCCGACCTCGCCACTATCTGGTCTGGTCATTTGTTTTTAATTTAGTGTCCTCATATGCAGTTTATCTGCCTGACATTACAGCTGACCAGCACTGGCTGTGCTTTTACAAATGTCAATGCAGCCTGCACTCTGTCACTGTGACAGTTTGTGTTCCTGCAAAGAAACTCATGGCCTGTCATGTCCGCTGCTGGCCGGGCTGTTTGTGGCTGCAGGAACGTGGTGGAAAAGGGCACAATTCTATCATGATCTCAAACATATTGCCACAACAAATGTTGGCAAAGTATATTTCGGCAAAACCACAGATAAGTTAAAGTTCAATTCTCAGTTTTTCTCTTTTCAAAACACTGTGCTTATTCTATGGTTAGGTACCAGCACAAAAAAAAACACACTTGGTTAGGGTTAGGAAAACATCATGTTTTGTCTTAAAAACACGTTTTGGTGACCGCAAATAGGGCTAGAGAGGCCTGAGGCCTTTTTGACAACATCCATGTTTATTGCCACACACACGACTGGAAATTGTTAGGAGGTCTGGTCAAAAACAACCAGTTTTGTTCTCCCTAACATTGCTGTTGGGGTCCTACCATCTCATTAAATACCTCTGGTTGTTCTAGTAAGGTTGGAGATGTCCCAAGGTCTGGTTAAAACACCCAGTTTTACTGCCACAAACAGGGCTAGAGATTGCCAGACTACTTCTTAAAACACCCTCTTTTTTTGTCGCAACAAATAAAGCTGGAAGTAGTCCTGAGTTTTCCGTAAAAATATCCAGAAGTTTCACACTTACAAGCGTGCTACGTCTCGAACTTGTCGTTCGTACTGTATGGCTAATATTAGAATTTAAAGACACGTTAATGTTACTCTATAAGTCTGTCATGCTCCACACCTCTCCACAACATTACTTACACATCAGTACATACAAGCCAGGTGAATACAGAGAGAGCTCCAGTCTTGCCTTGTTGGGCCCTCAGTGCTTTTTAAGCTTGTTACATGATCTTAGATCTTTGCTCGGACTTTAGTTTTCATGTTCTACTTTCATCTGAATAACAGCCTTGCTATCCTCTGATGGCTTTTTCTACTGCCATAGTTTAGCCCCAGCTAATTGCTTATTAAGTTACAGCTAATGTAGACCAAGCATTACCTGCTTTCTGTCAGAAAACCATCAGGAGGCTTTTATGTTATGCAGCTATCACAAATGCATACAAGAACAGTGGCCTGTTTGTGGCTATTGCAACAATAAAAACTGGTGTATGTCATGGTGAACTTTAGTTATGGCCTTATTTGCTGCTTTTTTCTTAGCAGAGCACTTCAGTTTTTTGCAAGGGTGGATTGATACAGGAAGAAACAGATACACAAACATCAAGGTAGTCAATGCTTTTAACTGCTATCTTGTCCCATTAAAAAAAATGAAACCTGCTGTGCACACGTCATGAGTTTTCTCTCTGGTGTTGTTACCCTGCAAAGATGAAATAAACTAAAAGCTTCCCTGGTTTTTGCATAATAAGAGACAATAAGTTGGAGCTCCTCTCCCTCTCCTTCCTCCTGTGGACTTGTTGGTCACTGCTAATGATGCTTTACATATTTCATGCCACTGGTTGCCGGCGTCCCTTCATATTGCAGTCGCCAGGGAGAGAGAGCAGACTGAGATTGCATCCAGAAATAGTCGCCCTGTCTCCATGGGTTTCTTCTCCCACAGCCTTTTACATCTGCACTATATGAAGCTGCAGGCTATTGATCGACACGCTGCTGGCTCAGTGTGTGCGTGCATTTTTATGCACCACGACTCATTCATGTGCAGCAGCCTCGTACCTCTAAATATCATCGGATCCTGCATAGTGGCAGTGAAAACACAGTGTAATTCGGCTCCTCTGTCACTTTTTTTCCCAGCAGACAGCGGGCGCTCCAGGCAGCAACCCTTGAGATCTCATTTACGTGCCGCTGCTTTCGTCTGTTATGACGCTTTTCATACATTTTATTCTCTCCCATCTTTCTTTCTTTCGGGTCATGTTTTCTTTCCTTTTCTTCCCTCGCTGACTGTACGAGCGTGACGCATGTGGCCATGTGTGTGTTCACGTGCTGCTTGTGCGTTGGTATAAGCGTGTCTTTGCGTCATTCCCCTCTGCTCGAGCTTTGCACTGTACACTATTTCTCCTCGTCTTTTATTAAATTTGACATTTTTGTACTTCTCCTGTTCTCTTTTTTTTTTAAAAATCTTTTCATTTCAGACACTCATGAATCACTCACAGAATTATTAGTCTTTAATTGAAATCATTAACTCACTTTTTATTAAATTTGACTCTGTTCCCATTCGTGTCTCCCTTTATCTCTCCTCTTTTCTTCTTTTCTCTTTTTAAGAGTGGAAACTATATCTGGTCTGAAGTGTGTAAAAATTCTCTGAGCCTTGTAAATTTATTTTACTGGAGTTTTACAGCTCTTCAAACTAACTGCCAAACTGACTGATTCCTGCTGAGTTTGAAATGTGTTGCATGATGGGAGAAGCTGAGCTTATACAAATGTGCTGTTGAGATTGAAGATGGCAGTGAGGATCTTTTCAATATGGTGCAACAACACTAATGTTTTCCCAGTGTTTAAGTTAGCCAGCTGACCTACGCGTTTATCTTCGACTACAGCAGTAATGCACACAGAACAGCAGGTACAAATGGGTAACTGAAATGAAAATGAACTTTTGTTTGAAAGTTAAAATAAGTGAAAAGGAAACATGAAGCAAACTACAGACACAGAGAAATATGAAGGGACCAGGAAGCGGTGGAGTTGTGCAGTGTTCCTGTTTAAAACTGAACTATAATAAACTGCCAGCTAATGTTACAAGACTCAAGTCTACAGCCACTAACATCAGCATGCTAACATGCTCACAGTGCTAACATGCTGATCTTTACAATGGTCAGTTTCCTTGTTGAAACTTCGACTTATGTGACCAAAAACTTGGCTGAAAAAAAATGCAGCCTCTTTACATTGTGAATGAAATAGAGGAATAAAAACACATGAGGTAACAGACACCATCCTTCATTGGATATCATGTTTCTTTTACACTTGGAAACATGTCTTATTATGTCAAACACTGGTCTAACATGAATACTGTAGTAGTTCTGACATCAAGAGGCATCAGTTCTGAGTTGTTTGGGATGGACGAATACCAATTTTGACCAGATGAAAGCTCAAGACGAAGGTCCAGCTATTCACACAATTTGTCACATACTGGGTTGGTGGGTCAAACCAGCCACCGACCATGAGCATCAGTGTTTAACAAGTTGGGCTCGAGACTCAACAATCAGCCACCTTTCAAATATGACCTTTTATAACGGATGACCTATTACAATTCATCCCAAGGGAAACCTGATTCCATGTGCGAAATCCCATGCCAGTCCGTCTAGTAGATGTTGGGACGTTTCATTCAAAACCACACATGTCAACTTCATGATGGCACAAAAGTCACCAAAGCTTAAAGGATACATCTGCTGGAAACCATGAATGTCAGTACCAATATACAGTATGTATATTGTATGTGCCGACCCAGTTAAGCAGAGACCCCTAGAGCTGCATCGATACTATAGTTGAAAAAAGACATTTTTTATCCATTATTTGTAGTCTAGAACTCTGTATATCTTAATTAATGTTGGATGTGGGAAGTATTGCCATCATTATTTTCTGGTGTGAGAGAAAAATAGTCAGACGTCTTGACACAGAAAACTTCTACCTATCTTTAAACCTATATCGCCCCTCTCCTGGAAATCACTGTCATCCCTTTTATCACTTTTCTCCACACACTTATACACATATCACATGGACAGACAGACACACACACACACACACACACACACACACACACACACACACACACACACTCAGAGAAGGTCTCACGGACAGGATTAGCGTGTGTGAATGGGGCTGGCTTTAGCGGTCTGTGTGGTGTGGTCACAGGCTTGTGATAGCAGAGGGATGAGAAGAGAGCTAATCCTTTAGTAGCCTCAGGACGTTAACTGTCACATATCATCACACACACATTTATACCAGACGAGCACGACCCAGTGAAGGGTAGAGATAAAAGTCTGAGGTGGTTCATATCTCGAAAGAAACACGCACACAGTGACCTGGCTGATGCCCACAATAAAGCAAAGTTTAGAACAAAATAGTTTGAGGGCCATGCTTGTGGTTTCAGGCAGTATATCCAATAATTACATCCACTAATTTCTTGATTTCAATTATGTAAATGAAGTTCTGAGTAAATTCATTATAATCAAAATCTGAATAAATGGGAAAATAGTTGGACGTCCGTCTCTTGACTGTTTGTCATCTTGGCCTGACTCATTGGCAATAAAGTTAAAAGAAAGTCAAACCTCTGCAGTCTTTTATAAAACCAACCAAGACTGATTTCACAGGAATGATTTCACTCAGACTCTCATTTTACTTCTTTCCTAACAGGTTCCTGTACCTTTTGACATTTGTCAAAGTTTACCACCTTCTCTCTCTGATGACAGCAATGTCAACGTGTATCCATATTTTACTAATTTCCCTTGAGGTGCTAATATCCTCATCACTTCATCTTTGTCATTTGGCAAAATGAATCATTGATGAATCATTCAGCTAATAATTTCATGCAGAGCAAGTTTATGAGGTCCTAGAAATGAAAGCGAGTGATATTGTATTGGATGGATGGATGGATGGATGGATGGATGGATAGATGGATGGACTGCAGACTTTCCCTGCTGGGTTCTGGCTGAGAATCAAACCACTGAAGCTCACAGTGATGGTGAATCGCCACAATGAGTGGATTAGCTGGTGGAGGAGATCCAAGCAAACCTTTCAACTTCGGTGATCTTTGATAGACAAGTTTGCATCACTGGCCAGCAGCAAGCCATCTCAGACAGGGCTGAACTTTGAGGAAACGGAGAGCTGAAGAGTCCAAAATGGAGGGAGCTATTGTAGTTTAGTAGCTTTGTTGCAAAATCTGAAGGAATGGTTTGCCAGCCAATCTTCACTAGTAGTCATTATGACAGGAGCAAGCACGGAAGTCACAAGACGTATTATAAGAGTGACTAAGTTTGCACAGGAGGAGGATTGGGCTTCTGGAGTTTAACTTGCCGCAGCTGCTTCACATGGAGCAGGAAGTTTGTCCGATGGTCCTGACGCAGGGCATTTTTTGTATCAGAGAAGGAATCAGAACACAAACTTTTATTAAACATTTTGACTTATGAAAAATGCAACTGTTTAGCAACGAGAACCACATGATGTTGAATGGTTCAACTGTCGCTGGTACTCTCCATCAGTCATATAATGTATGCCATTTTGAGTTATTGGAAATTAACCTATTCAGTCAGTTGGGTATGAGGATTCTGCACATTTTAATTAACTTGAGTGAGTAAGTGTGTTGTCCCCTCAGAGACTAGAATATCACTATCCAGCTGTAGTGGTTTGCCAACAGGCACCTCAAGCTACTAGAACTAGATTTTGCAAACAAACACAAATGACTTCTCACTCTGACGTTAGTAGGACCAAGCCTCAAAGGTGGATCATCATAGTTATTGCTATGTGTAATAATGCGTCCTGATGATTTACATTATATCTGTTGGGACTCCATCTGAAGCTCTGGGCTTCATTGTCTTTCTCTTTGGCAGGTCATATTACAAGAATAATGTTTGGACTTAAAATGATCATTCTATTCATAAGGCTTTCCTGTTTGTGGAACTTCGTAACACTTTGAGATTTAAAAAAAAAAAATAAAAAATCTTTCTCTTTTCCATCTTTGTTACAGCAGCAACACTTGAGACCTAAAAGTTTTACACAAGGAGTCTGTGAATGTTGAGGACGAGATATTTTTGCACGGCAAACAATATGTCAAACAAAAGGAACCATGTCTCTGATTTAAACTATGTAGAAGTGTTTTTCAGGCATTTTGAGTTTCCATCTTTGGCCCCGAGTTTCTGCACTCAAGGGTGAAGAGAGCGACAGAGCAAAGTGGAGAGATGGATGGTGGGCGATGAGGGGAGAGAAGCGAGGGATACAGTCTCACAGAGTGGAGGTTGATGTCTCTGTTCTGCCTCGCTAAGCCTCTCCTAATCCCGCCAGGATTATGGATGTTTAGAGATGTTTCAGACATGAACAAGCGATGTCAGAGTTCAGCCGTGACCTTTGACTGATGTCATTTAGTTGTGCTTGGGCCCGCACTGTGAGCTGGCACTTCATCAATTTTGATCCAGCAGTGAAAAGGTGGTTCATCTGTCCGCTGGTAAAATACGTGCACGAGTCTGTTTATATACATGCTTATATTTTTGTCTGGCTGAATGTCTTTTTAAGTCGTTGCTATGGGTGGTTGTGTACGTGTGGCATTCCTCAGGGTTGGTGGGTGACCTCAACGACCGCGGTGACACTTGGACTAAGAATACCAAACCCAATCGCCTGAATAAATATTACCCTTGTATGTTTTTTCCAACCACAGATTGGATATGTTGCAACTTTATTTTTCTTTATGTTCAGTTTTCATTTTTATCTTGTGGCGACGCTGTTTTTATGCTCTGGTTAGGTTTAGGTAGAAAAAAACTACTATACTATACTTTTTCCTGTTTTGCTGCCACACACTCTGCTGGAAATATCCTGACTTCCAATAAAAAAAAATGTCCTGAGGTTCCCTTGAAAAAATATCACATTTACAAATGTCGAAAAGAGTTTTAATGTTGTGAAATGGACAAAATGCAGTTCAAATCACTCCACTCATGCTTTGGGGGTGCACATGAAGTTAAGAATTTTAATTAACCTTATAAGTTAGAGAATATTTTCATGAATGAAAGCCTAATTGATTGATTAATACATTACTTTAGAATCAGTTTTTTTTTTTAAAGGATTTCATGAACAACAAGAAACAGCCTGGAGGCGAGGGTCATGAGCAGGGGACCTTTCAGCTCAAGTTGGAAAGCTTAGTCCAAAAGCATGTCAATCCACATGTATGAAGGAGCCTGCCGCCGCGTAACCCGATCAGATCCATTATGACTGTCACGTCCAGATTTCAGCTCTGACAGGAGACCCAGACGGGCTATAAATACATCCAGGAGGGAAAATCTTTCTGCAGCGTGGAGGGTGGAGGGAAAGACGGAGGGAATAGAGGGGAGTCAGGGAATAGGAAAAGGAAGAATTACTAGGAAAAAAGCATGACAACAGCAAAAATGTCATTCCTGAAAAACGATTTAGATCCCCTCTGAAGCCATGTCGTGTTTTTATTGAAATCCATTTTCCTCAATTTCCCTCAGTTTCTTTCCTTTCTGTGTATGTTCTGGAAGAACTCAGCTTTAACAAAGCCATCCTGCTAACAAAATATTGGAAAGCATCAACGAGGTATTGCCATGATAACAATATTCAGTTTTTGTTCTTGCATCGTGATGAAATTTGTTTCTAATATTCTTCGTCATCTTTGTTGTGCAAAAAGATTAGGACCACCTCTGTTGGTGTTGTGCCGGCTCGTGTCTAAATGTGATTCCCGGGAGAACGAGCTCGTTCATTTCATGGAGCAGCTGTCAGAGAAAAGGGTTACAGGTTATTATCCATATCGATTTACAGAGCATGTGTTTCCACATGCAATTTTGCCTCTATTTGCCTTAAGCATGTACATTCAAAGTCACATGTTATCTATCCCCCCCCCCCATGTGCATTAGGTCGTCTCGCGTGTGTCTCGATGTAGGTGTGGACCTGCTTACCTTTGGTGTGTTTCCTTTCTGTGTGTGTGTGTGTGTGTGTGTTTGTGTATGTGTGTGTTGAGAGCTGAAGCCTCAGAACAGCTGCTGCCATGAATCCTTCGCCATGACTCCAGCCACTAGAGAGCTGCTCATTGAAGACATAGTTTGCTCACAGAGCATGCGGGTTATTGCCCACCTTTGCTGCTGGACGGAACTTATTATGTACAGGAAATTAGTTTGTGGCTGAGGTTTGATAGCAATTCCATATGATAATGTTTCTGCACCGCCCGGTTTGAAACAGAACAAAGTGAACTCGCCATAAATCCTTCAGATGAGAAGAATGAGAGGAATAGTAAAGTTGATATGGTTCTGACTACATTATATCAGACACAACGAGAGATTTCAATTGATTTTTTTTTTTGGGTTGTGTAGTTGTAAATACACTCACGCTGAATGAGGATGGAGTTTGATGCACTGAGTCATAAAACTGCTGCTGTGATTTTCTTCAGTTAACTAGAAATAGTTTGGGACTCACGCACAGCAAAAGACTTCTTGCCAAATAGTAAGTGTATTTGTTTTCTCTAATTACACTTTAAATAATTATGTGTGACTACAGAGCAAGATATTTGATTAAGCATCTCACTGTGCAGATTTCTATCATCCATCTCCTATGTGTTTATTTTTGAGAGTTAGACTGGGGTCACTCGAGTTCACCGATGACATCAGGTTAGCCGCAGGCAGAGAACACATGACCACCTGTAGGGTCGTCATGCACTGCTGGAGTTGTTGTTATGGTCCAGAAAGATTTTACACTCTATGGTGAAATTAACATTTTCTCAGCTTAAATCAGTGTCCAATTGAGTTAAAAGACCAAAAAGAATAAACATGAAACTTTTCAATATGAATCTAACTGGAAAATAGGAATGTTTGGCATTTCTTCAGTGTCCTGACCCCTTGAGAAAACACAACCCTCATTTGTGGCTGTGAACACAAACCAGATTTTTGTAAGGAGAGGTGACCTGAAAAGGTCAAGAACCATTGTAATCATTTATCAGAGGCAGCAAACGTACACACAATCAAATAGAAGTACAGATCTTTAAATAAAAAAGGCTTTTAAATTTAAAAAGTATCTTTATGAAGGACAGTTCTGTGCAAACATGAACATTAAGATAATGTTAATAATATAATTCAAAGACTATTCATTCATTTGTAAATGCACCAGGAAGATATCTGATTGTTGAGCCTCATTCCCAGGATGTTGAACAGTGACACATGCTGTTTCTCCACATTAATCTCTCTTGTTTCATCTTTTACATAGTTTCATCTCACCACGTCTGCTGTGTGTGATATGCATGGATAGCTGAAGTCTTGAGAAGCTGGGACTTTGGTGTGTAATGATGCAAAATAAACAATAACTGTGAATTCCCCTCAAAAGCTTTAAAACTAAAGAGACAAGTCTGTTTTGAAAATGTAAGAAAATAAAGTACAGATATGTGTGTTAAAATGTAGAGAGTAAAGAAATATCTACTTAAGTAACAAAGTGTTTGTCCCACCTCTGTAAATTATGTGTGGTTGTTTCAGCAGTGATCTGAGCTCTCTGCAACTTGTGCTGAGCTAAATCCGCTGGTGGTTTCAGCTGCAACACCTAGTATGTGTTGACAGATGGTGAAACTGCTAGAACTGCAGTTGTCACACATGCTGAGGGAGAAAATGAGCTGAAATATAATGTTCAAAAACCTTCTATAAAGATCCGGAAAAACAGCTTGATATTTAATCCTGCTGTATCAATTCATGTATTACCTGAATTAAATATTACCTAGGTTGTTAATAAATCACTACTCTAAATATATGATATACTTCAAATAAAAGGTGATTTAAACAGCAGTTATTAACACCATGCTGCGTCAACACGTAGGCAGACATTACACTCTGAATAGATACAGTAATTCATACCAGCAGCTTAGAGTGTTTCTATGTTGAGCAACAAACTTCCAGTCGAACTGTACAGGCTCACTGATAACATTAAATAGTCACCTCCCTGTGCGGATACTCCTACATGACAAAATAGCACTTTCCCATTTTCGGCTTAACACGAAACCGGCTGAGTAATCTTTATCGTTGTACTCACTCTGGGGATTTCCTCAGCCGGCACCGTTTTGATAAGCTGTGGCACCGCAGAGCACTTATAACTGAGGCTTTTCCTGCGCTGGAAAACCAGCTCCAGCATCTGCCTTCAGAGAAACATGTGATATTTGTAGCGTCATAAAATGAGTCACACTTTCATTTTGGCCTATGACTCATCTTCCTGCGTGGACTTCTTCGGGAAAAAAACAGTCGGAAATCCAGTAGCCAGCTTCCTGGCCGTGATAATAATTGAATACTGATCTAATATCCTGTCTTCACCGAGCAAAGCTCATTGAGTTTTGATGATCAAATGCCACAGTGTCTATGTCACACACCTGTCCAAGAAAACACTAGAGATTTGTTAACAGTGTTCTGTTTAAATCGTGACCTATTGTACAGGTATTTCGGACATCATTCAACTCTCTCTTCCAGCAGAGCAGTGTGACCTCAGAGATGACGATATTATCTGTTGTTGAGATGTTTCAGTCTTGACCAAAGTGGTTGACTGACTGAACAACTATTAGATTTATTGCCAGATATGTCTCAAAATCTACTAGATGGATTGACATTAAACCTTTTACAGACAGCGTTTTCTAGACGATGTGTCCTACTGACTTTGGAGACTTTTCCTCTTGCCCCAGCGTGCTCATATTTGTGGTTTTGAGTACAATTTCTCAACTCCTGTTGATTTGGTTGCTATAACATTTGGCATGGACATTGATGTCTCACTGTAGATGAATAACTCTGGTAATCTTTTGACTTTTACACAAGTATCAGGTCAAGTACTTTGGTTGGTGAGCAAACACTTCCCATTCCCATCAGCCTCAGCTGTACATGAATCTGGTAAACATGACACCCACTAAACCTTAGCATTTTATTATTGTCACGGTGAGTGTGTTAGCATGCCAGTGTTAGTATTTACAGCCTCACAGGTCCGGCTGTAGACTCTTGTTTCATTCTCTTGTTGACATGAAATTTAAACCTAATGTAGGTAGGTGCTACTGTAGAATCAAGGTCAAAAGTTAAATTTAAATCCACCACCAATCGTGTCCTTGTTTTTTAACAACTGGATAGAACTATGCATTGTGCTACTGACTTACCAAACAAAGCATTTCACGTCTCTTGTAATTGACTAATGAGGACAAAGAACCACTTCAACATGTTTATCTACAAACACTAGTGTTAAATGACACACTGCGTCACGTTGTGTCATCCCTAGTTATTGCTTTTTTGTACAAAAGTACAACCCGTCTGAGTTCTCAGTCTTCCTAAATCATTTATCAAAGAACTTTCAGCACATACAGTACGAGACGCAAAGGTCAGAGCAGTGGGTAACAGAGTGTAAGGACGGCACTTCTGTCAGCTCAGTTGCTTGCAAACAACTGAATGCAGCGCAGTTTGCAGACACGACCCAGCTTCTTCCCTCTGCCCTTCACTGGCAGACTCCCCCATTCCTCTCACTGCTGGCGTTAAAGTTTAATGAGCCCAATCTGCAGAAACTGTCCAAACAAACAGCCTTGTTGACAAGACAAAGCTTTGCATTTAGCTCTCCGCTTGCCGGAGGGGTTATCTCAAGTTCAGCGGAGACCACTGCTAGAAATGGAGTCAGTAAAAGATGGAAATAGACCCACACCAAACCTCGGCGCTGTGTCGTTGATATACAGGTTGTTTGGAAACAGGTCAGCAGCAATTTAACTGAAGCAGCGTAACCTCAGCGAGGTCTGGTTGGCTGTTGCAAAAAAACCACAGTTACACCCTGAGGCTTTGGAGACAACCTGCATGTATAAATTTAGTTTCCAAATACACATTGATTCTCCATCCATCTCTGCCCAGCCATTCATCTAACTTACTTGAGTAAAATTTTACAGAAATAACACTTAACTCTTGGTCACAAACATCACGCAAACCCTGTTCTCCAGAGATCGAGTCCAGCATATGAACCCATCCAACCTCCCCAACAGTCCCCCAACTCTGACTGTTCTTACTTTTTATTCAACACTGTATAGGGCGCTAACGAGGCTGCTGGATTTGATAAGTTGCAAGTAAGAATGGGCTGGTGTCTGAGTTAGTTGGACGTATGAAGGTACTTAAAATTAGTTTTGTTAAAACATGATTAAATTTGTGTCAAACATGGTATTTTTTGTCCAAATTCCTTAAAATAAACCACCCAATATGACTGTATTCATAGTGGTTTATTATGTAATACAATACTTCGTAAGGCCTGGCGTATTTTATTTACCTGTCATTACCTCATGGCAGCTTCCATTTAGCTAATGCAATCCAACATGACTGCTGTTGGCTGCTCATAAAGGTTTAGAGGGACACTTGGACTGAACTTTCTAGTCAACTAGTCAGTTTATTACCACTTTCTAGTTAATAAGTACAGCTCATCCAACCAATTGCCACTTTAATCTCTAATAAATACCTGAACCTTGGCCGCATGCCATATAAATACTGATTAACTTGGTTAATTAGTACGTTTATAGCACCTTTCTAGTGATAATACAGCCTGTCGCGCTAATGTCTGGTCTTTAATACAAGTCTGAACCTTGGCACAGAGCCTTATAGATACTGCTTATCCTCATCTGAGATGAACTGTGATAAAATGACAAATATATGTAGTTCAGCTGGTGTCAAACTTGATGAAACGTTTCTTTGCGACACCCCAAATGGTTGTAGTTATGAATTGATAAGCAGAAGTAACAAGAGTAATGTGTGATGTGTAGTTGCAGTTGTAAAAAAAAAAAAAAAAAGGGTGAATCGTAAAAGTAAAAGAGAGATTGAAAATAGCTGCAGTGAAAGTATGATTGACTGTAAATGTAAAATAGTAGTACTCCACTGAACCCACAGTGGAAAATTCCTGTCCTGCTGAAACCCTCCAAGAGGTAAAACACACTCTAAAAATGAGTCAAGAGGACACAGAGACAGATTGAGCAACATGATGAAACTTACAGTAAGCAGCACTAACTTTAATTATGTGCAGTATTACTAAACTCTGACACTTGCTGTTTAACTAAACACTCTGATTAATAGCCACTGTGTCAACTCTCCAGCATGTTCCAGTATGTTGTGCCCCCTTTGCTCTTTTTAATTTTCCCATGGCAACCATCACAGAGGACTTATGATGTTTACACAACATCTTAAGTGCCTTAAAAGTGTTTCACTGCGTTCTAACAAGTATTTCGACATGACTACAAACAAGCCTTGTGGCTTTTCTGGGGGCATTTAGATCCACAGTATCTCCATTTGCTTGTAGGCATTTATGCGGCACAGTCTGAGCTCTTCTTCTGTACTGGTTGGTGGAATGATGGTGGGTAATCCCAAACAAAACAATCAGAAGAGCAGATAAATAAAATGTGACACAAGCATTTACTGCCTCATTGACAAACCAACTTTGCATCAGACTTTGGGAAAAGACGGAGCACAGTGACCGGATTCTAACCTGGCACCCCCAAAGCTCCTTCGTGTCGTATTTCTCCCAGGCCTAATGCCCTCCACCCCCCTTCGCCCTCTCTAGCTATTAAGGCTGGTAAATAGGGCCACGACCCTGGCTAGCGAGCCTGTTAATGGGTGCGTCTGTGGGGGCACGGCTCGGCCGGCTGCGCCCCCGAGCGGGGGCCTCTCTTCCAGGGGCTCTTAAATGCGTAGAGCTGGGGGCCGGCAGCTCCATAGATGTCCATGCATCCTGCCGGTGATGGCTGTACCATAAACGGTGGTGAAGTGGGAATACGTTCCAGATGCTGCGGGGGAAACAAGCATGCACATACCTATGGACATTCAACCATATAGGAAAAAAGAAGCACACACACACCTCGACAACCTGAAGCCTCCACCAGTGTGGGCCCCAGGGAAGAGGTGCTCCGAGCCTACATGGAGATGAAGGTTCAGGGGTCAAAGACCACATGAGATCGTCTGGTCATTACTCATATACAGACAGAATTGTTTGTGTGTGTGTGTACGGAGGGAATGTAGGGCAGTTAAAAAGGGAAGGTGTATCCTTTACACTACCACACCCTGTGTGTTACATACACTGAGCGGGAAGAGACTGATACCACCGAAGCAGCTGCTGAGATGCTGCGGTAGAGGCGAGTTAGTCTGGGGACAGCAGGAAGTTATACAAGCAGGTGATTATGAGATTTTCATAACAGGGAACTCAAGGCTGAAGGCACACAAGGCTGCTGGCTCTGTTTGTAAATGTATGTTGAGACACTTGTGTCATCTCTCTTTGCCATTTTCCCGTGCGGATGGACGGACGGACAGATAAACAGGCGAACTCACCCACTTAATGTGCAGTCTTTACCCTCTCTGTCCGACACACATACACATATAATGACTTGCTGTGATCGCTGTGGAATTCACAGCTGACCTGGATTCACACCACAGCTGCTAGACACTGGTTCTGACTGGAAATTCTGTTTGTCGTCCTGTGGTAATTAACTTTCACTATCAATAGACCTGACTAACAGCATCTGTCTGTCTCCAACTCACAAGTTCTTTTAATCATACATATGGCCCTCAGTTGCTTCGCTTACCTCAGCATGGTAAAAATGAAATTGGCAAGAGCAGTGGAAATAGTCACGGAGACATCTGCAACATTTACTGTATATGATGACTGCAGATGCTAAAAAAAGGCATCTAAGGAGGTAAATTAAGGATAGTTTTGCCCCAAAATGTAACCTGAGAGAACTAAAAACATATGTATCACCTTACAAGGTCCCAACCGTAGCAAAACACCAAAGCATGTAGGGAAAAAAAGATCCCTACACACTCTAAGTGGGCTTGATACGCTGCAGTTTAGGTGCTGAGAAATTTGAGTACACTTGAATGTGCAGACCTTATTTTGTCTCACAAACACACACACACACATACTTATTTACTTCTTTAGTTGAAATCACTGACATAATGGATTCTGGGATTCTTACCCTGACCTTAATCATCACAATGATATGTCTAAATATCTTAACTTTAAAACAGACCGGCCAAAATGTCCTCATGTTGCAAAAATGTCCTCACATTATGATTTAAAACCTCTAGTCCTCACTATGTAGCAAGAACATGTACACGCACACACATGCACATAATACAGTATGAAGGGGGAGGAGAGGATTTTCCAAAAATATGTGAAAAAGAAGTAATAGAACAGCCTGCAGCATCAACTGTGCACCAAAACACATACTACACTGACAAAAATAAAACATATAACCCAATGTAACCATAGACTTTAATGACAAATTGTGCAGCCCTACAATTTCATCATGCTGAAAAAATGTGCCAAATCCAACCCGAGCCCAATTTCTTTATTAGAAAAATGACACGAACGAGCCAATTTTTGCAACAGGACCACGTCCTGTCTGGCTCTGTTCGGAGCCCAGAGATCCACAGGAGAACTGCTTTAGCTTTCATCACATTTATAGGACCAAAGATGTGTTTGCAAGGTCATTTGTGCTCACATTTCATGTTTTAAGACAAGCTAAGAAAGACACATTTAACATATTGTCAACTGTGATGTTGTGAGCCAGAGAGCTTGCAGGTATTTGTTGTTACAGTGCTGGAAATGAACTAGAGTACATTTATTTGTTAATATCTGTCTGTTTCACATTTCTTTGACAGTTTTTGTTGTTGTTATTTTTGTTAATCTTAGCATATAGATAAAGCTCCGTGGGTTTGAATTCTGATTGGGTGCATAGTTTGTAACAGTGCATCAGGGAGGACACAGATACCTGCTGCGATTTCAATTTAACTTTAATTGAAACTCTGCAGTCACTTAAAAATATTCCACTTGCACGTCAGCAGAAGTTGCATCTGTCTGTTGTTGTTTATTGTTACTTTTGTTTAATTCTGTTGATTTTCCAGGGGGTTTTCGAATTTAACAGATTTTACGGATCGTAAAAAAAAAACCCTCTGAAGCAAATTTTTGATTTGTCATTTTGGGCTATAAATGAGTCTTTACTCGCAACTGTGAGGCTGTAAAATACACTTGTGCTCTGTTACACGGCCGCAGTCTCCTCTTGGTGTCGGTGTGTGTGTGTGTGTGTGTGTGTGTGTGTTTGTGTGTCTTTGAAGACAAGTGTAAATTGTATGTAACCCAGACACCGCAGTGTTGACCACAGCCTGTGATGCTGTCCAGACCACAGGCAGCTCGCAGACACCACTACTGTGTGTGTGTGTGTGTGTGTGTGTGTGTGTGTGTGTGTGTGTGTTCCAACGAGAGATGAAACACAGCTTCAGTAGTAAGCCAGACACGAGACCCACTAATATTCCATTACGTAGTGCTCTTTTCCGCAACACGGCTGCTGGCTGCTCACAGTCACATCATACAGCCATGATTAAACATTTACTCTGTGGATTAGTCGCCTCCAGGGAGACTGGTGATTACATTTACTTTACTTTTGAGGAATTTTGCTGACATTCTTTTCCAGAAACTTACAACGACTCTATCAATAAAATAAGCTCTAAATTTGTATGTTTACTCTCTGAGACACGGAGCCGAGTCCAGAACAGAAGTTCACACAGAGCAGACTCATTTATTCAGACTGGGGAGCGTGTGCTCACTTAATATTTGTTTAGTTTGGAAAATCACAACAACTTCTGAGTTAAGTGGCACAGAATAATCAGAGGAGCCCCAAAATGTTGCAGCCATTTTTACATTTCATGAAAATGCAAGGGGCTTATGGGTAACAGGAGACTCCAGGTACCCAAACATAACAACGTGAGTTTGTTTATAAGCTGTAGGTCATTTTTATGTTTGTGATCAGTTCAGTCGAGCTCTCTGAGTAATCTGGCTTTAGTAAACCTTGACGTTGGTGGATAACAAAGTTTCACAATGCTGGTTATAAAGTAGCTCAGTGTTGCCAGATTTCGCAAGAGAAACAAGCAACCAGTTCTGTAGAAAAAAACGGAATAGTACTTGCCACAATGTGAGAGACGATTTCCTTTAAACTTTAAAGAAGTTGAACAGAAAACTATCAAAAGTTGAGAAATGAATGAATGAAAATGAAACTAAAGAAGTTGCATTTCACACCATTTTACTCTGACTGTAGCATTGTCAGCATGTTGAACAATATCTGAATGATGTGCATGTTTTTTAAACTTCCACTGCCTTTGAATCAGCCCCTAGTTGAGGTCAAATCCACTCACACAGTTGTAATTGACTCTTTCCTCCACAATAAGTTGAATCTTTTATGTATTCTGCTTGCTTTATCCCTGAAACTTGTAGAAAAACCAGCCCAAAGTTGCTTCCAATAAAGGCTTGACAACTTTTACATGGATGTGTGAACAGTGGGCTTTCTAATTGAACTATGAAACAAGAAAAACATGAAGTCTGAATCACTATTAGACCACAGAACAGCCATTAGAAGAGATGCAAAACTGGGAAATGAGTAGTAAAAATCCTATAAACTGATATTACAGAAGAAAAGAACCAATATAGGAAAAAAGGATGTTGCTGCTCCAATGATGAGCTCACAGTTACAATGACAATATAAAGCATGAGACATGCAGATAACTGTGGAAAACTATAACACAACAACAGTTGAGACACACATCCGAGCGGCGTGTGTTGTCCCAAAACACACCTGTAAATGATCTGTGGACAATTATATCGTCAAAGTTTCACCATGATGAGTTGAACTATTAGAAACTCTTACACTTCCACATTTGTTGTGAGGCGTGTATTTGATGTTTCAAAGCGAAAGAACATGACAACAAGTGCATCATCAGCTTCAGTTAGTGGCCAAATAGAAACATCTGAGTAGCTCTGAATTTCATTAATGGAGCTCATGATGCAAGAGCTAACTGTGAGTGACAGGACAGAGACAGTTACATATTTTCCGTCTGTGAATGGTTTGCTGATGGTTATAATTGGTGGTGTGAGGCAGAAGAAAAACAGCCCCGGAGGAGGTTTTGTTTTATCATATGGAAACGAATTAAACCTACACCAGCGGTGCATGGGCAGCAGTTCAGACCCTAAAACTGACTTATATTACCTGTCAGAAACAGTGAATTGGGTTCAGAAATCACTTTTAAGATGCCCTTGAGCAAGGCACTGGACCTGTGTAAACATACTACTGCTACAGCAGAGACATAAATTTGATTGCTGTTTTGTTTTACTAATTCCTTTTTCTCTTGTGTTTCCTTTTTCTCTCTGTTCCTGTTTGTTCTCCATGTTGGTTTCCTGCTGCGCGATGAGCAGGTGAGTAACTTTCACACAAACACACACGTACAAAATGTGAAACACCATGTGAAAGATTACATGATTAGTGTATTTACTAAGTTGGGTTATAAGTCGTTGGATCTCAGAGTGACTTTCCTTACGCCATCACAAGTGTGTGTGTGTGTGTGTGTGTGTGTGCGTGTGTGTGTCTGGGAGCGCGGCCACCCTAATGGATGGAAAATCTCTTTACACACTCCAACACAAAATCAAACCATACCGTACTCACACTCACACTCGCATACACAAACACACTCGCACAAACACACTCGCACACACACACACACAGTAAATCTGCACACGTGCATATAAACGTACATCCTGCATTGACACACACACACACACACACACACACATGCACGCACACAATGTAGTGCTCTTGCTCTTTTCTCTCTTATTCTTCTCACTCCTTGTGCTCAGTAAACTCAGTTCACTTTTAGTTAATTTTGTCTATCACTTGCACACACACACACACACACACACACACACACACACACACACACACACAAATGCAATCTCTTTCCTTCTCAGTCTCTTGCTTCTTTTGGCAATCTCAGAGAACACTGTCATGGTCCAAGTCCTGCTATTAATAAAGTTATATCAGCCAAAAGAGCCTCACTCAGTGATGGTTTTGTTTTTCTCTCAGAGTGTCTGGCGTGGCGCTTTTGTCGAGGAAGATTAGTTTTTAAATTGCTGAAAATAGAGAAAGTGCTAAAATCGTTGAGATTAGTTTATGTCAAGGAAACACGCAGCGCTGATGTCTGATATTCTCCGCTACCTTCAAATATCATCTGCCGGATCAGCGAAATTCTAGTTTATGTGTTTTCTTTACAGAAATTATATAGAAAAACAATGTAGTTTAACTCTTTGAGAAGCTATAAAGAAACTATGCAACCCTCCACACTGTAATCTCATTGATCCAGATGTGTCCCCAATCAAGTTTTGCAAAATGTTATGTCAATTCAGTATTCAGTAGTATGTAGATCCACTGTTCTCAAAATGTGGTATGAAGAGGACTCCCAGAAATATCTTTTTTTGGGTGTTCATGTTGGCGATGCTGCCACAAAGACATTGTTAGGAATATGGTCAGAGCTAGTAGTGTGGCTACTATCTGAGATAACAAAGAACCATAGGAATCACAGTTTGATCTGCAAACCCTGATCTTAGTGCTATGGAAAGGAAGAGTTAAACAACTGGTTGTAATAATAAGTAGGCAGGTTTGTTACCTTCTGATTTTGTAGAAATAATGCAATTTTTTAATCATTTTGAGTCCTGATGATAAGGGGAAACAAGTGAATCAGCGTGGTTCTTTTTCTGATGCCGTGTAGTTTTCACAGTTATTCCAGTTGTTCAGCCATTACCCAGGTATAACAGCCGGAGAAAACAATTCATCTTCCTGTTTTGGTTGTGCAATGGCAGATCGGTTCCTTTATCTTTGCAACCTGTCCATCATTTGATGCAGGAAAAGTCCAGCCAGGTAGCAGGCTGACTGGCAAAGTGAAAGCAGGATTTATAGGAAACCAATCTATAAGCAGATAGTGTCAGTTTTCTGCAGCCACTGTACTGTGTCAGTGTTTGAAGTTAAAGCAGAGAAGTTGTCTAATGCCGGTTTAAACTTTAATGTAAATGCACATGCATCATCCACGGTCAGTTAGGAGTTAAACACAAACTGCAATAAAAGATTACGTTTTTAAAAACACTTCAAACTTGGCTCCAAATGGTAACTATCAGGACGAGGAGTGCAGAACAGGGTTCAACCAAGCATGAGTGCTTGTGAGCATTCAAGCAGGTGCTGCTGAAGCATCAACAGCACCTGCTCACTTACAGTACGATGATTAGTGCAGGCCGACACTTCTGTATAACATCGGTCATGAAGGTCGTACGTGGAGAGCCTGGAGAGGTTTGAAAAATTACAGCTGCAGGTCATTGATTCTGTCAGTTGCAATCTAAAAGGGCCAACAGCACATTTAGCTTCTCTACCCAAACTTCACACTTGGACAAAACCTCTACAGAGAACTGTAGCGATACTGTATGTAAGTACATTTGACTTTAATGGAAGACAATGGATGCCTGCAAGATGGAAAATCAATCGAAACACTCTTAAGACTTCAGTATCACTCTTTAAAGCTTTCATAGCTCTTTATGTCAATAGATGATTAGATGTGATTAAATTGAATTTCCGTGGTGTTGCTCCCATTATGCTGCATCACTTGTGAGATAATATCAATTGGGTAATTCGGAAATGGAAACAGGCAAGTCTTTATATGTCTGTGCGTATGCAGTGTCTGAGAAGTGTAACTGTAGCTGACACAAATGCACATTAGAGCAGCACATAATCCCTTATTGTCCCAAAACAGACGCACGCAGACACACACAGCACGCGGTGAAGCATTAAGGTCCGCCGCCACACAGGAGTCGCCATTTAAATGTCTCCTCCATTATATGGAAGTGCAAAGAAAAACAGCTGCACTCCCTACACAACAGACAGCTCAGGAAATAGCTAGCAGTCCTGGACACACACACACACACACACACACACACACACACACACACACACACACACACACACTGCTGGCTGTAGTCTTGTCAATGTGCAACAGCTGGGCACAGCTTAAGTCTTTCATGGAAGTTTAAAGGTATGTGGCCACAAGGCTTCTGTGTGCTCGTGTGTGTTTGTGCAGACCACCAGAAACATTACGGTGAGATCATAATGTCAGAACCGTCACCTCAGAGTCCAGAGTCCGGTCCGTGTAACCCCCCCAAAACTTCAGTGTTGTGACCCTCATTAAATTAATTTCATTTTTTGCATTTTATTGCTCTATCAATTGTTTTTGTTTGGTTGTTATTTATAGACTTCATTTCTCCTTTCACTAAGTTCATAACTCAGTCACAAGGAACCGAACCAAGTGAGGTCATTTTTGTTTGATTAATTACCAGCTGTGTGTGTGTGTGTTTGTATGTGTGTGTGTTCAGAGAGAGTTTAAAGATGATGGTAGTCCAACCCATGAACACTGAATACTTCTCCACCATTCTTCTTGGTTCTGTGACAGTGGTCAGTGGTTGTGTCATCCTTTTTTTGGACGAGGCTGTGTCTGTTTCGTTTAAAGTCAAGGTGCGAGAGATTAAAAAAGGATCAATAGAAAGATTTAAAATACCAGATCAAAGGAAGCAGCAGGGCCAGGGAATGATGGGAAAAGACACATATTGAAGACATTGCAGTGGGCGGTGGTTATTGTTAATCAGGGTGGAGAAGAGCCTCGCAGGCTGTTCTTGATAGGAATTGGCATGTAATCAGCTGGAATAATGTTTGAACTGCGACGGAGCCCTCTGGGATGAAGTGGGAGGTGTGTGCATGTCTGTGTGAGTGTGTGTGTGTGTGTGTGTGTGTGGCAGGAGATTGTGGGGCTAGACACCAGCCAACGTGAAGCAGCACACTCAGCAGCCCTCAGAGAGGGTTTAACCGAGGCCCTCTCGCTTCTGTTCCGCCCCGTTCTCCTTCTTTTATACTCGACTATATTCAAGTGTCGGTTCCCTGACCGTCGACATCAGAGCGTCACGAGGAGCAACGAGTGAGCGCCACCGCGTCCCAGCAGCGATGTGAGGTATTTCATTAAAATGACAGCAGGCAGAAATATTGTCACGCTGGTATTCCCCGCAGTTTTTATTAAATGTCAGCATCAAACACTGATCCCAGGCTTCATTCAGTGTGTGTTTTCTTTTATTTGTTGAAATGTCCCAGCAGTCAGTTAGTGAGGTCATCCAGTCTGATAGACACACACACACACACACACACACACACACACACACACACACACACACACACACACACACACACCAGACTTGCACTCATCATATTACACCTGCAACAATTAATCTATGACTATAACATTAATTGTTGATTATTTTAATAATCGATTAAGCAGTTTGAGTATTGTTTAAAGAAAATAAGTCAAAATCCAGATCTTAAATGTTAATCTTCTTGGGGTTTTTTTCTCCTCCATGACAGTAAACTGTTTATCTTTTCATTGTGGACAAAGCAAGATATTTGAGGACGTCATCTGGGGGGATTTTATAGACCAAACAACTGAGAAAACAAGTGTTTGTTGCAGCCCTAGCTTCTGTATATATGAATGTCAAAGTATATGCGCTGAATCACTCGTTTGCAGCCTCCCTGTTATGTTCTGCCTCCGCGTCGAAGCAGAATCCTCTACATCCACATCACGATGTATCCAAGAGCGGAGACCTATCTACAGTATGTTTTGAAGGAGAGTGCTACAGAGACATCTGCCAGTATGGAAAAAGTCAGGACCTGGTCCATCGGGGCAACTGTGGGTGTCGAAACAGGGCTCTGCATCTTATCTTTTTTGCGAGTGTCAACAGTCAGAAAACCTCTCCCTGACGCCAGAACGTGGCATTTACTGCGATATGGTCGAATGTGGACGATGAATTGAGAAGTTTCTCAGGCTGTGAGACTCCTCTATTCAACCTCCACACTCCTCCGTGAAAAACAGCTTGTTTTTCTCTCATGTTACTTGAAGTTCTCGATTTCGTGCTACAACCCTGGTGACCTGAAATGACTAACAAATGAACCATTAACATTTAACACTGGAACTTCTCTGCTGTCAAATCTGCAAGAAATGCTTCAGCGTGACAGTTTCTGTCCTCAGAAATATGAGAGCGCGAGGAATGTTAAAAGACTCAAACCCACTGATCTTGTAAACAGCTTGGTATTAAGTGATTGTAGTATATCTGAGTGATACCAAAGGAGTTCTGTACGCCCAGATGTAGCGTCTCTACCACACAGGGAGACGGGATGGAACCAGATGCAGCCTGTTATGCAGCGCACTGCACATGCGTCACACACATGCCCACATTGTGCACATCTCATTGATACCCGCCTTCAATCATAAACAAGTATGTTGCAGGCATTACACACAAACAGACGCGCACATGAGATTGCCCACAATTTCCCCTCCAATCAGACATCAAACAGCCGGCTGAGGGGTTCCCGATCGCAGCTTTTTGATCTGCTTTAAATGGGTGTCATTGGGGCACACGTTTCTCCCATCTCCCCCCATCAGCACGCAGCCATTTGTCGCTATCGCTGATTATCCATCTTATCTGGAGGCCATCAGTTTGGCTGATTGGGACATTCCCAGAATTCCATCTTTTCCTCGCTGTCGGAATGTCTGCGTCTCTGCTGCTTGTTAAAAAGTTGGCCCTGAATTCAGATTTTCCCCCTTTTCTTTTTGTCGTTGATTGTATTTTATACGATTTGACATCGGCAATGATTAGTGAATTCTGCGACGCACACAGATTTGGTGCAAATTCAATCAATAACACTGCGACTAACACGTGAAAGTGCTCAGAATGTTTTGGGGGGACTTTGACTGTTTTGTTTTTATTTTTTCTTGTGCTTGAATCATTAAATTTCTGAGCACCTTATCGAGCTTCGATCAGTGTGAACTCACCACGAAACATTGAATCCATTCGCGTGACTGTGTGTGGCTCTGCACATGCTTTCTCCGCCGCTCTGTATCGTTACAGTGAGTGTCCAGTTAAGTGGTGTATTTTACCCAATATCGCTAACAGCAATCATTCTGTCCGGAGCAGAGTCGTGCAGTCAGCATGACCTGCCAGCCCGTGTTTCACCTCCCAGCCAACAGCAACAAAGATATATGGAGCCTATAGAGCGTCCAGCGAGCACACTCAGGATACAGAGTGCTGTATTTTCCTCCAATTACACTTCATCCCTCTTTTGTCTGCCACTCATGGCACTAATGGCCAGTAAGGCCATGTTTCCTTCCCCTCCACTTTCCTCCACTTCACTTCACTTTTAGTTTGAACGGATTTCTGTCAGTCAGACGCAGAACAGCCAGAAAAACTTGTCCTCTGGTCATGTACTTAAATGTTACAGTTCCTTATCTTTAGTAGTGTAATTACATGAATGTTAATTTTCTAGTCAAGTTAACTATTTCAGTGCTCTTATTTAAAGCTTCTACAAGGAGTTTTCAACTGGTTATAACACAGTCTCAGTTTAATACCTACACTCTATATGACCGACTGAAGTAAAAGAGACCATCAGCGAGAAAATTGATATTTCTATTTAGTTTTTCTTAATTGGGAGAAGGTCTGTTTACATTTTCCCAGGCAAAGTTCCAATGAGAAATAAGTTAGCCAGCCAGGAGATTTTTTTTGTGGAAATATATTTTGTGGTTTTAATGTTGGAAACTCTATCACTAAAATCACTAATTGGTTTTAATGATTTTTGGCACAGATACCGATATTGGGGAGCAAAATATTTGGACAGATACATCAGCTGATGCACACTTTTTTTCCCAAAGTGCCGTCAAATGTAGTTATGAAACTCAAAACTCATCAAAAATGTCAACATAAACACAGTCGAGCTCTTTTTTTTTTTCTTGGTAATTAAAAAAAAAAGGCAGGAAGGCAATAATATGAATCATTTGTTCTGATATTCATTGTCTTCATTCCATTCATGTGCTGTGAGTTGTTGGAACAGTGCTATGGGCTGAAATGTACAGCACTTCTGGGCCAAGTAATCCATTAAACCAGTTGTGTCTGCTGTCCGGTCTGCTGCTGGGTTTTTATCTGAACTGTATGTCTTGTATGAATCCAAGACAGACGCAGGATGGTTGGGAGAGGAAACAGAGGAGTGTTGATTCAATTCTGCATGTTGTAAATCCAAGAAATGTGACGAACAGAACTAAAAATAAAAGCGTTATTTTGACCTCATACATCAAGATATTAAAAACAATAATTTAGACGCAGTCGCAGATGGCTGTGAAGTAAAAGGTTTGCTTTCCTCCCGGGGGGGCAGAAGTAATTGCAAAGTGTATATTGTTCCTGTGGCTCTCTCAAACACATTCAGCTCTCATGGTGTATTTTTGTTTGTTCAGGAGAAAGAGGGGAAGAGGGGGAGACAATAACAGAAGGTCCAGCTGATTTCTTTCTTGCCTGCAGGCCGACTGCATCCTATTTTCACCAGACTGGAAATGGAGGAAAATCTCCTTCTTCCTGTTCGTCTCTCTTTTTTTTTCTGTCTTGCTTTCATTCCTGCTGAGAATCTCTTCTTCCCTTTTCTCACTTTTATTCCTTATTTAGCTCTCTCTCATCTGTTTCCGTATTTTAAAGCAGCATAAATTTGCCTGCACAATAGCTCGTCCCTCTAAGTCGTCTGTTAAGCGTTGCCACCTTGTGTCACCTCGAGTTAAAGCTCACTGTCATCGTTTTAGAATAACAGTCATTAAGGAGACGTTGCGATGCCGTTCCTATCATTTCTCTGGGTGTTTTTAAATTGTTTAGCGCTCCTGAGAGCTTCTAATTAAAACTGAATGAAGTGAAAACCTCATTGAGACATTCACGCGGTGTGCTGTCAGCAGCAGGTAATTGGGAACGAATTCATTGCCAAATGAATTGAAGAAAAGCAAGAAGACGTCACTCCGCAGGTCACACTTGTCAGCCAACAAGTGTAGTGCAGAAGCACAGTTATGTACAGTACTGATAGTGACCGAAGCCAGTGCACCCTCTGATTCTGCTAGTTTTCTTCTTATAGATCAAAAAGCTGTTTTATTTGCATGCATGTGTGACAGCTGACATGGGTTCATTCACCAGGGTGTCAGTAACACACAGACACCTCAACATTCCTCGGACTTTCACATGTTCTGGAACCAAAAATAAGACAGAAAGACACAAAATCAGAAACACAGATTACAATTTTAAGTGGGGATTATTTGACTAATTCATTAAATGTTGCTACCCTCACTAGTATCACTATTATTAATGATGTATTGGTCTGCCGATATTATTGGCTGATATTGGCATATTACAGATGTATTAGTGTCTGTTTATATGTTGTCAGATGTAGGAGATTTTTAATTAAAAAGAGTTTGATAACCACATTCGAGGGAGCCTTGGAAAAATGTGATGTATCTATCAAAATATTTTGCTCCGTAATCAGTTTCCGTGCCAAAAGTCATCGAAACCAATATTGGGGACTATAAAATTGATCGATATATTGGCCAATATACATAAATCTTTTTGCAACAAATAGTTTACAGTTTAGCAATAAACTGTAATTGCTGTTGTTGCTGTCTAAACATTTAACTTCACTGGGAATTCAAGAATCATAAATTACACCAAACATCTATATCTGCATAATTACCTCTAATTTTGTGAAAGTGCTTCAGTCTGCTGACCGCTCAGAGCACTTTACAACCCCTGTCACGTTCATCCATTCACCCACACATTCATACACTGATGGCAGATGAGTGTCACGCAGGGTGCCAGCTGCTCATCGGGAGCAATTCGTGGTTCAGTGTCTTGCTCAAGGACACTTTGACATGCAGTTGGGGAACCAGAAACAGGAACCAGCGATCTTCCGATTACTAGACGACCTGCTGTCCCTCCTGAGCTGCAGCCGCCCCCTGTTACTGTTATCAGGATGTGAGACTACATATCAACTTCAATTTCATTCTGTTATGATGTTCTTTTCCTGGTGTTAAAGGCCGCATTACAGTAAAGTGATGTCATTTTCTGAATTTACCGGTGAGTTCTTCTTGTTCTAATACTCGCCTTTACCCACTGAGTCATCGCATCCCCAATTTTAAACCTTAAAGTGTGCATCCACTTCTGTGCCTCGGTTCTAAAACTGGTCCCCCAGCCAGTCAGAGGGCAGCAGGCAGCAGCACAGATGGAGCTGCGTGGGCAGGCGTTAATGCATTTGATTGCGGCTCGGACTGAATGTACAATAACAGCGAATCTGCATATTTATGCGCACACGGAAACACTCCAGATGCCATAAGCAGCACGCGTATAGACCCCTATACGTACAGTTGATTGCCATAAGCAGCGCTGAGTCAGCCTCTCTCAAGTGAAGATGCCCTGTCTCTGTGCTGAGGGAACCAGTCAGCCATCTGTTGGCCTAATGAGCTGACTCTACTCCACCAAAGCGACTCAACAGCACAGCTTCACCCCTCTTGTTCCCTCATTCACAGCTCCACAGTATGTTTGAGCCTCTCATCTTCTCCCGCTGTGTTCAGCATGCAGCGTCACACACGGCCCCCGATATGGTTTTTTTTTTGTTTTGTTTTGTTTTTTCGTTGACTTGTTTAGCGTTTCATTTTCTCCTCGTGCAGAGAAAAGTCGGTCATGTCAGACTGTCCAATTAGCCAGTTATCTCGCCGTTAAAAGAGGTTTATGAAATTAATTAGAGGAACACAGTGTCCTGGAGTTCAAATCGACGCTCTGTGCACGAAAAGTGACAGAGTGAAGCGGGAGAGACGAGCGAGCCTGAGGGGAGAAGCTCTGAATGAATTTGTAGCTTTTGGATAATAAATGGACTAATTAAGACGCAGACGATGGGGTGCTTCTGTGACCGGCAGCAACCATTAACAGCAACAACCTGGGTTCAAATTTTCATTTCCTCCCATCTCTCTACTGTCAGTGTTTAGAAAAGAAAGTCGTAACATTCCTCTGTAAACCCTTGTTTACTCAAACATGGCTGCGTCTCATGGCTTATTCAGGCAACCCAATTGCCAGAATGTACATCAGCTAAGTTAAAGATTTATGTTTCTCTATGTTGCAACCCACTTCTGTTTGGGCTGTGCTTATGAGGTTTAGACACAAACAACACTTGGTTTTGGTTAGTAAAACATCATGGTTTGACTTAAAAATACCTGTTTTGGTCACCACAAACACAACTGGGAATGTCCTGAGGTCTCCCTAAAGAAACCCAGTTTTGTCGCCACAATCGTGGCTGGAAATGGTCCGACTTCCCGCTGAATAATATTTGGTATCGGTGGCTACGAACACGGCTGGAGATGTTTTGGTCGCCACAATATCCATTGATGTCAAACTTATAAAAGTTAAAATGCTGCAGTCCCTCTTTAGAAATATCCGATGGTTTCACACTTACACACTTTCAAAGGCAGACTTGAACTGCTGTCGACTGTTTTGTTGCCTCTTGGCTTCCACCTCCAGACGTGAAAGTCAGGTAATGAACATGTTATATGAACGTTTTGTACAAATGCCAATATGGTACATAGCCTGTAGTTTGCAGGAAGTTTAACCGCTATTACTATAACCTGGTGACTGGACTGTCTCACATCGCTTGAGCCAGTTCATCAGAACACATTTTCAGGAACACTCCCAACGACCTGTGAACATAAACTGTAAAGTCAGTGGAATTCTTCTTTAATTGCCCCAGCGTGAAAAAAACGTAGTCCATCGTCTGTATATTTTCACAAGGATCAGACAATTGCCAGAGAAGCATTTTGCTTAAGAAAAAACAACTGTGAAACGACATAAGCAGGAGGAAGATCCTGGTAACAAGTGAATCTCATCAAATCCTTTGACTCATCATGAGCAATAGACACATGCTGGACGGATTAAAAAAAGAATTGCAAAAATGTAGCAGATGTCGTCTTGGATTTAGTGTTGCTAAAAGTGACTCATCTTTAAAACCACAAATCTCAAGTGTGTGAAATAAAAATCCACTTTTCTGCTTTGTGCATTTCAGAGTCTATCCAATATCATAACTGACTGAAATCTCCCACACAAGTTTCACGAGTGAAATAAAAGCCTGTGACGAGTTCTAGGAGAGATCCTTCACCTTCAGAGCCTGTACTGACAGATACAGCAAAATGATGCTTACAAATCCTCAAATTGTACATTTTTGATTAAACTGCCTCCCGACAAACTAAACTGAATGCACCCTATAGATTTTTATGGATTACAGGTTTGTAAACTTTAGTTTCAAAGCAGTCCTGGCTTTCTAAAATACAGACAAAAAGCAAAAAAACAACCCCTCTCAAACAATGTCCTGGTATCGGCTCTGCTGAGCTCAATTAGCTGCACAAGCGTTGGACTCGTTCAATCGCAGCTCTCTCCGGATTGTACTAGCGAGCTCTGAGTAATGAGCCTTCGCGCACATGCTTCTAGCTCGTAGTTAAGTGGCATTAATCAAGTCAGCCCGCTAAGCCCAGTGGATTTCCTAAGACACAAAAGGTGTTATGCCCTCTGTCATAACAAGCACAATTTTGCTGGCTAAGCTAAGTGGAAAATGGCACTGTTTAGACCACAGTAAGAAGAAGGAGGACGAGTGTGTATCTGCTACATCTACAGAGACGGCAGAGCACACTGTAAAACTTCAGATCTTCAAGTGTCCGGTGTTCAGGATTTTGTGGCGCTTGCTGGTGAGCTCAGCCCTCGACTCCCCCTCCCCCACAGTGGCTGCTACAAGCACAAATTCACTAAATGAAGCCAGTGGCGGCTGAGGATCAGGAAGTAGAGCATCATCCACCAGTCGGAGGGTCAGTGGTTTGATCCCCAACCCCAGCAGTTCACATGTTGATGTGTCCTTGGGCACAATTCTGAATCCCAATTTGTACATATGAATGGTTATCGCTCCTGATGAGCATGTGGAACTGGGTGAATGCTGACTAGACAAAAAGGGCACCATAAGGGTTAGAACTACCATACTCGTGCTTGTTTTGTCCACTCTGGGCCACCGTAGAAACATGGCAGGGTCAGGTGGAAAAGGGCAGGCTTGTATGCTGTGACGCGGTTTGGAAATCATCATGATTTATCTTCAGATACCCACACAAGCACAGCTTGAAAAATGTCCCATGTTCGCCACAAAAATATCCAGCCATCCATCCATCCATGTTGAAACATAGACTTAAAACTGATTTCACTGACTTGGCAGCCACCACCATCATCTCTCCACCTCCATGTAAGTCCGGGATCAAACCCGTAATGTGAATGCAATATGACTTTATGTTGTACATACTCTAGTTTCTGACACGTTAAAATGTGAAGTTATCAGTGGTTTACAGTCAAGTGCAAGCGTTTTATTCAGGCGACTGAGCTGGATAATGATAAAATAAAATACTGTGATAAAATACAAATGCATATTAAATTCAAAATATATTTTGGTCACATCCTCTTTCTCTCTCTCTCTCTCTCTCTCTCTCTCTCTCTCTCTCTCTCCGTCTGTCTCTCTGACATCTGCTGAACAGCCACTCTGAACAGGAGTCCCGGAGTGGTATTAGGGCTGAGATTGGTGCTGATAGGAATCTGATATATGGTGTGTGCGTGTGTGTGTGTGTGTGTGTGTGCGCGCGTTTGCATGTGTGCCGGTAAGCCACTGTTTTTATGAACCCTGTTAGCTGTTGGCGTTCTTCAGCTGTATGTCAGTCTGCGTCTAGTTAGTGAGAACGCACACACACACACACACACACACACACACACACGAACACACACACACACACACACACACACACTAAAAGCTTTCCGACTCGTCACGCACCCGTCACCGTCCTCGGTGCATCCCACATCATGGAAAATTGGCTCCTGTCCGGCTCTTTCTTTTCTTCACTCTGTATCCTCCTCCCAAACTTTACTATCTGTCTCTCTGTGTGTGTCTGTGTGTGTCTGTGTGTCTCTGTGTGTCTGTGTGTGTCTCCGTGGTCACATGGCTCCGATGTGGAATAAGAAAACAAACAGCTGCTGCTTCAGCTGGTATATTCCTGAGGAGTCGTGCTCACACATGTCATCAGCTCTTGGTGTTGGAGCGTTTGAGTCCCTCTCTGCTCGTCTGTGTAGTTGTGTTTTACACTCTGTGGTGATTTGATTCTGCTCAACTTTGTTCAGTTATTTTGCTTAATTTTTATTATGATTTAATTGTTATTATCAGGATTAGATTAAAAGCTTATGGAGCCACGAAGAAAAATAATTATCCCTCTCTAAACTCACACACGCCTCACTCACGCCCTCCATACTTTTCATGAACCAGTAACCATTAACCTTAAAACCACTTAAGTTACACAACCCATTTCAAGATTAAAAATGGAGCATGTGGGTGTTTTAGTGGTGTATCAAACTCCAACAAAAGCTGTATTTTCTCATTCCCAAATTTCAAGTAGATCCATTTCAGTAACATAGCTGGTCGAAAACACAGTATTATTTTTTATTTAATGCTTAGATGGTGACAAAATAGCAATGAAAAGCGATCACAGATGCTTTTTAATGCTTTTATCTCTCAAAAAACTCCAGTATTTGAAAGCAAAACACCATGAAACTATGATACAGAGTTGCTCTCGAACTCTAACTCATTAATTGCACCTTATTTGATCAGTTGTGTGGCAGGGATCGCTTGAGAGTGTGACTTTAATTTATGACGCACTTGTCTGGCCATTAATACTCTTCTTCCCTGCAGTATTATCGAGCAATCACAGCTAATAAAGCTCTGCTAGTAGTTGAATTACCTTAATTTAATTGCCTATGAATTCCTCATATTGAAAGAACCCTGTTAATTATTATTTAAAGGCAGCAAAATCAGGAAATGTTGGGTTTTCACTAGCACTGACATAATATGACTATATCACTATAAAACAGCGAAATAAATTATATATCTCAAAGTGCCCGTTCACAAGGTGATCTTTGTCCTTCCTCCGACGATCATTTGCCTAAAAGTGCCTGTGGAAAACCCCCTAAAAATGAAATGTAGAACATGTCGTCGAATCTGATTGTTGCAGAGCTGCAACTAATTGTGTGACTGTGTCTTACAATGACCATGTCAGGAAGAAGAACTGAAGGAATGCACTCACATCAAGGTAAAAAATTCCTTTCTGTATCTTCAGTGGAAGTAGGTCAGCATTATGAATAAAGCTGTAACCCCTCAGCCCCTCTTGCATTAGCACAGATATCCCCTCCTGAAGCTTCCTTAAGAAAGACATTAAATTCCTTCCACCAACCCGGCTCTTTAATGACTATCATTGTAGTTCAACTTTTCTTTTGATGCAGACAAAAAAAAAAAACCTTTGAGAAGTGAGCAGAGAGAGCTGGCCCGTGCAGCGCTGTGTCCTTGGCCCGGCTCTGTTTGGTCAAGTAGTTGCTTAGAAATAAAACCGTATGTTTTATCGCTGCCATCATCAGGTAAGATACTGCACTCGACTGGATAAACACAAGGATTAACTAATAGACCGTTGGCAAGGAGTCGGTCCTGGCTCCCTCTCCCACTTTCTCCCTCCGCGCCTCCTCCTCCCCCCCTCCTTTCCTCTCATCTCGCCTTTTTCTCGTCTCTCCCTGTCATCTCTTTATCTACCAGCGTGTGCTTTCATTCAGCCTCGCGTCTTGCATCATATCAGTCTGAAAATCAAGATGTTGCAGACGTAGCGCACACACACACACACACACACACACACACCACCATGTACGGTAAGAACAGGTATTGATTAGAGTAAAAACATGATCAATACCATGATGGTTAACCTAGTGAGAATCTGGAGAGAGAGCAGCAAAGAAGCTAGAGACCGACTGCGCTCTGGTCTGTTTACTCAGCTTGTCTTCTTCTTCTTCTTCTTCTTCTTCTTCTTCTTCTTCTTCTTCTCATTATTTTTTTGATGTACCAATCTCCCGCGTCTTTCCTAGAAGGAGAAATGTTATTTATAGTGAAGCTCAGTCTTTATCTTCCCATCACAACCTCTGCTCAGCTGAAATCACTCCTCCGACACAGAGTCTGTTTCGGTATGTTTACCCAGGTACTTCACTTTAAAGGGTAGCTCCATAACTTTAATGAGTTTTACACATTAAAGTCTGTTTTAAAGGTCCTGGGGAGTTCTACTGCATATGTGGGGAAAAAAAATAGTATAAAGCCTTTTGTGGCTCCAGAGGAAGCTGCAGGTAATCTGATAAATTGCCTCCAGTGATGTGACTCAGTGGCAAAATGGCATTGTGGGAAATGTAGGAGAAGTGTAGAAGATATTCCTGAGTAAAAATGAAGATATTGTTTAAAATATTACTCTGTACTTCAAGTTAATGTGAAATTAAACATGCAATATGTATGTATAGGAAATAGGAAATATTGTACTTTTTACTTCTCTGCCCACCAAGAACTTTTACTTCAATACTTTAAGTTCATGTTGCTTTAATCTTGTGCTCGTACTTCAATGTACAGTTTCTCTGTATGTGGACGTCTCTGCTGCTCTCGTTCTATCTCCCTTCTTTTGCGTCTTCCATTCCCTCTTTTTGTTTCTAAAGCCATCACATTACGAAGCGTTTACTCGTCGGCTCATCCCGACCAAACCTGCCTCGCCGGCTCTCTCGGTTTCTCCTTTTTTCTCTTTCAGTCTTTTCGCTCTCTGTTTCCGTTCTCTCCCGCTGTCTTGATTGAAAGGGTATGCACGGCTGGCACAGAAAGAAAGAAGGAAATAGATAATGATACCAGACCGTATTGTGTGGAAAACCCTGACCTCTCACGTACCAAATCCGTCACACACGCACATAAACCGCACACGCTCACTCCGTCTCGCTCTCAGATCCTTATTTCATATAAACAAGTGGAGGAGAACACGTGCACCCTTTCCTTTTTCATATCATAAGCATACTTGTTCTCATTTACATGTTGATGCGACACATGCTTTCACGACATACAGATCAATTTATGAGCCTCATGATACCGTGCAAAACGGTAGATTTACACACACAGTGACACACACACACACACACACACACATACACACACACTCTGCTGAAAGAAGGTTTGATGATTTTAAATCTTCTTCCACTCAGACGTGTCTACTGAGAGAAAATGTATTATCCACATGAAAAAGTCAGGTTCAAGTATTTCTCCCTCTTAAGTGTGTGTATGGTGTCTGCTGTGCTGTGCTGTGTGTTTGTGTGTCTACTAATTTAGAAAATACACACAGTATCATTGTAAAGAAAGTTATTCATCTCTTTGTTGTCAGCGTTTATTGTTAATTTTACAGTATTTCCTACAACGTCAGCATCTTCTGTTGCACAACACGACTTTCTTTCCTTCCAAAGTTTTCTTTCCAATTTAGTAGAAAAAAAAAAAGAAAGTTTGAACTAACGCTAATGTTTCCATCCTCTACTGTTATGTAAATATTAGCTGAGCACTTCAAGATAAGTACCTGATGGCACTAATTATCCAGCCTTTCACACAGTGTGAAGACATAATTAAGTGAGCGGCAGTCAAACCTCAAACAGTGTGAAACGGTGTTATGTGTTAATTTGAGGAAGGTTGCAGTCGTCTTTATTACTCCACACAGATCTGATGTTCTCGGCTCCTGTTGCTCCAGGAGACATTTAAGTCTCAAGCTTGAAGTGTGATTTATTCATAAAAACTAATTTCATATATTTTTTTTCCATTTCCACTAGATGTGTTTATACCTCTGTCAAGGAGGTTATGTTTTGTCCGTTTGTCTGTTGGTTGGTTGGTTTGTCAGCAAGATTACACAAAAACTACTGAACAGATTCTCATGAATCTTGGATGGAGGAAGTGTATCAGCCGAGGATGGACTCTGTTAACTTTTGGTGCGGATGCAGGAAATTTCTCCAACTGAGAAAGAGCATTTTCTGACATTTCCATTAATTTCTCAGAGAATTATGGATCTTGACTTATATAAAATATTGTGTATTTAGGTGGCTGGTATCTGCAAGTGAGAACAATTTGATGTGGATTCGAATTAAAAGTGCAGATTTAAATGTGTTTTATTTGATACTGGATTAGGCTTGATTGAATTGAAGAGGACTGTTGGGCCTTGGCGGAGGTATGCACTCTACTGTGAGCGCCATCCTAGTTTGTTTAATGTTTTCATCCTCTATTCACAGAGCGTCTGCCTTAGATGGCAAACATTAGGATGTGCGTGACTACCACTCATTGTTTCCATCATATCTTATCGCATTTTGCATTATATTTATTATATGATGTTGTTATTATTCTTCAGATTTATGAAGTTTCAACCTAACTTACTAACGAGCAACACAAGCGCTGACATTCAGGTGAGATTTGGAGTGGACACTGTCACCTTCAAAAATCAACAACAATCAATCAACAAACATTTTGACACATCTTGATGATTTGTTAAATGACAACCTGGAGGATGAAGCCGTTGAAGCAGGTAGATTTGTTTGGTTGTTCTTCAAGAAGCACCATTTGAACTGATGTGAAATGGAAACATGTTTTTTAACCTGTTTCTAGTCAAATTCCTTGTATGGAAAACCTGCTCTGTAATAAATTAGATTCTAATTCTGACTGTATGTGTCTCATCCCTGCTGTTTGCAGCTTAAGACATCATCCTCGTACTAAAACCATCTTGTGAGCCCGGGCTACAAATCTCCAGACACCTGATTACGCAAACACACGCAACCATCTCTTCTCCTCCAGCATTTTCAGACGTCTTCGTCGGCTCGTGGAGGAGTGGAGCAGCTTTTTGGCTGTATATGGTTTTGTCTCTGGGTCCTCGGGTCATTCATCAGCATTAAGTCAGAGGCAGTTTGTCTCTGCCATATGCACCAAAGCGGGCACTCTCTTACACCTGCATCTCGTCCAGGGTCCGCGGAGGACGTCAAGCACCAATAATAGCAGATGGTGGTTCGACAGCCTGACGACAGAGCGGGCCAACACTCCGCTGAGATATTTAATAAAGGGAATTAACTGGCATTTAAAAGTGGAGCGTCCAAGGCAAATGTTCTCAATGGAGTGAACGCACATCCTCAGTGCCAGCGTGGAAGAATGACTGCTGTTTACAGGTAGTAAACATCTGGAAACGGCTTATAAGCATATTATTAATGACTGCTCAGTATCAAGAAGCAGGCGGACGGTCATTTTTACAACTTAATGCACTTAAGAACACCTAAAAAAATCACAGATATTACATGTCTGCTCCAAAAAGTACCTTCCGGGGAAATGTTAGTCACCTTGATTCTGATCCGCACAACAAAGGCAAACGTGTCTGCACATTTATCTTCGTCTGACATATAATAAATAATAATATACATATATAATTCATGTAGGGGACTAATCAATGTGACAGTGTTATTGATCACATGTGTCGTCGCTACTCATCTGTCTGTGTGCACCCACTGAATCACTTCATCACCATGATTGATTTAAGTGATATTGATAACATGACGATTTAATGTATGAAAATGTGTACATCTGAAAAACTGTCTGCGTGTTATGAAATCAGTAATATCTGATGACGGAGATTCGATGACTGCATGCTGTGTGGTCGCCATCAAAGAAACATGATGCCCGTGTTCTCTTAATCCAACTTGCAGACGCCATTCAAGCCAGACATTCATATTCCAAATGATGGACCTGTTTTTCCAGAGGCGCTGAGGTCAAGGTCTGTGAGCGCAGGATTAATGCTCTGTTCTTTTTATTGTCCGTATTCAGGTGTGGAGTATTCACACTGGCTTGTGTTTGTTCAGTTTTTTATTTTTTATTTGTTGACTCAAGACCTTGAAGTTCGGCGGAGTGAATAGAGAGGTTTCATAAAGGTAGACTTTTTGTTTTCAGTCTCAGACCTTCATCAGAATGAGCCTGACCTCACAGCTTCACTGTCGATACAGTTCAACTGTACACATCTGTAAGGAAGTCATTTGAAAAGTCAGGAAAATTCAGCTTTCTATTAAATGTTGTGTCAGAAAGATGGACATAAAAGTTCATCAGTGCATCTCTTTATGTTTTAATGGTTAGAAATACATGAACATCACTTGCAGGATGAGGCTTGACTGTGGACATTTCCCAAAATGCACTGCCTGTCTCCAAGTACACCGCACTGACAACAGCTGTTATCTGTACAATCCATGAACTCTGCTTCATTCTTGAGAAGTTAAAGCCTTTATTTCCATGGCAGGAAATAGTTTGAACTGCAAACCCTGAACATAACTAGACTCAAAGATCAGCTATGGCACTATGATCCAATCTTACAGGAGCATGGTCACTTCCCAGGAAGCCGGCACGTTCATTCACTCTGGTCGGACAGGAAACAAGTGGTCCGACCACATCAGAAGCCAGAAGAGTTGATACCTGATCTGATCTGCATGGACACACTCGGAGCTGAGCTGACAAGTCGGCAACCTTTATATTGTTCTAAAAAATGAGGAAAGCAGCACAGACAGAACGGGTCTACGAGCAGCTCTGATGAAGTGTAGTGACGCCTTTAACAAGAAAATGTGAGAGAGAAAACAGATGGTTGAGCAGCGACAAAGATACAGCCGCAAGTTGAAACTGTATTTCCTTTTTCTTTTTTTTTTTTTCCTGTAAGGGTAGTGCAGGTTGTTCGTTCTCATTTCTGGACCACATTAATGGTCACGCTTTCTTCTGTTGCACTCGTGGCTTCCCTGCACTTAGGTGAGCCATGAGTGCTTACCTAAGTGCAGGTACGTTGTCCTCCATTTATATCTCGAAATGAATATGTGCACAGACTGAGGCAGCTATAGTTCCATAAGTCAAGGGAGAGAGGGGTCAATAGGACTTACTCAGACGGATGAACCCGGACCGTACTGTTGCTAAAGAGAGTATTCTCTTTCAATGTTTACTTCAAGGAAAACCGAACACAAGTTGAGCTTGATGGATCATTCTTGACGTTGTAAACAGCAGCGGGCAAAAAGGTCTCAACACAAGGTCCAATTACTAGATTGCTCCAGATATAAGGAAAGAGTTGAGGCCGTTCGTAAGGAGAGCCAGTGGTTACACACACACAAACCTCACAAACCTCAAATCTGTCTGTCCGTCTGTCTGTAGATGTGGGCCAGACATTAGGGACCATCAGCCCTCCACTATTCACACAAACATGCACACACACTTTTCTTTCCATTTTCTTTGTGGATCCCACGGAATATAAATGGCCGCATCAATCACAGAGGAGAGCCCGGAGACAAAAGGTGATGGTGAAGGAGTCCAGAAAGAGAGAGAGAGGTGAACTGGAGCAGAGAGGGAAGAGGGCTGGGTGAAGGGGAAGGTAGAGCGAGAAACAAAAAGCAGAAAAGATTAAAGCGAAAAAGTAAATCAGAGAGGGGTCTGAGGAGGAGACGGGAACATATTCTGCACACAGACAACACTCAGAGATCTGAAGAGACGAGAAAACTGTAAATATCAGAAAGACAGATGGCACTTTTAGAAAAAAAAAATGTTCGAGAGAGAAGAGCAGGCTGAGGCTGCTAGCCAGTGCATATGTTGCCTGGAAGCTGCCTTATGAATTTTAATTTGTATTTGCTCATTAACCAAGTTAGCATATGACTTGCGAGAGACAGGGTGGTTTCCTTGAAGGCAGCGGATGAGGGTATTTTGGGTCATTCAGGCAATTAGGACGGCTGCAATTGAACCTGGCAACATAAAGAGCGATGCAGATGTTTTTATCGCGTCGTCGCAGCTCTAAATGTCCACTTTGATCCCAACAAGAGCTTCAGTATTACGAAAAGTGACACGCCTCGCAACCGCAAATTTGTGTTAATGATGAATTTGGCAGATTGATGTTTCAGCCTGAGTGGTGCTCGTTGAAAGTAATAGTTTTGGTTGAGCGTTTCCAGCTTTTAGGATATTGACTCTGACACATTTTCATCCGGATAATGCCGGGTTTTTTTTGTTTGTTGGACCCGGAGCTGTGAAAAATTAGAGTAAAGCTAATGAGTTTTTTCCTCATTTCCTCAGCAGAAAGAAGTTCGAGCGAAAAATGTTAATGACAGAAACATTTTTCCCAGAAATGCACGTCGCTCTTGTTTTTTTTTTTAAATCTAACTTTTCAAAGATGTGAGCACAAAAACTGATATATGAGACTTTTATGCAGTTGCAGCTCGGGTGGTATTTACTGTCCAGTTGCTGTTTGTATCTTTTGCCAACCGACTGTATGCAAAGTGAGAAAATTCACAGGGAGAAGATGCCAAAAACATCACAACAATGTGCACAGTGCTGCCGAAGAACCCTGCAGACGGCCACTTTAAAGGAATTATTCTCCTCTCCTTTGGTTTTAAGTGAATAATTGGACTACAGAAGAACTCAAACACACACACACACACACACACGCTCATACAAACAAACCACCACCATAACCTGCAGCTCCGTCTCAGCTCCCCGTCCAGGTAGTGATACTGTAACATAATAAAGCATTAAACAATGCTCAGCCTGGTCCGAATGACACTCGGAGCAGTTTAAATCCTGGTTTATGTTGCCTGACGTCGCAGAGATAATCACATCATGTAGCTCACTCAGGTTCTCTTCCAGCAATTTTCTCCTTTTGTGTGTTTGAAAACTAATGAGACGAAACCCGTTATTCCGCAATCAGTTTTTATGTATAATGCTGATTACCTGGCGTGTGTGTGTGTGTGTGTGTTTGTGTTGTTTCCACAGGTTCATCCTGGTGTTCGGATGTTTGGTTCTCTCTGTGTTTTCCACCATCCCCGCTCACCAGGAGTTCTCTTCGCACTGCCTGCTCATCCTGGTAGGACTCACACACACACACACACACACACACACACACACACACACACACACACACACACACACACACACACACACACACACACAAGCCTGTTCAATCAGGAGGTGTCTCCCAGGGAGAGCTTATCGAATTCGTATTATTCTACACTGATGAATTATGGGGATGCCGCATGGTTAAATTAACATTTTTGAGTGTGTGTGTGTGTGTGTGTGTGTGTGTGTGTGTGTGTAAATGATGCTCTTGTCCGTGTTAGAAATGCTGATCGTGCGTTCTCAGCTCTCTGGTGAACTGTAATGAACGGTCCCTGGTTACTCACGATCAGAAACACGGTAACAATTCAATTTAAGTTAACAATCTGCGCCTCAGAGGTAATTAAGCGGAAAGTCGTCCGTCAGAGCAGGTTGGGGGAGAAAACGGTGCGGCACAAACAACAAACTGGAAGCAGGTGTGGAACAAGACACATCCTGCTCAAGTAGAATCACCGTTCATGTGCAGTGAAGAGTGGAGACAACATGGGGTCGGGGCAGGGTGAGGAAAAGGTCGTGTTGTGGGTTAAAATACCTGTTTCTGGTCGCCACGAACACGTCCTGAAGGTGTCATGAGGTCTAGTCAAAATCAGGTCTGTCGCCACAAACACTGCTGCCAATCACAAACGTCTTGCACATATGTGGTGAGACAAAAGCAAACAATGCACATTGTCTTCCTTTGTTCAGATTTAAAATCAATTTTCTTATCTTAAACTGGTATTTGTCATGAAAAAACAAATTTAACCCTTAATAAATCATTCTTTGAAAGTCACCCCCAGAGCCAAGGCAGGAAACAGACCAGTGCCTTTACAGAAAACTCAGAGTTTCAGCGATGAAGCAAATAACCAAAACCCATCAGTCCATCAGTTCAAAGACGGAAAATAACCATACAGGAAATATCAGAAGTGGAGAGAACAACTCGTACAGTTAGAAAAAAGGAGACAGAGCACAGAAGACGTTGGGTTAAGTGGTTGAGATACGAGGCCATGGACTGGTTTTATGAAAGAAAGAAAACGTTTTTGTATTCAATCTCACACCTAAAAACAAAAAAAGGGCAGATCTTGATGAAGTTTATATTAATATTCAGTGTACATATTTAGAGGAGACAAACAGAAACACGTTTAATTATTTACACACACATTTTTCATTGGTATGTATAGTTGCCTTGAAAACTTTTAATTAACAGGGTTCTTAGTTAATCCATACAAAGACATGAATGAAAACAAGTAACACCTACAGAGACAAGCAGAATCACGCATAACTGTGTGGCCTTGTACAGATACTTAAGGTTTTTGATTAGTTTTTGTTATTGTTGTTTTTAAGCTCGATCTTGTTCATTTTTCCTTCTTGTGTCACTGGCTGTATGAAATATGAACAAGAAGAAACAATACATGTAAACACAAAATATATCTTATGGCTGTGCTGAAATATGAACTGTAAAGATACATAACATTTCACATTTGTAGAAATGTCAATTCGGGACATTCTCTTGCTATGAATCACAAAGAAACTCACGCTTTGAATTAAGATTAAAGTTTACAATAAGTACTTATAAAGTAGTGACTCTGTTTAGACGGCCTGCGTGTTTAAGAAAGACATTGTTTTTTTGGCCCGAGTGTATCGGAAAATCCATCTTTTGTCCAGGTTTTTAGATATCAGTCTCTGAATTTTCTTGATTAAAAATTTTAAGTAGTGGATGAGGCCGTTGATCTGATCTCGATCTGGCAAAAGTTGGAAAGGAAGCGATGACACACAGGATTGATGAGCTGCTGTAATCAATGCCCTCTGGACAGCAGCACACTACTCTCCGCTCTGACGTGTGCAGAGGTGTGTGTTGTTATTTTGCAGCAGCTTGGTATCATCTGCACATGATTTATTCGAGGCGAGCTGCGTGGACCGGCCGTGCGTCGTGGCACCGCTCCAATCAGGGGCTGCAGATTTATCAACATATCCATCCTGCTGCCTTCCGATGGCTGCAGAAATTTAACAAGCTGAGGGGGGGAAAGCTTTGATTCAGTACAAAGCAGCTGCGGACGACAGATACTGCAAGAATCACCCATAAAATAGCAGCAAATTGGGCGTCCCGGTAGCTCACCCGTTCCATCACTGCAACACTGCGAGACATCTTCTCCCATGGCTCGTCGTAGCGTCCAGGCTCGCTGTTTCTCACTGGCTGCCGGCTGCAGCTTCATAATTAACAGACGGACATTCATCAACCTCCTCACGTAGCCTAACTCCTGGCAATAACTTCATTAAGCGATTGAGCCCAAAATCTTGAACTATTCCTCCAAAGGAAAGTTTCATTATTCTAAAACTTATTGTGATTAATGTACCTGGGGTTAGCTCAGGTTAGCCTTTATCACCAGAGACTTCTTGAGCCGTCCCAGCAGGAAGAGCACAAGTGTAACTAATAACAGTAACGGTGGCTCTGTTCCACTGAAGTGTCACCGTGAGCCAGCCTGCATAATAAGAGGGGCCTGGAACTGGCACACCTAAATGGAATACAGCCATTATTAAGGTTATTAAACACACCTGTGCTCATAAAAGACGTATTAGTGCTGAAAACACAGACAAAAAGATGAAGTGATGATAGCACACATGTGCTGTAACTTCCTTGACCTTTGTTGCTTGTGTAGCTGCATTTGTCACATTTTAAAGGTTAACGTTTGTGTGTTTTCCACGTGTGTCTGTGTATCTGTGTGTGTCTGTGCAGGAGTTTGTGATGATTGTTGTGTTTGGTCTGGAGTACATCATCAGGATATGGAGCGCCGGCTGCTGCTGCCGCTACCGAGGCTGGCAGGGACGCCTCCGCTTCGCCAGGAAACCGTTCTGTGTCATAGGTAGGTCTGCGTTTGTGTGTCAGTGTGTGTGTGTGTGTGTGTGTGTATGTGTGTGTGTGTGTCAGACTATCAGACAAAACTCATGAAGCCTGGTATCTATTAAATAAGATGTCTCTCCGTGTCATTCATGCGTCATCGCACCGAGATTGGATGTCTGGCCCAAAAATGACATTTTGAGAAAGTCAAAAGGAAAACTCAAAATCTTACCGAAGTATTTTTCTTTGACTTCTTGTCAGAATATCTCAATAAAAAGCACGAGCACCTAGAAAGTACTTGATGTTTCCCAGGCAACATCATGTCACACGACAGTCAACAAAACTACAGATTCTCTTTCCTGCAGTATCGACAGAAACACACATTTCTGTTCGATACTCAGAATATCATCATGTTAAAGTTCAGTACACTGTAACCTGAGCCGACGATTCTTCTACATCTCAAAAGTTTTTTTTAAAATCTTCTCTTCGGCATCCGGTCGATGTAACCAGCAACAAATAAGCATGAAAACTATTTTAAGAAGAGAGTGGCTCTCTGTCTTCCTCTACTCCAGATTAAAGGAAGACAGTCTGCTGGGAAATACAAGGGGGAGAAAAAGTGGAGTAATTCATGATAGTAGACAGAATGACAGACGACTTATGGAGACAGAGAAGGAAACAAACAGCTTGTAGTGAATCAATAGCTGTTTTAAAGGTGATGGATGGATGAGTGGTTGGACCTAAAGGAAAGTGAGTCAACAGCCGTTCCCGTTATTAATATTGTGGAACCTGTGTGACCTTTCATTTCCCCCCTTTAACTCCCCAGACATCATTGTACTCATCGCCTCGGTGGCAGTGGTTTCAGCCGGTAGCCAAGGAAACATCTTCGCCACGTCTGCTCTGCGAAGCCTTCGCTTCCTTCAGATCCTGCGCATGGTGCGCATGGACCGCAGGGGAGGGACCTGGAAGCTGCTGGGATCTGTAGTCTATGCACACAGTAAGGTAGGTCCTTCAGGATGTATGTGCCCGATGCTTCAGATGTTCAAAGTAACGATCAGACAGCGCTGTTGTGTGTTCTGCCCTTCACCTAATATTGATCACCTGTCAATCAATCACTATCAGTGCGGAGTCTTTTAACATTACCTTGGTGGTGGTTTGTTCAGTCATGCTTACTGTCAGTTCTTCTGTTGTGTATTGTATTGTGTTGTTGTTTTTTTCATTTTATTTTGTGAAAATGTCAGTGTTGAAGAGGCTTGAGCGATCAATGATAATAATACCTCGTCAAAATGTGATATCACGATGTCGTCCTGCACAAATACAAGACACAAGATATCGTCGTCGCTGTTGGTTGAGGGCTCAGGTTTGTTTGTGCTTTGTGTCCGTTAGTAGTCTGAACAAATAAATGACTAACAGGTTTGTAGCAGCACATACAACACTTTAAAATAACAAAATAATATCATAAAGGAACTTTCAGATCAGATATAAAGTTAGTGTGATGGTATGATATATTAAGAGCAGCTAGTCTGTCACTGGTTCCCTTCACTCTAAACTCTAGATGAATAAAATTTTGAAATTAATATAAATACAATCAGGTGAAAAATCAGAGAGCTAATACGCAATATTTTGTATTTGAGAAAAGTATTGCTAAAGACAGAGAAACTCGTGATCTATTTAGATAATAATCTGTTATTCCACATGTAGCAACAGTTTTATCTTTGGTATCTATTTTATTCTTCAGCAATTATTTTATTCTATATAATCGTCTATATTCTGCAGAACACAACGTCGAGATGCTTTTTAGTTGTTCTGCACAATAACAATGAACGCTTGAATCTGTACATAAAACAAAAGTAAGAATAAGAAACATCAGCTTTATGGTTGAAAAAATCATTTGTTACAGCAGGAAACAGGAGAAAAATACAGCAAAGATAAAGAGAATTAAAACATGATAACAGGGTAATGCTGTTTATGCCTATAAACCACATCAACAGCGGGTTTAATATGTAATATTGTAATTGTCATGTTCAAATATAAATCATAAAAAAATTGTTGCAGGCAGATGTTTGGAATGTGGTGACTCAATGAGCAAATATGGATATAATGAAGTATGTGCGACATGAAATGTCATTAGACGTGCAGTGGTACACTCCTGCATCCCTGCGCTCTAACTATGTGGCCATTATTTGCTCCATGTGCCTCTCGATTGTGCTAGCTATGTTATACGGTGGCCATTTGTCTTTCCTGTATATTGAGTGATTTTGTGCTGAATACTCGAGGCGAAGAAAATGATCCATTAGGCCCCATGTGTCACATTTACGTCGCTGTAAATAATGACGTTCTTTTCTCCGTTACTGTAACGTTAGTGAGAAAGAAACTAATTGTTCCTTGAAAGGGAGCGTTCAATACATGAGCTTTTTTTTTTTTGGTTTTCCAAGTGCACATTTGTATTAATGAAATATAATCATTTTTTTATGTGTGTGTGTGTTTTAGGAGCTGGTGACTGCGTGGTATATCGGCTTCCTGGTGCTGATCTTCTCCTCCTTCCTGGTCTATCTGGTGGAGAAAGAATTCAACAAGGACTTCGCCACCTACGCCGACGCTCTGTGGTGGGGCACGGTGAGCACGGATACACCTGCGCACACTTACAGTAACACCTTCAGCACTTTTTAACAACCTTTAAAATATCACACTGTGCTGTACGGTGTTTAGAAAGTCAGACTTTGTCACAGAGGTTAAAGATTTCACGCGATTTATTGTTAATTATTCTGACTTGTTCGTGCCAAAATCATAAAATATGCTTTAGATTAGTTTTTGCTCTTTTAATCCAACACCACCAGCAGCAGCAGCAGCAGCAGCAGCAGCAGCAGCAAACCCATAGTTACAGGCTGTATTTATGGTGATGGATTTCCATTTATAGTCTCCGTGTGACCTAGATTACATCCACAATACAAAGACCAACAGGAAAGGTCTTTAGTGTCACACTTGGCTGGATGTGCTGCACTGTTTCCTCCTACATCTAAAACCCATTATACCTTGAGAACGTGGAGACACACAACGCACAAACGAGAAATGGGCAAATCAATAAATTCAATTTTCTCCTGCTGCCAGGTGAGACCGGTCTGTCAGGGTTGTGTGAATGACGCTCAGAGACAGAGTCTGTTAACACTCTGCGCCGTGGCCTCGGAACTTGGAGGCTGTTTTGTGATATTTAAAAGACAAAAACTTTTTTCCAAGATGTTTCAGGCATCACAAAAGCTCAGTGTGTTTGTCCTAGCTGCATTTGTACATCACTGTTTTTACCTAGATATAAACACTATAGCGTCCTTAAACCAACAGCAACACAAAACTTCTCCTCATGTATTTAAACCGCGTTCACCAAAAGCCTCTATATGCTTTGAAACATCGGAGTAAAAGCTTGTTAAGTGCAGCACAAGCGAGAAACATCGGACCCATTCATCACGGCCGTGGCATCCACGAGGTCGCCGAGCTAGTTATCCAGTTTTTGTTTCAGCGCGAACTTGGAGATCGATCAAGGATAACAAACTAATTAAAAAATCCATTGTGGCTTAATGGAATGTTTTAGTTAATGAAAAGAAACATCAGACTTCACCGGTGTAGTGGCTCGCTCCTTTTGTTAGTACCGTACTCTTTTCCCACTCGAGTCAAGCAATTTGTGTGGGGGAAAAAAAAAAAATCTCTTTTCTGAATGCAGCCTGAGGCCACGGACAGCTGCGAGATATTCATGCAGCTCGTGTCAAAGAGCTCTGAAGCTTTGCAGAAAGTAGAAATGAAAAAACAAGACCCAGGACGAGTATATAAAAGAGGCAGCATGCTTATATCCCTCCATTAGCACTAGCTGAGTGATTTAAACCATGAACTGTCATTGACTTGTGTCTTGAACGACTCCCTGTTTTCTAACAAGCCCACAGTATTAACAGCAGCGTCCTTCATTTTATTTGAGGATCTTTTAGCAATGCAGCATATTTCACTGATGTGAAATTGACAGTCGTGCAACACCACAGCTGTCAGTGAAAATTAGAGTCTATTGTGAAGAACCACACCATCACAATGTTTGCTTACTCTAACTTTCACGTAGTAAACTCCTGCATCACACAGCTGGAATATATTTTAATGTCCTTTTTTTGATATTTCAAAGCATCTTATTCATCTAAAATGAACGTTTGACACCAATATTTTCACCCATCGTTAGGCTGGACACCCTTTTTTGACTGTTTGGGTCAAAAAAGAAATGTCAGCTTGAGTTTTTCTTGCTTTTGAGTAGATTTGATGTGTCAAGGCAAAACAGTACTAGAAAAAAAAAAAAAAAAAGGTCAGACCAGTGATGGAAGTGTGATTGACATGTGACTTGAACATCCTGTAACGTCTACAGACTCGTGTCTGCGCAGAAGACAGGCTGGACAGACCATGACCCGACCCAAACAAGCTTGTTTTTCTCAATTCTCACTTCTCCTGTTCATTCTCATTTCCTCAGTATCTGTCTCCAAATGCACTTCGTCATTTTTTGTCTCTGGACAGATTATACCCTCACCCTGTGAGAAACACCCTACACACACACACACACACACACACACACACACACACACACACATACACACACACACACACACACTTCTTTGGCACATGCTTGCACTCTCTGAAGGGATGTGATCCCTTTGCAACGGCTTTAGTAAAATACTCAGATAACTTGTTTCACAATATTTATTACAGATTTCCACAACAGACGACCTGAAATGTTAGTCACGACTCGAAATGACAGCAGATCTAAAAAGGCAGATTTAACCAAAGCAAATCGAGTTTTGGAGCTGGAGTGGTGGACTCTGTGTTTGAGTACCAAGTATCAAGGACATAAACACAGACGCAGTTGAAAGACAGAGTTGTGTGAAGTTGCTCACCGTATTACCGTCACCATCATGTTACTGCTGTTTACGTCCACCCAGACGCACACTCTCATTTCTTCTACCTAGTAGTAACTGTAGTTGTTCACTGCCACAGTGATCTGGTCAGTAAGGTGGGGTAGAGGATGAGTGAGCGAGGGCCAGATGTCAGACAAAGCTCTGATTCCTGATCGTTGATCTCCTCAGATCACCCTCACGACCATCGGCTACGGTGACAAGACCCCGCAGACGTGGACCGGACGGTTATTATCGGCCGGTTTTGCTCTGCTGGGGATCTCCTTCTTCGCCCTGCCAGCTGTAAGTCAAATATGTCTCAGACTGCCTTTATGTCCACACAGTGTCTCAAAGCTAAGGTTCATGTCTTTGAGGGGGATTTTATAACTCAGTGTTTCTGCCTGCAGGGTATTCTGGGGTCAGGCTTTGCCCTGAAGGTGCAGGAGCAGCATCGACAGAAGCACTTTGAGAAGAGGAGGAACCCAGCTGCCAGCCTCATCCAGGTACAGACGCACACACACACAATTCAGTGACCAATAACACCCTTACTTTTTTTTTTTGGCAGCAGCCGAGGATGAGTGTGAAGACAGAAACTTTCTTTCCTTTTATGTGCAACTTTTCACATGTGTGTGTCTGTGTGTGCGCTTCATGTCTGTGTTTACTGTCTCTAAGCTGTTCATTGTGTGACTCTGTCGGAATAAAAGTGTGTGTTTTGTCTCCGGGGAATATGTTGAAATGTGCGTAAGGGTGATGTACCTCTCCTCCTATCAGGGTGAAGGTGTTTCATTAAGTATTTAATATGAGCATGTATGTGGTGTGTGTGTGTGTGTGTGTGTGTGTGTATCTCCCTCTCTGGGCTGTCAGGGTGTGTAGCTGATGATGACTAACGGTGTGTGAGGCGCGCTGTCGTCTCTCAGGTCCAACAGCAACACACACTGCTGGGATTTATGAGCCGTTTCCATGGCGATCATTCCCTGGGCAGACGCTCCTCCAAACCGTCAGTCATTGTAATAGACAGGACCAGCTGCATTACTTTGTAATGAGCAATAAATATCTGCTGTGGACTTTGTGTGTGTGTGTGTGTGTGTGTGTGTGTGTGTGCGTGCGCGTGTGTGTGTGTGTACCCTAAACTGTCTATGATTATATGTGGTGTTATTATATGTTTGCACGTGTGTGTATGTGTGTGTGTGTTCTGTCTACCTTCCTCTATGCTAGCTATCCTGCTAATGCTAGTTAGCATGGTTTTCTGTCTCTGGCAGTGTCACAAAAGTTAGGAGAGCCCTGATTGGATGAAAAATCAATATACGCCCCCAAGTGCAGGATGAGTCATCATCATTTTTATTTATTTATTTTTTTGCCTTTTCTGGGAATATGCAAACTCTGAACTAAACTGAAATTCAGTAAAACACTTAAACATCGATTCTGACGTCATTGGAGTTTAAATCCTAAATGTGAGGATGTAGGATCCGTTTGTGAGGACGCTTTGGGACGAACAACACAAGAAATCCATCCAAAATTAAGTCCCAAACTTTTAAATTAAAAAACTGTCTGTGAAATACTACATTTGTGTCTTAATGAAGAGTTTCTAGATTGAATAGATTGAATCCCTGCCTCTCAGAAACACCTTTAAAAGAAGCCAAGAATTGTCACATCTACCTTGCTCAATTTTCACCTACAAACCTATAAATAGTGTTGGACATGTATAAGATGAGGTTTTATTACAGAAGACAAAATGCATGTGTCCACTTTTGCTTCACTTTCACGAGTGGTTTAGTGAATCCTGGTTAAATATGGATTTGTGCATCCAGTATCTCAGCATAAAACCTGGGGGGATATTTGAATTATTTAGGTGGGTAATTAATAATTTTAAATCTCGCTGTGTCCGTCCTCCCTCTTACCAATATTTTTTTTATGCCTGACAAAGACCAGTTGGAGCTCAATAGATCCTAAATAACCCACTAAGGGAGCAATTAATCCTGCGTGTGTTGATCTTGTTTCTGTTTCATTGGCTTTGTGTCAAGCACCTGGTCACTGTCTGTTGTCCGCCAAGCTCATAACATTTTCCTCAACAGGTAAAAGGAAACTTGGACGCAGCTTTGATGTGTTAAATTTGTGGATGACATAACTACACTGTCTGTCACTTCACTCCCCCACCTCTGCACCAGCTCTCCCTGCTTCAAACCGCTGTGTGTTTGTGTGCGTCTCCCTCTGTGTGCAGGACGGGATGTTACCGCCGTCCTCGAGCCTCAGCAGCTGGTCAAATTCTAAATTTCACCTGCTGCTGTAACTATTTAGTTTGAGTTGTTTTTTTTTTTTTGCCAAGATTTTAATCTTCCAGATGACTTTAAAACAGACCCAGGAGAAGCAGAACAATCAACAGCCAGAACTGACCAGCGTTTAGCATGTGGCCGGTGTTAATTTCCCGTCCTGACTGTGTAAAGTGTTATTATAAAGGCTTTTTCCAGTCATGTCGCAAATCTCGTAACCACGCTTGGTGCCATTGAGGAGGTTCAATCGGCAGCAAAGTAAATACTGATTTTTAGATGTAAAGAAAACAACCTGTGAAATTGATTGTAATGGATGTGGGTGGTTTCTGCTGAACAGCTGATGCATCAGTTTCCAAATGAGGTTCACTGTTGAACACAAATTATACATTCTGCATCTGTGTGACATAGAGCCCAAAATGTACGACTGTGCAGGCTGTAAAAGCGAAACGCACTGATAAATGTGTGAAAACTCAATAAACAGAACAGTGTGACTATTTCTGGGCTGTAACCAGCCAGATTTTTAGCTCCAGTAGAGTCGGAACACACTGAAGCCGCTCTCAGCTCAACTTCAAATGCTGTTAGATAACTGGATCCAGCGAGCAACGAAAAACGAGCATGAAAATAAGCTCACAAATGTTGTGTTTGCTAAATCTGATGTTCATCGCTGCCGTTATTTAACTTGCAGAAATGTCACTGAATTTTCGACTGGTTTGGTTTTAAAATGTTGCCTGTGTTTGGTGCACATTTGGATATATTTCCTAATAGCAGGAAGGCCTTCAAGCGTTAAGTCGAAATAAGTTGTGATTGCCTTTCAAATCAAGCCAAAGTGTTTTTCTGATATGATGCCTGCATCTCATCAGGATCCCAGTCGCATCAGCCTTCCCAAACCAGCCACGGCAGTGAAAAGATTTTTTAAAAAATACAAAATGGTTTCAGTCTGCCACCACCAAGCTGTTTCTGTAGAAACCCCTCATGGCCTCACCGAGGACCCCCAACATGGCTGCCAGCTGGTTACATGCCCCTAAAACGTGCCCTGTGTATGTGACATATTCACACATATCTCAATCCCCTTTCTCCTCACCACGTTTGTGCCATTGCCCTCTTGTGTCCCGTTTGTGTGTCTGTTTGTTTGTTTACTTGTGGACGTATGTGTGTCCTGTCCGTCTCTGCTCCCTCCCCCACCCAGGCGGCTTGGCGTCTGTACTCCACCGACGGTGCTCGTCCCTACCTCAGAGCCACCTGGCACCACTATCAAAGCGCCCTCCCCCCCTTCAGGCATGTATCCCCACCACCTCCACCACCACCACCACCACCACCTCCGTCAGTGCCCCCCCACCTCCCTCCGACAGTCCCCAAACACGATGCATCGACACTACCCAAAAAAAAACTAATCAGCTTTTTCTTTTTTCTCCCTCCTCACCTTCCTTTTTCTTACTTCCTACCCAACTTATACGTTCCTCCCTCATCCGTTATTTCCTCCCACACTTTACTTTGTTAATTGTTTCATTTACCATTATTTTATTTTATCCTGTCGACTCTGCACGTAGTGTGTCTGGCGTAGTTATGCTGCTGATGAACACTCGGTTTCCATTGCTACCTGGAAGCCTCATTTGAAGGCGTTGCATACCTGCAGCCCCGCCAAGTAGGTAACAACTTACAGACTTACAAACATGGCCGCTGCTGCTCAGCCCCTTCTCCTCATCACTTCCCCCCTCAGCTGATGTCTGCCCGTCTCCATCGGTGCTGCTTCAACTTTTTTTTTTTCCACTGACTCATTGTTATGCAGCATTGCAACCACTCATTCATAAGCGTAACTCTTCTTTTCCTCCCCGATCTGGGATGGTGTGTTAAGCATGCATGATCTGTAACACCCTTCAGACAGTTAAATGGCACATTTGGAAGTTTCTGAGGTATTCTCTTCATTCAGTTTCATAAATGTTTATTGAGGAATATCGATAATCCTAAATGTCTTAGACTCATATGGCATGCTGGGAGCAATTTGCAAGATAGTGGGTTGTTGAGTTTCTCTCCCAGGTCGTCAAATACTGATGCTTTGGGTCGGTGGTCGGCGTGGAGGGAGGAACCAGAGGTGCTGGTGGTGCTGACGGTGCTGCAGCGCCGCTATAAAACGCATCAATCGAAAAGAGTGGTGAAGAATCGCCGCAGAGATAGAGGGAGAGACAAAGAGGGAGCGTGAGGATATGAACAGGAAAGTCCACAGGATATAAAAACTTGATTTGATCGTGAAGCCTGAAGCTGCTCTACAGCTCTGTGGTTTGTAAATCAGGTGTTTGAACTTTGCAGACTGGAGCTTCTGCTAACAGGAAGATCCACGTTTTATCCGCCCCTCTCCTTTTATGAAACATCTGCATCCTTGTCGAGCTGCATTATCATATATGAGGCTGTTAATTCCAGCGTTAATGTGCGTCCTCGGTGATCCGATCACAAGGGGACAGCTCATCACTTCACACCTGGCATCAGGCGTCTCAGCGTGAGTGACCAGCTGTGATCGGATTTCACTTCCCCATTCTGTGTGAATAAACATGTACATTACTGGAACAAATGGACGATGTCTCTTGTACATGAAGAGGGGAAAAAAAAAAAACATTACATATGATGAAGATAATATGATACATATTCCAAATTAAGTAGAAGGCCCAAATTGTCATTTAAAAAAAAGTTTTAAAGTTTCTTCAAACTCAACAACTCACAAAATTGAGTGATTTGGTGATGGAGTCTGGGGAGTTTCTCCCTGACTTCATCTGTCTCTCTCTCCCTCCTCATCAAAACCTTTTTTGTGAAATATTTTGGGCTGTCAAATTAGTATAAAAAACATTAACATTTACAGTGATGTCAGTGATGTCACCGGCCCTCTCGACACCCCCTGATGTAACTGACAGCACCCCTGCTGGCCCGGCCCGACCCACCACCACGTCAAAAGCCTCAGTTATCTGACGACAAGAATGAGACTCAACTATCACATATCTTTCTCCAGAAATTGCTTTTTGTACCTTGAATCCTTGAAGATTTGTATCTTGTATCTGACTTTATTAAAATGAGTTCAGTGGTTCACTCACACTTAACAATGACGCAGGATCTTAAACACACACATTCACACTCGAGTTTGACTTTTTCCGAGCTGAACACTTAACCCCGACTGTGCACGTTCATACTGTAGCTTGCATGCGCTTGTAAATGATTAACCCCCTTGAACTCTTCCATTTTGTTTCCTTTTGGCTTGATGCCTCCCATATCCATTAGCCTAAACATCTGTATAAAGCTATTTTTAACCTACTGGAATACTGATTTCTCTCCCTTTGTCTCCTCCTCTTTATCCCACTAACCCCTGAAGGAAAGAGCAGGGCGAGACTACCTACAGGTTTGTATGACTCTCAGCTGAAGACACGAACACATGCACTCCACATATGATCCAGTTAATGACACGCCTCATTTTACACTGTTCTCATCTTGTGTATATTATTCTTATTTGTTCCGTCTTTTTGTTTAATTCACCGTTTGATGACAGATTTACATATCGTGTCCAAAGAATAATTCATCCCCTCCTTAGTTATTTGCGTCTTGACATTTAACGAGGTAATAGCCAATGGTTTGTGAATCGACTGATGATTGCGAGGGGTTGAACTTATAATTAGCATGTTTTGTTTTGTTGCTGTGGTTTATTGACTGCAGATGTGGGGGGAGAAATGAGCAATATTGGTTCTCTTCAGCGTTATGATATAAATTACAGTTAGTGCACTAATGTGTTCTGATAAAAGGAGAAAGATTTATTTGCCATTTGAGTTGCACAGGAAATAACGGGCGGCTGATACATCCTCTCAAGTGCTCTGCTGAAGTACAGTTATTGATCAGGTAAACTAAGAGTATCCGGCGATAAAGCAGAACGAGAGCTGCGTTTAAATGATCTCTCGCCAAGTACAGCGCGGTGGCTTTCTTTCTCGCTTGCTCCAACTTGTATCTTCACTTCTCCATCTCTGATTGTGTCTCCTTTCACTTCTGGTTCCCTCTCTGCACTTGACTCTCAGGCAGAGAAGGGTGATGGGCTTTTTTTCTGTCTTTGTTCCGTGTGTGTGTGCGTTAACACACACACGCCTTCAAGACAGGAGTCTGTACCATGTCTGTACCATGACGCACTTTTTCCATTGGGATGGTATTTATATAACTCATCAAACAGAAGTCTCGGAGAGACGGAGCGAAGTTGCAAAAAGGGGGGGACGGGGGAGGGGAGATAGGGAGAGGGGAGGAAGACAGAGTGAGATTTGTGAGTTTAATTATGCTAGTATAGTTTTTACAGTGCAGAGCTTCTTTGGAAACATTCGGGGGCCGTATGTCGAGCCAGCAGCTTCTGAGCCATTTAAACAGAAGACAGCCACACACACACACACACACACACACACACACACACACACACACATACACACTTATAAAGAATAAGTTTATTCTCTGAGTCAAACACACAAACAAACACGCTCCTCATCCTTAAACAAAACAACATTTAATTAGGCTTTGTCGCATCCATGACAACACTCGTCCCCCAGAAGTCCCTCTGATTAAAGGCCTGCGTTTAATTAGGCTTTCCTTTCTTAGAAACTTTTGCTACACAAAGTCCAATTTGCACTCGTGAAATCCTAATTATGCGCTCTTTTATGACGCCGTCTCTTCTCTGCGTGCTCTCCTCCAACCAAGAGAACACACAGCCCTGTGTGTTATTAGCGGTTTTACAGGCTGCTTGGCGGCGGTAGGTGCCGTGGTAAACGGGTGGTGGTTTTCGCTTAAGCAGACTTGTAAACACCAGCAGTAGTAAACATTAGGCGCACCACAAACTGCTACAGCGGACATCATGCTGAGCGTAAGTGCGCTGGATATTGGAAGTGAGAGGCAGCGTGAAATAAAAAGATGATGGGGGTTAACGTGGAGTTTGTGCGTGGGCAGGTGTGTGAGTGGTACCTCCATGTTCGGTTTTAATGCAGCTCCAGGAAATTATTAACCTGCGGTAATATAAGCTGAATATGAGCAAAGATGAAAACATGATTCCTTCTGGTTCTCTTGCGTCTTTAAACCTGGACGCTTCTTCTCATATTTTAAGGGTTTCTTCACATTTTCAGTATGAAAGAAAACTGACTCAAGCTTTAGTTTGATGACACTATCACACGAGTTCAGGTTGGTTTTACCTTCGGCGACACATCCCTGTTCACTCATCCCTTCTGAAATGTGTCCCCTGCCTTTCTCTGTGTGTTCACTCATCAGCACTGACGACCGGAGATTTCTCCTCTCCTTCCTCTTTTAATCTCCTTCCTCCTTTTATCTCTGTCCTCTCCATTCCCTCCTACGTCCGTCTCTCTCTCCTCCGCTCTAGTAAGGGTCTAAGTAATGGGAGGCTCTTCAGAAGGTATACTCGGAAATATAGGAGGTACCTGCAGTCCTACCCAGCATCCTCTCTGCCCTGCCCTTAGCCCAATAACCTGTGGGAATGACTGACTAATAGCATGGAGGAAAACAAGTACAAATAAAAACTTTACTTCCTTTTTGCCTCCCTCCTCAATCGCTTTCACCCCCTGAAGGACGACTTCTGCTGCCTGCTGCCTGTCGAATGCAAAGACTTTGTTATCGTGTTGCAAATTAAAGGGAAATTTCATCTAAATTGATATATTTTTTTCTTGAATTAGACATAGATATATCATTCAGAGTCTCATTCAGTAAATAGCATGTTGAGCCCCTGTTAAATGGAAAGGCATCATGCATGTTGCTCGCCATTTTCATGATTTAAAATTCCTAAGAGAAAGTCAAGTTTTGGAGAATTATCTACTACAAGATCCAAATTCCCCTTCGTTTTCTAAGTTTTTAATCCTCATGTGCCGACTTCAATTGTCCCAGTCCAACTCATGAACAGTCAAGAGTCCAGTTACATGAGTATCTTTTTGTTTAATTCATATTCTTCACAAAAAAGCATAGATTTCTAGACTCTTTAGGCAACAAGTTGGTTCATTTAAAGGATATAAAATACTCCAATGAAAATTCAGTTAATAGGAATCAAAATAAAGTGAGTAATTTGTGCCGGTTTACCTCAAATTATGGTCGTGCACATGTCACTTTACAGTTTTAGGTATTAAAAGTGCTCTGTGGACGTTAGCTACTGTTGCACTCCAGATCATCTCATCCTTACCTGGACTGTCGTGGAAGATCTGATGTGAGTCCTTCACAAAGAAATGCACAGTCCAGCAGCATTAAACAACTAAAATAAATTGTCCGCAGGCTTGTAGACGCGTCTGAGACAGTCTCATTAACATGCAGTCGATAAAAAGGTGATTAATACTTGTAAATTGCTACAAATGGTTACATAGAGCCCCTTTAGGCTGCTTCTGCTTTTACTGCATGCTCTGTGCTCTACTGCTTCACATCCTTTTTCAGCCATGTAATCTATTGGAGGTGCAAAGAAAGGTCATGAAGGTATAATTGAAGAAATAATATGTGTTTGTTTCAGGTTTGAGATCAGAAAACAGCTACCACTGCATTACACACTGATCGCATTTAGTTCTTCCCACCAGCATTGGTAAAAATGGATTGTCATGTCCTGTGAAGGCAGTTGTTCTGTTTCAAGTCGTGATCCCTCTGAAAAATCAGGTTGGTGTTCACGACCCCCCAGGAGCTGAGACTTTTACCTCACAACTTCCTGAAAGTGTCAATAAGAAAAAATATTTTTTGTTAGTGTGTGTGTGTATCAAAAATCAGACACACTTTATATCACCTGCACAGGACAGTGTCATGTAGAAACTATTCCTTTGGTCGAAAATTTGTTGAGAACCAGTGACACGATATTCTTATCAGTTTGGTAAAGTAAGGAAAATATTGCACAGGTCTAGATTTGTGTAAGAAAATATATTTAAACTTCCCAAAGGTTCTGTAATGTGCAAACTTCTGTTACAGTGATTAAAATACTGAAATTATAGTTGCAGTCTGGATATAAATGTGAATCATGGCATGGAAACCCTGCATCTCTCTCTCCCTCCCTCTCTCATTGGTCTGCTGCATTGCATGCTGGTCTATTCGCCTCAGCAACGTAATCGTTCACTGCAGCGAGGGAGAACTTTCTGCACCCCAACCAACATCAGGTGGATAGATGAGGTTTAGTTTTGTGTTCTTCTCCTTTGTGTATAATGAGGCTGCTGTTATGGGTTATTTAATCATTGACATGGACAAAAATCAAATGATAGAGGAAGACAAAGATTAATAATACAACTATTTTGTGAGGTAAATAAGTAAACATCAAAATATCATACGGTGTCACTACAGTGAACGATCGAGACCAGAACTGTGGTTTCTTCTTTATTCGGATTAGATAACAAACATTAACGAGCTGTAAGTGATTCACTGTCACAGTCTCTGGGGGATTTTGCTCTTTATGCTCAGAAGTCAGCGTGTAAAGAACTTTGACATTTACCCAAAAGACTCTAACCGTGGAAAACACTGTGCTGAGTCTGTTCTTCTTCTCTCAATAACGGGCTCGTTTGTTTAAGGTAGTCTCAGAATGAATGTGGTGATGATGTATTAATGATACCCGGCATCACATATCACCTTTAGAAATCTCATTAACTCTGTTTTGAAAAGCGAGTACACGGACAGATTATCAGGCGATCGGGTGAGGACTGCAGCACTTGAGGGGTTTGTTTTGGTGGCTCGGTGGTTCGGTCTGGCTTTGTTCTGGTGTTCTGGGCATGTCAGTTGGATGGATGATGTTTGGGCTGAAGGAAAAGACAGAACGCTGCCCTGTGTCTGCGCCCTGAACTCTTCTCACTCTCTGAGGGGAAATATGTGTTGACAGCGTCCCTTTTTTTCTCTCCTTCCTTGTGTCTGTGTGTCTCTTTATCACCCCCGACCTCTGCCACTCACTCTCTTTCTCTATCGACTCGACCTCTAACTCACTCTCCCTGGGTTATCACCTCCATCACTCTTGCTCCCCGGTCCTAAATCTTTCTCCCCTCCATCCTCCTCCTATCTGCCTCCTTCTCCTCCCTCCCTGCAGTCAGAAGTTGAGTTTTAAGGAGAGGGTCCGGATGGCGAGTCCTCGCGGTCAGAGCATGAAGAGCAGGCAGACGTCCATCAACGACCGCCAACGCTGTTCCCCTGGCAACGAGGTGGTGGGAGGCTCCGAGCTGATGGGCGGGAGCCCCGCCAAAGTGCAGAAGAGCTGGAGCTTCAACGATCGCACCCGCTTCAGGCCGTCGCTGAGGCTGAAGAGTCAGCCTCGTACTGCTGTCCCAGATGGTGAGCCGCACAGTGTCCATCTCACTGTAGATGACATCTGTCAAATTACCCTCCTCAGCACAGTGCGGCATTTTACACGGTATATTTAGCAGCTTTATTTAATCTCTTCGACCTCAGTGAGCTGCCACCGGGCCAGACAGCACAAACACATAATGTGCAGACAATCTATGTTCAAATGCACAGAAATGAAGGTTGTGTTGTACTAGAGATGCTACAGTTTCCAAAGAGATGATGTGCCAAATATTTTATCATTACAGTAACTGTACAGCCCATTGAAAAAGGAACAGAAAAGTGAATCTAACAATATCACAACAATCATCCAAAGTCAGACAACCAATAACTGAGAAACAGCAAGAATTCCTAAAAACATTTAGAGGAAATGCAAAGATCTAAAGCTGCTGACAACCTGGTTTCAAATCTCGACTGTTTTGCTTTGGCCATAAATAAATCATGTTTTGGATTAAAATAAAAAGGTTTTTTTCGCCACAAACATTACTGGAAATTGTCCAGGTCTCCTTTAAAATATAAGATATCCAGTATGTATTGTTTAAACACTTCTGTACTTTAAATCTCAATCCAACTTTCTGCACAAAGAACAATTCATTTATTGATATAATCTGCAGTTATACATAAAGTTGTGCGTCAGCATTTTATCTCACATTTCCTTCATTACAGTAATACACAAAATTACTGTTTCAATCGCACCTCTGCTTCTCCTCTTATTCCCCTGTATCATTTATTTGAACTGAGATAATAACCTCTTATGTGCTTTACATTATCGTTAACTCTCTTTATATATTTTTTTCCCTACACTTCTCTCTTCTTTTAACTCTTAAATCTGCGTCTGTGTTTCTGTGTGTGTCTCCCACTCTCATGATTATTGGCACTATTTAGAAAATATATATACCCTCTTCTTTCACCTTACATAGCTGAGCTGGCAAAACGCTGCCCATTCCTACGGCTCCCATCCAAGCCAGGGCATAAATTTACACCTCCTCAAAGCCAAAATAGTATCAGTTTGAAAAAAGAAATGGAAAAAACTCCTGTCAGGACCCGCTATGCAGAGAGTGTTTTACGAGTTTTAAGACTGGGAATGATTTTGCACGGCGCTACACTGATTGATGAAACGGCGCTCTGTCTCTCTTAGTGGACGCGGGCATGACCACAGAGGATTCCTTCGATGAGAGAGGCTGCCACTGCGACGTTACAGTGGAGGATCTGTCAGCCGCCCTCAAGGCCGTCATCAGAGCTGTCAGGTGAGATCCTGCTGCTGCCACACCTCACGTCATCATCTACCTGTTGGCTCTGAAACGCTGCGAGGTTCTCTGCTGGTTTGTTGTAATCCAAAAATCTGTTTTCTGTCCGGTCAGCAGCGCCACTGAAGCCTTCCTGCTTCTCCTGATTGATTGTGTTATTCATTTACAAATAGAAGTAGGGCTTCTTATTGATCAGCCACATTATTTAAACTCCTCCCTGAGGGCTTATTTTCTCACCCTTGTGTTCATTGATTCCACAGTGAAAGCTCACTGAACTTAAGAACGATCAGTCGTGGTGATCGGTGATTGACCTGCCTCCTCCTCTTTTGATTGGTGCGCTTGTGATCGTAACCATAGCAGAGTCTTTGCTGTGGCCGAGCTCATGTCGAAGTCAGATCACGGTTCCTTTGCTCTATCGATCGACCGGCCGCCCCTGTCGTTCTTTACAGGCTGTTTATGATCTGTGTGCATTGATTGGAAAGTTCATAAATGATTTATGTCCTGGTGAAAAAAAAAGACACACAATAACCTGCCGTATACCTGTAGTTACATTATGTCTGCTGAATACATAAACATCCTCCCTCTCCCCTCACAGCGCTCCGGTCTCTTGGGAGGGAACTGAATCCATAATATAACACATATAACATCACAAACCCCCGTCTTTTTACCCTCCACTGTACATGTAAATCTAGATGTGGAAAACATACATGCACCCCTGAGTGCAGGGGTTCACAGATGTTTGGTTCCCTCAGGCAAAGCTTTTTTTTTTTTAATGTTTCTGTTTTCTTTCTTCTGTTTTTGCTGCTGCTGCTGCTGCTGCTGCTGGGTTTGAGGGTCTCTCTGAAGTGTGTGTGTGTGTGTGTGTGTGTGTGTGTGTGTGTGTGTGTGTGTGTGTGTGTGTGTGTGTGTGTGTGTGTGTTTCAGCGGACCCTGCTCTCTTACACTGGCACCGGCCCCCTATGAGTGCATGTTTATCCAACCGGCGCCAACTGATTCTCTCCCTCCATCGCTTCTTCTCAGTCTCTTCCAACGTTAAAATGGACATTTTCCCTCCTTAAAGCAGGTTTTATATAGAATATTAGCGGTTGGTCAGATAATTGAACAAAGTGTTTGGTTGCTATAATTGTCCGAAGGATGAAGAAGGTTCTAGTGGTCAGATAGAAGTTCTTGTTGTCATGAAGGATATTCTAGTGCTCACTGAAAAGGTTCTAGTGGTCATGGAGGAGATTATAGTTATTGTTGAAGTTGAGTTATCAGATTGGCGGCTCTAGATGTCACTGAGGAAGTTCTAGTGGTCACTGAAAAGGTTCTAGTCATCATTAAGAGGATAGTAGCTGTTGTTAAGGAGGTTCTAGTGGTCAGACAGAAGGTTCTTGTGGTCATGGAGGAGTTTGGTCATTAAGAAGATTCTAGTGATCATTTATGATTTTCTTATAGTCACAGGGAGAGGTTCTGGTGGTCATGAAGAGGTTCTGGTGGTCATGAAGAGGTTCTGGTGGTCATGAAGAGGTTCTAGTGGTCATGAAGAGGTTCTAGTGGTCATGAAGAGGTTCTAGTGGTTGCTGAGGAGAATATAGTAATCACTGAAGTTGTTCCAGTGATCGGATCGGAGGTTTTAGAGTTCACCGAAGAGGTTCTAGTAGTCATTAAGAAGATTGTAGTTGTTGTTAAGGAGGTTCAAGTGGTCGTTAAGGAACTTCTAGTGGTCACTTAAGAGGTTCTGTTGTTAATTAAGAAGTTTCTAGTTGTCATGTGGGAGCTATTTGTCAAACCAACAGCCCCAAACCCAAATACTCTGCATTTACTACAAGAAATAACAGAGAGAAGCAGCCAATCCTCACGTTTAAAAAGCTGGAATCAGATAATGTTTGACATTTTTGCTTAAAATAAATGAGGGACATGATTAATCAATCAAGCACTAATCACTGCAGCTCTTATTTTCTTGTAAGATTCAGACAGATATCTGATGTTTTGCTTGATTCTTCAGGGTGACAGGACAAGTTAAAGGTCTGAAACTGTAGCATAAGATGAAAGCTAAGGTCATTATGATTCGCCCACTGATGCTCCTTCATTAATGTCATTAACTCCAGAGTCTGCTGCAGAAGAAAGTCTATACTTTACATCTCGCCAATTATGTAAAATGTTTCCTGCTCCGATCAAACTGCTTCATGTTTCCTGCAAATCATTTAATCATACAGATATTTATCCAACCAAGAGTTTGAACACATCAGCATAGACTGTTAAAAAGTTTAAAAGAAAAAGTTCAGCCAAAAGTGAAAAAAACAGAGATGCAACAGTCTCCTAAACAACTGACGTGGACATTAAACGTACAAATTATACGGAAAACGAAAATATAAAATTGGTGTAATGTAACTCTGCTGAAGCCCGAGATCCCAGAATTGATTTGAAATGATGTCGTTGGCACCATTTTCTAAGTTGAAATGGACATCTTTTTAAATTCATCTGGGACCTCAAGCTTCTGGACACTTGGATTTCTTTCTCTTTACCTTTTTTAGATACTTTTAATACATTTTTAAAGTATTTTTATGGCCTTTTTTTATGGCTTTAGTTGATGGGACAGCATGAGATATGACAGGAAACGGGATGAGAGAGGGGGGGGAGGGTGACGTGCAGCACAGGGCCCCGGGTCAGACTGGAGCCCTGGGCCTCTGCAGCGAGGACGCTGAACGTCTACAAACTGAGCTACTGTGGCGGCTCTTTGTTGGTGTTTTCTTAACATTTTATGAATGCTGTGAAGCTCCGGAAATGTTTGGTGGACCGCAAAACATTTCCTTTTAATATATGAGTGAAAAAAAAACTATGCAGATTAGATTTTTGATGATATTCTCACATGCTGCGATGTACATTTATACATTTGCTACCAAGATATATATTATTTTTCACAAATATGTTACCTAACACTAGTTGTATTAGTATAATAGTTGCAAAATTTCCTATAATCGCATCTCTACTGGCACCACCTGACTCCTGCCTGTACCTGTGTGGGAGTCATGTGTGGCACATCCAGCTTCGTCCAAATATGTAGTTTTTTATCCTTGTAACACAGTTAGAGAGCAAGTTATGTAAGAGTTTCCAGCGGAGTCTTTTTAGACGCACATCGGATCCAAGCATTTTCCACAATGTGTCCTTCTAAATCGCAGTTTAGTAAGAACATCAAGTCGCTCATCGCGTGCATCATTTCTGCAGAGACTATAACCTCCTCTGTTTTCATGAGAACTGAGCCGTTGTCAGTCAAAGCCCCAGACACAGACACACAATGATCACCGCTACCACTCAACACTGGTCAGCCTGCCCACCCAGCAGGCCTTCTCCATGGGCAGCCAGGGCCCAGGGCTTTCCCAGGGTGTCAGGTTGAGGGTTGGAGACCCCCCACCCCTGTCAGGACTGTTATTACAGAGGGTCATCTGTCCCCATTGTTTCCATTTAGACAGTGAGGAAAAACAGGCAACTGGAGAAAGGCAGAAGCCACCAGGGAATCCAGATGTAGCCAGTACCTAGATCTCTTTACCTGTATCAATATTATTCACTCAGCAGCGGCTCTTTTCACCAAATAGAAGGAGACAGAGGATTACACTCGAGTTTCGAACCCATTTGTTATGATTGTCATAGATTTGACAAGAGAACCTGGAAAACTTTGGTTTCCCATTAGATACTCCTGGAGTAATTTGAGATTTTAATAATGTTTTCTTTATCACACTCCCAAAAAAAGATCAACAAGTGAAACCTGACAAGGCTCACAGTGTGGATTTCACAAAGTTGCTGCTACCATCTAGTGGTTGTTTGCTGTAATTACACCTTTATTTTCCCAAGCACCTTTTGGCTGAATCACTTCAGTATCTCTCTCCCTCTCGGTCTCTCTCGTTTTTACTCCTTGTGTGCAGGATCATGAAGTTCCATGTGGCAAAGAAGAAGTTCAAGGAGACGTTGCGTCCGTACGATGTGAAGGACGTCATAGAGCAGTACTCTGCAGGACACCTGGACATGCTCTGTCGCATCAAAAGCCTTCAGACTAGGTCAGGACACACTGGACACACATGCATTTGATTTACAAAATCATTCTCCTTACATTTGGACAAACGTGTTTGCCATTTTTAAGTTAGTTATGACCTCATCTTCATTTTCACTGATATAATTGTTCTTTTTGAGAGTTTTTGTTCTTCAGCATGGACTTGCAGAGGTGGATGCTGCAGCAAATGTTGCTCATCACTTGGCTATAACACTCTAGATAATCCTTTTTGAATTGAAATCAACCAATGTTTACCTTGATCTCACCTCTAACTGTCTTTTTAACCCACAGTTTGTGTATCTGCTGTGTATGTACATGCGTCACTTGTCTTTCCCCAGATTAGACACAGTGGTGGGTCCCCCTCCGAGGCCTATCAGCAGCCGCCACAAGACCTTTTCTTCTCCCTCCCTGCATTTATATTACAGCCAGGCCCGGAGGAAACAGTCTGCATCGGGGTTAGACCTGCCCCGCCGTGATCTGCTTGCCAACTGCTTAATCAGAACATAACGATGTCACACCTGGGTTAAGCAGCGCACTTTCATATTTTCATTTATGAGAAAATTCTCTGCGTCTTTAGACATGAGTGGCCCATGAAAATAAAAAGAAGCAGGGAAACTGATATTATCATGTCAGAGCACTTGCCTTCAATTTTTTGACAAAATTCCAGGTGTTTAACTGCCAAGTTAAAAAAGAAAGTATCAAATTAACTGTTTGACCCAGGTTTGACTGTAGAGGTCATCAAGGAGCTCAAGCAATGGATTAACAACAGTTTTAGAAGAAACAAAATATAAAGTCTTTGACTGAGATTAAACATTGTGGGTCGAAGATAATTGTGGCAGCCTCAGTGATGTATATAAAGACTAAGTGGCAAATACTTATATATATATTTTTTTTATATTTTTGTATGTGCATCTCAACTAAAAGTTATCCTTTACAAAACCTTTTTTATATTGTGAAAATGATATAAACCATGTGACAGTCCTGATTTGGGCACCTTGAGGACCTCATCAACTAAAACATTGTGAGCTGTAGATGATTGTAGACATTTTACTCAGTGATACTTAGAGAAGCAGGGTATCAATTTTGGACAAATGTAAAAGCCCCAATCCAGAATTTATTTGAAGTATTAAGTCAGTTTACCACTTTAGATGCGTGGAAAATCATTTGTTCATCATCATTCAGCCGGTTGCTTCAGTTCCTGTTTCCTTTAGTAGCATTAAGCCACATACACACTAGAGGCTTTCAGTTTCAAATGTCTAATCTCTTAATTTATGAAGAAGATGGGAATTTTGTCTCAGCAGGGGGCGCTGTGGTGCAGTTATGGATTGGGACTTTCACATCGATAATGGGAGGAAGTTTGTTTTTGGCTCTTGGTAGTGACGGTCATCTGGTGTTTCCTTGCTGTAGGCGTTGACAGCAGTTCTCTAGGGGAATAGCACAGCGCTTGACTTGTCTTTCTGAGTGCTGGCATGAAGTGAGTCAAAGGCTGTAGATACACACAGACCACAGAGTGCTGCTGTACACAGTTCATGTATCTTGAAATTGTCATTAGACTTCCAGTATTTCGGAACACAATATTTTCATAAGTTTGCTCTCTGAGGATGACAGAAGTAGCTGGTTGTGTCAGTATCATGTCAAGCAAACACATAAGCAAAACTGCTGCTTTTATTTTGAACAATTCCATTAAATGAGGCACATTAGATATCATCTGTGTTATCATATCGTCCACATCTGAACGTCCCCACTCATTAAAAACTCTTATAAATGTAGACAAAAAAGCACTACCTTCTGTGTTTATATACAGTACATGCCTGTGCGTGTGTGTGTGTGCGAGTGAGTGATGTGTATCTGACCCGGTGTTTCTCCTGTCTCCAGACTGGCCAGTGCAGCGGGCTCTGGTCCCAGCCTGAGTAGCCGACCCAGGAACATGTCCTCTCCTGCCCTGCACTATTATTACAGCAACAACAGGCGGAAGCTTCCTGGCGCAGGGTCACTTTTATTTCACTTAACTTCAGTTTTACCTGCAGTAGAATCTGATTAGTCGCCCCTTTGGTGACCAGTAGGTGAAACCTCACATGCAAACAGTCACGCTTGTAGGATCTGCAGCTTTTTTCGTAACTTCTATGATACCAGATGGCTGGAGTTTGCGACCAACATTAGAACACAGATTATTCTAATGTTTTTAACTCCACCCATGTGGCGATCTTTGGATTAACCAAGTCTTACAGGCACAAACATTTGCATCATCATGCAAATGTATCCTAACATGTATAAATGCCCTTATATCTCATCCCTTTTGCTACATTAGATCCAACTGGTAGTTCCATCCTGAGGTGTTGCTAACGTGTGTGCAGCTGTTTGGAAACGTCTTCCAATTAATTCTTGTGATTTGACGTAGATAAGGGAAAAAAAAAAATGTGTATGGTGTGTCCTGGGTGTTTCTGGGTGTCTCTCTGATAGACGCATGATAGAAATATTTAAACTTCATTAACATCACTAATTCAACAGTAGTACGCTGTCAAAGAACTTGTGTGAATTGACAATATTCAGAAATGTGGCTACAGATTGATTGATGATTTGAATGCAGCATTTAGCTTGGTTTTTAAATGCCTTAAGAATATGTATGTATGTATGTGTTCCCTATTCTTGCAATGGAAAGTGAGATAAAAGGGCATGAATGGCAGGTGATGGACTTTTACACACCTCAACATTGTTGTGCTGTAAAAAACGCATTTTGGAGCTTGATGTAACATGTTTTTAGCAAAAAATACCATCTTTACTTTGAATGTATTGAATTTCTAAACCTGATTTTGACATGTGGTGTTCATAAATTGTGCTCCGTTGTGTGTTTTACTAACCCTAATCTTAACATCCTACTGTTGCTTTAGGTTTGTTGCCTGACTTGGGATAAAACCTGAAATGAAACCTTGGGTGCCTACAGTACTTATGTTACAACATTGTTTTCTAACATGTTAACTCCTGTGTGTGTGTGTGTTTGTGTGTATCAGGGTGGATCAGATTCTGGGAAAAGGCCAGATACCTGTGGATAAGAAAGTGAGGGACAAATTGAACCCAGATGGAGAATCTCTGGAGGGCATGAGCATGCTAGGACGGGTGTGTAAGGTGGAGAGACAGGTGAGTTTAGAAAAAATAACAGAGGGGGAAGAAGGGAAAAACTTTCAAAACTCACATTCTGTTTTTCTGAAACAACCACCAGAGATCTGTTTATTGATTGTTTAAAGTTAGACGTCAATTCAAGTCTCTTTGCCTCCCTCTTCATTCTTTTATTCTCTTCTCTTGGCTCCAGGTAACTTCGATTGAATCAAAGTTGGACTCTCTGTTGGACGTTTATCGCCAAGTTCTACAAAAAGGCTCCTCAGCACTCACCCTCTCTTCCCTGCCCCTGTTCGAGCTGGACAACCACCAGCAACGCTCGGACTTCCAGACCTCCGTCATCGGCAGGGATCTCCCCTCTCCCCAGGAAGGTGATCCGGGTAGATGTGGAGGAGATAACAACATGGGGATACGCCGTTCTCTTAACAACAACCCGAGAGGCCTGCGCCTAATCCTGGCACCGGCCGATGATGACGGCCCCCCTGACTCAGCACCTCCATCCTACCCGCCATCCACAGCCTCGCTCTCCCCATCTCCGCTGCTGCCTCCTGATAGCCCCTACCCAACCTTGGTTACCCCCAATGGTACCTCCAAAAGAGCACATTTCCCAGACCTGCCACCCCCACCTCCTTCAACAGGGGGTTTCACCCTCCAGCTGCCCCCCATGTTGCACCCCTCTCACCATCGATGCCCCCCTGACCCCATCCCAGATGATATGACAGGCAGGGTTGTGGTGGATGAGGGGAGCCTGGGCCCCTCTGTTGTAGTGGGATCCGGTGAGGATGTTGCCCAGGAAGGGGACAGTGAGGCAGGAGGGGTGCAGCTGCGGGAGACGCCTGGCTTGAAACCTGAGGGGTCCTGGACGAGGCACATGAGCCTGGAGGTCAACCCCCTGCTGCTCCTCTCGTCCAGCCCAGACGAGACGCCTTCAGACTGGGGGCGCAATCTCGGTAAATCCCTCTCTGTGCACAATCTCAGCCAGCCTTTGACCAACCGTGCCCCTGGCCCCTCCTCATCGCTTAACAACAGCAGCAGCAGCAACAGTAGCGAACGTGGCAATGCCCACGGTGTCCTAAGCAACTGGGACGGAGCAGAACTCTTTATTAGTGAGTGCAAACTAGAGCCAGAGGGAGAACATTTCAACTTCCTGTCCCAGGGATCTGCCGGCCCCTCAGACCTTTTACAGACTGTGGAGGAGGCTCCACCTCACCCCAAGGGAAACTCAGAGTTTCTTAATCAGTCACCACACATACAGCTGGCATAACCAAACATACACACTCACACACACACACCACATACAGTTGGGGAAACCACTTTTAAACTAATTTTAAAGGACACTATATGGATTATTATTTTACAATTTCCAATCAATGCCTTGTACATGGATATACAATATTTTACAATTTTGTCTTCAAGGTTATGTCCGCTGTCATACAGATTCGGTATGTTGTATTACCACATTTATTATAAAGGAATCAGAGAAAACATTGTTTGAAATATGTATGAAAGTGGGCAAAACTTCATGAAAGACAAATTATACAATTGTTATACAAATACAAATAACCTTCATTGGGGACAAATTGCTTTGGTCTTAACCCAAATGTATACAGAAATGCTACATTTTTTTAAAGGCACAATATTAAAGAATTAGAGACCTGTCAAATTCATACGTGATACAAAGAAGAGGCAGCGAATCACCAGCGTAAGCGCTAACTGCTGCTAACAGTAGCTGCCTTTGCTAGTTAGCTAATTAAAATCGATCTTGTTTAAATAAAATTTTGACAACAAGGAAGGAATATTAGCTGTGATGTTGGAGCCTGAAGTCTGACACCTGATCTAGACATCAGAGTGTAGAAAAAATTCAAATGATTTGGTTTTCTTTTTCAATTTTTTTTTCCGGCAGTTCTACATTTTAAGTCTGAACCTCAACCAAAACCAAAGAACATAGTTCAGACCCACCACTAAATCAAGCAGTATCTGTTTTCAGAGCAGAAATTGAAGGATATCTGCCTTGTGCCAACCTTCAGAAACAAGAGGAAAATACTGTATGCATCCTAAAAAAAAGTGAAGTTGAACCTCAAGCAAGCCACTGGAAACTATAGGTCAACCACTTCTTTCGTAACATGTGGTGAAACCATCTATGTACATGCACACACATACAACCACTCTGTCACACGCACAAAAACCACACCGACACAACCAAGCAACCGTCAACCACGACCACCGAGTACTCTCAGAGGAGCCAACTTGACAAAGAGCTGAGACTCACTGATGACTTAATTTTTTTCATACAAGTGCTTGTATTCAGAGACTTTCTTGGAAGAAGAGGAGACTCGCTCGCTCTTCTTATTCAATGTCTGTCTTATGGGCAATGTAAAACGTCATCTTTTACTTATGCTTTCATACATATCACTGCATGGACTGTTTTCAAAAACAAATGAATGAAAGGGGGAATAATGGGTGAGGCCGGGTGCGATGGGAATAGCTGAATTATAACAAGAGCTAAAGGTTGAACCCTTAGCATGAGCATCTTGTTCTATTCATTTTCTAAAACCACTGAAAATGTCAGTAAATGTTTGTATGGTTGCTTTCCGTCAGCAAGTTATCAGTGAATTTGGATGCAGCAAACCTATTGGGGGGGAAAAATGGCCTATCAGCAGTCACTTTAGACAATTTTGGACCGTGTCCCGCCTGATTTGGAGAGTTGCCTGGTGAATTAGGTGCTGATGGTCTGAATGCTGAATTGCAGGAGGCTTGTCAAATGGGCTTCTCCAGCCGAGCATGAGATGCTGCATGTCTAAGCTGTTGCGTTATACAAAGTCAAGAGCAGTTGCACACTCGCTGGTGGCCTGGATGTCCTTCTGCATGTTAAAGTAACATTTCCTCCAAACCTTTAACTCAAAAGGTACAAACAAAATCTACCTATATGAGCGTTATTATATTCTAATTTGAACTAATTTGAGATTAGTTGAAACATGTACTACCAGCTATATGGATAACCCACTTACAATTAAATTTTATGACAAATATAAGTAAAGTCATTTAAAATCTTTTTTTTTTTTTGGACAAGCCCAATCTTTGTACTGGGTGCTGTCTGCACCATGTGTATGAAGAATGACTGACGGCTGCTGGACTGACTTTATTCCCTCCTCGTGGCCTGGAGCGACACTAGGTGTACAGTGGACACTCCAGGCTGCATTTATATCATAGCAGCTTAGTTTGGATTCACCTGTGGAACCCATGATAACGAGATACTGTACGTGTTGTTTGCATGTTGTTACTTTATCCATGTGTCCATTCTGCTGCTGTCAAATATACATGTTGACATAAGAAAACAGTATATAGTGGAGAGATATAAGAAGAATATGCCCTCTAATGTCAATATCAATAAAAGCTCTAGGAGGATTTTAAGTCCAACATGTGAAAATCGAAAAGAAAACAGACTTCCCGTTAGGTTTAGGCACCATTAAAAAAAAAAAAGAAGCTTTTTTGCTAATCTATGTGTGATACACGTGTACCAAATTTCACACGTCTAGTGTGAACTAGCGAGCCAACAACCTTAAACACTTTTACCGCCAAAGTTTTGTGAGTTTTTTTTAGCACCTTTAGCCCCTAAAAAATGCAGTTTATTTAGGGGCAGAGGAGCTTAATTTACTTCTGTGACTTCAGCATTCAGCTGATGTGGAGCAACATACTAAAGGGAGATTCAGAATAAAAGTTAGATTTTTAAAAATATATTATATTACAATTTGTTATAGTTATAGTTTCTCCAGTTGCCCCCCAGAAATCATGTATAGTTTAACAGGATTTTGAATGTGCATGCACTCCCTCCTCGCCACGTCAACCATATACAATATGTCACTATTTAGGGTTATTGCAATATGCCTAAAGGGTACTCGAGTGAAAACGTTTGTATTTGGTCCATGTTCAGATTGAGAACGTTTTCATAGGCAGGCTGATGAAAAATGGTGTGTTGCAAGTGTCTTAAATGACATTGTCCTGATGCAACACTCAACATCAGTATTTTCATTTGCCGTCATGCTTGTAGATGGGTTGACTTCCCTTGAATTCGAATTATGCAAAATTATGTCAGCCATCTCAAGCATTTTTTTATTTGTTTTTGCATGTTTACATATTGAGGGGTATGCAGTCACAGCAGTCTTAAAAAAAAATATATATCTTAATGTGATAACAACAACCTTCATTCATCAGTTTTTTTCAAAAGTTATATTCCTTTTATTTTGGATGGTGAGTAAGAGCATCGCTTAGCAAATTAACATTCTGTAGTATAATATAACAGGTATTATCCTCTAACAATTGACAATTATAAACACTCGAAAATAGATTAGATCGATTTAGAAAAAATTCTACAGCCCATGCAGAAGTTGTTGTGGTATGGTGAATTATATTATCGGCATGAAAGCACAGTTGTTAATGGTGAGTTTGGGGAGCCTGAAAATGTGACATGGTAGTTTAATGATTAATATTGGAATAGATGTGTTGTAGTCATTGATTGATTTTTGCTACATATGAAAAGAGGCCAGCCAAAACTGTTTAATTACTGTGGAGCAAGATGCCGAACAAATACTGAACAATGAGGAAAGTCCATGGACAATGGGTGGATTTTTCCCCTCATAAAACATGCTCATGTTTGCAATCTGTAAATTGCTTCAGGGTGCCTTCTTGCATATATAAATATGTTTTTTTTTTTATTCACAGGGCTACAAAGGTCTTGTTTACCTACAGCCGTTAGCAAACTGTATAGATGAAGTCAAACTGCTCATTTTTTTGAGTTGGGCATCCAGTTCACTTAAGTCACGTAGCTTTAGCCACAGACTTTATATGGCTCGAATGGCTGATAAAACCATTTCTCTACAGCTTGAACAGTAATTTATTACACAACTGGCCTTAAAGCTTGATAATGTTAACATTATTATTTCTTTGAAATTAATTTATTATAGTGCACATTATGTTCTCTGGATGAGAAATGCAAAAATAATTTTATTATTCATTAATAAAGTACAAATTAACTAAACTGTTCTGACTTTTTGTGGTTTTTTGTTAAGCATTAAAAAAAATGTCTTAAAAGTCATGAGGTCACGATGCCTTTAAGTGAAGGTGGATTTATAAGTTTCAGGCTCACGTTAATGGATATAAAAGGTGTAGCATCTGATCAATGTTAGTATTTGTTAAATGTATCCACCTTTTTATGCTATGCTTAAAATGTATGCTTTTTATTCACGATATTATATATTTTTAATTATAAAATTAATGGTGGCAATCTATCAGAAAGTCGGAAATACGAGCTTACCGGGAGGACTTGAAGGCGACATACTGTTGATTGGCAGTTGGTTGAGTGGTGTCGCTGGCTAGCGGGCAGGTGGGGAGCCAAATTTAAAATGTCTGACTGGGAAGATGAGTACGACGAAGGCGGCGTTGCTATCCAGAGGCCTGCGACAAAACCAGCTCCGATTGAGTGGAACCAACCGTGTCGTGGCTTTCCCAGGGAAAATGTGTCTTTTGGTGTCAGGAACGGGACCCGGTTCGGAGCTCCAAGAGAGGGCAGAGGCGGTCGAGGCGGCGAGGTGTCCGAGGACAGAAGCTGGAGAGGTGAAGGCCGGTCGTTCACCCGCAGCGCCGGTGGACGCAACTTTGGCGATGAAAAGTCGGACTCTTCCACTCCTCTGACTCTCAGTGTGGAAAGTTCTTCAGTCGGGAGGGTAATAGGTGTGTTTTGTTCATCAGTTATTTCAGTTTCGGATGGTAATTGCCACTCACGTTGTAGCTAGCTAGCTTGATTTTGCTTAACTTCGCTGTTAGCTTCTTATGCTAAAACAACTTCTTAAGCTAGCTTGGTCCACATGTGTTCTCCATGCTGTCAAGTCCCATAAGCTGTAAGTTAGTGTGTGTGTGGTTATGTCTGTGTATTTTAACTTACTCCATGTTTGGATGTGCAGAGATTTTGGTTGTATACTGGGATGTTAATTGTTGGTCCTGTTAAAGGTCGAGGAGGGGTCAAAATTCGTGAACTTGAAGAGAGCTCCGGGGCGAGAATCAAGGTGAGTGGACACATGTTGTGAAACAGTCATTAATAGAACTGCAACAGGTAGCTGATTTAACGATTACTGAATTTAAAGATATTAATCGTAAGAGTATTCATCATTGTATTTAGTTTTTGGTCAGTTGTTTGTATTAAAACAAAAAAAGAAGGAATTTGAATTAAAGCCTGGCCAACACTTGATTTTTGAAGTCAATATTGAAAACTTTATACTGTATAAAATATTGAGATATCTACATATCGACCAATATACACATTTTTTTTTGTAGGGATTCCATAAATGTGGTTATGAAATACTTGTGATAAGTTGTGCAACAAGACTTTTTGATTTGATCATAAATGGACCTATTGATCAAGATGTTTCGCCCTATAGGTTCATAGATGATGTTAGTTTAATGCCCTGTGTATAATGCTGCTGTTCCTTCTGTAGATAAATAATGGGGACTATGAAGCTGAGGTGGTTATTTTCGGATCCTCTGCTGCCCAACAGAAGGCCAAGGAGATGATTGAAGACCTAGTTTCTGATTCCAGCTCACAGTTTTTTAATGGTATGAAGGCATTCTTCCAGAAAATCTTGATCTTGATCCTAAAAGGATACCTCGCAGTTGTGCATGCTGTGGTGCTTATGGTCCTGTTCATGCCTGTATCGATTATTAATTTGATTATTACAAAAATCTGAACATTTGGTTGTGTTATTTGATGCATGTCTGTACTGTAAACGAAAATGAATCTCCTGCAGCCTACTAACCAGTTTCTCAGGTCCTCGTAGAGGTGGATTTTTTGGCGGAGGAAGAGATGGAGGAGGCTACAGAGGAGGTGGTGGTGGTGGAGGAGGAGGAGGCTACAGAGGAAGAGGTGACGGAGGAGGCTACAGAGGTGGAGGAGGACGCTACAGAGGGGAGTGTGATGAAGGAGGACACAATGGCTGTGGTTCAGAATTGCAGACTGCAAGTGACGTACCGGCCCGTATACCCATCGACTGGAACCACATCCGGGAGAACAAGGACAAGTATGAGGAGCTGAAGTGGAAGGGTGAGGGCTGGTTTATTGTCACTTGTGTATGTATACAGTATTGATCTGGCCCTACTCCAGCACGATAGATAGATAGATAGATAGATAGATAGATAGATAGATAGATCAATGATTATGAGTCAAAAATGTGATGAGCTTTACCTTTTATAAAGGTATGTTTAGTTGGCATCACATGTAGCACTTTTTACCCTGGAAAGTTACACATATACAAAGGGTTATAGTTTTATACAGTTCATTAAATGTTCATGCACTTTAATTAAAGTAGAGACTCTTTATATTCAATTGACGATCATTGTTCAGTTGAAAATTCTGTCCTATCACATTTACCACTTTGAATTCCCTTCTTGTTTGCTTGTACTTGTTATTAGCTCATGTCTATTATTTTGTCCCAGTGACATGACATCAGAATTTAATTTGTGAGAATGGGTTTTGAATACTTCTATAATTTTTGTAACCTCGTATAGACCTCCCACCCTTGATGAAGAAGTTTTACGTTGAGGCGGAGTGTGTTGCCATGCAGACAGCCGAGGAAGTCAGTGAATGGAGGTAAATCTGCAAGTGATACCTTCTTATCACATCATCTTGTTCCCTGTGGGTGTGTTTTTTTAAAAAAAAAAAGAATATGTAAGTGTTCAAAATTTATTACACAATGCTAACTAATATTTCAAAAGCTTCAAAGCTCCAAATGTTGCTGAGAATTTCTCAAAACAATTTTCTTGCCGGTGATGTTTTCTGTTACAGCTTCAGACAAATAGGTGGCACCATTTTTCCACTTTCCACTTCTTTTAGAGTTTGTCAGTGTTTCCGGGCCTCACAGCAAGGGTGTGAGTAGTTGGCAACAAAGGCTTGACAGAGGTCCAAATCTCGTTGAGCAGGACAAAGTACCACAGTTACATGGAGCCCTGATCTGTAAACTCACAGTCCACTTTACAATTCCTGTTAGTTGCTGTCATTTTGCAGTGAAAATAGTTTGCATAATAATAAAATGTGTAAACAAAGCAGAACAACTCCAAACAAAACATAATACACTTGACATTCTTCTGGTGTTTGGTATACAAATAGTTTGGACCACGTGGTATATAAAACACGACAACCACATTCAGTCGTGCTCAGCATGGTAGTGTGGTTTGATATCAACCGCTGTACCAGTTCCACAAGTCACACATTGTTCTTATTTTATATTTATTCACAGGAAGGAGAACAACAATATCTTTGTGGATGACCTGAAGGAAGACGGGGAGAAGCGGCCCTTTCCCAACCCCTGTCGCACCTTTCTTCAGGCCTTTGAGCATTATCCAGAAATCATGGAAAATATTGAGCGAGTTGGATTTCTCAAACCAACCCCGATCCAGGTATGAGCCTGGTGCCTGGGCATCTGTACTTTATCCTGAATTATTATACTGTGAGTTATTACTGCAGAATTTAAAAACTCTTATTCTTCTCTTCATGGACAATTATAGGAGAGGTTTATATCGGTCCTATTTTGATGCTCATTGATTGAAACAACAAGTTACATTATTTGTTATATCACCAAAAGCCCAGTATTTTAGGTAATTATTATGTTAAGTTATTTACTTATTAACATTCACACTTTTCTCTCAAAGGTATAAAAGTTGTTCAGTTACTTTTTCCTAAAAACATAAAAAAAAGCACCGTAATTTTGAACAACAACTTCCATGTGTGTATAAACTGGTTGGGTAGATTTTGTAACATGAGATGCACCTGTAGTAACCTTTCCTATTCATTGCCTTTTGCTATGGGCAATCCCCATTGTTTCCAGAGATCAAAGATAGGAAATACCCTCATCAACTGCAGCCTTTATCGGAAATATTGAGCCGTTTCTTTTTTTTTCTTTTCTTTTTTTTTCAAAAAGAATGTTTTTTTTTGTTTTTTTCTTATGTGGTGTCTGTCTGACCAGAAAGCAGAAATGAAAGTCATCATCTTTTTATATAAACTAATTGAACTTAATTTTAGATAACTCACTATGTAGAGAACTGAGCCAAAATGCAAATATTATTCACACCTCTGTATGTAAATTGGTTCTATAATTTAGAAAAGTTGAATTTCAGCTTTTATTGTCTTTTGAAAGTAATGAGATCACTGTGGAAAATTTATTGGCACAACTGCCTGAGGAAATGATTTAATTATTCCGGTCTTTGCTGTGTTGCTCAATAAGAATGGCTTCTTACTCGCTGAAGTTGCTGTTTAGGCAAGCAGACGTTTGTAATCTGCTAACTTTTTTTTTTTTTAATCTTTTAACTCTATGAACCTTCTGGGCCTTCTATCTCAAGAAAACAAACATTTTTTACAATTATAATCCTCTTCTCCCTGTGGTAACTTCAGTATACATCCTTAACTTTGGTCACATAAATGTTTACATAGTTGTTCTCGGAGCCTAAAGAGGGCATTCTCCACAAAATGTGCTCTGATATGCACTTACTGTTTTCTTTTGTTCCTGTGAAAAACTTGGCTACGGACTTAGTCAGATACTCATGTTTTATGAATTTGAATTCCATAGATTATGTTTGTGTATCCTTATTTTTCCAGGATCTCTTAGACCGGATGTGTTGCATCATTCTCCCACCTTGATTTCACTTTCATTTCACTAAACGAGGCTTGCTCAGAGGAAATGTAAAATTACACACCTGTGGTTTGAAATACTGGAAGTCACTTCACTGCCCCACCCTTTAAGTTTGGTTGACATGACTAATACCTGCGGGTGTGAAGCTGTCACAGTGGTATCTGTGCTAACCTGTTTGGCGATCATTAAAATATGTTTGGTACACTGCTCAGTTCCTACAGTCTCAAAAGAAACTTGATTTGTCTTTTATTAAGAAATGGGTTTGACATGTGACCACCACTAAAGTCATGAATTATATACTTTATGTTTCTGTGTATAAAGAGTTAAGAAAAAAAAAAAACAAGATACATTGTGTAATTAGATATAAGACATGTTGAAGGTGTTGGTAGTTTGGATTTTTTACTTTGGAATGAGCCAGGTGTGGTTTCTCTCATTGACTCATGTCCCTCCAGCTCTCTGAGCCTTGAGGTTGGTCTTAATCTCACTCTAGGAAAGAGAGTGCATTTCCCAGAAATGTTGACCTTATGTAAATGCTGTTTTAAAAAGGGGGTGGGGGGGTTATAATGGGAGTTTACCTTTCTTAAGTTTAATTAAGCTAAACTTGTCTCAAATCTCATATGTGAAAGCCAACATCCATCTACACTTAGACTTAAATTTTGTAGGTTGAAAGTTTAAATTTTTTACTTTTTTATGTCCTCACATGGTCTCTATGTAGGGGGGAAAAAAAAATATTCTCAGAGCAAGAACATACTTTGTCTAACCGATTCTGGTTTGTGTTAATTTAAGGCCAGTTTAAACCTTTTGTATGTACAACTGTATGATTGCTTTTGCCTGTTTTCTCTCCAGTCTCAGGCGTGGCCAGTGTTGCTGAGCGGGGAGGACCTGATAGCCATCGCTCAGACAGGAACAGGGAAAACCTTGGCCTACCTGCTGCCGGGGTTCATCCACATGGATGGACAACCTGTGTGAGTCCAGGGCCTGTTCAGCCCGTCGGCACACTTAATCTTTCGTTGTAGCTGTTGTGAAGGCCGATGTGCTTTTGAAGCTACTGTATTCATTTCTTTCAGAGGTGTGCATACTCGATATTTGTACCTGTTTGTTGAACTGTTTCTGTATTTTGTCCCTTATTCCTTGATAGACCGAGAGCTGAGCGAGGTGGTCCAGGCATGTTGGTGCTCACTCCTACCAGAGAGCTGGCCCTGCAGATTGAAATGGAGTGCAAAAAGTACCGCTATAAGGGCTACACAAGGTGCGGCAATGTAATGTTTTCACAAGTCATTAATAATAAACTTAGTCTGTAATTGACTGATGTAGAGGCAACATGAAAATAACTGTTCCCTCTGGATCTTCTCAGTATCTGTATCTATGGCGGCGGGGACAGGAGAGGCCAGATCAACCTGGTGAAGAGCGGCGTGGACATAGTGATCGCCACGCCAGGCCGACTAAACGATCTGCAGATGAATGATCTCATCAATCTTCGCTCCATCACCTACTTGGTCAGCTGTTTGTTTGTGTGCGTGTTAGTTATTGTGTGAGAATGATTTAATCTTTGTTTTGTTCCACTTTACATAATGTGATCTTATTTTTATATTGTTACATTTTCTGTTTTGTCCGTCTCATTCTTGTGAAACTGATATTTTGGGGAGCGCCTTGAAGAAATTTCTTCAAATTTAGCACAGATGTCCACTTGGACTTGAGGATGAACTGATTTAGAGTTTGGTGGTCAAAGTTCACTGTGGACACATAAAACACGTTTTTGGTCATAACCCAGGAATATATACACTACTTACGATGAAGATACGTACAAATATCTAATGAATTAACAGCATTTTAGATTCCAAAGGTCAGCTTCTCAAACTTGAAGCATTGTTGTCTACATCAAGCTCATCGGGGCCACCAGCCCTCTGTACACATTTCAGCAAAAAAATCACATTACTGAGCAAATTTAATTAGTCTTGTTAGTGGAGGCAAACAACTGCGAGGCGGTTTTCTTAAAAATGTTATTTATAACTGCTCTGATCATTGCGAAAAGGTCCTGGATGAGGCCGATCGTATGCTAGATATGGGCTTTGAACCTCAGATTATGAAGATTCTCCTGGACATTCGGCCAGACCGACAGACTGTCATGACCAGGTATGAAATCAAGACGCATGACGCACTTTAAACAAATGGTTAAATAGCATTATACTCTCACAACTGAGTATAATTTACATGTTTACACATTTTCACAAAGGAAAGTAATTTTCATTTTTTAAGCAAATTCAATTGCTACAGTAATTTACTTTGTCACACTATACCTTGCAGATTTTTTTAAAAGTCTTCTATGATGCAAGTGATAGAAAATACGGCTTCGTCACTTGTAAATTCCTGTGTTTCAGTGCCACCTGGCCAACTGGTGTGAGACGTTTGTCCAAATCCTACCTAAAGAATCCCATAATGGTTTACGTGGGCACCCTGGACTTGGCGGTAGGTGAAATATTCTGTGTTCTGCTTTGTCCAACCTGAATACAGGAGTTGACTGTTACGCTGTTTCTCAGAAAGTCACTGTGAAATTCTGTGTACTCCCATCTGGAGTATCTGTTTAAATGCTTCCCATGTTTCTCGGGGTCTTAGGCCGTTAACACAGTGCAGCAAACAGTGCTCATCGTCCATGAAGAGGAGAAAAAGGACTACGTGTTTGACTTCATTAGAAACATGCTGCCACAGGATAAAGTGCTCATCTTTGTTGGCAAGAAGCTTATGTGAGTTGAGAGTCAGTCATCAACATATGGCTCGGAGGCAAGGGAGTGTAGTTAAATATGATTACCACCTACACTGACAATTTCCTGCTTGTGTCTCCTTTTGCATTACATCTCAGGGTTGACGATCTGTCCAGTGACATGTGTCTGCAGGGTCTGGCTGTGCAAAGTCTCCATGGTGACCGTGAGCAATGTGACCGTGAAGAAGCCCTCAAGGACTTTAAAGAGAGTACGTCACAGGAAGGATGTTTTTGTTTTTAATAAAAAAAAGCGCTCAAAATCTGAACAATCAAACTTGACCAAAGAATACTACCTTTTATGTGTTTCAAGGTCGTGTTCGGATCCTGGTCGCCACAGACTTGGCATCTCGAGGGTTGGATGTACACGACATAACTCATGTCTTTAATTACGACTTCCCACGTAACATAGAAGAGTACGTCCATCGCGTGGGCCGCACAGGCCGAGCAGGGTAAGGCTGACCTGCATTTTCCAGGCTTCATATTATTATCACAGCCAGAGTCTGACTTTCGCTGGCCTAGTTGGTGATATTGATGAATTCATGTTCCAGGCGCTCGGGGGAGGCTGTTACCCTGGTAACAAGAGAAAACTGGAGGATGGCACCTGAGCTGATTCACATCCTGGAGCGAGCAGGACAGGTCAGCAGGACAGGAAGATTATTTAATATATAAATATCTGGCATGCACAGTTTATTAATCTTAAAACTAAAAAAACAAAAAAAAAATGCACACAATCTTGGTGATTCCTGTTGCAGGATGTCCCAGAGGAACTGGTGATGATGGCAGAGAGATACGAGAAGCACAAGAAGGAGAAGGAGATGTATGACCCCAGGGGAGGATCGGGATATCGAGGAGGAGGAGGAGGCGGCGGATCAGGAGGAGGAGGATGGGGGCGGAGAGATGGTGGAGGTAGAGGAGGCAGGGATCGAAGCCAGAATTGGGGATTCTAATGCATGATTGTCCATGTAAGTCCACACTCACCACTTATAGAAACCTAAATGTCCACACTTTGACAGAAAATGATCTGGAAACACAAGATATTACTTGATTTAATTTATTCATCTGATGTTCACATGAATAATAATGTAGGACACAAGTTAATTTTCTTGTGCTTCTTTTCTCTCGACAGGGTTTCACAGGATCTTACACCACCTGTAGTGTAAATTATTTTTCTTGTATATTTTACTTTTTAATTTGATTTATTTTCTAGTATTGAAAATGTTTAGTTTTTTTGCCAGATCTTCATCCATTGTCGTTTAAAGGAAGCAACACCTCACTTTGCTGTGCTGTTCAAAAATGTTTAAAATGCATGACTGTTTTTTATGTCTAACTCACCAACCACAGCAGTGCTGAGTATCACTCTGTATATTGTGTTAATTGTAATATCTTTATTTTGGCAGAAAAAAATCTGTATAATAAATGTTCCTTTAAAAGAGACTTGATGCCCAGTGTATATTTTTATTGTCCTGGAAAAGTTCATATTCACCTGATGATCAAGTGATGATTAAATCTGCTTTGGACCGTTTCCAATACCTCCACAGACATGGTAACAATGGCCCGAGGGTAGGAGAGTCAACCCGGTTCACTGGGAAATCAAAAAGAAACCAGACTACGTTTGAATGCCATTTGTATTTAACATTACACAATCATCTTTTTTTCCTCTCTTCTGAGTCAGCACTCCCGAGAAGGAAGCTGTGTCAGTGACGCAAACATTAGAAAGACATAAGAGTTTATCAACGATTTATCCAAATACTGCTCACTAAGCATCATATTGTTTTAGACTTCATTGTGTGTCCTCTACCCTTTTTAGACAGCCAGTGATCTCCATTCACCACAATAATGTGGAAACCACTTGGAGGAAATCTAATACCAGTTATTTATTTATTCATGCAGCATAAAGAAGCAGATCAAAGACCAAATGTAATTGAAAAGTCATGCAGGTTTATTTGTTTATGTCCATATCGGACATGTTTAAAATACAATGATAAATTAAATACAGGCCGGAAAACAAGCAAAACAAACAAGATCATAGTTAACACAAAAAAAGTTTCACTAAAAGATTCAAATACATATAGCAATCCATGTTTGAAGAAAAGTAAGAAGAAGTGTAAAACTTATGAAAACCCAAATGTCAGAAGTTTCAAACATTAGCTTTGTGTGATTTTCATCAAATGTTGCACAAACTCACACTTGGACTGAAAGATGAACTGATTAGATTTTGGTCACTTTAACTCATGTTTTGGGAATGGGACATCTCAAGAATGCCTTACAGGAATTTGTACAGATTTGGTTTATAAGTCCATTCAGACTCGAGGATCAACTGATTACATTTTGGGGGTCAAAGGTCAAGTTCACTTTGAGGTCAATATTTTAAGAATGCATTGTGGGATTTCTTTCAAATTTAGCCCAAACCTCCACGTGGACTCGAGTGTGGACTGATATTACACACGACATATTGTGAGGTCGCAGTGACCTTGTTGTGACCATATTGTAGTTTCCATGGAGCTTTACCTTCTTTAAAGCTAGTTTTAGTTATTCTAACAACATTTCAAATGATATCACAAGTCAAACACCTGAAGTCTGTAGTGTTGTTTTCACTGGAATATAGGAAAACCCCTTTCACGTTCCTCCCTGATACGAGAAGCCAGCATATTACATTTCTTCGGGCCAGGACCAGAGAGCAGGTTCTGAGTTGGGATGAAGAAGTTGTTGAGTTCACCGCTTTCCAGGTGGGCCACAAAATCCTGCAGGAGCAGCTGAAAACAGTGGCTCAGACTTGAGGCGCTCCAATCAGTGTCTTTAGTTCTGGAGCAGCAGGCGTGTAAGAGCGTGGTCTTGACGTGGTACGAGGAGAACTTGTCAAATGAAGAGTCGCTCTCCTTCAGCTTACTGAGAAGGTGCTTTAGCAGCTTCAAACAGTCCTTCCTGTATGTTCAGAGAAAGAAACAGACTATTGTGGAGTCTTGCCAAACAGGACAATAATTCAATTACGTCCTTTAGATATGATGGAAAGAAAATCATCCAGTGAGATTCAGATCTAACCTGCAGCAGCGAGCTCCTCCTTTTTCGCAGCATGTTTTTTCCGATCCGTGATTCGTCAGTATGGCCTTCTCGATGTGGGAGAATGAAACCCGCCAAGAATCTGCGCGTCATGGAAGACAAAATAATCAATGAGCAGGGGAACTTGAAGCTTCCTCTTTTTTTCCTAGTTCTCATTCATGAAAATGCTGATGTGAAAGCCCCGTAACATCGTTCACGTGACATCAGATGTGAAATTGTCAAACACGGCAAAAATACTAGAAGTCTAGGCGTGAGCTTTATAATATGAGTGAAAATCTGATCATTGTTCACCAGTTGAGAGAAGACTTACCCTTTGCAAGGACCCCTTCATCCTCCCTGTTACCGTTGCCTTCATATTTTGGGACGAGATAATACCCACTTAGCTTGTATTCCTTCTTAACTTTGGTTCCCAGCCAGCCCTCTATTTTCAGGCCGTCGGTGGTGAAAGACGGCCAGCTTGATTTGACCATGAGACAGAGAACAATGTCCAGCGAAATGGTGATGGATTTGACTTGTGTGATGAGGGTCACTGCGGGGCAACCTCTTTTCTTTTTCGTCACCGCCCATTCTGAAAGAACAGACGAACAAACACAATGTAAATGTTTTCTCCATTCATCAAAATGTTCACAGCGTTAATACATCAGACATTTTCACCTTGAAACTCTTTTCTTTGGATCGTTTTCACTGAATATTGACATATTTCTTAGCCGCAACACAAACTTTATTAATGTCAGTTAGGATTAAAGGATAAGTTCACCCAACAATGTAAACTCAGTGACTAACCCCAACACAAGATTTTGGCTTAAAATGGGAGTAAATAACGTCTGTTTGAAATCAATCTGGCATCTCGAACATCCGGAGACTTGGATTACTCTGGATGAGCAGTGTGGAGCATTTTTATTTTCTTGTTTTTTAATTAAAACATTTTGAAACAAGCCCCCTTTCATGTTTAATGGTTGTGGACAATGAAACTTCACCAGTGTCTCCATGCATGGGGTGAAAAGATAGTTAAATTTCTCATTTTCGGGTGAACGTATACTTTAAAAAGGGCTATAAAGGTGTTGCAGCTGCCAGTTTGATCATAGATAAAGACATTTTCTCTTAGCGAGACACCCTGACTGGTTCCCATCGTGCATTTGACCGACTCCTCTCATATCTTAACAGTTAAAAAGTACTTGTTTTGACGCTCACCTGTAAATCCCTTGACACATTTCTTCACCTCGTCCCTGAACTCCTTGAGCATGTCGCTGGCAGATAAGGTGTTGTTCTCTTGAAATTTCTTCAGAGGGCTGTTGCCACGCTTTAGTCCCACACTGTAAAAGGCGCCATCCTTCCCGAATGGTTCAACATTCGCTCGATTGACAAGCATCGGCAGCATGACATCAAACTCATCAGGGTTAGAAATCTGTATACACAGAAATATGCGATGACATAATTCTTCAAGTAAGAAAACTTGCAGAGAAAAGATGTCTAACTTATGACAAGTTGAATTCTAAACTAATGTGACTTACCTTTAGTTTTTCATAGTAACTTCCACTACGTAGTGGGTTTCCTACTTCTTTAAAGCATTCACTTTTCTGTTTCATATGATTGATGATAGCATGTGTTATTTCATTGACAACTTCTGCTGCGTCTGATATTTCGTCCTTCTTAATCTTCAGTTTGTCCAGAGTTTTGGAGAGGACTGAGTCCACAGCAGCTTTTTCTGGGAGTTTTTCTGGTGATTTCTCTTTGTCAGCACATTTTTTTGCTTTTGCGATGGCCTTTGGTTTCTCTAGCGGTGTCTTTGCTGTCTCCTTCACAAATTTTGGAGGTGATTTGACCTTTCCAGCACAGGCTTTTGGCTTTGGGATCTGTACGCAAGCATCTAGGTTGTCCTTTGATGGCTCCTCTGCAAACTGTGCTCGTAATTCTGCCTTTCTACCACATGTTTTTGATTTGGCGGTCTGTGGAGAAGCCTTTGTGGCGCCCTTCGGCATCTCTGGACACATCTTCGTCACAGCCTCTGGAAATTTGTCTTGTAATTTCATATTCCCACCATCAGTTTTTGCTTTTGTGTGGTCTGTAGGTGTCCTTTTCTGCTCCTCTGTGCTGTGTTTTGTGGTCTCTTCCTTTCGGGTGCCCTGTGCAGATGGCTTCTCCTCAGTGTGTTTTTTCTTTTTCTGCTCCTTTGCTTTCTGTTCCATCGCGGTGCCACCCTGACTCTCTCCCCTATTTTCTTTCCCTGTACATCTAGGCAGAGATGCCGGTTTCATTTCCTCAGGTCTAGTTTTACCCTTGGCACACTTTTTGTCAGGACTCTTGGCCTTGCGTGGTCTCCCTCTGCCCGTCATGATGGTACTGTGAGAGGAATTAAACTGTTCCGCCAGAGTTAAACTTGCTGTAGTTCCGGTAAGGGAAGGAGAACACGCCCCTTAACTTCCTTTCCTTTCATACAGCTGTTGGGCTGTTTGAATCTATTCCTATTAAATTCTATTCTATTATTAAACCAACAGCTACATCTTGTGGACATGAGAGTGTATTATAAGAATTATCTGATGTTTATCACACTGGTCCCAAAGATTTTGAAAGTAATAGGCATCTGTTAATGCATCACTTCTTGCAGAGGTGGCAAAATTACTGATATTCTACACTCAAGCTGACTTACAGATACTCGTTTAAAAAAAGTAGAAGCCCCGATTAAAGCTCTTTACTCCTGTAAAAGTACAGGTTTTGAAATGTACTCAAATTATAAAGTAAAAAGTATCCCTCTGAAGGATACTTGTAATTCTGTGCAAAGACTATTAAACTTATTAAAGGTAGAATCAGTAGGACACATGTTGGGTTGGTAAAGTGGCCCGAGCACAGTCAAAAAAAAAGAGAGAAAATAAGAAAATCCAGGCATTAGAGTCTCCGTCTCTGTCTTTTCTCTCTTGTGTGCACTGAAAGGTTGGAATCAGTCTAATAATGTTTGGATGTTGTAGATGAAAATTGATCTTTTCTGTTAAACCATTTTTTAAGTCTGCTCTAAAATGTTTTCTCTCCTGTGTTTATGACTTTTTTTTTCCATTTATGAAAACAGGACTTTTAACATTTCTTTAACATGAACATGAGACAATTCAGAAAAACATTTTCTTCTCCTGATTTTTTTTTTTTCCTGAACCTTTTTTTGTCACATTTTCAAGATCTAAAAGGTTTTTTTTTTTTTGTTTCACAGATGGAAAATAAAATTAAGCAACAGGACAGAAATACATTTAGATTACAGTTAGCAGATGGATCGCCAGGGAAAAAAAAAAAAATCTTTACTTGCCTGTTGGGCTTCAGTAGGACCGCAAACTGCATTAAAACACAAGTAACAAGCCTGTTTTGGAAATGTAAGGAGTTGAAAGTACAGATATTTGTGTAAAAATATGTCAGAAGTATACTCAAGTATTCAAATAAAGTACAGATACCTGAGAAATATACTTAAATAAAGTATTGATTATAAAATGATCAAAGACCACAGCCAAACATTTTGGTTGAAACATGTTTAATGTTGCAAAGAGGCTCATGCCATCTTACAGTAAGGTGCAGTAGCTTATGCCAATTTAAGCTCTTCAAGTGCAAGTGCAAAGTTAGCAAAACGCCAATCAAAGTGCCTTCAGAATCAACAGCTGTCCTACTCTGAGTCCCTCGGCAAGGACACATTTCGACCGTTTGTTTTGCGAACTTTTTTTTTTTTTTTTAAAGCTGAAACACAACAAATCACTAAGTTCTACTAAACTACCACTCAGAAGAACATAGATTTAACTTCTTGCCATGGGCTCCTACAGAGCACCATGGAACAGCAAACAAACACTAAAAGCAGGACGACATGTACCATGTAAAGTGACCAGTACCTGCACTCCAGAGAGATAAAGAGGTGATAACATTTGTGGACCTCTAATTGTTCAATGTCTCAATATCAGTATCACAGAAAAGGTATTGCCATGAACCAAGTTGACAGTGTACATTTAAAACTACCTGTTTGATATAACATTGTACGTAATGGTAATCTAACCACGGAGATGGAGTCAGGAGTGCCGCCTCAAGGATCTAGATGTTTTTTCTTTCCTTCGAATGGTTTTGCGATGCATTGTGATGATTAACCAGTCTTTGATTATTACGTTGAAGTAGCCAATTGTCGGATGGAGTTGGATGACCGATGTCCTGCCCTGGGAGACCTTGGGGTCGGCAGAATAGCACAACATTCATTTGTTCCTCTGGGCCTTCTGGGCGGACTTGGTGACTTTACCGGTGGTGGAGACCTTCTTCTCCACGCCCTTGATTACACCAACAGCCACGGTCTGACGCATGTCGCGCACCGCGAAACGACCTGCAAAGGTAGATATTGTTTGTAATGCTTTCATCCGCTGTGTACGGAAGTCCTGAGGGGCGACTGAGGACATTTTCTCTGGTGATCAATTTTGTCAAGTCTGATCAGTGACAAATGGTTTTCTCTCCTGTGTTTATGACTTGAGAAGTTGTGGATGAAATAAGTTGTGCGAGGACAATCTTTCTCAGTTAATTCCTTTGTTCCTGTGTGTGAGGCTCATTGCGTTTGTTTTTGTAAAACTCATTTTGACCACAAGAGGCTGACATTTACCACTGCCTCATGATGTAAACAGGACTTAAGGCATTCACGTTTGCTTCCAGGGGAGTTTGGATTTCTCTATACACACTAAAAACAAGAAACATCTATTGTGTGTTAGCAGGTTCTGTAATATTACAGTCATGTCTTTGTTTTGGCGGGGAGTGGGTTATAATATAATAATGACTTGGATCACCAGATAAATGACAAAAAATAATCTTCACTTGCCCCTCAGGGCTTCTGCAGGTGTGACTCACAGTGGAGTCTAAAAAGTCTTTGATGGGAGAAGAAGTGTGTTCAGTAGCTGTTGAAATTTAGTCCTAGCTACACTTGAACTTACCGAGTGGAGGGTACTCAGAGAAGCTCTCAACACACATCGGCTTGCCAGGAATCATATCCACAATGGCGGCATCTCCAGACTTGAGGGATTTGGGGTTGTCCTCAAGCTTCTTGCCGGAGCGACGATCAATCTTCTCCTTGAGCTCTGCAAACTTGCAGGCGATGTGAGCCGTGTGGCAGTCGAGCACGGGAGCATAGCCGGCACTAATCTGGCCGGGGTGATTAAGGATGATCACCTACAAAGCAAAGAGACAAGGCAGATGGCATATTAATAGAAAGATTATGTCCTTCCTTTCCACAAAGACTGGACTGTTGGCTGTTTTGGTGATGATTGCTGGGATTGTCTTAATTCTGGGTGATGCCTTCAGCTCAACTGAGTCTCAAAGACAGCTTTTTGATAGGAAGCATAAAAATAGATTTTCAAACAAATATAAATCCAGACTATCAAGACTATCTGGCTCAAGAAAGGGCTGATTGTGTTGAATCACGCTGACGTTTTGTTTCTATAAATAGAACCCTTGCATTGTCTACCTGAGCAGTGAAGTTGGCAGCTTCCTGCGGTGGGTCGTTCTTGCTATCACCGGCCACATTGCCACGGCGAATGTCCTTGACCGACACGTTCTTGACGTTAAAGCCCACGTTGTCTCCAGGGAGGGCTTCAGTCAACGCCTCGTGGTGCATCTCCACAGACTTCACCTCGGTAGTCACATTGACCGGGGCAAAGGTCACGACCATGCCAGGCTTAAGTACGCCGGTCTCCACGCGGCCTACGGGCACTGTTCCAATACCTGAGAAGAGGTTCAGCACAGAGAGCATTTAGCGAAGGACATTTTGATGGTAGTCTGAATGTATATTGAAAAAAAAACTAAACTCTGACCAAGACCAAGAGGATCGAGAGCCCATTTCACAATAAGACCATCCACTATTCCCACGACACTTAATTTGATTAGTGTCTTCTAATCAGTTCAACACATGCCTCCGATCTTGTAGACATCCTGCAGGGGCAGACGCAGAGGTTTGTCTGTTGGACGGCTGGGCGGCTGGATGGCATCCAGAGCCTCCAGCAGTGTGGTCCCCGACGCATTGCCTTCTTTCCTGTTGATCTTCCATCCCTTAAACCAGGACATCTAGAGAGAAAAAGACAATGTACCATATCCAGTTCGGAGGATTTAAGGTTGGGATCACCGCAGAAAAAGAACAACTAATTGGATTGTTCTTTTTTTAGTTGCAGTAAATTTTTAGGTGAACTAATGTTGATACAAAGGACTCAGTTGGCTCATTTTTTGTGGTTTAGGCGAGATAAAAGTTTTGCAGTGGCCTCTGATGAGCCATAGCTGCACAGAGCTGGGGGGAAAAAAGGGTCCCTCAAACTCTTGACAGTCATAAGAACTGGTTAACCTTGGAGCTACAGCTTCCCATCCGTGACACCATCCATGCAAATGAATATTCAAATTCAAGCCTCCTGACATGCTCATCTTTCAAGCATTTGCATCACTCTTCTGTGTTCTCTACTTACATTGGGGCTGGGCTCCAGCATGTTGTCTCCATTCCAGCCCGAAATGGGCACAAAGGCAACGGTGTCCGGATTGTAGCCGATCTTCTTGATGTAGGTGCTCACTTCCTTCACGATTTCCTCGTAACGCTTCTGGCTGTAGTTGGGCTCGGTGGAGTCCATCTTGTTGATGCCCACAATGAGCTGCTTCACTCCCAGAGTGTAGGCCAGCAGGGCATGCTCGCGGGTCTGTCCATTCTTGGAGATACCTGCCTCGAACTCTCCCACACCAGCTGCCACAATCAGCACAGCACAGTCTGCCTGAAGATGCAAAGATCGATCATTAGTCCTGTTGGTGCACATCAGCTTTGACCATTCATTCATTTAAGGGCCAACGTTTATTGTCTAACTGTTGAAGAACAAAGCCATATTCGCATATTTTTTTACCTCGAAAAAATCTTTTCATCTGGTTTAATTTTTTCTCCTGAAAATTATTTTTCACTCAGTTTCAAATGACAAAAAATCTCTGGAACTTTTTTCTTTCCTCAACGTTTTCACCTCAAAAAAAATGAAGGAACTTTTTTCACCACCAGTTGTCATGTCATAAACATAAGACAGGAAACGGTTTAGATCAGACTTGAATCAACAGAGTTTACGATTTCTTCATTTTCCCCTCGTGGCCTCTGTGTGTTGTACTATAACTTGCAGGATAAACCGACTGCCACCTGTCTTTGTTTCTCAGAGACACAGGTGTACAAAGGACCTCACAACGTACAGCATGTAATGCACACAGAATGGCTGAGCATCCTCGTGTTACACACCTGTGAGGTCCCAGTGATCATGTTCTTGATGAAGTCCCTGTGACCCGGAGCATCGATGATCGTCACGTAGTACTTGCTGGTTTCAAACTTCCAGAGCGAGATGTCGATGGTGATGCCACGCTCCCTCTCTGCCTTCAGCTTGTCCAGAACCCAGGCGTACTTGAACGACCCCTTCCCCATCTGAGGAATAAGGAACAGTTAGATATTTATTCGTAGCTGATATGACTCTTATATCATCCTGATCTTAAAGAACAGACACAGGTAGATTCATTGGTGGCGTCTCCTCACCTCAGCGGCTTCCTTCTCAAACTTCTCGATGGTCCTCTTGTCAATGCCCCCACACTTGTAGATGAGGTGGCCGGTGGTGGTGGACTTGCCGGAGTCCACATGGCCGATCACGACGATGTTGATGTGGAGTTTCTCCTTTCCCATTGTGACTGGAGCAGACTGGAGTCAGGAAACCGTCTGCCTGCTAAAAACACAGTATTAAATTACAGTTAGAACGGGGTGCAGGTGGTTTGCAGGGTAGGAAACAAAAACCTTTCATGCTCCAGTTATTGCACGGGATTTTTGTGCGTCGTGGAGAAAAAGATGGTGGAAAAGACTCATTTGTAACCGTTTAAGAGACTGAAAAAGTTGGTAATTTAACACAGTTGAATTGAAAGGGCTTTACGAGATCACACAGATGAAGATTCACTGCAGCACCGGTGATAAACACACTAGTGGAGTGCTAATGACTCCCCAGGTGACTGGCGCAGAACAACGAAGACGTCTCTCCAGGGTCAGTCGGTGGTGTGTTTACAGGAGGTTACTCCTGACAGGCAGTGGATGTTTTCTCAAACGGTGCATCTCTGAAGATTAGGAGTCGGATCAATGGCCAGGGAACTGCGCCAAGCACAGAACCCTCCACCCCTCCTACTCTGCTCCTCCATCCATCCACACCCCTGCTCTCCTCTTTCACATCCAGCCTGCCCTCCTCTCCTCTCGTCTGCTGTCCCGACTCTGCTGTGCACCGACACATCAAAACAAGCCTCTCGTGTTTTCACCTCACCGTCCCCCCCTCCTCTTTTTTTTCTCTTTTGCTTTCACAGACTTTACTACAGCCTCAACCCGAGCCAGAATCCTCCATTTTGTCAGGTCCAATTCACTGATAGGGTAGCAGCCATTTCTCAGACACACACTGCAGTGCACTGACACAGGTTATGTGCAGAGGAGGGGGAAGAGTAAACACTGCTGTTAATCTGTTTTTGTGATAACCTTCAGTGGAACAATCTGCACAGGCACAACAAAGTCCCCTTTTTAGATCATCCAGGTGAGCGAGGATTCATTTGATCCGGGTCTGGTTTCCTCCAGGTGGAAAAGCCCTGTAGTTTAATCCAACTGTAACATGAATCCCCACTTGATCTTGGCCAGACTCGCTCAGGTGAACTCTGTGCCAGGACAGACAAACATCTACATGCGCGAATTTGTCTCATCCCCTCATCTGCTGTGGGTATAAGGTGACGACAGCTGCCGCAGTGCGCTCGAAAAGTGCGAAACCAGATGAAACTGCGCACAGTGAGGAGGAGAGACCCAAAAACAACAACTGCTTTACATCAAATGTTTGATGGATTTAAGTGAATGTCAACCCCTCCGCCATGATGCGCATTAACCACCCGCCGCCTGCATCACAACAATATTCCCAAAACGCAGCTCGGAGTCTGAGGCGCTCTGAGGACAAACTCAACTTATCCTCCTGAAAGCATCCAAAACAAGACCCACCTCGACGCAAAACCATGTTCAGTGTCGTACCTGAGGGCTGCCCGGGTGTCAGGTTAGGAGCAGGACCGGAGAGGAGAGACGCTGATCCGGTTTTAGCGCACAGGACAGGAGGAGTGAGAGGGAGGAGGGAGGGGGGTGTTACGTAATTGCGCGCCGCCGCTGCTGCTCAGCATCACAAGCAGGGACCAGGGGAAGTTACCCTGCTGCATCCATTATCGGACACGACCACGTTTTGTTTATTTACACGCAAAATCACAACAGACGGCCCCGCAGGCAGCGCAGTCAGCGTTTCTACCTGTTTTCTGTCGTTCCCGGCTGTTGTACATGCAGCAGTCGGCACTGTAGAAAAAGTATCAGAGGAGTAAAATCACAAAAAGCTGCAGGATTATGGTGTCATGATGTGAGCTGGGTGATGCAGAGACACTCTTCGCTGTCCCGGTTTACATCTGGTGCTGGTCGTGTGAGCTGCGCGCAGCAGGTGCAGCGCTCACCTTTCCAGACGCTCCCTAGCTGGATTAGAAGTAACCACGGTGCCCTCACCTGGTTTCTGCGCCCGTCTGCAGCCCGTCTGCTCATTATCACACGAAGAAGAAACAGCAGGAAGGCAAACAGGAGGAGAGAGTGATCCTGGTAACCTTCTGACATTGTGGACTTTTTTTTTAATCCTAGGGATATTTTTTATGAAAATAGGGCCACTGACGTTTAAAGCCACAGTGAAGTATGCAGACGTCATCATATATGTATCAATATTTTATTTTATCTGCATCAATTATAATCTTTTTGTTTTGTTTTGTGGACATGATTTGGTACAGGAACTGTCTGTGACAACTCGCATCTGTTTTGCTCCGGATCAACCAATATATTTTTTAAATTATTTATTTATTCATTCTTTGCATATCTGCCAATATCTTGGTTTTTTTTAGGCAGACTGATAACTGATATTTAAAACCAACAATTTGCAATAAAAATAAACATCTTCATGTCAGAATTAACAATAAGCAATAATGGAATGTAACCAACTACATTTTGGTCAGGTACGTACAATTTTGAGACTCTTTACTTGAGTATTTACATCTTCTGCTACTTTATACTTCATTTTGGGGAAAATGATTACAGATTATTCTGCATCACAGCTGAAGTAGCATGTTTTTGAATTACTCTACTGAAGAAAGAAAATAATGATGGGAAAATCAGAAAATGTTGACATTTGTAAATTTAGTGGCAGAGAACTACTTTTGTTAATTAAGTACATTTAATATCAGATCCTTTCAGACTCAAGTATTAGTATTGGTAACTTTCACTTCTGTCAAATTCATATTTTAACACAACATATTTACTTTTACTTAAGTATGACTTTTGATTACTTTTGACAATACTGCTAATTACTTTGCAGATTTTTGCTATTTCTTGTGACTGTAACAAAGTGTGGGTGAGATCAGAGTGGGGACTAAAGGAAAGACCAAAGTTGTACATGTTTCAGGAATCTGACACAAAAACACCAAAACTGATCATCAGAATATCGGCTCCTATAATCAACAAGGCAGATAAGGCTAGAGGCTAGTAGAGCTACTCTTGCACATGATGATATGGTATGAATAATGTTTAAAAGGTGATGCATCGACCAGGTTGACATCAAAATGTTGGTTAATTTGATATTCAGACTTTGATTAAAGACGTAAAACAGGACGCAAGTAAAGCTAATAGTTCCTGTAGTGAGCTGAAAGCTGTGAAGTGAAATAATAACGCAACACAATGTCACATTTGAGCATAGCTGTATATGAGGAAGTATTTACAATTCATGACAGTGATTTAAGACATTATCAGGAATGTTTCCAGGTTGGAAATGTACGATGATTACCCTCTAAGTACAGTTTGTATTTATTTACAAGAATCATATAAAAATCCCTTTTCTTCTGTTGACACTATTGTAACAGTGAGATGATACAAAGCAGTGACGGAATCAACTCTTTATGAAAAGAATCAATCTGCTACCCCGAACTGTCCTGAACCCTTTTACACTAATGTCATAAGGCACAAGTGCATCACATCTTAAGCTGTGATGATGGTGCTAATTGTTGACAGAAGTTACACCGAAGACAAAATGTTTTCCTTATGGCTTAAATTTGATTCAGTCGTGTTATACAAAGGGACAAGTTACATACAGCATCATATACCTGTGGACTAGTAGAGCGCAAACAGAATATATTTAAATCAGCTGGTCACATTGATGGAAAGCTAAGCCATGGCGACATTGTACATCTTGACTTGTTAAACGTGCAATTTCAAAAGCATTTCCGGTGCAAGACTTAAAAATTGAGGACACAGAACCTCAACGTGGTGGATCGATCAATCAAACTATAAAAAGTAAACAAACATCCTTTTTCAAATCCTTGTGAGACAAAAGATACCTGAGAATTAACACAAAAAGAACGAGGCTGCGTCCACCAGGAGCCGCCTTCTTCACCGTCATTAGAATGGGGCCAACAGCTAAGCATCTTCTTAGTGTTACAGATCGACAGTATCATGACCCGTACGTATTGTATTAAAGAGGGGCCTGGTGGACAGAACCAGAAAATATGACACCTATTTTTTTTACATTTAAAATCCCTTAATAGCATCAAATGACAAGTACACACATACATATATATATATATATATATATATATATATATATATATATATATATATATATATATATATATATATATATATATATATAAAAAAGGGTCAATCTGTCTCTTCACACCACATGAAGGACACAAAGCATTAAAATCATTTTAAGGACTATTCATTATAAGGCAGTTCCCAAACAAGTGTTTGTGCGTGAAGTGCAGTAGCAACGATCTCTCAAAAAAGACGTCATCAAATGTGTTTGTGTAGTTTGGAATGACGTGTTTGTTACAAACAGACTTAAAACACTGATTGACAATTGTGTTATGCCAAACTGTACATACACAAGTGAAAAAAGAAGAGTGTCCTTCTCATCTTTCTTAAGAGTGTAGACTTCACTACAGCAATCAAACTCCGGGGGGTTTACAGTGGAGATCTCGGGTAAAGATCTCTGATTGCTCTGGAGGCAGAAATACAGACTGAGCCCAGCAAGTCAGTGCCAATCCTGAACATTAAAGAAATTACATGGGCTGATTTATCTCCCATAGCTTATTTACCACAGACTCATAAGGCTTGACAGTCAGTCAGGTTTATATAGCTTGTAGCTATCTTAGCTAACTTAGCAGCTAGCTGTCCCTTCAGGTTTTAACAAACCACACTAGCTAGCCTGCAGGTATTTAACAAACTGGCTACATGACATCATCTGCTGATACTTCCAGGGGATGTTTACACTGCTTATTTGCTTTACTCAATAGTCTTTCTACCTCCAAGAAATATACACCTCACTAAAATGTAAATCTTCATTGCTGTGACTGCAGGTTTCTCTGTAAACAGACTTGAGTCCTGACAGTCACAGTAAAGAACATCGTTGATGGTATTATGGCTGTTACTGTTAGTGAGCCCTGCTTTGACAACTATCAAGCACAGCTGGTACATTTCTCTCTGGCACTACTCGTTAAATAAACCCACAATAGGGACGTGGAAATTTGATGATTCAGATTCGTCAGGTGGGTAAGATTGGTACTTTTTTCCGGTTTCAGTCTCCATGAGAGTAGGTCGACTGGACAGCCCAGGGCTGCACCGTGCCTCGGCCAAACACAGTATAGACCAATGCTCCGAACAAGTTGATGGCAGCAGCGATGTAGAAAACAGTCTGCCACTCTTCTATGGTGTTCTAGAAGACAGTCAGCACAGGTTGAAATGAGTACAATAACATGTACTTTGGCACGCTCGTGTATCTTGTGCATTCTGTCAAACATTCACATAATAAACTCCATGGTGCGCTGGTAGTCCTACAACTTCCTTTAGACAAAGGACATTTAAAGGTTTGGTTCACTCTGGGTATGACTGTGTTCATTTTAAACATCTATTGATGCCCCCTGGTGGCCAGATGTTAACATGCTAATCCTTTACTTACTAAACCACTTAATCAGGAAATGGTGCATCAAGCCAAAGTAAGTATACCATCTGTTTAGTGAGGGACACGTGGAGGTTAGGGCACTCACAGTGACCTCTGTTACTATGTAAGCAGCAGCATATTACATAGTGAAAACAATGAAAACATTTATCTGCTCACTGTGGCTGACATGAGTAATTATGAAATTTTGTCTGAAGTCTCGTTTGCTCTGTTCAGTTTTTAAGGAATTAACCAATCTGACTGGCTGAATGTAAAGTGTGATTGTTGTAAAAAGAGTTTCTTACATTACTGGTGAGTGCTCTTGCTATAACTGGTCCCACCATGCCAGGAATGGTGGCAAAGGTGTTGGTGATTCCCAGGAGAATACCGGCATACCTGCAAACACAAGCACATTGATTGTTAGAAGTTCAGTCATGACCTGCTAAACCCACAACAGTGGTGAGTGCTGCTACTTAACAGCTCACCACTTCACAGCTTTCACTCGGATTAACTTCATTGTTTGCTGTCAAAAAATATTGTTCCATCGGTGCATATTAATTCTAAATATTTGAGACAGTTTCAGAACTCATTTTCTGCAGTATTGATTCAGTGGTACCTGATGTGCTTTCTCACTCTCGCCTCTCTATTCTAAATTTAACGTTTCTAAAGAAAGTGTGATAATTCATGTTTACCGATTCTTCTCTGCTCCCAGTTAACAAAAGAAAAGTTGTATTCTCTCCTTGTTAAATGTATCTTTTAATAAAAATCGAAACTCAAACACTCTCAATGTTGCTTCAAATCGTCCCCTGTGGTTTAAAATAACTACCTTTCAAGGGATTATAACACAAATTTATATCTGTAGGAGGTCCTTCATCTCTGTAGAATAGTGTATCAGATAGCTCCCAGTACTGTCTGCATACATTCATACAGACAAACAAACATTGGAAGAAATTGGTAACTCTTACGATGGGGCGATGTCCAGATGGTTGATGTTGAAGCCAGACGCAGACACTCCGCCGAGAGAAGAGGAGATGGTGAGGAACGTCACAGCCAAGGTGTAGTTACAGCCTGTATAACCTACTGCCACCAGGAACACCGCCGGCCCGATCATACCTACAGAAACAACACAGTTAGGTTGAAAACATCCTCAGAAGTAGTCAACATTACTAGATGACCCAAGTCAAGATTCTAGTTGTTGTGTTGTGTGATATTGATACTTCTTACCAACGAGAGAGAAGGCCTTTCTGACATTCACAGTGGGGTAGAGGCAGGTTTCACGCAGGTAATCAGCGAGCTGGCCACTCCCCACAGCGACCACAGCGCAGCCCATGTAAGGAAGAGATGACAGCCACCCGTTCTAACGTGGACAGAAGAAAACAAAACATGATACATACTTTTCATACGCATATCATCTGAGAACAGAAATTATTTTTGACTTGACTCTGATGTAGTGTTGGTTTCCTGAATTGATTTGATTCTGAGATCCTGACTCAATTAAAGTCAACATCGATTTGGTTAGGCATATTTCAGTTACAATACGAATTTTGCTTTGATAGGAAAGAAATACATATACATAGATAAACTAATGCTGTAAATTCTAAGGACTCCCCTAACCTGGAACATTATTTAAAATATTAATGTTTCCATTAAGAATAAAATCATATAGCTTCAGGGATTTGTAGTTTAAATCTGCCTGTGGAACAAGTAAATGAAAATTTGCAGCGATTTTAATGACATTTTCCACTAACAACCTTTTAGGCCATTTGAATGTAGATAATGAGTTTATGAAATGCAAACGTAGATTTTAAATTTTAATGTTCTCACCTGCTGTATGCTGAATCCTAGCACGTCATTCATGTAGGTGGGCAGCAGGGTGAGGAGGGTGTAGAAGGTCCAGTTGTAGGAGAAATGAGCCACGACGATGGCCCACAGCGGTCTGGACGTCACTATGGCTCCCCAGGGAATGTGACCTGCTGAACTGGACAGCTGGGAAACACAAGAGATGTGAAAAACAGAGAATGGATTGATTAGGAAGTTCATGATTAAAAACTGGTAATCTTAAATACAGGATACACACTACAGGATGTTTTATTCTTCATGTCTTGCCAGTCGATACCAAGCTCTCCTCTGTGTCTAGTGTGTTAGTTTTTTCTCCCCCTGCTGGACAGATAAATTACAATTTCCTTTTTCTATTTCAAGTTCTTTTTTCTTCTTCCTGATTTAAAAACGTATGGTTGCTGTAGAGTGCACTAAATTCAAGGAAGGACAAAGATACCACTTTTCAGTTCCCAGTAGAGATGATGAATCATGTATTAAGAGATCACCGTTATATTAACACATACAATAGGCAGGTCAGCTTTCCTTCTAAATGTCAGAATAAACTGCAGTGTAATGGTGGTTGGTGTAGCCTAACAGCTGAGTGAGACAGATAAGAGAAAATGATTCTGCAATACACCAAACGGATGTAACATTGATATCTGATAACTGATACTTGAGCGGAAATTCCAGCAAACACTCTACTGCTACTGTCTTAGCAAGAAGGTAAAGAACAAGTAAATCATATAGTGTGTCAAGGTGATGATTAGGGACAGCGCGTGTCAATTACACTACATGCTATAAGACCTCTTTTTTATGTTATTCATTATCATATACTCACATTTCATACAATGACTCATCTGTATATTTTGTGTTATATTTAAGTGTTTCATATTTTTTAAGTTTTTAACTGGAGGAAACTGCACTGAAGATTTTTTCTGGAATTATTAATTGTGACTTATTCTCTGGTTACATATTCAGGACAGTTGTCAAGTCTAGATCTACTTTATTCAACCGAGTGGTGCCGGAGCAATCAAATAAACCCTTTCCATAAACGTATGAAACCTCTCTGTTGTGTTTTTATTCTACATGTAATCTGTTTTCTGGCATTACCTCGTTCTTTAGTGATGAAGTGATGTATAATCTTTCCCGCTCTGATATCCGAGGGTGAGTGTTTGGACTGTCGAAGACGAGAAATGTCCACAAGACGAACCACACCAGGCCAACAGCACCTGGACACACAAACAAGCAAGTGAGCTGTCATTTTATCACACATTAACAGCTGTGGCCTATGCTGTATCCAACATGACCTTTGTCACATTTAGGATCGTAAGCAGTCAGGAGATCTGTGTCTTTAGATGCATAGGTAATGAGGATGTCATTAAAACAAGGGTCAGTTTCCTGAAACTGAACTAGGTTTGCGGCAAATCATTATCTTTTTCCCTGTATCCACTGAGAATGAGAGCCAACAAGTAAATAAGTTAGACAGTCTGCAGTGGCTCCACGTGTAAGCACGTTTTCTTATTGAGAATGCAAAATCATCATTTCCACAGAGCAAAGAGGAACAAAGGAACAGACATTGGAAACAGCTTGTCTGACGCTTCAAACACAGAAAAATAACTCTGACTAATCAATGAGGCCACTTGAGGTCAGAGAGAAAAGCTTCTACAAGCGTAATTGGCAGTGACTTCATTATTAATAATGTTATGTGCATTAGACAAGATGAGACTTTATCTGTAATGTTGTATGGTTGATCTTTAAGCACAGGGTTCTATGATATGAAGTGTCCATAACTTGTTCATGATAAGAACACGTGGTAATGAATAAAAGTAACCACTTCCCAAACCCTCCACCAGTGACACTGCAGGTGTATTACCAAATACATAGAAGACGTAGGTCCAGTCCAGGTAGAAGCAGATTTCACCAGAAAGAGGCAGAGATATGACCGTCCCTAGCTGGGCTCCTAGGAGAGAAGAGAAAAGACAAACATTTACATCCTACAATGCACAGAATGTAAATACTGAATGATGAATACACAGAAAGACACAAGTCACCAACAATAATGTGATGGATTATTTATCAGTTTGTGGTTGATTGATTAATTAATGAACTGTTAAAATAGAAACTTAACTGACTCAAGGAAGTAATTCAAAAAGCTACAGTTTCCACTGTTTCCTTTGTGCTGACATTGAACCTCCTACGTCTTTGTGTCTTTGATAGAAATTGATAACATTTTATTGATACTAATACTACTATTATCAATTCTGCTTATTGGAACGATTCTTTATCTAATGCATTATTGATTCCTGATCAATTTTCCGTGTCAAAGAAGGCGGGCCTGCCCAGGCTTTCAGCATCAACAGAAATGTCTGAACAAACAATAGAAAAAAGGCAGCATGTGAAGCCCCACTGTGTACACTGTAATCAGTTTGTCTCCCATCCTCACCTAAGCTTGCCTGCAGGGCACCAAGTCAGAATATTTAACAGACACATTTTTTTTTCTAAAATGCATCTAATTTATGTCATTCCTGGAATTTAAGTCCATTGTGCATAGAAAGATGTGAAAGCATATCGCTGGTGTTTCTGTCCTTATTTAAAATGATCATTTTACAGACATTCCAGCTAGCACCTTTGCCATCTTTCTTCATGAAATAAAGCAATGCTTTGGAATGTTTCTTTCTCTCTGCCATGTATTCATGTTACATGGTTTTTGCAGCACAGACACAAGTCAGAAAACCATGCAAGCACTGATAAAAGCAACTGATAAGCTTGGAAGCATACAATTCCATTGGATCAGGCAATTTGTTCTACACTGGAACTGGTTCTTGATTCCCAACCCTGCTTACCAATGTAGGATATTGTGAGCAGGCGGCTCCTCTCCAGCGGTGGGGCCCATGCTGCCCACATGGCATACATTGCAGGGAATGTAACACCCTGAAGACAAACACAACAAAAACATCAACAGGAGTGTAGTTTGGCTGGCTGTCTCTATTTATTATTATTATCATTATTAATGAAAATGTTATACTTGGCTGCAGAGTGTAAATTATTTCAACTCCATCATGTCAGAATTTGTCAAACTGATCCTCTACCTCTCCTATTCCTTCCAGCACCCTGACAGCTATGAGGTAGGTTGCACCCAGGTCAGCAGCCACGGGGGTGAGCAGTGTGAAAATTACAGTGCCCAAGATTCCGAAGCCCAGCAGCCACTTGGGTCCATAGCGGCTGGCCAGGTAGCCCCCAGGAATCTGTGTCATGATGTAGCCATAAAAGAAGGAGCCCAAGATCCAACCCTGGGTCTCTGAGTTCCAGTCGTACACACTGGCCTGTGCAGGGGCGGATTGAGGACAATATCAGGAATCATACCAGATGAAATACATAGAATATTGTCTGTGTACCGATGCACCTGTGTACTTGGTTTCATTAGTCAGTCTGTCAGGCTATGATTTCTCTTTACCGTTATGTTCCTCCTTATACAATTTTCTTTACTTGAAAGATCTTAAATCCACCTCTTTCATGAAGTGTAGAGGCATAACCAAAGTTACCACACACATACAGGAGGTACACACCTAAGAGAAGTGAGTACAGCAAAGATGTAGGTTGTGGATTATGTTTTCGTCATCGCTCACCGTGTGGTTGTGTTTGGGCCGCTGAGGGTTGGCATGAGCTGGACACACTGAGCTGCTGTGGTTGGTGCTGGCCTGGTGGGTGGTGTTAAGCATGTCCACCATCGCCACACTGAGGTTCACTCGCAGGGAGTAGACCACAAAGAAGCCAAAGGATGAAAGGACTGCCAGGCCATAGCGTGATGAACAGCATGCTGGAGCTACAGGGTGAAGGAGAGAGAAGAAAAAGCAATTAGATGAGTGTGTGTGCCTTATTTTCATAACTAAACATGGGTGTGTTTTGTGTAATCAGTCTCTGGATTTTGCATAAGGTCCAACTACTTGCAGTTATAACTGTCACTGTGTAGACCATGGCTCCTGTACTAAAAATTGTGTAGAACAATCTTGCTTAACCTTTACATAAAACACAGTGGCAATAAACTCCAGTGTTCTTATCTGGCAGGTTACCATGCGTACATAAAAAACAATCATTTGAGGCTTGTATAAGTCATGTTTAAACAAGGCTAAATTGCCCTGCTGGATCCTGCAGCACAACTTCACACAAATAGACACTCTTTCCTCGAGTTGCAACTTTCATGTACAGACTACAGATTCATTTTAAACTGGTATTTTCATCGATCTGACTCCAGGTATGTCAGCGTGACATGATGGACAGCCCTGTCTTATGAGCTCAGGGTCCATAAACTTGTTATCCAGGCTTATAAATACTGGACTGGTATAGAAAAAAACAGTTAAAAGCCTTTCTGGTCTGATTTAATTTGGGTGACAGAATCCCGAACCCCTCAAAGCAGAGCCATCTGTAAATGTAGCTGATTCGATCACTGTCAGGATCAACTTGAGTTGTAAGTATTGGCAGATGCAAAGTAGTTGGACACAATAATGTGAACACCTAGAAAGAATACCGTGACCCAATAAAACCTCTCCAAGTTCATTAAAGCAATATTAGCGCAATCAAGCTAACTTAAAGGGGAACTATGTGGTTTTGGAGAAGAAATCCAGACGCAGAATTTTTTTTTCCCATAAGTGAATAAGTAAGCTGTTCTCAGAGGGAAAAAAACAGGATGAAATTGTGTTTTCCTTAAAAGTCAATGTGTTTACTTAGGCATTTAAAAAAAATCTGTCAATGAAAATGTTTCTCTTCTGCTTACGATCTCTTCCCCCAAACTACAAATTACACCTTGAATGCTAAATGTAAATCACCCTCGCTGATGATTTCCTCGCTGAGTAAACGAAATACTGTCAACCTTTTAAAAAAGAAAACAGAAGTAAGAGGATGTTGTTTTCTCGTTTCTAGCCAATAAAACAGCGAAACACACCGCAGCTCTGAGACATAATGGACACGTTACCTGACATGAACCCCTCGTACAGACCCCGTTATTGTTAGCGAGCTAACTGTTAAGCTAGCTGCAGGTATGTTTCTTTCACCTCTCTGGGGTTTGTCTTCGTGTCCTCGGTGAAGGAGCGGCGTCTCCTGCTCGTCCCCGTCCGTGTCCGACCCGTACCGCTCCATTTTCAGTCAGTGGTTGACTACTGCATCACGGACTAAACCAAACAAGGCGACGACAACAACAACAACAACAACAGCAGCTGAGGCAGCAGCTACATGAACAGCAGACACTTGACGGACTGGCCCTTCCGTTCAGCTGAGCTCAGCGTCACGCCACACAAGCTAACGGCCGTCACGTGACGAGTAGCACCGGACCGGAAGTAAGGAAACACAACGTAAGCTAACAGCCGTGAATTTATTTATTTCTGATTATTTAAGTATGCTGCTTGTAAATATTATGAGGTGTGTTCAACAATGATTAATTATTTTTTGTTTTTAAAAAAGCTTTCCTTTTTTAACTGCCTGAACCGGAAGTAAGGAGCGCTGAAGTCCCACCCCTTCCGGTCGTTGTTTCCTTGATGTAAACAACATTTGCTCTCAATGTGATTGGGATGGGAAAACATGTTTCTACCGTTGTTTCCATAGTACTGTCTTTTGCTCTTATTACAGCAATACCTTGGAAATGCTTGGAAAAGATGCCACTCTAGCAAAGATTGATGTTTTTTAAATCCAACGTCTCCCCAGATGAAATTAATCTAATTATTATTTTAGCAAAATACAACATTCACAAAATGAAATGGCTTGAAAAATTGCCTTTCTGTCACACATTTAAAGTTACTGATTTGAAATTAGATATGACTAACAATAATAATAATAATAATAAAAACTCTTGTAAAGGCAACTAGAAATCACTGATTTCTAATTATGTTTTGTCCACCTTCTTCATACAGGAGCAAGAGAGCATTTCTCTGAAACGCTGTGTACAGCTGTGAACAACTAAGGAAAGAGTTCTGACCTTTTTTCTTTCCCAGCATGATCCTCGTAGTTCTTGTTTCCATCTAATCATATTAGATTCAGATGAAGAACCATAGACACAACAACGTGCTCATTATGTTCCTGTTTTCTGCTGTAACTCCTGTGGTAGGAAAACACATGTAGCACAAAAGGGCAACTTAACTCAAGACAAGGCCGGAGGAACAGCAAATCATGAGGGGTATGCTTACGTTTTTACAGCTTTAATCTACTCTGAAATACAGAGGCCATATACTCCAATGAGCCAGAGGTTTCTTGTTGGTCTGGTACTATCAGAGTCCTGTGTAGAAAAAGGGCATGGAGTACTGATCCCTTACAATCAAGATCATGTTAATTAAACCTATCTGGTTGCCATGATAACAGTATGTAATGGATAATGCCTGACAAGGTGTCCAGTATTAGGAATCAATGGACAACGTTTAAAGCTTTAATACGCGTTTAGAACCTTGATAGTTACTTGAAATTGAAAATAACTTTATTATCAGAACCCAATAAAGAAATCACACACATTTTGTACTTGTACAGGGATGAATGGACAGTACACCCTCCCTGCACACACTCAGATGTAACCACAGAATCAGCTGATTATGTGGAAATGATTTATTTTTTTGGTGAAGTTAGGAGCTGCTCAGCTGTTTGTCTCTGGGCTTTATTTTCTTGACCACAGACAAAGGGGAAGCCAAAACAGAGATCCTCCTACTGTGGATGAAAGTACAGAGACAGACAGAACAGATACAGGGAGGTAATGATGTGGACAGAGAGACAGACAGATACAGCGAGGTAAAGAGGTGGACACAGAGACAAACATGTTTCTGTCAGCCATGATGCAAGAGGTCACCACACTGACGATCAGGATAAGATATGAAGGCACACGTGGGCGACGTCACTATTTCCGAGACAATATCCCATGATCTGAAGTTTAGAATTGATTTACAGTGGTTAAGAATAGTATTACACAACAATCCTGAGTGAACTATGACAACCTGCACATTTTATGTCTTTTCTGTTCTCTGCTGTAACTCCTGTGGTAACGGCAAGTCAACACAAGACAAGGCCGGAGGACCAGCAAATCGTGAGGGGTAAACTTGACTTTTACAGCTTTTTTCTCCTGTATCTGAAATACAGAGGCAGTATAGTCCATTGATACTCCTTTTTATATCTTTCTAAAAGCAATTTGGCATGTTTGTTTGGGAAAAGCTTAGCAAAGTGTCTTCTATGGCTGACCTTGACCTCAGATGTTATTTTTCATTTGGGTTAAAGAGAAAATGAAAAAAATATTACAGGGTATTACCCGGGGATATGTCTACACACCTTAAATAACGACATTGAAATCTAAAATGTGCAATCAAAGCTACAGATCACTGTGAAGAAGTTGATTTTGTGCCCCCAGCCTTTAAACTCCACACGCGCATATTTTGTCAGCTTGAAACTTGAAGTCTTCAGCCCCAAACTGATGCTTACATCACATGAAAACATTTATCTGTTTTTGTTTTTGCTCCCGCTGGAGCTTTATAATTTTTTCAAATAGTCAGTAGTCTTCAAGACCTGTAAACAGACATTGAGCTATAAAATCTGTGAAGTTGTCCTTTAAATCTTCAGGTATTTGATACTAAAGGAAGGATTTTCTATCACTTGAAAACTTCTCTGATCTCTCTGCTTATACCAGCAAAGGTCCAGATAAGTCTGTGTAGGATGAAAGTGGTTGCTTGTAGTAATGAACCCACAGTGAATAATCACTTCCTCTCAGCTCTATAGATCCTTACATGGTCTTTCAGCTCATACACACTTTACTATTTCAGTTCACTTCTCTCATCATTTCCAGCCCCAGCAACTAGTATCTACATGGTAAACAGTGGATCATCAAGCAGCCAAAGATATTCTTCTCAGGATTTGGAGCTAAAAAAATAATAACAGTACTAGAGTTACTATAATCATGTCGCTGTAAAGACAACTCCAAATCGATTAATAACATTGATTTATGTCTGCTGGATACATGAGTAAGTCCACTAACTTGTTATACACTGTAACATTATGAAGTCATAATATCTTTGAGTTGTGTCTACAGCTTGTTGCGTCGCTCACAAGAATCGGGTAAAGGAGTGGAATCGATTTTAAAAAATGAACAAACAAAGAAAAAATAACACAAGAGATGCATCATAAATATTGGACTACTCCGGCCTGAAATTGGAAAAGTCATCGAATATGTATAAGTACTGGTGAAATTCAAGATGATAAATAGAGCTGATTATACTGTCATTTAGCAGATGCTTTTGTCCAAAGCGACTTACAGTAATTCACACACACATTCACACACTGATGGCAGTGGCTGCCATGCAAGGTGCCGACCATCACATCAGGAGCAGTTTGGGGTTCAGTATCTTGCCAAAAGGCACTTCGACATGCAGACCAGGGGAATCAAACCAGGCAACCTTCTGATGACAAGAAGCTGGCTCTGCCCCTGTGCCATAACCGCCTACTTACACTTAAAAAACGTAGCGTCTACAGATACAGCAGATGGTGGTACACAACTTTAAATTTGGTTTGTGATCTGGAAAAAAAAGAAGAAAAATAAGATTTAATTCAAGTTATAACTTATTTTTAGAATACAAAATGTGAAACTCTTAGTTAATGTATCAATATCGGAAAAAAAAAATCCATACCATGCACCCTTAGAATAAACACATGAATATCAACACACACTCTTGAACCTATCTAGACTTGATTCAGCAGCAACAAAAAGTATTTCTCCACTTCATTGGAACTGACCTACTGGTAAATCCACTTCAGAAAACCACAATTTGCCAGTTGCACATTCACCCACAGCCTTAACTGGCTTCTGCATATCCAGCTTACACTGACCAGTGCTGTTGTGTAAATCATCCTGTTTAACAGCCAGTCACGCCTCTTTAAATCTAATGAGTTAGCTACGGCGAGTGACTGTACCATGAACAAATGTCTCCCTCTCTCCTCCTTATCTGTCCCTTCAGTCCTTTTCGCTCTCTGAAAACAAGGACCTCGTTGTGCCAAAGCGAAATCATAGGACTCACATGCTTTGGAGCAGAGAGAGTGAGAGATCACAGTGAAGGATAGGGTTGGTCAGAAGCAAAGAACAAGACAGGGGAGCCGACTGAAGTCATCTCGAGCTGGATAAGGACTTCAGAAGTGGACTAGACTGGACCAGACTGGAAAGGATACCTGAACATGGAGAATGGCAAAACGGAGAGAGAGGAACAGACGGAAGGAGTGCCAGAAGGTAAAACATGTGTCAAAAGACTTGAGCTGCAACTTTTTGACCTCTTGGAGGAAAAGGTTCTGGTTTGTACTACAGTACAGTTGTGATAATTGTGTAATTGGATCTGTTTGTTAATTGTGTCTTTCAGTAATCAATGAAATGCAGAGCTGCTGATTGTTCAGTTTGTCCAAGATGTTTAATTTACAACAATACAAAAAAAGAGAAAAATTTGCAAATCTTCACAATGACTGAGGTTCAAATTCGCTTTTCCCAGAAGAAGAGTCAAACTTGTGTTTAACATAAATGTACCACATACGCTGCAGTGATCCTATGAAAAATGATTTAGTAGGTTTTCTTGAATGGCTGGAGGTGATTTGAAATGTACATGTGACAGGTTTTGACCAACAAAGGTTAATTGGTTTGAATGATGTTGAGCAGAGGATCATCTTTGATCTCCCTCCTGTAGTTCTTTCTTGGTGCTGTTTTTTTGTCAAAGCTTGAGGTCACTCTGGGACAGTAAAACTTAATAAAAACTCCTTGACAACAACTTTTTCTGGCCTGTAACAACTGAGGCCAGCTGCATAAAGCCAAGCTGTCAGAGCAAATCTGTCCTGCAGACAGACAGCCTGTTGTTGGACACTGCATTTTCCTTCTTTTGCACTTTTCACAGTTAAAAAGTTTTACGCAGCACAGATGTAGCTCATTGTGCTCGCAGGTCAATTATGCAAAGTGATACATGTACGTATTTCAGATGACCCTCAGCGGTGTTGACAGCAGAGTTGAGCTGTGGCATTTCCACAAACAAACAGAAGCATTGTGCTTTTGTACAGCCAGTTATCTGTCTCCATTAAATGGAAAAGTCCATCATGAATCTGAATTTCTTTCTGCAGCACTTTTCTCCAGCAGTCATTTTGTAAACATGAAAAACAGTCCTTCAAAACTCTCAGTAGAAATGAATATGTGATTCCATCGGGACTCTCTTATGGGAGCTGCTCCATTTTTTTAAAGAATAATAATTACATACATACAGTCACATGAAAACTGACATATACAGATTTAAAGGACAAAAAAAAATAATAATCTCGCCCACTTGAATACCAAGTCTCCTCTGATTGGTCAGCTCACACACGCAGGAGTCAGCACCGCTAACAACAACAGAGCAGCTGTGCTAAATCAATTATTTTGTACGAGACTAGCCCCAAGGCATAAATCACACAAATGTGCGACATGGTGACGTATAGAGTGATGTCATGAAGTCAAGGAATTAAAGACGAGACTACTCACGAGGTTTTTCAGGAGTTTCCAGTGGGAGACAGGAGCCTCTGTTGGTGTGAACAAGATGTTTTACATGCACAGGAACATCTAACAAACACTCAAGGAAAAGGAAAACATGTCTCATCTGACACAGACACAGCCTCCGTCACAAAGACGCATCACTCGAGTAACAGTCAGTCAATGTCTTATACTCTAATATCGATCATATTCACATGGCGGCCATTTTCCTCACATCGTGCTCGGGGCGGGCAGCTTCTATGTAGACGTAAGTCCTCTTAATGTAGGTAAACTGACACAGTGTTGTAATTTTTACCGTTTCCTGATTGAAATGAAACAAAATTGATGGTGAAAATTCAGAGGGACATCTTTTTGTATTTCAAAGTAAAACAAAGTGTTAGCTCTGGTTAGACAACAGCTAACGTGAAACACAGTGGATGTAGTCAAACGGTGATATTAGCTAGGAACTGTTTGAATGCTAACATTAGCTAATGGGTTCATCAGATATGTTCCTCCAGATTTCACTGTCCATCATCTTTTGAAATTAAATGATAACAGTTTGTTAGTTACGATTTTAAGACTTGGCCTCTATGTGAATTTCGCACTCCAGAGAGAAAAGTTTCATGTAATTGTTAATATGATTCGCAGTGTTTTAGGTGTATGATCCTTGAAATGAGACCAAGAGTCTGTGAAAGATGCTCCTGCGTACATCCTTCAGAGTGCATAGCATCAACTCCACATTGTTTAATATGAGAAATAGATGAGCAAGCGAATACATGGAAGATTGATAATGACAGAAAGGGGTTTTCTTGTGACAACAGTGAGCCTCATTGTTCTTATGACATCCAAGGAATATTGAATTACATTTTCTCCGGTTTAATCTTTAAACATGTTATCCAAGGCCATCATTCCACGCCTGTTTATGAACATATTAACAACTACAACTAACGGATCCTAACTGGGTTTTTCTTTTTTTAGACAGAGAAGAAAATGTGGAGGAGGCTAATCTAGAGATTGCTCAGGTAATCAAGTTTTCTTCTTTTCCACACAACTAAGTAACCTTTTTGACTTCATATGGGGTCAAGTTTAAACTTAAATTTGCTGATGTCATTATTTTGGACGCTGATATTTCCTCTCTCATCATTCAAGCTTTCCCTCCATCGGTTGGGTTACTGTGCTCTCACGCTGCTATTAACCTCCTGCTAGCCAACATTTACTTTTCAATTTTTCACGGGAAACTCTTCACCTCATGATATGAGAATGTTCTTTTTAGGATCCCAAGCAAACATTAGGGTCATAAGTCACAGACAGGTCAAGAGTCAATCTAGTCCTGTGAGGGTGTCTAATTCTCCTTAGACGTTTTTTGACAGAAGAGTAGAAACGCTATACTGTAGTTCAACATCCGACTTCTTTGTTAGGCTACAGACTCATTGCAGCATCAGGCTTTTCAACATGTACGATGCTTGCAACACAGCAGATTTAACTGTGACAGAGGATACAGTGATGTGTCTGACCAAATGTTAATACATAGCAATTTGGGAGTAGAGTAATTATAATATGAGCAACAATAATTGGCAATTACATCAATGAGTATTTACAACTGTGTTTAAAGCTCTGACTGTTTTTCATTTTTATTTTTCTTGTTTAAGATTAAGTGTTGGTTTCTTTTCCTCAGATTGACAATTTTCTATTTGTTAAAAACAGAGTTGTGCATCAGTTCCTGTGAAGTAAAGGACAGGAAAAGTTCTCGCTTAGCTTGAGAGCAACATAGCAGAAAGAACACAGTGTCCAAGCTCCTCTAATCACAGTACATGTGGTGTGAAAACGTAGTGTGTGGAGAATCGTTTCATGTCACTCGGGCTTAAACTCTCATTAAGTCTCATGACATTTGATGGGCGTACGGCACGACTAAATGTGCACTCACAAGAAAACAAAGCTTGGATGTAGATGTTTGCAGAAGGGTGTGTGTGTGTGTGTGTGTTCATAATATTGGGTTTTCTTGACTGTCGATTTTGGAGTTTAAACATTAATAATTGCTCACAAAAGCTGCCAGAATTGAAATATAACTGCTTTCAACGTGAGCCTTAAGTTGTCTTTACTGAGGCCACTAAACACAACTATTAATCCCATGTACATTTTTCATGAATTTATGAACATTTTATTGTTTAAATTACGCTCTGATCTTTTGATCTGCATGTGTTCAGGGACATCGGAAGCCTCTGATAGCATCAGAGAGGAAGAAGAGGCGAAGGCAAACAGGACAGACGAGCTATTTAGTCGGCTGCCTGATGCTTTTCACATGACTGAGAGAGAGAGAGAGAGAGAGAGAGAGAGAGAGAGAGAGAGAGAGAGAGAGAGAGAGAGAGAGCATGACAGATGGAGAGATTGGGCGAGGGAGCTGCTTCAACCCATGTTATGTTCCCATGAGCTGATTCAGTTATCCCCGCTGAATAAATTCAATCAGCTATGAATGAAAACTAAGACTAACTGCAGAGGGAAAGGATGGAGGAGGATTCCCCTACTTACAGTGTATTATAAAGAAAAAGGAGGAAAAATGTTCATTTTTTTTCTTTTGATGGTCAAATCAACCAATCAGATCAAGAAATGTAAGGAATTTAAATGAACTCAAATATATACGGCAACTCAAATAGCAAGCAAAAGAAACCCAGCAACTAAAAGAACTCATGAAAAATAAAGAATTAACAACATTTGAAGCAGTCATCACCCCAGAAATATGCTACTAATAAACATTATGCCTCTTGTGGTGCAGCTGCAGGGCCTGGTGGCTGAGCTGCGCGAGGGGCTCCACGCCGCCCTGACGGAGCTGTGCGAGCTGCGCCACAGGGACCACGGTCTGGAGGAGAAACTCCAGGCACATCAGACCGATGTGGATGACAAGATAATGGGCCTCAAGAACTCCCTCAACACTTTCAAGGTGCCGGAGACGCTACACAGTGAAAACACACGCAGGCACACACAGTCTATTCTCGGTGAGGCGGAGAGGCCTCCGTAACGTAATTTAGAGCATCTGACTGAAACTGTAAACTAATTTCATTTATTAGATAGGAAGGCAGCTCCTTCAGACACTCACACTGCTATTCAACAGCAGAAGAAACACTAACAGGCATGTATATCTTCTACGTAAGAGCTGCGAGCTTTCTACCTTAGCATATGTTATAGTCTTTATGAGGTTAAATGTGGAGCTGAAGTGGAGGTTTGTGACATGCACATGTCAGCACTAAAACAAACGTGTGTGTGTGTGTGTGTGTGTGAGTCTCATTCAAAGTGATTATCGCACCACCGCTGCTGCACACAACTGGCTAACTCTATGTGATAGCAGCAATTTTCTGTTTAAGTGACATTTTGAATACGTTTCCCGTAATTCCCACCATTGTGTTGCAGCTTTATGTGTCTTCAGGTTCAATTTGTGTCTTGTGTCATGCTGTGCTTGTGCTTTTGATTGATAATGGTCAGGGAAAGATCATGTTTTGGCTTAAAATGCCTCCACTGGTCGCCACAAAAATGCTGGAGATTTAAATTGTCCCGAGGTCACGTTAAAATTACTTGGTTGTGTCATCACGTAGCCCACGACACGTACAGATTGTATCAGTAGAAACATCCAACATTTCATCCAGTCGACGGGGCAGCTGACAAATCCACCAGAGCCAAAGTTGCTCTCGAGGAAAAACACGTTTCTTGATTTTTGCCTCGAAGCAGTCCAGAAAATTTCCCTCCAAATCCAACCTGGTGGCCCACAGTGTGAAATCCAGCACAGACACTTTCAGTCTTATCTGTCACACAGATGTGGTTCCTTGGTTTAATCTGTTTTCAGGAGGAGCTGAATGTGGCTTTGTTCCACATAAAGGATGTTTCCAGCAGACAGAGAGAGGTGCAGAGGAGGTTAGAAGTGCTGCAGTCAGAAAACACCAGAGACATCATCTCCGTTCCACACAGGTAGGATGTAGTGTAGATACAGTTTCATTCACAGAGATACATTTGATCGATATTCGCACTCCTCTCATTTAAATGCTGTTTAATCACCTCGTGAATGACGTCAGAGTGTCACTGAGCAAGTCACAGATGTAATATTGTTCCCCCTACACAAATACTTACTGTGTTGTGTAACTTACATTCTATTTTACTGTTGATTGTTCCAAAAGTAGAAAGAGCTCAAAGGCAGATCTTCTGACAGCATCAGGGGATGAACACATCTGTGTGCCGAGCCCAGCGGAGCTCAGTGTTATTCAACAGTTCTTCTCCAGCCTGCCACACAGCGGCTCGCCACAGAGGAGCAACACATCCACACACAGTGAGTCTGCTGGCTGTCTGTCTGTCTTTCTATACATCTACAGGACACATTTACTCACATGTGTGTGTGTGTGTGTTGCAGCCTCGACCTCTGAGCAGGAGGCTCAGCAGCAGCAGCAGCAGAGAGGTTGCCCGTCCAAATCTCCAGCGTGGGTCGACAGGAAGAACAGCAGAGATGATTCAGAGACAACAGCCAACAGCCCCACTGAAAACAGTAAGAGGCGACATATGCGTTACCTGGAAACAGACAAATATTGCTACAAAGTCAATATTGACTGAACGAGAGATTAAGGACACCATCAGGGTTTAAAGTGGTTCCCTATAAACCTATATTGCACAAAGGTCCAAGTATTCAGTCCGGCCACCGCCTGCGGAGGCGTCTCCCATCTTGACCAGGGGGCTTCCAGCTCAAACTCAGCACAGATGTTCCTGTACACGATGTGGCCTTCCAAGTACATCCCACCCGCCTGCAACTTACCACCTGCTGTGATGTGCTGGATTGCCTCAGGTGTATCTTCGGCCTGTTGTGGTGGATCCTGTCCTCAGTGGATCTTGTGCTGAGCTCTGGTTCCTGTGCTGCCATAATCAGTGTCTCTGTTTCTGTCTCTGTGGCACATACCAAGCAGTGGTTTGACCTTCCACGATGTTTCCTCGTGCTCCTCCTTCTCCTCCTCACTGCTGCCTGAGTTATTCACTTAGCAGGCCATCACTTGGAGCGATCTTCCTGATGTACTCAGCCCGCTTCCTTCAGCCTAGTGTACAACTGTTGGACTTTCCTTGCATCTTGATATCAGTGGCCTTTGTCTCCTCTTCTGGCCAGTTTATTAGGCTGCCCCACCTGGACAGCCACATCCTGACCAGGTTTCAGTGACTTACTGGTAACTCAGCATATTTTGATCTAAATTGTATTTGTGTGTGTGCAGATACGAGGCAGAGGGTGGCTCTGGAGCTGCTGGAGTCAGAGAGAGTTTATGTTTCTCACCTGTCTCTGCTACTGAAGGCCAACATCTCCTTTAATGGATCAGAGGCTCTGACTCCCAAAGACAAACGGTAAGTCAGCAAGTCTCACCTGGACATCGACAACAATAAAAGACATGGTTGAGTTATTTAGACATTTAAGTAGCTACACACACAACCTATGAAAACAAAGACCGACCCAGTCAACTTTATCTGGTCCGTCTGATATGTTATAAACTCAATTATATCACAGACTTACAATCATCCGTAAACACAGCGACAAACTCATCAGCCCTCAGACTTTATTCCAGGAGCGGCTACTGATCTAATTTGAGCGCTCACGGTGAGGGGAGAACAGGAAATAAACTAATCAAATAAAAGCAGCTCATAAACACCAGTGAGACGGAGAGGACACGCTTTAAAAAAAAAGACTCTGCACAGCTCGCTAATGTAATCACCGCTGAGCTTCAGCACACGTGTTCCCAATGACCGAGATGACCAGTGAGAAGGTGCAAACACTGAGCGAACGCTGAGCGAACGCTGAGCAAACGCTGAGCACGGCTCAGCAGTTTGTAAATGATTGCATTTGTTTTGACTCTCTTTATATTGTTTGTCCTCCAATATTCTGGAATTCAAGTGTCGTTCATCATTTGATTCAGGAGGACTTTAGATTTTACTTTTACTTATGGAATAATTAGCAAGGATGTACTAAAAACGTGGTGTTTTTATTACTGTGAATGCAGACAGAAGGTCAGGGAGTGTTGTCTTTTTATTTAAAGCAGTGTATCATGAACCTGTGTCTAAATGTCTCCAAAACCATGACGACATATAAGAGAACGTATTTTAATCTTATTTTCCATCGTTATTTGTTCCATATTTATACAACAAAGTAAAATAATCTCTATTATCGATCACTTTCTTCACCTTCCTCTGTGTCTTCAGTCCGTTTCCCAGCTCTCTGAGGTTTCTGATCCAGCAGCACCTTGAGCTCCTTCATACTCTTCAGGAACGTGTGCTCAAGTGCCAGTGGCAAGGCATCATGGGAGATGTGTTTATGAGGCTCACCAGCAAAGAGGTAAAGCACAAAGTGACTTGTGTGAAACGTTGTGGATTTTCTTGTATGTCTTTCAAAAGTTTTGGTGTAATTTGTAAAGATCAAATTGTCATTTAGTCGTTGACATGAAGTCCAATGAAACTGTTGTTGCTGACACTGGATTCATTCCTTTGCACTTTCTTTTTTTTTTTGTACTACTTTGGCCAACTGACAAAATACTTCAAGTCATATTTTGGCGTGTTACGATTCAATAAACCACCGTCACCACAAACCACAGCCAAAATCACCGTAGAGCATTTTGTTGATCGTGAGATCTCTAGAGATGTGGTGAAATTCTGATGTTTCTGTGGGTGTTTTTAACAACCATATTAGCAAAAAAGATGTTTGCTTCCCGTGTAAATCAAGATTTTGGCATTCACAGCGCACCGCGCTGTTCCAGACTCGTTAATGCGGCGGGGTCAAAAGGTTCGGTCTTGTGACCGCCCGTTTATAATGAATCTGAATCCATTTGGCAACCATGGCGGAAATTAAACAAAATGTCAAATTCCAGCAGACCCACGATGAGAGCCGGAGTGCAGACGGCATTCAAAGACAACAGAGATGATTGTTATCACTGAACAGAAGTGAACATTAAAAGAGGATATTAGACCTGAGCTGACTAAATTAAAACTCTCTGAAAGACATGTATCCCATAAACACAGAACAGTGGTGCATGTAATGATTTTTATGTGTATACTTAGTGTTAAAGGTTACACTTGAGAGGATTTAGGAGGTAAATTTGCAACAACAAATGTGAAAAAACAAAATGGCTTTTTTGTTGCTGCTGAAAGTCAAAAGCAGACACAATACGCTGAAGGTAATGAGTCTATACCATTACATCCAATATGTGGCCAATTGGGTCTGAGTGAATGGGAGGAAATGCAGTAATTGGTTGGAACACCTACCTATTTAGGAAAAAATGAAATTAGGTCCACGACTGTGGGTCCTTCTAGGAGCGATGGTCTGAGAGCTTGTGAAAAGGAGAGAGGCCTGAAAATGATAGATTTTGCTGCTGAGACCATCTTCTCGCCCTCATGTTGTTGGAAAGTCAGGTTATGTTTTGTAAAGCAAAAAGATTTCTACTTGAGCTTCACAGTAAAACAGTGTTGCAGCATTCTCCTAAACAACTGAGTAGATGGAGAGAAAAGAAATGTGTCACATTAAGACATAAAAACAACAGAAAAAGAAGCTCATCCTGTATAATCCAAGCCTCCAGAAGATCCAAGATCCACCCACTTAACTCTCCCTTACTGTAGCTTCTAAGTTAAAAACGTTAGCATGCACCCTGCCTTCGCGTTAAGCCTCTAGATAAAATCTTTCCACGCTGTATCTCTCTCTGTCTCCCTATAGAGTGATTTCTTGGACTTCTATGTGTCTTACCTGAAGGAGCTTCCAGACTGTCTCTCAGTCGTCAGCATGCTCGCCTCCAGCTCCATGAAATCTTCTGCCTTCCTGGAGGTAACGCAATGACTATGACAGGGAGTGAGAGGATAATGTAATAAATATAGGTTTGTGCTATAGCATTAGAGAATGAGAGTTCAGGCAGGATGTGATATTGAGTCAAAAAAAGATGACGCTGACATCATGAGACTTGACTCGACATTAGAAAGAACATTTCTAAAAGCATGACACACACGACAGTACGGTGAATTACAGTTGGTTGAAACTCAAGTTTACAACATTAGGTCATTTAGCTGACAAAAGACATGTTGCTTCTACCTGCTCTACTAACTGGTTCTCTCCTTTCAACCTGATTGGTTGACCTATGTTGCCCTTTTGCTCTGATTGGCTGCAGAGTGATATAATGGGCGATGAATCCAAACCTTCCCTCTACACGCTGCTCCTTCAGCCGGTTCAGAGGATCCCCGAGTACCTGCTGCTGCTGCAGGTTAGACTAACAGATGCACGTCCAGCTACAGGTCATGCATAAGGCTTTAGCAGAGAATAAACGAATTAAGAAAAACACAATAAAACAAATTGAAACTTGAAAACTGTGTGGCCATGACTGTGTTTGTGCAGGGGCTGCTGAAGCAGACAGAGGCAGAGCATCCAGACTACTACCTGCTGCTGGTCTGCATCCAGCAGTTCAGGTCCTTCACGGCTCAGTACCACCACCTCCTCCAGCACAACCAGGAGCTTCTCCTGCACAACCGCAAGGAGGTGAAAAGGTCAGGATTACCAGACAACAGAAAAATAACATTACACACAAGCTTGAGAGGTCAAACAAGACATATTGTGACTGTTCGGACCTGATAAGGTAAATCAGGGTTCGGTGTGTCCTGCAGGTCGACCATGAAACAGCTGCTGAAGACAGTGGAAAGTGGAATTCAAACTAACAACATTGGCTCACCGTACCCTTGCTCTAGTGCCATGCTGTGAGTATTTTCATATCTTTCTGAACTTGCTCTGTTACTTCTTTGTAAGGCAGCCGGTATACGCCACGTTTAATCAGAGCGTATTGCTGTTAACAGTGTTGATGAATCTGCTAATATGAGTCATTTATCCCTCACAGAGAACATGCTAACCAGGTGAAGCGGAGCAAGCAGCGTCTCCTGGAGCAGATCCAGTCACATCGCTTCCAAGAGTGGGATCAGGAACAGCATCCAGAAAGTCCTTGTTACGACGCAGAGTGGCCGTCCCAGCTCCCGTTCTTCAGCTCCGACCTGGACGCACGGAACCACAAACCAACAGGTCTGCAGTCACAGAAGCTTCTGATTCTATCTTTCTGTGGTTTGAAATTTATCAAACATGATGCCATTGATTGTAGCTGGTTGATCTTTCTTTGGTTTAAGTATGCTTCTCAGGAAGTGTTCGTCTAAATGTTGAACAACATCACAAATTGATTTTTGCAAGTGCCTGAAGCTCACAATGTGATCAGCACGGTCACCTTAAGCTTAGTTTCTGCTTGAGCAACTAGGCTTTGCAAGTTGTCATGCTGCATAGTCATGCATTTCTCTATTTTAGAGACTAGGCACTCACTGAGTGAAGAGAATGAATGAGAATGAATGAATTCACAATGAATGAGTTGGAAGACAACCTGAAGAGACTTATGCGTCTATACAAACGCCTGTATGTTCCTTGTTCAGAGACCTCAGGGACGGTCAAATGGCCTCCGCCATGTTTGAACTATGATACTCTTTGAAAACATTGACTTATTGCTTGTCAGAGAATATTGTTTGCACACCTCATTGCTTTTCTGATGGTGCACACAAGCATGCACCATCTGTGGAGGCGTTGTCTTATGCGTGTGATTGGTCAGGTGTCTAGAGGCAAGAGAGTCCGAGGTTCTTTCAAGATCTCACCTTTCATTCTCTACACAGTGTGTTCAATTAGTACGAGATAGTCCAAAAGCAGTACACAATTAGTTCAGACAGTTTTGCTTTTCAAACAACAATGATCAGCAGCTCTTGTACGAGGATGCAACAGGGTGACTGTTTGCCAAAACACAGGTCAAGCCTGGTAAAGGAAGGTCTGCATGCTGTAACATGTTGGTGCAAAGGGAGAAAGAAATAGGATAGTTTTAATTTAGTCTGATGCCAAAGTCTAAACCTCAGCAAAAACATAGAGAATCCGTTAAGTCTGGGGCAGAGGACTCATTGTCTTGGGGCATGAACACTGAGTACTCTCAGCATCTTGGCACATAGGTACAGTACTTGTCCCGTGTCAAACTTTTAGACTTTGTAGCCTTGATTTCAATAATTTTCTTTAGTTTTTTCATGATGTCACTTTGTGTATCCCATGTAGGGATTCTACAGAAACAGATGTACAACCCATGTCACTTAAATGCTTTTGGGATGATTGCCCCATCAGTCAACCAGTCAACCAACCTTTGGCTTTCAGGTCTTGGCAGCATCCCAGAGAGCGTGGCATCTGAGAGGTCCATCTCCTGCCAACACAATCTGCCCTCCAGACCTGCAGACTTCCATCAAGTCCAGCCGGGCTCTGCGCTGGCCGACGCCCTCGGAGAGTTCCTCCTCCCTCCAGATCCTCCAGGCATGGAGAGGCTCTATGAAGAGGAGAGAGGCTCCTTCCATGATGTCTCCATGTTCGACCACTGCTCCTCGGGCTCATCAGATTCCTCCATCGACATTGCCTTTGTGAAGTGCTCCAAAGCGCCCTCAGCTTCCCATCATGCAATGGCAGCGAATGTCTCAACAACTCGTGATGTCTTTGGCAACGGTAGAAGCCAAGGTAATGGTTACAGCAAGCTGCCCAACCGAGGGTGTGCGTCTCCGGATGAAGCTGTGATGATGCGCCGCAATCAACACCGCCCCCTCCAGGCCAGCCAGCGTAAGAGCAAGGTGAGCTTATTTGTATGTGTTCTCAATGGTCCTCTAATAATTATATCATTATATATATAAAAAAAAATCTGTAACATGAAAATCTTCTCTTCTTTCAAGTCACTGAATGGCCTCCAGATGGTCTCCACAGTGAGTGGTCTGGATGGTGCTCCTCTGTCAGACCACCTCCACAGGGTGGGACTGGGCAGCCATGCCAAGTTGGAGCGGCAGGGCAGTAAGGGCAGCAAGGGGTGCCCTACCCCCTCCCATAAGGTCCATACCCCGCTGGGGAACAGAGTCGATACCGACAAACAGAGCGAAGATCTTCACGGGCTGCTCAGCATTGTGGGTTTCAGCAAAGATGTGAACAAATTGATGATGTGCCTTTAAATGGACTTGATAAACTTGTTTTTAAAAATATCTGATAATTAAAAAAACCTTGGGCAGTCAATTAGCAGAGGGTTTTGCAAAGGACACAAATGGGTATTTTGGTTTTGTCCTTAAACTCTGCCCAGGTTCCAGTTCCTGGCTCGGGTTCAACAACTCCTGCAGAAAGACTTCTCCATCCACAACAAATTTGCAGAGTACTTCTCGCCCCGTGCTGGTGTAATCTTCTGGCAGCACGAGATTGTTATATCATGTTAGTGTTAGAAACTGAGCACTTTGGTGGACGTCTGTTTGTTCATATGACAGAATCTGTCTCACTCTGACACTGAAATGTATCGTGCAAAACTTCTGTTATAAGCACTGTAGCATTATTAATATTGTAATAGTGTAATTTTCTAAATTAATAAACTTTGCTTTTAAAGCACCTATCATAGTTTATAATGAAACCAATTGGAAGTATCTTGTGTTCAACCCCACCAGGACTCCGGGTTCCAATCATGGGGGGACGAGGCAAAGTGGAGGAGCGGGACAGAGGAGAATAACAACACGCCCTTCAGCGAGAGGAGTCGGAAGCAGGACAAAGGAGGCTTCAGGAGCTCGTTCAAGAAACTCTTCAAAAAGAAGTAAGACCCATGATGCTCTCAACAATGTTAGTCTAAAGGTGATTCAGAAATACTTCCGCTCTGACTTTGGAGAATCAACTTTTCTCCTGATCTTTTCTTCCTCACAGGAGCGGTGATGAGAAGAAAGAGAAGGGAGGTGAGAAAACACCAGAGAAGCAAAACAACGGTGACGCTTCAGGGAAAAATCCCGCCTTGGTACATCTGGAGATGAACCGTGGCACAGCTGTATGAACACCACTTTATCACGCACACACACACACACACACAGACAAAATAAGTCCATTACAGTTGTTTTTCTATATATACATCTGCTATATAAATGCTGTTATGTAAACAGGTATAAGTCTTGTAAGCTAAGCAACTTCTCCTCGAATCATTTCCAAGTGTAAATGTGATTTTTTTAGACGAGAGACAGAAGTCCTTCCCCGTGTCTTTATCCTGAGGGAAAGCACCTGACGTGGCTGAAATAAACAGCACAGACGGTTGAATTCTTGCTCATGTTTTGTGTTGTTTTGACAGTCTCGGTAACAGTATTAGTCGCCAAAATGAAAATGTTGTTTTGAGCCCACGTAGATTAAATTATGACAGAAGTAGGTTAAATTAAAGACTAAATGAAGCTTGTTGTGGTTACAAACTCGACCACTAGAGGGCAAAGTGAGAGACTATCCACCCCCGAACTTTGTGTAAATAGCTCTGCTCTACATTTAGTTTCCAGTTTATAATAACTTGCTCCTTTCTTTTCCTCTTGTGTAAATTTCGGTATCGACAGATGTTCCCCACTTCCTCTTTCATCAGGGGAAATGGCAGATGTTCTGAATATGAGGAGTGTTCCTAATTTAACAGGTTCTGACACTCATTTTAATGTGTTTATCTGAGAAAGCCTGCTTTGTATTTTAAGCTATAATCAGACATTATTATATTGTGCATTTACTCAGGAGAATAAACTGTTATTTGTGTGTACGCGCTTCTCCTGGTGACAATAATTTCTACGCATTTATCAGATTTGTTTTATCAAGAGGTGAATGTTACAATCAAGAGACGTTAATGAAGATCCACACTGAAGACGTGATGTTCTCAGCTGGTCGCTTCATCATGAATCACCGGTTATTAATATAAACAAGAATAAAAGGATCCCTTTTTGTAGATGATGGATGTTTCTGAGACGCATTTGTGATTTTGGCCTGTATAAATTTCACCGGACTTGACTTTGATCATAATCTTGAAGAGGTCATACACCAAAAAAAGGTTGGAAACTACTGATCCAGGAAAACAAAACATGTTACAGTTAAAAGTCATTAAGTGACCTGTTTCAAAAAGGTTAAATATGAAACAAGAAGTGGACATTTAAAACCACATTGGCCTGTAGATGGTGCAAGTTGGACTGGAAATGCAGCTGGATTCAGGTTTGGATCAATATTTTTGTGTCATTACTCTCTTTCAGAATCAGTGACTAGTAATCACAGTTGTTACTTATATTAGTAACCAACATAAACATAAACTTTTGTTTTTTCCTCACAGTTGTTTCAGAAATAACAAACACGAGACACCGGATGCTTGAGTTCCTTCTTTTTAATGTGTTAACCTGTCATCTCATAAATCTGTTACACTTCTGAACCAAAATATAGGCAATTATACAGTATGTAAAACAAACCCATTTTTATTTTACACTATATACATTTCATAACGTGTGCATTGCATTATGAAAACAAAAGACAAAGGTGATGTAATAGCGACAGAACAGAGGAGACTTGCTGCGTTTTTTTTAGTTTTCATATTGGGAGGAGACCTGGGATCAAACAATAACTCAGCGTCGATTACTTTAATCTGATTGGAGCACCAGATAAGACACATGAAAACTAGAGGAAAAATCCCAGTAAAATCATCTTGATGCCAATTTAGTATCCACAAATTTGGTGCCCACGATATCTTAAAGGAATCCCCTGTGAGTTATTTTCACACATGATCTGACCCAGGGAGTAGCTGACAATTTTAAAACACAAAACAGACTTTTTAAAAACATTTTTTCAGCATAAAACCCACAATGGAAGGCCGTGTTGGCACCTGCTTTACACTTTTATAGATTAAACATCGGATCTATGACAGCAGAAATGATCAACGCACATTCAGTCCCACAGAAACTTGCCATTGTTCGTCTGCAAAGAGGGACAGTTTCTCCAAAATCAAAACCCACGAACCAGACGAGAAAGAAAAAAAATAGTACAGCTTTTTGAGAGTGCTTGTAGAGACGGTTTCAACTAAACTGAGACATATTTCTCGCATGAATTTAGATGTGCAGCTACGATACAGGATGAGTTTTTTTCAGGCTTAAGAAACAAACAAACAAAAGAAATAAAATTTGTCAGTGGAATCTCATTCACTTTGTCTTCACATGATAGCTTTTAGTAATTCCTTTTTGTTTTGTTCATTAACACACGTCATCGGAGAGGACGAAGACATTTTAACGAGTCTCAGAGAACTTGTTTTGTTTAACTGTGAAACACTAAACTTATACGCTGTTTGTTGGCTGTCTTTTAGATCAGACATTGTTTTTTCTTTATCATCTACAACATTCCACGAGGTAGACCATCTAAATTTGGCCATACAATTTAAACACAGTTTGGCATTATATTAATTTCTTTTTAAATATATGTTCTTTGACATCGACCGGCCCCTGACGTTAGGGAATGTGTGAGACTTTTTATTTCTCTCTAAATATATGATCAACATCAGGGCTGCTGACATTCAATGATATTCTAACCAATCAATGGGCAAGGAACCAATGACGAACCAATGAAATCGAACTTAATGAGCCTAAATATGAAAAGACTTGATGATGATGTTGATATACTCAGTACAACTAAAATGTTTTGACAGGATTTGTGTTAGATAACCTGATTGCGTGAATAAAACCTGGCTGCAGCCCTGAAACTATGACACTTCTGTATTTATAGGTGTTGGCTAGAAGCACATTTATTAGCACGATCGTGGCGTAAAAATACTGCATCTGTAGATTGATTTTGACAGTTTCCTTGCCCCGCAAGTGGCTCAACTAAAGCTGTCACCAGTAGAGTTCAAATGATTTGACGTATATCTCTCCTACGGATGATTTGTAGTTAAATGACGACTATTAGAGTCCTATGAGAGCACCAAATGAAGGTGGTCATTACTACATGGCAATTAATTGTAGTGTCTTAGTGTCTTTGTGGGCATTTTATACAAGAAAAGTGTGCACGAGCGTTAAAAATTAGGTTTTTTCTATCCTCACAGTGGATTCAAGCTACTCTACACTTTACTGTTTTAAGCTACATCACAGCAACAGTGCAATAAAAGCATCAGGAGCTGGAATCAAGTGAGAGGATCTGTTTATCCACAAATAGTGACATGGCGTGTGGGGGACATGCTACCATGTTGGTAAAGTGACAAAAAAAAAAATAAAAAAGGTTGCAATTACGACATATCATATGGAAGGACATTTCCACGTACAAACCGGGGTGATAAGAATAAGAAGTCAAGGAGGAACAGAAATGTTACATTCTTTTCTTGAATCATCAAGATGGCGACATCTCCCTTTAACAACCATCTTCACAGCGACATGCAGAGCTGAAACGTTCCCATCTGTGAATAATTCTTCCCGACTTCTGGAAAGTGGTCGTCTTGAAAAATGAAGCTAAACGTTTAGCTCTGCGAGATTTCTGAGTGCAGTGACTGTATCTGCGTTTAAGCTCAGCGAAGCGAGTGCCCATGTCCTCTGAAGCAACCTCTAGTGTCACAGCTTGTAAAGACTGGTAGTGTACTGCCACATGTAGACGCTGCTACACACCACACGGTGCACATCTACATGCATGTAGTGTGATCTCGTGTACAGATGTTGGCCTTTAAGAAAAGTCACAGCAATGAAGGTTTGAAGGTAAAACTTGACTAAAATTAATAAAATATGTGGACTTACACAGAAATGTTCCCACCGCACATCTTCACACTTAGCTTCTCTTCAACTAGAGATACTAGTGATTCATTAATTGTCCCTTTTGTAGCTGAAACACACAATAAAGTTTATAATCTAAGATTAAGGGGTGTCTATTATTATACTAGACAATGAAGCACATTCAGCATTAAAACAGATCTCAAAAAAGTTATTTTGTTAGCATCGACTTAAAGGTACAATATGTAAAAGTTGTCTAGCTGTGAAAGTCATACTCCCAACAAACAGGGTGCAGCACCTCATCAGAGTGTCTGTAGATGCCATTAGCTAGTAAGCTCAGTTAGCTGTGCAGCTAGCGGTCCTGAGCTGACTCTGCTCAGACTGGAGGCCTCGAGCACAAGACGAGTGCTGGTGTTCAAGCAAAGGAGCTCTCGACCTCCAGAATCTACACTTCACTGTTATTACTTTTCATTCTATTGATAATTTGTTATTTTTTTATGTTTTTTAAAACTTAAATTTCTTACATACTGCCCCTTTAACAAGTGTTCAATGCAAACAAAACAACTTTTTTTTAAAATTTACATTGTGTTCATTGCATCCAGCACAATAGTGCACACTTATCAACCCAACAATCCTGTTTCAGCTTCTTATAAAAACCTCTATGAGAATGTCCTTTTTGTTTTGGAAGCTAGTGGAACAGAAGCTAGCTAAGAATGGGAGTTGGGACGTTAACAGTAAATACTTTTCATCCAGACTAAATGTGATTGTGTCCTTGCATCAAATGATTCTTAGTGTTTGTTCGGATCCTCTTTGAAGCACCACATGGGTGAGGTTTTCTGCCACGAGTTACTCAAATTGCTCCAGATCATTCATTAATTTCAAACCATTTTAACAGATTTATGTACTTACTTTAACAGACATTAAATATCATGCCAGAACTGCGTGTGTATAAATGGTTTCCTTCTGTGTAAATCCAGCTTCTATCTCATTTTTAAAACATCTGTTGGAGCTCTTCAAGTGACCGCAAGCAGAAAAAAAACAAACTGTCACCTGTTAAAGACCAGATCTGTACATGATGCACTTGCATGTGCATAATCTATGTCTACGCACACACACATACACACTGTGCATACACACAAGGTCATATAATATGACATCACATTTGTTTGTCAAATACCTTTTTCTCTGTGCAAATTTTAAACACCAGTGGTTCAATAAAAAAAAAGAAAAAATCAAAACAATAAAAAAAAAAGCTTTCTGATTAAAAACAGCATCAAAAAATGAAAAAGATGACGTGAAAACAGGAGAAACAAACTAAAACAAACAGAACTTGTAACGTCCGTTGTCCTGACGACTGTTGCTGTGGTGCAAAAAAAAAAAAAACGAGCAGGAAGTTCCGACGGTGGCACATGCAAAATGAAAAACTACCAATCAGTGCTGTCTCCTGTGTTTGCTCAGTCCAATCATGAGTGTTATTAGAGTAATATCCCATTACTAAAGCTGTCCACCTGAGGAGACTGCAGGGCTCGTTGCTTCCTGACGCTCGTCACATGATCAGGTAACCAGGAAGTCGATTTACCGTCCCGTCGCTCCTCCACGCCCGTCTGTCTCTCTGTTCGTCTCCACAGTTGTACAGAGCAACTATACACACGCCTATCTACACGACCAGTCTTTTTAGTGTTCGTCTCTGTCAAAAAAATACTACATTTATATTTACAACAATTAAATAGAGGTCAATTAAGCACTTGTGTGGTGTGGTGACGGGTATCGGAGTTCAATGCTAGCAGAGGTGGCGAAGCTTTTTAGTTTGTTTTCTCTCTTTTTTTTCTCCTTTTTTATAAAAAAACGGATAAAACAGGAAAGCCATCCTGGTTGTTAAAGTTACATCATGCCACAATAAATAAAGGTGTCATTAAAAAATAAAAAGTGTGGGGGGAGGAGGAGGAGGAGGAGGAGGAGGAGGAGGAGGAAAGGAAAGAGGAAAGGACGATGAAGGAGAGAAAGGTTTTCTGTGCAAGATGGCTCTTCTGTGAAGCTTTAGCGCAAGAAGCAGTCGCAGTAGTAGTAGTAGTAGTTGTATGTGTAGAACTAGTAGTAGAAGTAGTGTTGAAGTCAGACTTCTGTGCTGGATGTTTCCCAGTGTGCGGTATGTGCAGGGGCGGGGAGGTCGGATGGTATCAGGAAGGATTTCTGGGTTGCTCTTGAAGACCATTCCTCGACTATCTCAACCCGAGCTGGCCTCATGACCAGCACAACCGGGTCCACAACCCCCGGCTGCCTTACTACAACACGCTTAACTAACACTAACACTGCGGTGCATTTTAAATGTCTGCAACTGGGAATCCACATCTGCACCCACGAATACGGCTCATCTCCCATTTACACGGCCGACGGGAGGTTATGGTGGGGGTTAGCGGTGGGGTGGGGGGCTGAGAGTTTCTCCCGGTCGCTCGCTCCCTCTTTTTGCATTAGTGGTAGGCTGTTTTGTTTTTTTGTTTTTTTAAGAGGAGGTGTGTTTATGTGCATGTATGCTTGTGTGCGTGTGTCTCAGTAGCTGTTTTCATGGCCTGCCAGGATGTAGAGGTTGCTGTGGGCTGTAGGGTTGTCTGTAGGCCGGCTCTCCAGCACCACCACCCTGCAAACAAACACACACGACACGGCAAAAACACAACATCCGGTTTAGTTTCGAGGGAAGGTAAGAGAACATTCAGCAGTCATTATTTCGCCGTGAAATCCCAGATGAAAGAACAGCCCAGTCTGCTTCAGTGTGTTGTTAGTTTTCTGGACTGAAGTAAACACAACACTGAGGAGCATGAAGTGTGAAGAAACCCAGAATTTACTATCAAATTTTACAAAAACCCAGCAGCCCACACAGGATTTTGGTCCAAGCCTGTAAAAGCCCTGTTATTTGGCGAAAAAAGGCAGCAGAGGGAGATGACTTTGACACTGAGCGCTTCACAAAGTGCGCTCTGTTTACCCTGAGGAACACTGGGAGGCAGCTGTTAATACTGTAATACTGTAACGAGAATCCAAAGGCTCACACATTCACACATCACAACTCAAAAGGGACTCAGCTGCTCAGTGATGGGACACAGACACCAAAACGACCCGGTCCATACAACAGAAGCGCTTGGTAGCTCAAAATATTCATATTCTGTGCAGGATTTTTACCAATTCCTGACACATACTGTGACTCTTTTGGTATATTCAGTTAAAGATAATGTTTCTGTGCAGAATAAGACCAGACAGAGTTGATTTTGGTGTCTACGTCGCCATGACTTAACAGGTAAAAGTCCTCCCAAAATTTTGCTTGATTTCTCAGGCATTCATCTTCATTAGTGACATCTGATGTCAAAGTAGAACTCGAGATTCCCGAAAGAAAAGAGGCAGCAATTTAGGCTGCGAGCGGTGAGTGTACCTGCGCTGGGTGAGGCCTCTGTTCTCGGCCTCTGGATCTCTACCGTCAGCAGGTCTTCAGTGATGAGACATCAGAGAGGATGTTAACGCCTGGCTAGTGTGTGTGTGTGTGTGTGTGTGTGTGTGTGTGTGTGTGTATGAAGTGAAGAGGAGGTGTGTATGTGTTTTGGTGTGAGTGTGTCTGTGTGTTCTCACCTGTCTGATCCCAGTAGTCTGAAGATGCGTGTGCTGTCAGAGATCTCCTGGGTGATCTGATGAATAAATAATAAAGAGAGAGAAATGAAGGAGGAGACAGAAAGTCGAGGTCAGAACTCGCCAGGAGAAACCAGCTCAGACGTCCTCATGATCAAAATTATTCTAATATTCATAACAAAATTGTTGGATCATCAGTCTTCGAAAAAGATAAAGGAAATTAAGTGAATGTGACTGAAACTGTTTCTGAACCAGGTATGTTTCTCTGGCACATCCATGCCGCATCATACAGGCCATAATTACAAGCCGCCAAGTGGAATAAACGCTCATGTCGACCTCCATGATGTAATTATTTATCTGACAGCTATGACATCTCTCACTTGGCCCAGAATTCAACAGAAATGTCAACAAAATGGTGATAAAATGGCTGCAAAAAACACCATAACTGTCTATTACATCTGAATTAAGTCAAATCTTAACACTAATATTATTTATGCAGCTAATTTAAGACTTTGCTGTTATGTGTTTTCATTTGTTAATGAAGTGTTGATTCAAATATCATGGTTAAAATAGCTAATCAGGCTTTGTTCCCCCTTCGGTGAATCTAGGATTAACGCATGAATGTTTCCGAGTTGGAGTAATAGCAGGTTTTCCTGTTCTGACAACATGTCAGTGCAAGACCTGTACAGAAACTTTGAGAGAGGGGATTATCTCACTTTCAGGAAATACTGACTAAATAAGCAGATAAAAAAGGAGGGACACTGATTTCAAAGAAAATGTTATGGGTTATTTTGTTTTACAGTTATCAGAGAATCCGAATTTGAGAGGCAGCTTCTGAACAACTTTTCATCAAAAAAACAAAAGATGGTGGAACATAAGATGCAAAGAGTTTGGGGTTGACAAAAAGGTGATCTCTTATCAGGATGTTTCCCTGTTTCATGTGTTTTTTCAGGGTTAGGAAAATCTACCTTCAATATTAATCAAAAATCAGTTACAATTTAGGATTTAAGCTGAAATCACAATCCTCTTATAGTCCGAGATTAAATAACATCCTGCCATGATGCCTGAAAGTCAACCTCATTACAAATAGGTCAAAGGTAATCTTATCCTTAAATGGGCACAAACACACACATACACACACACACACACACACACACACACACACACACACACACTCAGCATCAATCTCACCTCATTGGTCTTAAAACTCCGTCCCTGCATGCCGTGCCTCCAGAAGGCCAGTACGCTGTCTTGGAGACAAACTACAAAGAAATAAAGACAAAAAGAATAACAAAGATGAACACTGAATTATCTCTCGATTCATGGGCCTAAATCGTGCTGTGTGGATCTTTTTTTCCTCCCCTGACCTGTGGCTTCGATCTGGAAGTTGAAGGTGAGCTCGGCTGACAACTTCCTGCTGGATTTCAACCTTCCCTGGAGGTTCACTATCTTTATACACCCTGTAAAGTCAGAGGGAGGAGAACAGATGCAGCTCAGTGAAATTCTGGTCATGTTATTCTGACCTCATGCAGTTAAATCTGCTCAGTCCAAATGCACAAATCTATAAAAATGCTACTCACTGTCGAGGCAGACCAGGATAGTGTCTCTCTCTAGCTGAGTGACGTGGATCACACACGTCTGCGGTGTGTCTAAAGATGAGTGTTAGTGTTAGTTTGGCATCACTGCTGAATACAAAACATCTCAAATCAAGTGCTGTAAGTTCAACACAACTGAACTCTTCTCACCCGCTTCTGTGAACCAGGAGGAGGTAGAGTTGGGGTTGACGGTGCCAAACCGGACCACCTGGTTGAGTTCGGTGCCTTTACTGACCGCCACACAGATCAGAGGGTAGGTCTGCTCCGGGACCACCAGCATCTCAAAGACCTCCAACGGACACGGCAACGGGAAGTCGATGTTCTGTCGAGGAGATGAGGAGACAAGAAGGTAAGAAAGGGAAGCTGACCCTGATATTGTTCATTATCTCAGAGGATACAGGACTACTGTTCTGCAAGTTCATCTGGATCTAAATTTCCCAAAGACCAGGTATTTAAGGATTAAGGGTATAAGGTTTTTCAATAACTAGAGCTTAAATTGAAACAAGTTCAGTCTTTTCAACCTTAGAAAACCTTGGATATTAGAGATAAACTTAAACTGTGCCTGTAGGATTAATGTTTATGTTCTTAACACTCTTGAACTAATTGTAAGAAACACAAATTAGAGGTGTTGAAGAGCAAAAACTGACCTTGATGAGCATGAACTTCTGCATGGACTCCACCCACTCCAGCAGCATGACACTAGACTGGAAGGCTCCGCACAGGTACTTATGGCCTGTGTACGGGTTACGGACTGCACGGAAACAAAGACGATAAAAAACAGCAAGCAAGATTTAAATAATGTACTAACTGTAATACGCTACATATGCTTATATGGGATAATGCACAAGTTAAAAGCCTCCTTCACTACAACTCACCTACGCAGCACTTTTGGCACCCTTTAGTGTCTGGAATTTTATTGGACACGGCAAACTTCCTACAGACAGACAGAATACAGGCTTTTAGTGTCGAGGACTAGATCACATTGCACACATCATTCAGGTTGTTCTAATGTTACTGAAGTTATCAATATTTTCAGCAAATAAAGACAGATACATGTAGGTGTAAGACAAGAGTCTTACCTGGGAATTATCTTATCAGGCAGCTTGTGTGTGGGAATGGCTACTGGTAGCTTCTGTAACTGTCTGGCCTGTTCGAACAGACCACTCAGACTATGGGAGTACAGCTGAGAGGCTTTTCCTGAGATGGAATAAAACAGAAGATGAGATAGGATAAAGAATCAATAGCGTAGACTTGAGATACGAGATGTATTGATCTGTTGTAAGAATAAAACAATTTACAGCTCACCAGATATGGAAAGAAGACAATTGTTCATGACATACAGCCAGGTACACCGCCGAGGAAAGAGCTGCACACAGACACAAGGCGGAGAGCAAATGAACACCATAAGAGAGCGAGCTTAACTCATTTATTACAGTTTCCCATGAGGGCATCAGTTTGTGTTCATTTTCAGAATACATGATCTCCAGTCTCACCTGTTCCATCGAGGTCTCATGCAGCTCATTGAGGTTTAACGTGTAGATTCCCTCTTCAGCACCGAATATCAAATACTGATCTAAAACACAAAAAAACAAACATTTCACCGCTTATTCAAGCAAAGCAGCAGCTCACAGTAGATAACACTGAAAATAAACTTAAAGCGTAAATCCGGTTTGGTCTTTTGGTTACCTCTGGTGTCAGGATTGATCCAGGAAGTGGCACAGTGGATCTTTAAAGGACAGCCGTTGAACACCTTGGAGAAACAAGCACCCATCTGCAAATGAGAGGAAGAGAAAACAACACCTCGTTTAGCAACATACTAAAAATTGCTTCCAGTGCACAGAAGAATACAATGTAACATAACAAAGATGTGAAGCAGGTGATAATAATGTTAACTTTCTCATTTAAAAGAGACTTTTACTTACATGGACTTTGGGTGTAGGGGGGAGGCCGTTACTGATCGGCTTCTAGGACAGACAGATAAACACACACACACACACACACACACACACACACACACACACACACACACACACACACACACACACACACACACACAGACATAAGAGTCAGCATGATCCTGGTAACACACTGTAGGTGAATGTTACACAGGGGATCAAAATCTGACGAGCAGAAGCAACTCACAGTATGATTCTAATTCAGAGGGCTCGTATGTGATCATAACATGATTAATGAAGCATCACAACTTTAGATTGTTACAACTGTAACTAGGTTTTAAAGCTCGTTAATGATCTGTAATCAAAATTAAATGATTAAATTACTATTTAATTCACTGTGATGTTTGCTCACGCTTGGTTGTCCTCACTAAAACTCAACATGTAACCTCTCTTAGAAAATAAATCTCCCGTTGACTTTTTTGCATCTAAGACCCTATTTTACTACTTTCTGCCTGAATTATTCATTTGCAGCACAAAATCATGTCTGTTAATAAAAAATCACTGGCTTCACTGAAGCTAATTTTGTGTAAACATCCACAGAGGAACTTCCTGGTGTGGAACAACTTACTGGAACGTCCTTCTTGTCTTTCCGTATGGGGACACTAGGGGGCATAGTGGACTGTCTGTCTGCTGGACCGTCCCTGTCTCCACTGTGTGGAGAGTTCAGCCCATTACCTACAACAACAGACACAACTCAACATGTGACAGAGACACTAAGAAAGAGAGAGTGTGGTGAAAATATGCAGCTGTGTGTCTGAGGAAGAAGGTGAGTGAAGAAACAGAAATAGAATCAGCTGCAAACTGACACTTGTATCGGCTTCAATGAGTGCAATCTAATCTGCAGGACTGCAGATATATAAGAGCTAAAAACAGTAACAAACAGACTAGTGGGAGCAGAGAGGGAGGGAAGGAGGGAGCAGGCTAGCAGGAAGAATACAGAGGATCAAATATAGTCATGAGGACAGGAAGGTGTTAATGCACCACGGACATCCTTCTAGATATCGGTCAATACCGGTCAAACTATGACAGGTGTGTTTGTCGACTCTACCACTCTCACACCCGGGCTAGTATCCAACAAATCTGTATGAACTGCTCTCTTATAAAAGGTTTCAGTTGGCTGTTAAGTGGTAAAAATAATTAGGCCTGTTTGATAGGAAGGATCTGGAGCTAAGAACAAAACTAAAACAACACTTAAGACACATATGCAGACACACAGTGCAGCTCCACCAAGGTGTGCCTGCTGGAGCCTTTGAGGATCATTTTAGCAGATATTTCTAATCAATATCTGATGAAAACAGTATTAGAATATGGGTAATATCCAAAATACTCCAATTGTGTTATACTTGTCTATTTGTTATTCTTATCAAGTTGGAATCAAAACTGATTTCTTTGTGCTTTGGTGTCTCTGTTCCTGTTCAGCTTCCAGCTCTCATGTGCTGTTTCCACTGAGGCAATGTGACAGTAATTATGGGCTGTATAAATAAAACTGACTTGATTTTGGGGGCCGACCGATATTCAGCATTTTTCTGATTATCTGCATCTGTGTTCTGATGCAGCAGAATCTCTGTCTGTAGTCATCAATGTCTGGTCTCACTCAATGTCCCGTCCACAACACTGTGTGATTGGTTACAAGTCACAAATAATGGCCAATTAACACCAAATAATCTGAATCTTCAATTGAAATTACCTCCAAATTGTACTTTAGTACAGTACATTTGTTGCTGTAACATGCTTTTAATGGTAATTCTCAAGTCCAATACTCAGAAATTCATTTTTCCTGCATATGTGTATCGGTTACTGATTATAAGCCTCATTGATAGCTAATAATCTGTATCAACACTGACAGAGAAAAACAACAAAAAATCCATATTGATCAACCCCCTAGAATATTTGCCTCGAATATGAAAGTCATTGTTTGTTGGACAAAACTCTTATCAAGCCAGTAATTCATTCAAACCTTCAAAGCTGCGGACAGGAACAGGAAATACCAAAGTGAATTAAAGTAAAACAAATCAAAAACATGGAAACAAAGTTCAATCAGTATTATTAAAGCCCTTTAAAAGAGTAACCGGGGCACAGAGATATGTGTCGACTAACATTCAAACTGACTTTTTGCCTCTTCCTTCTTCCTCCTATGAAGCGAGGGGGAGTGGTAGCGGACTACTAGCTTTGGATTGATTGGGTTAAACAACCAATCAGACTTCACAAAACAAAACAAAACAAAACAAAACGATACAAAAAAAGGACAAACACTTAAACTGAGCAGGAGCTGATGGACAAAAGGAACTACAAAACAAAAGATTCAATAAAGGACTGTTATTAATGGACTTATGGAACAAAGAAATCAGATTACGAGGACTGACTAATGGGAGACCACACAACCAATCGGAGGGGACGACAGGGTCTGCGGACACTACCCATCTATCAAGTGGGCTGCTCTTACTCTCTTCCTTTTCCTCCTCTTTTTCCTGCTCCTCTTTCACCTCCTTCAGCACCTCCCACGCCTCCTCCAGCTCCTCCTCTGTGTGAGGTGTGTGGAGCCACTCCCAGAAATGCCTAAAGCTCCCATCATCCTCTGGGGCAGAGTGTTCCACGTCCGTGCGTTTGGGGCTCTCGTTACCTAGGCTACTGCGGCGGTGGGGCGGCAGCTTCGGCGGCGGGGGTCGCGGAGGGACGTTGGAGGGCTTGGCAGGGCTCGCCGTCTCTGGGACCGGACAGCGTTTGATGGTGCCTCCACCTCCGCCGTCGTCCTCGCTGTGTGACTGGCTATCGTCATGTTTCTGTTGTTGCTGCTGTGGCGGTGTGGATGAGCAGATGGACTTGGGCTGAAGGAAAATACGCAGAGGGATAAAGAGTTAGCTCATTTCTCTTGCTCAGTGACACTAAACACAATCAAAGAAAACCACATTACAAAAGACTAAACTGAATGATTTTTCATTTAAATGTTCACTGTGGCTGTTCGTACCTTAGGAGGAAGGGGAGGCGGGACCTTTGGCCTCATGATAGTGCTCGATTTACTGAAGAATAAGAAGATGTGGATGCTTGATAAAACACTGATATTTATGACAAACAAGAATGGCACAGAAAAAAATATTCTTATCTGTCAATGTGTAACCACTGAGGCTGTGGTTTAACTTGTCATGTTAAGGACAGGTTTCTGAACATCACAGTTTAAATCAAAGACATGCAATCACATTGCTTTTAAACAGTTGTATAAATGTTGTAGAGATGTTGAGACCAGACCAGGTGGGTATTTCACAGGGTCATCAGGTGATAAAAGAAAGCCTGAAATGACAAGTTTAACCACAGCCTGACACTACTTGACACTGGAACAAACACAGGATCACTGCTTTAAAAGTTTAAACTTTTCATACAAGGTGAGATCATTCAGACAAACTACAGATGGAGCATGTGTAAAGTCTCTGAGAACAGGAGCGCTGATACTGAAACATTCTTTATAAGACTGTTTCTTTAATGGACTGCATACATGTTTTGATTGTTTGTTAGACAGATTAGTCTGATCAACAAAAGTATCAAATATTCAGTGTTTGACTTAAACTTGACTTCATGTTTGAGGCTTTTAAAAAGGCACAATATGTAAGAACTGGCCACTCAAAACAAACAAGGAGAAGCATATCAGCAGAGAAGGCTGTCATGATATCAGATTTTCACTACACGGTAATTTAGCCAAAAGAATTCAAGATATTCTCACCCTATCTTTAGGGATACAAAACTCTTTCAGAGAGTAGCCACATACTGTGCTTGTCGCTTGCTAGCTAAACTAAAAGTCTTACATATTGCACCTTTGAGTATCTCTGAATGCCAGATCAGCACTACAGTCGCAAAGACGTTATCCATTTTGCCTCATAGACTACAGATTTGTTAATGACTGACAGACAAAGAACCAATCAGAGCACAAAAATTGAAATGGACAGAGCCAATCACAGTGAACACAAGGACAAGATCACCAATAAAAATAAGACAGTGAATCAGCTGAGTGGTGGTTGACAGTTACATGGCCTCCACCATAATGTGAACTTTATCTTTAAGTTACCGACACAGTTTACATCTCTGAGCTTTTAAAGGGTGGAACAATAAAATTCAAGTTGTGGCGTGGTGGTGATGGGCACATGGCAAAGAACCTCATTGAGTAGAGAATTTAAGCAGCTTGTTGGCACAATAAAGGTCTAAATTGAAAGCAGGATGATCGGTAACACAGTCTGCTGATTCCAAGTCTACAACCAAAATTCCAAAAAAAGTTGTGACGCTGTGCAAAACACAAGTAAAATCAGTGATTTACTACCAATTTTACTTTACTACCAACTGTTTTAAGGAGGCGTTCCTTTGTTGCTTTCATCAAATTCAGAAAAATCACGTATTTACAAAAATCAATGAAGCTGATGAGGTCACATTTTAAATATTTTGCCTTTGCAGCGTCCCGACTGTTTTGGAATCTGTGTTGTAAAGGTAAGATGGTGAATGGAAAAGGAGCTTGTCCGTCATTATTTGGAGCTGGATCATACTTCTCACTTGGTTTTTAATCAAAAGGAAAGCACAATAAAGTTTGTGAAAGTGAGCTAAAGAATTAACTGAGTTTGGGTTTTCATCAGCAGATGCATGTAGCTAGCCCTAAAAGCTAAAAGTGTAGTTCCATATTCTGGAGGTTATGTTTGTGCATTTATTCTATATTTCTATTTTATTTTCTAACACACAACTGATTGTCACCACAAAAATGTAGCTTATCCAGCATGACTATAACCAGGAACCATTGATCTGACTTTTCACTAATGGTTACAGTAATTTTAAGAATTCAGGTTCTTTCTATTTTTTGCAATCAGTGCACTGTGGGCGTGTGCTCAGACTAACGCCTGTCTGACTGCAGTGGAAAATATATGTCTGGAAAGGACACCCTGGTCTACTGCGGACATTTGGCTTTTACACAATAAGGGATGGGGCTGGACGCCAAGTAAGCAGCACACACACTATCCCACACACACAGCGAGGAGGGCTCACAGATGGCGATGCAAGCGAAGAACAAAATAAGACAACAACAAAGATTTCAAGGTCATACTCAGACCTCATACATGAAGCATCAAATTATTGCTAAGAACCAGGGGAATTTAAATGATATGACGGCAGTATCTGATATGCAGCTGGGTTGATATTAAGCTACCTGATAATGGTTTAAGTTACTCCCTGTGTATAAATTCTAAAAATAACTAAAACAATGAACAATAAACCTTCTACATTAACAGCCTCCAGGTGAGTTTTTAGGGTTAGGGTTACTGTTAGTAGTTATAACACTCCACACAAGACAGCATAGAAAACACACCGGCTGTAAACACACAAACACACACAAACACAGGTGGCATATGTGGCATGATGGTGGGGTGTGAAGCATAGAGATGCGTGGATGAAACTGTGGCAAAGACAAGAAGCCTTCCTCCTCGTCTTACTCCTCATCCTCACTGAAACAAGGGAGGAGAGAGACGAGTGGGGAGAGGCTTTCAGTTCTAAGACTGGGAGGGAACTTACTGAGTGTGAGTTTCATCATCATCTGCACCATCATCATCCTCATCCTCATCATCCCCTAAGTGTGCCACATGGCCCCTGGGAGAGGAGGTGAAGATAGGAGGGGGTGGGGCAGAAAGGAGAGGGATGGGATGGGGAGAAGGGGAGGAAGGAAAGAGAAATAAAGGGTCGAGGTAGGGAGAGCATAAGATGGGGAGGTTAAGGGAGAAAATGGAGCAAGCAAAGGTGACAAGAGGAGGAAGAGGAGGAGGAGGAGGAGGAGGAGGAGGAGGAGGAGGAGGAGGGGGAGGGGAAAGGGGAGGGAGATCTGAGTGAAGCTCGGTCCATAAACTACCTCTAACCCTTAAACTCTGGGCGGATCTGAAAGGACTGAACAGATCCAAACAGTAAAAGAATCACCATCCTCCAACGAAATTCAATAATCGGTGGATGAGCTCTTTCAACCAACAGCCACAAACAGACACTTCTACACTCGACCTGCTGTTCAAACCTATTCAGTCCTTACAGATCTACAAACCCCACAACAGTGAACTAAGTGTCTAACTATAGACACTTCTACTACTAAAAGTCTAAACAATAATAGTTTCATTCTCCTTGAGAACACCAGAGGGGTTGGGTTAACCACATCAGAATAAATAAGGTGACTCTGACATTCTGCCAAGTGTTGTTACTGCACAGCAGCATTCACGTCAGAGGCACTCGGATACACAGATCTGTAGACTGACTGACTGACTGACTGTCCTACATCTAGGAACAGATGACACAACCTCAAAGACTGAAACAAGGTCACGGTTATCTACTGTACTACTACCAAAGGCTACTAGCTCCGTTCACCAAAGGAGACAGAAAAATCAATAGAAACTGGGAGCAACTCAAACTAAATAAACTTATTTAAGTGTGTTGCCAAAAATCTGTAGAAATTACTTTTATTTTACTAATTCTTATCATGACCATATATGTAAAATATCGATTCAGCAGACCTGGCTGGTACATTATTAGGACTTACAGGGAAACAAACAGTCAAATTTGGGTTTTAGTTTCTGAAAGGGAATGTTTAGAAGAAATCTTTGAACCCTGCAGTGTTACTACGCAGACCAAAGAATCAAGTGAAACACATGTTATATCAGATTGTCTCAAAGATAACAGCAAAGCACAATAATGGTGATCATCATTATTTCGGGGCAAGTAAGAAGAACGTCTCTATAGACGTGCCAGTAAAATTACTGAAGACATCTATGGCAGCTTTGCTAAAAAATCTGTATATGCGTGCATGTTTGTGAGTGTGTGTGTGTGTGTGTGTCTGAGAGTGTGAGTGCATGTGTGCGAGCCATGCCCTGCAGGAAGCCCCTATAATGCACAGCCTTTTTCCTGATGACATCAAAGCGTGAAGCAAGCTGCAGAGGGAAAATAAAAACCCACAAGAATCCAGGACGCCCAGCGCCCGACAGCCTGAAGTCATTACAACAGCGTTAGTTGCGTGTGATTGGCCGAGATTAGTCCTGCCGTTAACGATGATTGGCTGATGGGTGGGCGTGGTTAGAACACCAGCAGATCAAGATCGAGTTTGTGAACGTATCAGGAAGTGACTTACCTCTGCTGTAACTCCTCCTCCACAGATTTGAGAAGACTCCTGTTTGAGGAGAATTGCGTAAATGAGTAAAGATCATAAAGATCAACGAGAAAGAAAAATAAACACTGATTTCTATATGTAATCACAGAGACTGTAAATCTACACGTTTGAGAAAACTTTCAAGTCCTTGCCAGTCAGCGGAGGACAATCTGCTCCCCTGACGTGAACCTGAACTCGCTGCTTACAAAGAACACTTTCAAGCAGAAAGCTCACACAAGCACACAGCTTACAGAACATCCTCTATGAATAAATCATCAAACCTACTGCGCGAAAACTCTCCCTATCTCACAATCTGTTGGTCTAGCTGCAACTGCAGACTAAAGAACTGGAGAAAATGGAGCCATCAGAGAGATAAAGACACTAAGGTACAAAAAAAGAGACAGAAAAAGATGACAAGAGTGAGACAAAAGGGTTGTCTTACTTGTTTCCTCCCAGTAGACTTGGTGAATCGTGCCCGTACTCCAACTGCAGGTCCTACAAGACAAACACACTACATTACAACTGTGACAAAAGACTTCATAACTGGCTCATTTAAGTGACATGTACTTGATTCCTCCAATGACATAAACAGGGCTGAAGATGTTGGCTAAGTGCAAGATAAACCACATACACTGAAACTCTTGTTCAACTACCAAATTACTGAGGGCGCTGCAACTGTAGTGGCTGTGGTGACAGTTATAGCAGCCCACAAGAAATAGTACTACACCCAATAAAACAGCAGATTCACCACAGACATACACAGAAGTACACAGTGAGCGTACGGCTAACTTTGTGTGCAAAACTGACTCTTGCTGAGTTCACATTGTGGCCAAAGAATATATAATATTAACCACAACAGCAATCCCCTTGTTTTCATAGCTTTGATAAAGAAGATATTTCACAGTTAGATGTTTGCAAATACAGTAAAAACTGTACATAACTGAAATTTTCGGTGCATGAGAGGTTCTTGCATAATTTCTCCAAAACAAAACTGGTAGTGGTTAGATTTGTCTTTACTCTAAAAGAGTGATTTCTACTTCAACACCGCTAGATGAGGTAACAAGAATAGCAGGTTGTCACATGTAGATACCTGCAGTCACCCTGCTGATGTTTTCCTACAATATCTTCTTAGTTACTATGACACAGGCATTAGTTTCAAACCAGTTCTTCACAAACTTTTTGGCTCATGACGCACTAAAATGAAGAAACTTCTACATGTGAAGGTGTCATCGTGTCATTGCCTCTGTTTAAACATGAAGTCTCATTTTAGGTCTCAGTGCAGTGAAAGTGTCTGATATTTCACAAGAGAAAACAAGAGAAAGTATAGATGATATAGGAAATAAAGAATTTTGCCAGCTGAAATGTAAACTATAGCTAGCAGGTTTAATCAGCTTTAGTAAGCTAGCTAATTAAGCTTTGCTGAAGTCTGATGTGTAATGCTAACCAGTAGATGTGCTAGTTGTGAATAGGGATCTATTTAAACCTAGTTGATCAATGTGCTCATTTGTTTTGGAATTAACAGATAAAGGCATAGTTTCTATGATTAATTGATTTTAATAAAGCAATAAAAAAGACAGATATACCATCGTCAAGTGTGGCCGGGCAGCACTATGATTAGACATCAGCTGTTTGATGGACCCCTCGTATACATTTCTGGGACTCCTGGAGCAGGACTATAAAACTGCTTTTGTAAAAGGGCCTGATTTGAAGAACTGTCTGGCCTGTGATCCTTATCTGTGTTAAGCAATGCACTTTACATTGTTTTTCTCTATGTTAATGTATGCTGAAGAGCTACGATTCATCATTAGCTGTTTTAAAACCACAATAAGCAGCTCTGACTGAAATAAAGGAACGCTTGGTTTGTCATATATTGCATGAAGCCACAATGTGAATGCAGCATCGTCACCAAAACAGTTTCAGAGATAATCCCACAATGCAACAAACATGCAGAGGGAAACAGACAGACTGTAAACAAACACCAACACACAGACACGCCCAGACACACATGAAAAACGGCCTCATTGCTTTGGTCAACTACAGGAAGTAAGAGGTTAGAGGACACAGAAGCAGTAGAGTAAAGAAGAGAGACACACATTCCGCAGAGAGAAATATTAAGAGACAGGGCACGACAAATATCAAGTAGAGAAAGCATTAAGTGTGTGTTTATAATTTTCAATATGTTAAGTTTTGCGATGTGTTTAAGCGTGCATCAACACACTGCATCACTACAAACCTGAATCTGAGCTCCGACCTTCGTCTGAACATATTTATCACAAGTAAAATATATTCATAAAACTATCTTTATAACTTGATTTGATTGACTCATATGTGACGTGTGTGTGAATGTGTGTATTATATCCAAAAACAACAACAAAGAACATCAAGGACTAAAATCACCATGACAACTACAACACCAGTTAGTGAGGCGAAAGCCAAAGCTGGAAAAAGAAGAAGAAAATGAACAGAAACAGATGGACAGACTGAAATAGATGGAAAAAAAACTGTGAAAACGAACAGAAATACATGTTGGATTTGGAACGGCCAAAATAATCAGCACTCTGGAAAATAAAAAAAAATAAAAAAATGAAAAAAAAAAAAAATGAGAGCGACAGCAGCGAAAGGCCCAGAAAACAAGAGAGCCGAAGGAAGGACCAGGACCTGTCCTTCAGAAACAGATGAAGAATTAAAGGTAAATATGGCCGAACTAAGACGGAGGTATGAATAAATAAAGGAATGGATAAAGATAGAAGGTGGATGTAGTTGACCGAGGGAGAAGCCGAAAAGGAGAGAGAGAGAGAGAGAGAGAGAGAGACTGATAGAAAGAGTACTACCAGATTAGATCTCGCGGTATAGTAGAGCTCCTCAACACAGTCCAGATAGGGCTCAGATTCACACTGGTCAGCAAGACAGAGCGAGAGAGACCTCAGTTAATACATTAACCTGGACTGATGGAGGGAACGGGGGAGGATGCAAGAGAGGACGGGGGATGAAAAAAGGATTAAGGCCAAAATGGTCGCCGAAGTCCAAGAAGGAGGAGGGAGATACTGGAATATTAATCAGAAGAGGGGATGAATGGGCGTGGAGACTGAGGGAGGGAGGGATGAGTAAATTGGTGGAGGGTTTAAAAGCAGAACGGAGGAGGACAGACATTAATAAATTACATTAATAAATCATGCTGCTATTTAAAGCTTATACAATCTAAGACATAACTTTGTACGATGCTCTTTACTGGAAGAAGGCTGAGGCTACTAATTGTCTTGTTTGTTCACTTGTGCTCTTGGCTGTACTTCTTCAGAATTAAAACCACATGTTACCTTGATTCAGGTTCCAGTGTCGCTATGGGTGCGTTTATTTTTTGTTCAGTATTACACACGAGAAGTTAAACAGACTGACACTGACTCCAGAAAACATCTGCAAGTCCCTTTTGAGGTAAATGCCAAAAAATCCCGATGCTAATCCTCTTGGAAACAGTATAAAAGCTTTCAATAATATCTAACAATAATAATGTGGTGGTAAAATGCGACACATAGCGGCATGATCCCCAGAGAGCTATGAACCACATGGCTCAGCAAGACAAAAAGAACCCGGTGTTATTAAATTACTTTCAAAGAGAGGGCAGAAACTGAAGGACAAAGGGAAGGAATACAAATGAACGGTGCAGACCTACACTGGTGACTGTGTTTCATGGCATCAGTATAAATTGATGGATAAATACGTGTATGCAGAGAGGAGACAAGGAGGCATTTAGGATGGATTTCCTCGGTAGACTTGAAGGGAGGAGGAATACAAAAGGGAGTTTGTGGAAAGAGTGCAAGTGCAAAGGAATGAGAGAAAAAGTGAGAGTGAAGGAGTGAGGGAACGGAGGACTTTAACAAGACGCTGTGGTTGCGCACAAACCCTGCACCATCCCATTTGTCCACGAGTAAAACGTCTTTCAGCAGTTCTAAAAAGTTACAGGCACTAATAGGATCAGCTTTAGTTTCTAGAAAATCAAGTTAATAGGCTATTGCTTGGAAACCAATGCATGTGTTTGATGATAATTATTGTTTCATGGGAAAAAAACAGCGTAAATAAATTAATTTTATCATGCAAGTTCGTGCAAAACCTGATGACTCATCTTATCCCAGCATGATTTGATTTGTGTCCCTCGGAGCCTCTTGTGATGTTGCACAATGCTTGGCTTTCTAAGTCTTCATGTGCCTTATAAATGTTCAACAGGCTTGCGGTCAGGTACAGGACAGTCCATGACTGTCACGGCTTGTTGGTCTTATTTAGTAGTCAAGAAGTTCTTGCAAATATTTGAGTCCATTTTGAAATATTCACCTTTTCACTCAAACTCTAAAAATAGTAGTGTATTTATAACAGATGCAAAACAAGGAATTTTGAGTAGCGGCCTCAGACCTTTGGCCCTATTATATGTCAATCAATGCCTGTAAATAAGGAGAAAGCTAATAATTCTATTCACAGTTCATGCTGTGACCATGTTGACAGCTGAGGTCAGTCAATGTTACCAAAATGCCAAAGAACGAGGGAAGGGGCTTTGTGCTTTATGTGAATCCACTTTCTGCTGTTTGTACAGGTCTGAGTGTTGGTGGCAACAACAGGTTAACCCAGATAGGTGAGACACTGTTATATTCAGCTGTCATCCAGCATTGGCTAGGGGATCCTGTGGTATTCCAGGTCAGGATAACATTATCCCTCCAGCAAGTTCTGAGTCTATCCAAAGGTCTCCCCTGATTTGGACATGCGTGGGAGGCATCCGCATCAAACAACTGTTGCACCTAAAACTGAGCCTCATAAAGCTCCTCACCATCCCAAAAGGAGAGCTGAAACACTCAACTTCCTGTAAACTACTGTGGATGGGCTTCTTGTTTGGGGTCAACAAATACTGACCACGACAAGGACTGGTCAGGGTGCTTCCTGTGTTTAGGTGAGGATCAGCCATGCTGGTGCTTGTGAAGTGACAACCACACAAACATACCCTCTCTCTCTCTCTCTCTCAGACACTCTCGCAAACATACAGAACAACTAATAACTCACCGGCTCATGATGAGGTTCTGTCTCTTTTCTCAACGGAGGATCAAACTTCACTTGACCAACTGAGGAAGAGAAAGTAAGAGACAGACAAACAGGTGGACAGAGAGGGGAGGAGGGGGCACCACATGAGATCAGAGAAGTTCAAACAAGGAGTTCAGGAGTTAAAAACACTCTCAAGGTTTGGTCACTTCTTCATGTTGTGCTTGAACTCACAGTTGATCTCTGACAGCGTCTTTCCCTCCCTGGCGCTCCTGCTGGTGGAGCGAATACGATGAGGAACAGAGACCGGAGACTATCAGCAAAAAGAAAGACACGCGCAGTCAAATAGCTGTTCAAAGAACACGCACAGTTTAGAGGTTACAATAGGTTTTAAAACAACAATGCTTCCGCCATTTCCTGTTGGTGAGGTATGATGACACAGCAAAACAGCCCGTCGCACTCTGCAACCAGACAACCAAAACATAGCAACAAAGTGGACAAACCTTCCCTGGAAACAGTATCAACACGTCTGCTTAATGTTCAAACAGTCCTCAGGAGTTCCTGTAAGGTTGAAATAACTGCTGCATGTGTGATGCTAGTTTATTTTCTTGGAAGAGAGGTATTGTTACAGCACCTTTGTGTTTATAGTACGGGAGGTGATTTGCAAATTAAATCAAAAATTCAAGGTCTATGTGACGTCATGTCTCTGACACTCATTCTTCAGATGGGAACTAAAACACAGCAACCTCAAACCATGCTCGTAAAGCATTGGGAAAAAAATAAAGACAAACCAAGACTTTACAAAATGCATCAATGCCACATTTTTTTGCACAGATTCAGTCATAGATTTGTCAACATCAAACCACCTCTAATAGGTTTAATACAGCTAATTTTCATAACACTCATGGTTAATGACTGCGATGACACGATGAAGATGGCTTCCACGACTGACATATTTATCAAAATGCATCATGTGTTTTCAAAACATCAAATGATGAAGATTTTGGTCTTTTGATCAGAGCCACTGATGTTCACAAATTTTTTTTGACCTAAATGTTTATTAACATTAAGTCAGATTATTATATAATTTGAGAAACTGTCCCACTAAATAGCACAAAATAACAAACCACAAATTCAACCGGAGTTGACCTGAATGTGGTGTGTGGAGGTGTAACAGTTTGGTAGCCATCTTCATGAACTGAGACATTTCTTTACGGGCCAGCCGCTGCCACAGAACTAGAATGAACAGAACCGATCCTTATTATGACATTAAGTGGTCTGCTGTGGTTTAGCCAAGACAGCAGTAATGCTGTCATGAAAGTGAGCAAGACATTTCTTGTGTAAAGTGACCAGTGTGCACACTAACTAGTTGTGATATTTCATGACAGCTATGTAGAATTTAAAGGAATAATTCAACATATTAATTTGCTTTCTTGCCGAGCTGCATGAGAAGAATTACACCACTGACACGTGTGAATATATGAATATTTTTAAAGCGACTGCGCTTTTTGACAAACCTCTGTGTGACCGGCTGAAACACTGAAACTAGGTGTAATGCTTTAGTTATTGAGTGTCAGAGGTGCTGGTAGGCAGATTTTGCTTCCTGTGGACAGAGCCAGACTTGCTGTTTTCCTTAATTTTCAACCTAAGTTGTTGACTGCCCCTTTATGTTGACCACACAGACATGACAGTGGTATCAGTCATCTCATCTAACTCTAGGAAGTGTATTTCCCAAACTGTATACTAGTAAAAACAGAAAACGTTACAATAGCCATATTGAAACAAATGGCAATGTGTTCTTCAGGCCAAAAATGTATGCAGTGTTCAAAAATCACCAAAGTTCCTTGACCAGCTGATTTGCGTGTCAACAGATGAGCATGAAAGTTAAATACAATTGCTCTCTGGCATGTTAAACTATTCATGCAGCTGCCATTGTAATCCATCAACTGTCTGAAAGTCACATGCCAGTGCCAGTTTCCATGACAGCACCAGTAGACACTGAATTGAATCCAGTTTCTATTCATTCAGTTCTGTGGTCCTCCCCCAAGTCAAGACACAACTGACAGTATCGTTTGTGTTAGAATGACATCACTGCAGACACCGCAGCCCACATCGGTACCTTTTTACGGGCCGCAAAGCGGGGTGCACGTCGAGCACCGGGGCTTATGGGTAGGAAATGACCCCTGTACTTAAACTGAGGAGGAGGTAGAAGATGGGGGATGGAGACAAGAAGATGGGAGAAAAAAGGGAAGGGAGGAAGAATGAGAATAGAAAGGAAGAGAGAAAGGAGAAGTGCTACAAGGAGGAAGAGAGGAGGAAAGAGGAAGAAGTTGGGCAGAAGGAAAGAGAAGAAATGAGAAGAGATGAGTGAAATTCAAAGAGGGCAAAAAAGACAGGGCAGAAAAGAACAGAGGGAGAAGGGGAAGGACAAAGAGCAGAAAGATGAGTCACATGTGCCGGGGACAAGAGGGACTGAGGTTGAGGAGGGTGAACAGTGGCTGATGAAGAAGGATTCAATGAGCAAATGAGGAGAGAGAAGGGCACGATGTGAAGGGAAGGAAGCGAGATCCAGCAAGAACATGATCACCACTCTGTTGACCTGTCTGCAAGCTTAATGGTGTTTTGAAAACTAAAACCTGAGAGGGTCAAAGGTTACCTCTGGCTCAGGGTCATCATCATCAAAGTCATTGTAGGTGCTGTGGTCAGGGTTGTTGGCTTTGTCCAGCAGCTCGATCGCCAGCGTCCTGCTGAGAGGCTGCGACACAAACGGGTGCTGGAAAACAAACCAAGAGAGGGAGCCAGATAGAACGATGAGCTACACACAGTGACATTTATATCTTTTATGTATAATGGGCCACTGCAGCAAAGGATGCTTTTGTTTACATACATAATAATATACATAATGCAATAAACCACTGGCATAATAACCTTTAATGAGGAAATGGTCCAATCTGCAGTATCTATCTATATCTAGCTGGGATTGGTAACCCTAACCATCAAGCTTGTTTCAAAGAATTGTAAATATGTTGTTTTATTGCTTACCTGCAGCAGTTTCTCAGCTGTAGGCCTCTTCTTTGGGTTCTTTGTCAGAGCAAGTTTGACAAAATGGTGGAAGTTGTTTGTCCTGCAGTCCGACAGAGAGGGAAAGACGTTGAAATCAAGGGCCACGTTTGATGCAAATTGGTAATTCTATGTAGAGTTGCATCTACAGCAGGTGTGTCTCAGTGGCTAAACATATAGACAGGATTGTCTCTTACCACTTGAGTTTATCTTTCAATTTGGGAGGCTGGAAGTTACTCTTGGTCATTAAGAAGAGAGCCCTGTGGAAAAAAAGACAGAGATCAAAATTCAAGACTTCATATAACCTACTGCGAGGTGGAAAAAGTTGTTATATTTCTACATTTATCGAGGTATATCTGTCTTTCTCACATCAGAAAGCAGGGAAAGAACAGATGTAATAATTAACATTAATGATGGATTTGATGGTTCTTTATTTGGTAAATTATAAACGTAATCAAAGTGAAATGATACAACGTCTGTTGAGAATTTAATTCTAACATCATCACACACATGCACACACTCCTTTACCTCATGGGGTGCAGGTCAAACATGGGTGGCTGCAGTTCTGCCAGCTCTATTGCAGTGATGCCTACAGCCCAGATATCACACAGCTGGTTGTAACCTCCTTTTCGCTCTACTGCTGCTACCTCAGGAGCCATCCTATGGAGAGAGAGAGACAGACAGAGGGCGAAAGAGAGAGGGTGGGGAGAAGAATGTGAGCTCATTTTAACCAAGTAAACTGAATCAGGTCAATTCAGCAGTTAGCACATCTACAGATTCTGAATTTCCTGCAGTATTTCTGTCTGTGGCTGCAGACACTTCCAAACATCAGCATGTTTAACATCGTGTCTTTTCCATGATTCTGTTTCTGTTGGAGCCCTTTAAAGGATCCTAAAATACTCACTGATGGTTTCTTTCATTGTGGATCCATTTTTTATACATTCTGGTATATTCGTGGAGCAAGACCCATACCATGTTACCATTTGTTTTATCAACTTTCACTGTCACCTCTCAAAAAAACAAACTGGAATAAACTTCACTGCCTGACATCAGGGAATTTACCAAAGTCCCAAACTTTCTCCAACTGATTAATTGTCTCTTGCATGCAGCAGGAAGTTCACACACATTTGCTCTACCTGCATACATATCCATCTGCAGTACAAAGGGAACAGATGGTGGTAAACAATTACAAACTAACCAGTACGGAGTTCCAATGAACGACTTCCTCTTGGCCAGAGTTGCTGTGATCTGGGCTGAGACTCCAAAGTCAGCTATGGGGGGAAAAAGAAAGAATTAAGAAGTGAGAAAGAATGAAGGGAGGCAGAGGATGAATAAATAAGTGTGAGTGTCAGAGTAGAAATGATTATATGCAGAGGGGGAGAGAGACATTCAGTAAACAAAGCTGTTCAGAATCAGTCTTTTGAAGCAGAAGGTAATCACAGAAGCCTTGCGTGTTCCTCTCACCTAGTTTAACGTAGCCGTTGTCTGTCAGAAGGATGTTGGCTCCCTGTCAGAGACAAACACGCCATGTATCAGCACCCAACGCACGGAAATCACATTCCAGCTCAATTCAAATGAACTTGAGAGCGGTTTCAGCAGCACAGGTTTGTTGCAAAGTGGTTTGTCATTGATTAACGCAGCCTGCAGCTATTAATCAGCTATCATAATTTCCCACATCACCAACACCATCGGCACCAATAATGTGGGGATCAATTTTCATTTTCAACATCACTACATGCATGTGCTCGTACATTCTGATGAGTTCTCATGATTTTGTCATTATTTTAGTCATTATTGATGATAATTAACAGAACTGCCTTTGTAATACTTTAACACTTGTGGTGGTTTGTGAGGCTGTAGTCTCTGTTGCCCTCATACTGAATTACAAGATACTGAAAAGCAATGTTTTTTTCCCCCAAATAGGGGGTCAAATTGTCAGTTGGCGACTTAAAAGAATATGTCATACAGTTTTCTCCAGACTCACCTTGATGTCTCTGTGCATTTTGCCTTTATTGTGTAGGTAGTATAAACCCTGCAAAGAGAATCACACAGCAGCTGGTGTTATTGGCACATGCAGAATGAAAAAGAAACAGTTATGATCAAAATTACAGCAGGGCACTGAAAAACAGATTGGAGAATAGATTTTTTTTTTTTTGGTTAAATCAAAATCAAAATATTTGGGAGATTGGGTTCAATTTACAGTTGGCAGCACAGACACATAATCTGTGCAAGATGTTTGGCTCAAATGTAGGACTCTGACACGTCTTCTGTTCCAGTTAAGCAGAGGAATAATCTCCCAAAATATGCCTATTTGTTTACTCTCTTAGTCAAAAATATAACTGCACCGACATTATTCACAGTGCATACGGTACCTGCAGGGTCTCCCGTGACATGTAGGCTATCTGTGACTCTGACAAAGGACCGGTTACTGGAGGAGTGAAACAAGAAAGAGAGAGAAAAATCAGAGAGATGGATGGACAATGGGGAGTGAGAAAAAAAGGTGCAAACAAAAAACAGCAGGGTTAAGATTAAAATGTGTGTGTGTGTGTGTGTGTGTGTGTGTGTGTGTGTGTGTGTGTGTGTGTGTGTGTGTTTGGGTGCATGCTGTTCTAACCGTGATAGATATCCTGCAGAGAACCTCCTCCACAGTACTCCATACTGATCCATAACTTATCTCTCCTGCACAAAGAACACTGTGTCACTACGTCTTCACACAAAATCCAATTTCCTCTCACACACTTCTTACACTCTGTTCTTACATACACCGGCTCACCGCTCCTTCGTCTCTCTCCGGTAAAATGCTTGACAATCAAGCACTCTGATAGCAATCATAACTAATTCATTGCACTGACATACACAAACACACTTACCGGAGATAACTGCCAAAATAGGCTACGATATTGGAGTGTTTACAGTCCTTCATCATTATAATCTCCTGCTGGACGACAGCAAAGTCTTCACCTGGAGAGAACACATATGCGGACACAATGATGCTTGTTTTAATTCTTGACAGGGCTATTATTTACAGAGCAACAGAAACCAGGGGAAGTGAGTTTGTCCATGGATTTGTGTGTGTTAGTGACTCATAAAAGCCAGTACAAAGCAGCAGAGCAGGTTTCCACATATTTTCATATTTTGAATTCCACATCTAATTGTTTAGCAACAATATAATCACACACTTCCACACTTCCTTCTGAAGTTGTTTCTGTATGAATCCCTTTGTCAAGCGGAGGACAGGAGGATGGAAACCAGAAGAAGGTAAGAGAAACAGGGTAAATAATACATGAAGGAGAAAGACAGGGTTAAAGGACAGTGACAAGGGGAAAGTATCTGAGCTGTAGGGTGAGAAGGGGAGAGAACAGCTGAGATTGTGGAAAAGATGGTTTGTGAAAAATGATGGTCGGAGGACTGCAGGGACAAACACAGAAGAACGGAGGATAACGAATCGATTTAGAGAAAGGCTGATAAAGGGATAAAGACAAAGATATGGCAACGAAAAGGGAGATAAAGGAACAAAAAGAAAGATGAGATAACTCACCCGGTTCCAGTTTGATGACTTTGATAGCAGCCAGCTCTCCTGTGTTTACATTACGAGCCTAAACGGAGGAAAGGCAGAGAAACATGAGTAATTGGAGGCGCTGGAAGACACAGTGACACAAACGATTTAGCACTGCTGTCCATGCAACTTTAAGGTAGATTTGAGGTCCAGTTGACTCAACTGGGAAAAGGTACAAAAAAGTAAAATGGACGAGTATGTGAAAACCCGTCATATGTACACATGACAAAGAAAAACTTAAACTATCTGGCTGGGGAAATCAGGTTCTCCTAAACTTTTACCCAGAAACCAATCTGAATCCTTAACATGACGTTTCTGAAATTGGAAAACTGGGCAAAAAAGGTGAACCTGGTATAACGCACTGTGGTGATTACTCAGAAGCACTCAAGCACATATTTCTGTTCGATTATCTTTTTACAAGAACAGCATACTTTTGTTTATTTTGCATGACTATCACCGAGGATGAAATGACAACAGCTATGATAAATTTTAAGAATAATAAATTAGTTTGAACCAGTAGTATAAACTAGGATTCAGATTTTGGATGAGCCTTCACAGTCAGGGATCTATTACTCAAACTCTTCCTCTTGGATCATATACCTGGAGCGACATCACCCACCAATGCAGCCCTTTCGAGTAAAGGTGACTTAACTACGATGGAGATATGACGTGCACCGGACCAACAGCAGGTATGATGAGAAAGGTGTAACTAATAGTTATTATTCAAACATCAGAAACACACAATCCCTCATCATCTATCTCATCAAATAATGCATTTCTTTAGCTTTTAAATGCTAAATATCTGTAAAGTCATGTTCCTAATGCAAATGGAATGAACACCTATCACTCAGTATGTTGTTTGCAGCTACATTCGCATTTTCAAATTACCACTAAATTAATTCCTAACTCCTTTAAGATACAAACTCAGTTGAGGCGGGTTGACAGAGGAATGCACAAACTTCAACAGGAAATCAAGTCAGTATTTCCCATATTCCTTGAAGACGTTTTGTCAAAAAGCAGGGGGTTTCTGCAGGATACTGAGGCTTATTTTCTATAAATAGCCAGCTGTGTTTACGTTTAGCAGCAGTGCTGGTGAGGCGCAAGAGGAACTCTATATGAAATATACATGCATAAAAAGATCTTTCAGAGGGGACATGAATTGCTTCCTTCTCTCGGGCCAAGAATGTGCATTTATGGCTGCGTGGGACATCGCAGAAATATGTGTGAGAGAATGAGAGCGAAAGTGTCTGAAAGAGACGTTTCACATTATCTGATAAGACCTGGACTTTCATCATGAGAGACAAAACAGTAGCTTTGACACCACAAACAGCCTGGAAGCAATGTGTCATGTTTCTCACATAACAGCTCTCGCTATGTTGTCTAATTCTATGGTTTGACTATTTCTAGTTTCAGTGGGGTGACATCCAGAAACACCCCCTATCTACCCTGATCCTGGCTGTAGCCTCACAGGCATATTTATCCAACATTAGAGAGAAAAAAAACATGCTGGTCTGTTCACTTGATTGGGAAGTTGTCACAGAAAGAAGGAGGGTCAACTTTCTCATCTAAATGCCTTTGGTGCTGCAGTCAGGAATGAGCGATACGCAAAAACAATCAGATTGCGATTATCTTTGACAGATATTGAGATTTCAGTGAGTCATTTAAAAGGGAATGGTAATCATTGCACTGTACTTTCACTGAAGGAAACAGCATAAATGATAATAATGATTAAAATAATTGGATGGCTGCACCACATTGCTTCATTTCTAATGGTAAATTGTGAAATATTTTATTCTCATCTGTAAAACTACATCTCCTGCAATTTGAATATTACCCCTGGCTATATTACAACAATATTTTAACTGTTCAGTCTTAATTGGTGTCATATCCTCTTTAATATTATCACATGAGGACAGAGATTCTCTCCCAAAGCAAAAAATATTTCATATCCTATCTACAAATCACAGTTGCAATACAGTAAAAATGAAATCTCTGTCGTCTTGATGTAGAGCATCAATTTTCATTTTTGTACAATACTACCCGAGTTAATCTCCATAAAGATAAAAATGAAAACATAATCTAGTCTTCAGTATATTTCATGTGCCTCATCATTTTTCTTGTCGTTAACAGTGCCACGGTGTTGTCAAAATTTATTTCTGCATATGCATTTCAAATGTTACTGTGTATCTTTTGCATTCATAAACATATTAAAGTCAGCTCCCATGATGATTATTCCCCTTGCCTCTGTAACCAGGAAAGACAACATAAAGCAGGGACTGAGAAAAATTATAATGACTGCATTTATATAGAAGTGTTAGGAGTTCCTGTCCCAGTGGTTTAGGGTTTTTTAAGACGCTCAGTATGCGTGTGCAATGTCTCGGATTTGAGTCCAGCCGCAGATCTTTATTGCATGTCTTTCCTCATCAGCCGCTCCCCTCATTTCTTATGAGGTCATTTCTGTCTAATAAATCAGAAAAGCCTGAAAGACACCATTACAAACATTGAAAGAGCCTGAAAGTCTTCAAAGCGTATTTTAGTTTTCTGTGATAGAGTGACGCATAATGTGCAAACTAACAGAACTGCTGAGTAGCAATGGCCATCATGGTTTATGGTAAAAAGGAAAGGCAGCACTAATGTGAACTCAATCCACACCTACAAGGCATCAGAGTACTGCCAACAAAAGAAGACATACAGAAAAACAACAGTGAGCAGAAGACAAAATAAATGGAAGAACTCAAGGATAACCACAGGAAAAACAGCTGCACTATCAATAAAACATCAGAAATATTAAAGGCAAAAACAGATTTTTTCTTTTGTCTAAAAAGGAAGGCAAAAACTGTATCCTCCATTCAGGAGGAACGGAGTGGAGAAGAAAAACAGAGGCCGACCCACACCAAAACAAAGCTGTGGTGGGAGGGAGGAGATACAAAGAGACGCAAAGAGAAAAGAAGAAGAGCAAAGCGGAGACAGAGTGTCTTCAGTCAGCAGACGGACCAGAGATGACTCATAGCGTTCAGTGCCACTGTTAGCGGCAACAACATTCAGAGTGGCTGGCTGTTGTGACTGACTGAGGGTGAAGCATCCCGCCTGGTGGAGCCCAAGGGGTTGGAGGGTGGACCACCGGTGACCTAAAAGGTCTGCGGTGCTGAAGTGTCCGACAACAACCGCCTGGATTCCTCTGAAAACCGACGTCTCGGCAGCCAAAAACCACACAAGCAAAAATAAAATCACGCTGTGCTCGTCTGGGCTGTTCAGAAAACAACTACAAAACATTTTCACAAACTTTCAATCAAACTCAACTTTTGCACCATCAACATCAAATCTGATTAGTTTTCTAGCTTGAAGCAATGGACAAACAAATGAATGATGACCTTTTAGGGCCTCACAGTGTAATATTGAAAATGCCACAACACAGCAGTCCAATCCATCATTCCCTGACATTGCTGAAATATCCATTCAGAGATCGGAGCAACGACTGAACAAACAATGATCTGACACAAAGAAAACCACATCACATTTAATGGTTGGACAAACAAAAGCCAAACTGTCTGCTCATATCGAAGTTATTTTGGGCGATACTCCAAACTTAACACCTCAAATGTCACATAAATGAATGAGTGAATTCACCACCACTGTATCAACACAGCCTTGGTGCCTCACTGTTACATGACGAGATGACTGGATGCTTGCCGACTGTGAAACAGGGGAACAGGAAAAGTGATTAAGGTGTCATGAATGTACTGAGGAGAACAAGGCTGGGCATACTTGTGTATGGCCACCTCATGTTTTGTGTATTTTTTCCTATAATTGGGGGAATATCAACATTGTTTTTCATATCACAGAAGTTGCCAAAGTAGCCAAATAGTCAGCATAGACAGTTTTACAGGAAATAATAATAATAAAAAGGTTTAAATAACTGAGAGGTACTAAAGAAAAGTGTCAAATGAGCAGACATATAACAAAAAAACTGACATCTTACAGTATTTAAATTTAACTTAATCAGGATAAACTTAAAAAAAAGAGGGCTGATTTCCCTGAAAGCCGAGGCATGAATCTTGATTGACAGAGTTACTTTCCATGCCCTGTACTGCCAGATCAGCAGTGGATTGATGTGGGTTTCTACAAAACAGTAACAGAGAAATTTAGCTCACATCCATCATTAACACCTCCATCAGGCCGCATGCGTGTGTGTCATACACTCAGCATATGGCCAGCTCAGTGGAGGATCAGTGTGGCATTTCACTCTCTCCCCTCTCTGACCAGGAAACACAAACAAAGGGCGACAACCTAAGCGGTAGCAGCTCACCATGCTAATCATCGCACTCCGCTTGAGCTGCAGTCCTGCAAAAAAAAAACCCAAAACAACCTGGGTGCATCAAGTTGACTTAAATCCAAGGTGTTGGAGTATTAGTCTAGTTTAGACAAAATGTAAACCGCTCACTACAGCTCTGGAAAACACCGTACTAATTAAAGTTAACCATGCATGGTGGTAATCTAATCTCCTACTTACGCCTCATTCAGACCAAATCAGGTGTTGTGGTGATTAGCTGCATGTTTGTGTGGCGGTGTAGGAGTGTCAGTAAACACAGGAGCTTTAACTTCGACCCACAAGGTGACAAGTGGCTGCTATGTTGCTCTGCTGTTTATTATTAATATTACCGTTTAATGTGGCTTTTTAATAACAAACATAACCTCTTTCTAATTTGTAATTATGTATTTTCTTGCCGTTCTTGGTGTCTTGTAAAAGCAATTTCTACAATCGCTGACAACTTACTTGCTGACACTCGCTAGGTTTAATTTTCTTTTATATTTAAAACTAAAAACTCAATTTTAAATGTTCTAATGTCTTAACTAGGTGGAACAAACAGTTGAAAATTAATGAAAAGTGACCTAGCCTTGTGCATTTGACATTTTTTGTCACTTTTTTTCATCTAGTACCCAACTCGTATCTTGTTCTTCTTCTTTTTGACTTCTGTTTACAGTTACATCCCAACATTAATCTATTTCTTTTTTTTATGCTTCAAAAAGCACATTAGTGGCTCTCTCAACCACTTCCTCTCCTCTCACACTCACTCATTATCTCACCATCAGGCAGTCCCTTGACATTTTCAAACCCTTGAACAGACAAGTGTACTAATAGCTGTTTTTTCCTAACAAAGGCCTGAGGGAAGGGGGGGATGCTGCCACTGAACAGCTCCACTGCAACAAGTCGGGGGTTAAGACTTGCCTGGGGCCATAACTGCAGCACTGGCTGGTAATTCAGTTGCTCTCACAGAATTTTTCCAAGAGATTTGAGGTTTGGAAACAGGTGACCTTCTGATCACAACCACACTTCTCTGACCTTTGAGATAACCAGCGCATTAGGCCATGCGGGCTTGGCCCTTTTCCTTGTTTCTTGTCACTTATTGACATACACTAGAATGCAGTTCCAAATTTCAAATTTAATTTCAATGCTTATTTTCTAAAGTGTAAGTAAACTAAAACAAAACATTTTATTCTACCAAAGAAAAGTTCATCTGTATGTTTTTAATCCACTCCCTCCAAGAAACGAAGGAGTCGACAGTTCATGGTTGTCAATGGATGTGAGCAAAAACTGAGAATTGCATTTAACTTTTGGAGTTTTGTTGTCAAAATGGTAAAGGCACGACTCTGCAGTTTGTTTGCTGAGTGAGCGCAGTTTTAACAGCTTCCACAGCTCAGCCATTACACACTCATGGCCCCAGGAGAGGAACAGGTGAAGCGAAAAGCTGTGCGCAATGGAGTATGTTTAATTAGAACACTTCTCTTCTAACAAAATACTCGCTCACTTAAGAAAAACACGCACCCACAAAGACGAGAATCCTTCCACAACCTCTCAGGTCCACTTCAGTTTAGCAAAGTTACTTTTTCTTTTAAACAGTTAAAGCCGTCTTCTAAATATTGCAAGGTCATCACCTCAGAGGAGTCATTAAATCAAGTATTTAGTATTGAAATCCTTCTTTTTTTAAAGCAAGTAATGGATCTGCCAATAGCAATATAATGCCATTTGTTTACACTTAACTGGGCTGAAACAAAATTACTCCACATAAAATTGGGAAGTCAATGCCAGAGGCACAAATCACTGGGCTGCTACCGAATTAAGTTGCTTAAGTAAGAAAACTCATATTGAAAAACTTAACTCACCACAACACTTGTAGGAGAACATTTTCAAAACAGACCCAAAAATCTCTATCTTCTACATAAATTACTGATTGTCACTCTGTAATGATGGCATTCACATTTAGTGTTGGCCTGTGAAGTCACATACCACACGCTTCACGCACTCTTGCTACACTGACCCACCCGAACATTATGTATGAGTATGAATGCAGTCCAGAGAAAACATTTATCACATCATAACCAACAACGGTCCAGACAACAAACACTCCTGCCAGCATTACATTTTTGCTGTTTCTCAAGATGCATTCAGCTGGTCCCGTCTCAACCACATGCGCACACAGTCTAAAAATAGGATTTGACACTTGTGGCTAACGTTGTGCCAAGATTAACAGAACCAGTCCAGAGTCATACCAACCCTGGTAGAGGTATGAATACCAAGGTGCTCTAAACAAGCCTTATTCTCCTCCTGGTAACTTAGTAATGAGTACTTAGTACATTTTGAAGTGATGCATAAGTAAAGGTTGATGGAAATAGTCAAATTTGTCAATTGCACCAAACATTATACTGCTTGCTTGAGGTGTTTTTTGCCCTTCTCATAGAGGAGTTAGAGCATGTAATGAGAGATTGGGGGGATCTTTTTTTTTTTTTTTGTTTGTTTTTTTCTTTTCTCAACTGGAGAATCGGTACCACTTGCCTCCAAATAATCCCAAAATGGTAGTGAATGGAAACAATCATTTATATGCCTGTTCCTTTGGCAATACTCTTGAAATTCAGTCACAACTTGTGATAAATTTGGATGGAAACCTAGCAACTGTCTTCAATATATTTGGCCACCAAAACAGATCCACATCCAAGAGGATTTATTTTTATTTTTGCATTGATAAATAATATGTTAGTGAAGAAAAAGGGCTGAAAATGGAGAGCTTCAGATGGGCTCTGAACTGAAACAGCTCAAAAACTCAACATCTCAAAGTTCAGTAGCTTCTAAACCTAAATATGTTGGCAAAAATAATGTAGATATTACCTGTCAAGCCATCAGAAAGACAGCCAACTGTTATCAAAACCCCTGGGCAAAAATAGTTTAAAGCCATCTAGTTGTCATGTGGTAACATGCTTTATGTTATCTCCTGTTTGTCACGGCATTAATAAGTGGCTTGACTTTTTTCACAGGGGATGTTAATACAAGCTGGAACGTAGTCCGATTAAAAGAGGAATTCCCTTGTTAGACTGAATGAATCAGAGCCTGGTGACTGACAGTAGCAGCTCATCTAATTCAGAAGAATAAAACCTGCTGAGTGGAGGTTTTTCAGTTCAAATACTGCAACTCAAGCGCTGTAAACAAGACTGTCATCGGGGAAAGGCCCTCTGACACCTGTCGCACCACTATTTCTTTTGTGTGTTGACCCACCCTGCAGAGACATGTCATACCATTCACTGCCTGCACTGCAGACCAACAACTTCCCCCTGCAGACATTTTGTAAATCATTTAATACAGGAGCAAACACAACCTGCAGGATATTTTGTTAAACTTAATTACTGTACTCTAAATAGCTAGTCCAAGTTAATGGGAACCACAATGTCCTGGTCACTTGTTTACAAAGTCAACATACAGTAAGTGCTTTGAGGGAGACGTAAGACAGGTCTAATGTGACAGTCAGTGCAGAGGAATGGTTATAAACTTTCACATTTGGCTGTGAATGCATCTACACATTGAAATTTTAGACAAAACATAACAATTCTGCACTTCCTAAAATCAATGGCAACTTTTTATTTACAATGAAAATCAAGACTTAAAAGTAGGTCTACACTGAACATCTCAGATAGTTACTGGGATCAATATTTTGTTTAGATTAAGTATAAAAAAAACTTAATAACACACTGCCTGAATGTAAAATGACTCATAAAGACTATTTTTACTGGCACATCTGGTTCTGTCCCATGTCACCAGACCATGTCATTAACACACTGTAACTATGCAAGTTACAAATATTTCAATGCGCACACGGCAGAGAGATAAAATCCTGTTAAGCACATAACTGTACTTGGCAAACAGAAAACTAGAATGCCAGGATACGGAGCTAAATTTACCATCTGGATCTGAAGCCAAAGAGGATTTCTGGTTGGGCTGGCTGTGTGTGTACAAAAAGTATGATCATGATCATTTTCTGAAATCGTCTGAAAAGTATCCTGATAATGACTTAGTTCTGAAGACACGGAGGCTTCATCAGTTCAACTTTAGAATATTGTTTATTACATAAAACCATTCCTCCACCAAAGCCAGAGAGTCCTCTTTAACACAATCAAGCCTAATCCAACATACAAAAGAAATCAAACATATTAAAATCCTTAAGCTCTTTATTCAGATCCACATCACATAAGACTCACTCAGATACAAGCCACCTAAACACACATCCATCATTACCTGGGAAATTCAAGAATATGTTGAAATTGGATTGTTTAATATGATGAGAAGATTCTGACTGCATCCATCTTTTTAAGCAGATCGGCACCAAAGGCTGATGTGGTCTATTCTCTATTCTATGCTCCACCCAAGTAGTTTTTGTAGGATCTTGCAAGTTGACTTTCAGGGTTGCTGTTGTGTGCTTTAGTTCCAATCATTTTTGTGTCCTTTTCCAGTGAACATCCACCTCTATACCTACTTTCTTAACTGGTAGCTCAAACAATGCTCCGCAATAGGAAATGGGTGTGTGCAAACCCACATTTACAGACAGTCTGGCTGTTGTCACGTTTACTTCTGCTGTGTGGAAAGCTGTTAGATCTATTAGTGTTCAGTTATACATGTCAAAGTTTATCATAATCAACACACACTTTTAATATCAAGATTGCTTTATCAACCAACCCTAATTTCAGCAACGTGGCTTTGCCTCAGAGCTTTTGTGAATGCAGGCTAGTGTCTGTGTGTTCACCTCAGAGAGCAAAACAAGAGGAGGAACAGTGAGAAAAACAGGATGGTTGTGGGGCAGCCGCTGTAATTGTGACTCTGCGGCCATCTGTGCATGCGTCTCTATGCATGAGACGATACAATCATCTGGTTTTCTGTGTGTATGTACAACTAGCATGGAACAATAGGACATGAACTCACACACACACACACACACACACACTGAGGAAGTGAAGATTCCTGCATTCCTGGACCACAGCTGCCCAGCTGTGCCACACACACACAAAGTTCTGACCAAAGGAAATAGTTACCGTCACGACATTTACAACCATTAAGTAAACGAACCTTGGCCTGTATTAAATGTAGACATTAGACATGCGTGAATACTTAAAATAATTTCCCTGTCTGGGATCATTAAAGTAATTCTATCTATCTATACATGTTAAGCCAGCTAGAGCTGCTGTAATAAAAGAAACATGGAAGTCTGATCATTTTAATGATAATGATGATAAATGATGATGATTTAATGATGAGATTTCAATTCAACTATGGGGGAAGTGAACAGGAGGTTCTGCCCGCAATATGATCAAATGTATTGTTTCGTCTTGCCATTTTTATGTATATTGATCAAATAACCACGTCAGCTTTTGGTTATGTGGCTGGTTTTGCTAGTAAAAACTTCAAAAAAGTGAGGGCATACAGAAAGCCTGGTAGCATTGCTTGGCCCTTACATAAATTCCAAAAATACCCTGAGGGCTGTGATGTTTCTAGAGCGCACACACCACTGCTGAAATTGATTTGTCATTAACAGATCTCTATCCCAACCGAAGGCCGTCGCCTGCTTCCACTTCCTCAATCCGAAGCCACAAGCACAGTCACCTTGAGAAACACAGCCAGTCATCCTCTTTAAACATACAGTTACGTCAGATCCTGTGTATTGGTAAATACTTGGCCTTGAGTGTGGGCTGCTATTACACCAGAACCCCTGGAGCAGCTTTTCATGGCTATAGAGCACCATATTAGGCTGATACTGGCATTCTCACTTCTCCACTCTGCCCACATTAAGTGACAAATCAATATTAAATTGTATCATTAACGTCGGCATGTGACTTTGCCTTTGGCAGAGAAATAGGCTCGTCAACATCTGATATGTCCCTTCTCAAGTCTGTTTGGTTTCCTTTAGTCTAAAGTATCTGATGGCAGTCCAATAGGTAAACATAAGCGTACAGTTTACTGTCATCATGTTGCAGGAATTCTTCCGTTTAACAAACCAGTGTCTTCCACTGACCAAAAACAGGGAGAAGCAGCCAAACGCAGGTTAGAAAATGTGATGTGGTGGTCGCATTCTTCAAACATCTACAAGTTCAGTCGGTATTGTCCAATATTTTAGTTTCACAAATTTTCTGGGAAAAATCTGTATTTTCCTTTTTTTTTGTTTTACTAGCGAACTTAAAGAGTGACTGTAAAAGCCAATACTGTCCCAACACCCTTCCTTCAGGAAAGAACAGAGATTTAAATTAATCTGATTTTGGGGGGGGTCTCGATACAAATGAAACATGCTGTGAATGTATTTGTTGGCTTATACAACTATTGTTATTCAAACATCAAAGACCAGTTTGTAACCTATCAGCTCTTTCTTTGGAGGAATCGAAGGTGTGATCTCTTGGTCAAGAAGCCTCCTTCAGCTTCTAAATGATACAGACAAAGAGGCAGGGCTACAAACACAGGAGAAAACAAGCTTCACACGAGCTTTCCCGCTAACACATTCCTATGCAAGCCACAGATTTTCACACAGCGGTAGAACCAAATATAGGCAACAATGTGGTTTACCAAGTGCCCTGGTGCTTAGAAGCACATCCTTTAATCCAGAGGTTTCAGGTTTGAGCCCCCAGTCCTTCAGCAAAGCCCCTGTTGTTTATGAACCACAGCATCAGCTACATTATAATTGTCTACAGCACATTGGCTTTAGGAGAGGATGCGTCAACTGTCAGCAAAATAAGGAGATCTTGACAATAACCCTGTTATTATTATGTAAAATTAAATCAATATTTTGCTCCGTACAATTGTTTTGACATTAGTTCACATGAATCAGCTGTTTACTGTTTGTGAGCGGTCCAGCACTCTGTTCCGAGCTGCTGGCCTGCTGAAGAGAACCTGTCAGATCTACTGTATGTGTGTGCAACAAGGCAAGATACCAAACCCAAATTAGAAGCAAACTAGATTAGCTGCAGCAGGGAGGGATACAATACGTAAAACACAAAACAGGGAACAAATAATGACAGACAGTGTTTTTTGGATGCACTTATTTTTGGAATTAATGGCCATTATGTATACATTCACAAAGTCTGGAAATCTGTCCCGTCTCCAGTTTAGAGGATACATTTATATTCCTGTAATTACCACAAAGAGTCTGGAGGTTAACCAAACATCATCTACTCCTATTAAAGCGTTTAATGAATTTCCAGACTGCCAAAAGCCTCTCCCTCACACAGCGGTGAAATTGAATTCCTGCAGTTGTTTGTGACGGCAGAACAAACAACTATAGAGCGTGGATGTTTACTGTGCTTAACCGGACTGATACACTACGAGAGCTGATGTGCAAATGAACCAGGGGAGGCTCATACAACATATAAATCTATGTCGAATAATCTAATGTAGAATAACTATGTTTATTCTAGCTGAAAATGAGCATAACATGTCCATGCCCTGGGCTCCAAATCCTGTTCCTCACATGTAAGAAAACATGTTTGTTCGTTTGTTACAGACCCCATAAAATATCACATCATCATGCTTTTAATAGTTTTCCTCAGTTAAAATCTGAATAGTGATGCAAAAATTATAATTTGCAATCATTAATCAAATCACAGTCATACTCAGGCCCCATATTCTCCCATATTTTTCCAGATTTATGATCTGTCCCTGATTTGGGACACTGGACAACATGAAGTCGACTGTTTTGTTGCCTCAGTGAGTGACAGACGGACTGGGAAATGTAGACAAGAAAGAATATTTAAACACATTTCAAATGCCCTGGACAGATACGATTCCTGTCACTCATGTAAAGTTTTAAAAGGAAAGGGGCTGTAAAATCTGCCGCGTGGATTATTCTGTCAATCATGGGGGTCGCACGAACACAGGGCAGTGGCATGCACTGATTTTATGGGGCTGGGGCAAAACTGAATGAATGAATGGATTAAAAGAATAACTGCTGGTTCTGTGTAAATAAATTAATCAAAGAGTATAGTCGAGACCTGCTCACATTGGAAAGTGTCATTAGATAACTGCTGATGTGAATTGACGCTATATAGATAAAGATTTATTGGCTGAGTGATTGATTTAAAAGACATACTGTTTGCGAGAGTGAATTATTCTGCATTTTTTTTCTGAGAATTAAAAGGAAAATTATAATTACTTGCTGCATTGTAGTCAACATTGTTAACTTGACAGTCCTAACCCTACCGTAATGTAACATTTTTCAGGGGTCTGACACACAGATCCCCTGCTTTGGTTTCAAAATCTGCCCTTTTTGTGAGGTCTTGTGGTTTTGCAAGTATGATCACAATGTGTAAAATAATCACATAATGATATTTTTTGTGCAGCCTCAGATTCATCCTGCATGCTGCCACTTGTTCTTATGTTCAGCATCAATACTTTACTGTTTTCAGCGATAGTATACATTTTGCATGACATGACGCAGTTCCTATATTGTACTCTAATAAACCGTGTTATACGATGATGACTGTACAGTGTAATAAACACGGTCACAGCCACAGTGACTGTGGTGGAGTTGGATTGTAATTCACGAACTTCATTTCCTTCAGGGATGCAGGCGGTCTGCTCCCAGCACAGGCCCTCAGTGAAGTGTACGACACAAGATAACACTTAAAAACGCCACATAAATCACACAGTCTGCATAGAAATTAACATCCAGGTTCTTTATTAACTCTTACTAGTTCTTACTGGTGTTAAAACATTAATTTCAGCAGTAAGAGGTGTTGAAGTTGTGCTTGTTGCTGTAGCTTGCTCAGCCCTGAGCGCTTTTAGCCAAACTGGATTTCCAGCTGTCAGTCCCTGTCACGGCCAACGGAGACAGATTTAATGAATGTAACGAAAGCTGGGAGATATTTCGATTAATGGTGAACCCACTGGACTGTCTCTGGTTCCGTGTGTGTCCCAGTATGCGGAACAAGCCGCTGCTTGTTGTCATTTTGTGACAATATTCCCACGAAACTGCCAAGAGCCTGGTTAGCTTCGAGATGCTATCGGGATAACTGCGTCCGTTCTCGGACAGCTAGCGGCTAAACGTCTATTATCGGACACGTCTCGGTTAACCACTCCTCTTTTATATCAACGGTAGATTATCGGCACTATATTTAGTTAGACGATGCTAACAAACATGTCGTCTTTCTAACGACCCACACGTATAGCGTACAAAATCAATATGATTTGTGTTCAACAAAATCAGATTTGTGAGCCCGTCTCGTCTCGTATTCAGTCAACGTTAACGTTAGCATATTGTTATTTATGATTTCTCGGCACTCTAGCTCTGTAACTTACTGTACAGTACAGTGTTTCATTGCTAATCCTGATTTCCACAATGTCGCCCAACAGTCGGGGGGGTAAGGCCAAAACAATCACAGCCAACAACAACAACAACAACAACAAAAAAACACCCTTGGCTGTTTGTCCGACAATGGAATTGAGTGCAAGAGTAGCCGTTTAAATGCTGTATCAGTAAACATCAACATGAAGAGAGACACCCAGCTCAGAAAACAAGCTAACTGTAGCTATATAATTTGTTTCCTGCTGTTATGTCAACCCCGATGAGCTACAAAGGAATGCTATTAATGCCTAACCAATGCGTGTCCGACAATGGAACTCCGCAAGTGCTTCACTGACTGCAGTTTTACCTTGTACACATCTCCGTATGTGCCGCTTCCTATCCTCTGGATCAGCTCGAAATCCTCCTGCGGATTCCGCCGGGACAGGTCGACACTGGAGTTCATCATATCCACGGCCTGTTACGGCGCCGGTCGCGCACGGTTGACGAACCCCAACAATATGTGAAAACAGATATTTTAAGAAAAACATACGGCGTCAGAAAATCCTAGCCCGAATCCAATGTAGCTCCAACATGGCTTCCACTGCGCATTGAGCATGCGCAATGGACATCATGGCGTAGCCTCTCCATGGAGTCTGGTGAGGGGAGATGGAGCAGCTGAATGTGAGACTGAGAGACTGGCCTCATGTGATAAATGTGGTGATTAAATAAACTGGAAACACACACACACACACACACAAAAACAACAAAATCGTCACTTGTTAATTTGTTTGCGCATGCATTAGCTGCGTTAAAAACACCAGTTTTTAATGCATATTGATTTAACTTGGTCAATTCCAGCACTATAGGATCAATACAATGTGAAGCCATGTTACAGGCAGCAAAACCACAGTTTATAGCTACTGAGTAAATGAATGTTAACACTAAGCCCTGTGTAGCCTTGACCGGCCCCACTGTATAAAACTGGGCTAAGCAGGGCTAAACACTGGCAGATGGCAACATTGTGATTGAGCCTATCGGGGTCTATATTACAGGCCGTATAAAAACCTCATTATAGTCTCATTATAAAAAAAACTTTATAGTTGCCATTTCAGTCCAATCATAGGATAAACTAGTGTCATTCTACAGCTTCTTTACTGTTAACAATAGATCAAAAAAGACTACTTGATCCTAGTGCTTACTGTCTTTGTAGCAAATAGCACCCTCCTTGTTTATATTGTCTTACCACACTACAAGGAATAATCAGGCCAGAATTAAAAAAAGCAAATGCAAACTGATGTATCTTCTTTAAGCACTGTAAAGTTTATCATTTACACAACTGAGGTTATCACTAGCTCTTGCTGTGCTGTGATTTTCATGAAGGAAAACATTTTTTGCACCTTAATTCCTCTTTACAATCATTTATATGATGTGTTTGGAAATTTAATTAAAATGTATTCTTAGGTGCACCTAAATGAAGTCAGGCACACTGGTGCAACTATTATAACAGTTTAGGGGGAGTTCGTGGGAGTTTTGAGAATTACAAAGATCATAATGACTTAATGAGAAGCAGTCCAGGTTAATCGTTTACAAGTACAATCCAAGGCCTACGCCTTATGTAAGGTTTTTTCAACTGCAGTTAAGATGATTTCAGTGTTGATTAAATGTAGTATAGGAGGATTTACATCTGGACAGGCAACATTTCCAATCCACAGCTTAAAGAGCTTCAAAACTCACACAACTTAAAATTCCATGTTTCAAAAAATATATTTATTCATATCATTTACAATAGAAAACAGCAGGGAAACAGAAAATATAGTTCAACATATTTCCTTGTAAGTAACAATGAAAAGTTCCTAATTAATTTGAAATGTAAAGTCCACCACCACTGATCAAGTGTCTGTCTTGACATATTTATGGATAAGTCCATCTATCAGGCCTAAGCTGACTCTCAGAGTTGTCTGATGCTTCAGGCAGGAGAGAGGAGGAGGCAGACTGTGTTGTAGCCCAGACTGACAGCCTGTTTTCTGGGTAGGCTTGGAATTGATCGCCTGGTCGATTTGTAAAGTCTGCTGCCTTGTCCGAGATAGTGAAGGAGTTGGGCAGTTGTGTGTCCCAGTTTGAGTCGTTGTTTCCTGGTTAGATGTTGTGTCTTGCTGTGGCAGGAGTTTCTTCAGCTGACAGGATAACTGAGGGCTCAGAAGGAGAACCAAAGTACCACCAGTACAAAGGACCCTGGACACAAAAATGGAAATTATTGAATTACGTATAGTTGGTACTAATTGTTTAGATAGATTTTTTTAATACCTAATTTGTTTTTTAAAAATATAAAAATTGTACAAATAATACAAATATTGCTATTGACAAATTAAAATAAGATTTACTTAGGAATAACACAATGTAATCTACATTTGACACAGTTTAAGGTCTTTGCCGAAGAACAACTTGACTCATGGGATAAGAATTCTGCACGATGCACGAACACGCACAGAAAAACGAGCGACATTTTCTGATTCACTGAACATTTCTAACGGAAACAATGGAAGCAGACACACAGAGGCACAAACCTCTCCATCTCGGTGACGATGAGTGGCAGGTTGGCAGCCATGTTTGTTTTGGTGCCAAACTTCCTTCCAAATGGCAGGTCACAGACTACAGCATCTACACTGGCACTGGGGAGAGGCAGCGCTGCACACACAGAGGAGGACAGATGAGCCAAGAGGTAATTTGATACATGACAGCAAAGCAGGCTCCACACTCACCACCCAGTCACTGATCACAGCGGAAACATGGCTGAGTAACTGAAAAATGTGTTTCAAAAGTGTACATTATGGCATTCTGTGTATATAAGTGTGTGTACAAACGTTACTGAAACATTAAAAAAAATATGCAAGCAGGTGTCTGTCTCTCTGGAAATGAATCTTCAAGCCAAAATTTAAAGGTTCACTGACACATTTAATATGTTTTAGTGATCATTTCACCCATTGATGAAGCTTTCAGCAGGTGTATTCTGTTTCCAAGCTTGGCAAACTCTACATTCTCATTGGCCTTCTGCAGCTGTCCATCATCAATGTCCACACCCAGGAAACGGGCAGTCTGGAGAACAGATAGAGAGTGCTAGCACAGGTTATTATAGAGGTATAAAGTAGACACAAAACATTAAAAACACACACTTTTAAATGTTTTATAGATTTTGTGTAATTGCAAAGCTTTCTAAAGTTTACTTTTCAGGTGTCTGTAAGCTTGACAGACATACAGGAGCTTTGTGTAGATGTCCTGACCTTGTGTTCCTGTGCTGCTTCTATTAAGATGGTTCCCACTCCACACATCGGGTCGACCACACAGAAGCCTGGCTGGGAAGCAGGAGATAACATACAGCAAGGACAGTATCATATCATATTCTGACTGATGGCCATGCAAATGGTTTGGCACACAGACTGTCAAGTTACAGACAACAAACATTATGCTAAACATCTGAAAATGAGGACAGCTTTAAGGCTCAGTGGCCACATTTAATGAGTTGACGCTGTCCTGTCTATTAAGGGGAGTGGTTGAAAAAACAAATAAAGGGCCTCGCTTGAACGCCATCTGATTTGCATGCATAAAAGCCTTCACATAATATGTTTCTTCATAGACAAACAATGCAACAGCAGGGACACACTGCACCTGTGTGTGTTGTTACCTGTATCTGAGCCAATGAGGTCATAGCCCAGGCTACAGTAGACCTCAGTCCTGTGGTTTTAATGTAGCTCCGGTTAGCCAGAGGTAACCTGAAGGAAGCAGAGAGAAGATCTATAAATTATGACTATTTATAAAATTAATTTGTTCTGGTTGAAATGAAATGCCAAGAGGACAGCATGCAGTCATTAGTTATATGCGCTGAATTGAGAGAGTGTTTCTGTCAGTAACCTGGTTAGTGGAATCCCCATCAGGCAGTGGTCATCACTCAAATAAATATTCACCTGCAGAAAAGAGCAGTCAGCTCATGATGTAACACTTGAAAAGACAGACAACAATATCATCCAAAGAACGAGTATTTACTTATCATAGCAACAGATCAATACAACCAGGAAGATTTTTAACACAGTGAACAACTTTACCTCCAGCTGTGGATTCTTCAGATCAATCTTCCAGCCCAGCTGTCTGCTCAGACCAACACCAATCACTTTGCTCGCCTCCTATATTAGATACACCATGCAAACATACAATATTTCACTGAACTAAGCAATGTGAGGTGTTGTGAGACATCAGTTTGTCATTACTGAAGCTTTGAATGACACAAATTGTCCACTGTGCCTGTGAGCTGAAGCAGCGGGACAGAGATCCAGTACACTTGCAGCTGATCCTAAAAGACACCGGGTCTGAACAAGGCTCTGCTTTGATCCCACTGGGCTGCAGTTGAGTCTTATCTCCTCTTCCAGTCGTCTTCTCTTTATCCAGATGAAGGAAAACACAAGAAGGAAATGAAGAGGTGACAAAAACGAGGAATGACAAGTTGATAATCTTAAAAGTTGATGTTATAAAAGTTTAAATAAAAGCTGGAAAAGGTTTTACCATTTTTAACACTGTTTACAGCAAAGTCTTTCACTGTGCCATCCACAGTTCTGCTGCTACTTTCCACACTGAGTCCTGGTGTCCTTTCTTTCTCAGATATCTTCTCTTTCTCCACTTTCTTCTCACTACTAGATTTTCGAGCTGTACCCTTCCTTTCCTCCTCCTCCTCTTCTTCTTCTCCTCCTCCATCATCCCTCTTTCTCTTCTTTTCCAGCATCTGTGCTCCATTTTGTTCCCCACTTCTCTGCCTCCCATTCGCACTCTCTTCCCTCTCTCCTCCTGCACTTTTTCTAGACTCCTCATCGCACTTATCCTCCTTCTCACTCCTTCTCCCCTCCTCTCTGTTCATCCTCACTTCCACAACAGTTCTTGGAGCGTTGGCAAGAGTCCTTCTGTCTGCCAGCTCCCCCTGCAGGCGGCTCCAGGTCATTACAGCACAGGTCCACTGATTCTTGTCACCCAGCAGTCTGGACTGCAGCACAGAGGCTGCCTTAGCTATAGAGAAAACAACACAAAAGTCAGTACAAGTCAAAAATAGATGAATTCCAGGGTGGTTTTGTTTCTCTTTGGGATCTATCTTTTAGAGGTATGGAATTATTACGTATAAAACATCATCCAAGGTTATGCACTGTGCACTGATCTAATGAAATCAATTAAAATAGATATGAATTAGACCTCTAAGGCACACAAGAACTGAAAGCATTTCAAGTAAGTTACAACCTGTCAAGATGTGCATCTGTGTATTTGATGTCTGAGGCTGGTACCTGGGCTGGTGTGGGCAGACAGGCACACAGGTGAGTCTTGTTTCAGCAGGAGGAAGAGTCTCTCTGCTGCTTTCAGCTCACTGACTCTGATGATCCCCGCAGAGGAGCTGAACAACACTTTACCTGGCATCTGACAAACCTGGACACACACACACAGCAATAAAAGAAAGAGGTTTAAAGTCTGTGTTCACAGACTGTAGCATAAGGGGGAATAAATCAATCTGATATTTAACAAAAATGTCCTGAATAAATCAAAAAGAAACCTTGAAATCTGTAAGACACACTTCTATCTTATATGGATATTTTGAATTTTAGTTGTATGTGTTTCTTCCTCACAATCCTGCAGCCAAAAAACAAACATACCCATATTGTGCTTCACAAAAATGTAAAAACATGTTGATCAGTTTGCTACAACCACTTTGCTATTCAGGTCTGTCCTATGTGGCCTGTGAAGTGATAACAAATAATAGTGATACAACTAGGTATAATATAAAATAGAAGAAGCAGTAAAATGTGATTAAAATAGATGTGTTTTATTTGCCTTATTTCGTAATACAATTCGGCATTGGTTTGGTGTCACTGGTTCACATGACATGGAAACTACTGAAAAGAAACGCTGAATTAACATAAATATTCATATAAAATAGAAGAAGCAGTATTATCCATTAAAAGGAGTTGTATTCTATGTAACCTGTGTAGTATTATAATTCGGCATTGGTTTGGAGTCACTGGGTAACGTGACATGGAAGCTATTAAAAAATAACTGATGAATTTTGATTAAAAAAAAATATATACATATACAATAGCAGAAACGGTAAAATCCAAACAAAAGACGCGTGTCTTATATGTTCCGTTTATTAACACAATTCGGAATTGGTTTGGAGTCACTGGGTCACATCACATGAACGCCACTGTAATAGCTAAAGCAAATACATAAAAAGTTAACAATCAAAATAACTTTTTACAGCGATGCCGCTACAAATCGACACGTTTAACAAGGAAAGAAACATCTTAATGTATTGTAATTCATGCCGAATTTACAAGAATCCACCGATGATTAATAATTTGCTGGGGGCGTTTCAGGAAGTTTGTTAAGCGTCTCCTCATGCTACAACTCTTAAAATCAGTCGAATTTTAAGGGAGTCTGGTATACTGCCGTCACCATCCACAGGAAACACTCACATCCTCGGCTGCCAGCTTCTTCTTCACTTCGTCCATTAAGAACCGCTCCATGCCGTTACCTGCGGTGCAGTAGTATCGAACTAAACTCCCCTCACTGCTCGGTTCAGTCATTGTGTAGTTAAATGTGGTCAATGTGTATAAACGCTCTTATCTGCTCGTAAAAGTTTCCTCGATTTGACACAGAAAGTCGCCATATTGGCTTGTTTGTTTACACCGGAAACGGAAATACGTCCTCACGCTCCGGTGACCAGTCGTGGCCGGCAGGGGTCTCTGTTGTACAGTGAAAACAGCTACTGATGTGACAAACTGGAAACGTGACTTGACAGTAAACTACGTGCGTAGTAATGACAACATTAATTAAAGTGTCAAAGTACAAATGTACTCCGACTTGTTCATATCAATCTTCTTTGTGATAATGAGATCTGATGTGATAAAAGCAACGACAACAAGCCTCCATGTTGTGATTAATTTAAGGAATGTATTCAAGAGGGATCAGACAGACACACATATACTGTCATACCACCCAAATGCCTGTGTGCACACATTAAATATTCAGACACACACACACACACACTTTCAGCAACAAACTGTATAAATGTTCATGTGCACGCACATGTAATACACATTCATTGGGACAGGTACACCTCTGCTGCAGTGTAATACCTGGAGGCGGCTCTGAACAGGTGTTTCTCCAAACCTGAGAAAAGAATTCCAATAATAACCCTGCAGCAGAAAAGTGCACTTTCACACAATTCTCACTTTCTTTTCTCCCTCTTGGAATCAATCAGAGAGATGCTCCTTTTGTCTGTGTTCGAACACTTCGCTCTCTAAATCCCTTTCTTATCTCTCTGTCTCTCTCTCTCTCTCTCTCTCTCTCTCTCTCGTTCTGCCCTGTCACAATCTCCTTGTGACACTTTTTAATCTCCCTCTTCTCTCTCTGTGACATTTTAATGACCGCAAACATATTTAATCCCCTTACTTTATTCGATGAACAGTGTTCTGCTTGTTGCCTTGTGCCATAAACCCCTCAGGCGCCGACAGGCCGGTGCTACCCGACAGTGTAGTGCATGCTCGTAACAATGTGAAGAATTATAGTAAGTGACTGTGTTTATATAACAGCAAATGTGAATATTGCTCTAGATTGATGGTATATTGCCACAGTGGGATTTGGAGCAGATTGGATTCCTACCAAATCAATAAATGTAATTTTCTACATTTTCCTCCAATTTTTTTTCAAACAATAATCATATATACATGAAAATCCATCCATCCATCCATCCATCAATCATCTGTAACCACTTATCCTTTACAGGGTCGCAGGGGGGCTGGAGCCGAGCCCAGCTGACACTGAGCGAGCAGCGGGGTACACCCTGGACAAGCCTCCAGTTCGGGGGACAAAAATGCAATTTAAAAATGATTAATTGAGATTTAACAGCTGAGTACCTTAACCCTGTACATTCTGTTAGACAAAGCAATCCAAGCTTTACATCCACCATTAATCAGAATTTGTCAAGAAGATTTATGTGAAATGCAACGAGAGATTTATTAGCTTGAATTCCTGAGCAAATAAAAGGTGAAATACAGTAACAGTATGTGCTCAACTCACTCTCTCCATATAAATATGATGTCTCATAAACCCCCCGGGAAATACAAATATTATTTTATTGCCTTCGCATTTGAGTTGTGCTCCATTAATTTGGATGAATGTCGCAGAAGGTCTTGACCCCAGAAGTTCATCTCCCATCCAATCACTATTGCACAGTCATGCAGTTCATGAAAAGCAGCAAGCTATGATTGGAGTCAATGTGTTGTCATGTCTCTCGACAAAGTCAGACAGTGATGTGGCGCCATTCTCACCCAATCTGACACAATCACACACTCTAAAGTCTCATCTAGTGAAGCAGAGCATATTAACATTTTATTTTTTGGCCTTTATTGACACGACAGTTCAGAGAGGTGACTTGAGCCCTGGGATGCTGCAGCGAGAGCAATGACTGTACCATATTATGAGTTTTATTTATTTATTTATTACCGGAATTAACATTTTTCCAATAAATTCAACATGCAGTTCAGCAAATAGCCAGTCTTCAAATTTGAGTGCTTGTTCACTTCAGTTCTGGGCTATTCGGTGGTTCATACAGACAGTTGCCATTTTTGCAAGTTTTGTAGAAATTCAATGGCTAGCTGTAAAGACAATACAAAAAAACACAATTGTTAAAGGGGCTCTGTGAAACTTCTGTGTTGTGCTGGAAGCCGGTTGTTAGTTTATGTTAGCGGATTCCATTTTTAAACTAACGTTAGCTACTGTTGCTCTGTGTTAGTCACATCCTTTGGACTATTGCTGAAAATCTGTCCTGAGACCTTCACAAAGAAATTCACAGTCCAGCTGCTTAAAACAACTTCAACAAATCATCTTCAGACTTGTAGTCGACCGAAAGAGACAAGGAAGGTCTCATTTTTCCCATCATGTTACAAACTGCTCCCATCTGTTCAGTGACTACAAATTGTTACTTAGAGCCCCTTAAACACAGGTCCTCAAACACCCAGATCCTTATAATTCATCATCTGGGAACCATGCATGCAACCATAGCCTACAGTAATGTGTGCCAATCCCTCATGTAACAGCTGTTATATAAAAACAACAACAACAACAACAAAAACTATGACCTGCTGGTGACACAAAATTTAAATTCACAGGAAAACAAAGTCACTACAATGAGTGACAGTGGAAGATGCTGCGATATTACAATCTGCAGAAAAGTGCTGGAGGCCTCAAAAGTTCTCTCAGGTCTTTAGATGTCAGTGATTTTTGGCTTTTTGTTCAGAGTGAGTGGGTGATATTTCATTACTGTATCGTCAGAATCCGCTCGGAAATGTATCTGGTGCGTAACATTTATTTGAAATATGCTTCTCTCCATCATTTGGCACGTAATGTTTCTGTCTATAAAAATGAATAACAACTAAAGAGAATGTTTCATGAAAATCTTTATCAGGCTGCACGATAGATGGTGATTACTGCACATTTAAATGGTGACATCTTGAAATTAAGATGAATACAGTTGGGTTTACAGGGCTTTTACCCCAAATGACACAATTCGGTTCCCCCTCTTCTTTGTCCTTCTCGTTCTCGTTCAGCTTTATCTTGTGACTACTTTCATCAGCCCATAATATTGGACGTATCCATGTAGAAAGGAAACATTAATACTCCCTTCAACAGCTGCCATTTGCAATAATTAGCTCCACTGCTGCTAAGCGAACACAACAGCTCCACAAAATGGATGCCTGGCATGCCAGCCATGGCGTGATGTATGACTGTACATTAAACTTGTTTTTATTCTCTTCCACACCCCATAAATGATGGGAGGGAGAGAGGGGGATGAAGCAGACAGAAAATGGAGGATGGAAGAGGAGAAATGATGATGAAGGGGAAAGAGGCACAGAACGTAGAAAACGAAACAGAGGGGAAGGATAAACACGTGAGCTGTGGGCACGGAGGGGCCAAACACAACAGCAGCTTTGTTTGACAACTTCATCATGATGGACTAATTAGTGCAGCCTTTGGTTTTTTTGAAGAGCTGACGGCTGATGAATTACGAAAGAGACAATCATGCAAACAGTGTCGATAAAGTTTCAGACATTGCAGGACGAAAGTGCAGATTTAGGTCTGTTTAGATAATGGTACACACAAAAAGCAGACTGACAACAGACGAGCACGATTTGGCAGCTTGCAACAATTAATGTAATTATACACTGTCGACAGTTTAGCTCTGTAGCTCTGGAGGTAACAAAGCAAACATCCATTAAAAATCACTTTTACGGTACCCTGCAGGTATACAGTACTTACAGTACAATCATTCACTTACTGCTTTTTGTTACTCCCTTGTTCTGCTGTACATGCATACCTCAGTATTTCATAAGTAGTGATTAATTTGTCGAAATAACAGCATAAATTCAAGAGGAGCTAAATTTCAAGATATTATGCTTCCATGGGTAGAATGAAACTCTGTAAAAAACAAACAACAACAAAAACAAACAAACAAACAAATGGTATGGCCAGAAATGTATTTTGTATAGGTCACAACTAATGGTCATCACAGAGTCCTGTTACTCTTCTTTTATTTAATAAATGTCCCAAGAGACATGACTGACAGCTTCATAAAAGACCAAGAAAATGCAAATGTTTTTTATATATTCCATCTTTCCAAAGAGAAAACATGTTGCTGTAAAAATGCAGCTTATCTGCCAAATTCCAGTAATGTAAAAACACATTACTTTGATGAGATGGCACATATATATTTATTCCATTTTCTGCCAACAGACACTCCTAAATCCCCCCAAATCACACACGCCGGACCTTTAAGGGCAACCGATGAAGTTTGGGGACGTCGATCCTGAATACATCACAACGACTCAACGACAAAACGGTTTCTGACATGGACATAAGGACACACATGCTGTAACCCCCCCCCCCCAACACACACATGCAAATATCAGAGGTTCACTACCTCAGTCATCTATTTTCTAACAGAAAATTAAAAACTTGAGTTTCAAGTGACATTATCACGAGAAATTACACATTCAGTGAGTGATGATTAATATTCAGTGGGCTTTTCAAGAGGGCTGTCATTTAAAAGGCCATACAGTGTGTGTGTGTGTGTGTGTGTGTGTGTGTGTGTGTGTGTGAGGTAGGATTCCATCTAATTTCTCTCTTCCATCAGCCTCTATCACCTTTACTTTATCCTTTTTAATCCTTTTCTTTTGCTCACCTTCTCCCCTCTTTCCTTCCTCTTCCCTCTCACTCCTCATCACCTCTTTCCTGCCCTCCTCTCTACTTACTTTCCTTTCATCTCCACTTCAGTCCCAGATGGAAATGAGACCTTTACAAAGAGAGAGAGAGAGAGAGAGAGAGAGAGAGAGAGAGAGGGGGCGCGTGAACATGTGTGCATCCATGCCTGTTTCTGAGTGCTGATGTGTGTGTGTGAGTCTCCATGGATGCTTGGCCCTGTTGACACACTTCACACTCCTCTGAGAGCAGTAAATATTTAAATGTGCTTACGTCACACACACACACAAACACACACACACACACACACACACACACACACTCCCGGCGGCAGAGCTCAGCTGGTGAACACAGCATCAAACTGACAGCAGCCATTAAAATCAACAAGAACAGGAGAAATAAGGAAGAGCAGGAGGAGGATGGCGAGCAGACTGGAGGGAGAGGCGGATGTGGCCTCGCTGCTCAGAAAGATCGTTGTGTTTGTGTGCAAACATGGCTGAATGAATCCACTAAAGTTCGCTGAGTGTTTCTGTGCCGTCACCTCGCCTGGTTTGCGTCTGTCGTGGAAGTCCTGAAGCATTTCGTTCTTCGGTGGTTGAGCAAGTGAGCCGTCGAGCTGTATTTAACGTCATGTGGTCTTTGGAGAAACATCTGCACAAAACCTCACTTGTTTCAGTTTCAAATATGCAAGATGAATTCTACTTATTCCACCTAAAATCTCACTGACGTATCGATCAAAGAAAGCAAGAACTACATAACTTCTATCTCTTCACCGAAGCAACATATTTCACATCTCAGTGTACTTTTGAAAACCATTTAAGTGTTTTAGTAAGTTAAATGTACCCAACAAACAATATATATACCTGCTGTGAGTCATAAGAGCACAATGTCCCATCATCAGCCCATGTATGCAGGCTGCTGTAGACCTCAAACAGGAGAAACCAGAACCAGTGGAGACACAATGAAATCTGAGCTCGAGATTGTCTGGGCCCCAGTTGGGAAGCCCATTTGGGCCCCATATCAGCCCGGCTGTAAGCCATTCGGGCCCCATATGGGTGTGCTGCCTACAGGCCAGCTTCTGACTTCTCAACTCTTCCTCCACAATCAATGATATTAAAAAAAGGACTGTCTCCTTGTATTTAGAAGCAGAGGTCTTTGTTTTCACAGGGTTTTGGATTGTGTCTGCAATTACTGATATTCATCCTTCATATTCAGAGAAAGGAATTGCATTTATCTAGTAATTTAATCTAATTTTACTTCATAGGGTCGATGCAGTTTAATATAAGGTTTGATATCCACCTTAACCTGAGCTCCAGCCAACATCCCGGTGTGGGCCGTCTCACTCAGCTGCACACAGAGACAGAACTCAGAACCTTGTCCCAGTTAACAAAGAACTTCTCTGAACGACATAAAATCCCAAATCCCCTTGCCCCATATTTTACCAAGTAAAAAAAAAAAAAAGACAACATCGCACCACCGCCAAGGCCACTGTTCCATTTAGCTAAATAAAAAGCTGAACGCCCTTGGCCCATTTCCTCAGTGCTTAACACAGCCATAAAGAGTTTGTAGCTATTACTTTGATTCCCAAGGACCTCTGGCTTCTTCCAGAGTCCCCCAGCACAGGGAGGATTACTTTAATTTCACTATCAGAGAGAGAGAGTGCAAGATTGTAACAGAATACAGGCAACAAAAACCCTTTCAGATGGAGATTACTTGGACGTAAACCCTAACAGGCGCGTGTCCTTGGCCTCGAAGACATGACAAACCCTCCCCAGAGTTTTTACAGCTGATGCATTTCCTGTCGGGTGCAGCTAGGGGGAGGTGTAGCTTTACGGCTGAGCTGCTTTCCGAGGCTGTGTTGTCTTGGTTAATCTCTTCACTGCAGCAGGCGGCGGGGAGGAAGGAGGAAGAGGGGAGAGGCCGGCTGACCAAAACACCACTGGGCTCAGTGACAGAGAGATTAGATGTGACTGAAAGGCTGCTGGAATGTTGTTGTGAAACGTTAGGGTGCCATTTTGGGGAAATTTGGAAAATGTTACATCCTGCTGGTATGATGATTTAAATATATATATTTTACATGTGTCATGAGCTGTTTAGAGTCTACAGACACACATGTATGGAAGCCCTTAAGGTCATAGTTTATTATATAATGTTTATCATAATGTAAAATAGAAAATAAGAAAGTACAGGCTGCACTTACACTGAGCATGTTGTTCAGTATTCGCACCAGTTATTCAATGCTGAAGATTTGTTTTTGTGCTGTGTTACCTGCAATTTAGTAATTTGTCTCTTCCCTGTTCTTCCTCAGGCGCTGCCATCAATTAGGAGTATTGACCGGTTCATGCTAGTGTCACTATGGGCCAGCTGTTCTCATCAGAAGAAGAGCTCTCTCAAGTGAAGGATGCAATTGGTTCCTTCCTCTACGACGCCATGTTGGAAGGCGGCGCCGTGCCCGACCTCCGTGTCGTTCACCCTCTCCTCCTCGCCACCAGTCAGGGTGGGAGCTTTGACTCCCGGGCCGGCCTCCAGGAGCAACTGCAACAGGTTAATGAGATTTAAAGGAGATATATTATCCTCATTTTTGGGTTGATAGTTTTACTTTAGGTTACTTCTAGAATAGTTTTACATGCTCCAGTTGTTTATTTAAACAAACAAAAACATCTACAGAGCTTACAGAAGAATATAACTGTCTCCTCTCCTTAAAAAAATGACCATGATTGAGAATTAATGATTTAAAAATGTTTGTCGGGCCAAAATGATTATTTTGTTCATCTGTGTAAGAGTTCTGACGGTTGGTTCCAGCTTCTAGCATGGTTTGTAAACTAATAGTATTATGTCGTTGGTATCACCTGGTATCTGTGTGTCATCAGTGATTAACAGTCTTGGTAGCGGCCATTTTGTGGAAAAAAACTGAGTTGTACGGGATGCACCAAGCATACTGAAACACTCTGTTTTGGCTCCTGTCTCTTTAAGGCCTCCCCTCTTGAATACCCAGTCTCCTTCTGATTGGTCAGCTCCCATGCCTGAGCCGTAACTGCTAATGACAATAGAGCAGCTCCGTTAAATGACAGTAATTCGTACATGTCAAAACTACTTGTTAGGCATAAATTATGCAGATGCACGACATGCTGATGTCACAGGAGTCACAGAATTAAAGGCAAGACTGCTGATGAGGCGTTTCAGGACCTGTGTTTTCTGTTTGTGTGGATTTTTTAACTTTCAAGACCTTTTCACAGGCACAAGAACAGGAGAGGGAAAAAGCATTGTAAATCTCCTTTAAAAGAAGGTGTAACAGTATGTGTGAGTGATGCTGATGCTGCATACAAGCAAAACACTTGAAGAGGTGATGTGTTCCGTCTCAAATAGACTGAGCCACTGGACTGCTTATTGATTTACCTTCTAAATTCAGTGGAGAAGAAGATGAACATGAGGGGAGGAGAACAGTGTTTTTACCCTGAGACAAAATGAAGCACCACTCAGTGTTAGAAATGTGGTCCTGCTGGGGATTTTAAAGAGGTTACAAATCAATACAGCGGCCAACGAGGAAGCAATATGATGATGACAAAATGCTCCTCACAGTTGTTCTTACAAAGAATGGAGACAAATCTATTCACCGAGCATTTTTATTTTATGGAGACAGATGGTGAGAATGAGTAAGCATTCATCTCTCCTCACTCAGCTGCAGGGCGACATCGGGAACAAGGCGCCCACCTACCTGAGGGATCTAATTGGCCGACTGTCGACCTTCTCGGATGAGCCCCGTGTGGCCGGCCTGGTGGGATTAGTGGTAACAATGGTGATGGATATGGCCTATACATCATCACGACATTCAGCAGGTGTGAAGGGGAAGTCAGCAGGATCTTCATCAAGCCAGGTAAGTGGAAAAGAATGAAGAAGAAGTGCTTGCTTAAATAATAAAATATGATATATTTATTTGATTATGAAGTTATGAAATGATACAAAGAGACTCCCTAAAATTGAAAGATTGTTAGAAAAAAGACCATATGCATGAATGTCTGCCTCCAGCAGAGAGTCTTGGAGCTCCAGGAGGTGATGGAGGAGTACCTGAAGCGCTTCAGGATCCACCTGACCGACAAAAGCAAGCTGATCCAGGACTCCATCAGACTTGAGGCCCAGCTCAGCCTCATCCTCACTCAGCTGAAAACATGTCTGCTCGGGGGAGACTGTGACTCCAGGTGAGAGAATACATCATTGTGAAGTGGGATGCAGTAGTTTGTTTGGTTCTTACTCTGTCTGGTCCTCCAGGTCTCTGAGGCACTGGGCCAGCGGTGCAGCATTTAACGCCCAGATGTTGGTTCACCTGGCTGCCCTCGAGGGTAAAGCTGAGCCCTTTCCTGCCAGGGCAGCACTGCAGCAATACAAGGAGGACCTCGCACAGATCATACCTGTCTACAGGTAATACAGCATCAAACATAATGGAGGCTGTCATCATTTTAGCAGCAATAGCTTCCCAGCAAATAAAATGAGAATGTGAGAAATAACAGTTTCCACATTATGACATAATGTATTGTGTTGCAGAGATATCCACTGAAGTTAGCATGCTAACCAATTAGCCCTGTCCCACACCAACTTGGCTGTGTTATGACTGCTAGATGCACGGCTAACTGACCTAAACTGCTAATGGTAGCAACAGTTAGCAGCAGTTAGTGGTTATTTTTGTGATTTGTTATCCTCTATTATGTTTAAGTATGCAATGCCAGTTCTTACATTTTACACATTCAAGTAATGATTTGAGATAATTTTCTCATTTCCATATTAAAGGTATTTTATACTTTTTTATACCTGTAATCTGGTATTTTCACAGTGTGGTACTGGTTCTTTGATTTGAACACTAACTCCACCACTGCTTGTTTGTGAGAAAAGCTAGAGGAGTCATCTCTCTGACTCCAGTGTTTTCTTGTCGCGTATTGCAGTGGCTGGGGTTGAAAAATGCTCGTCGCTGACTCCTGAAACAAATAGAGTTACGCGAGCCACTCACAGGGCCGCAGAGTCTACTTTTTCCTGATGATGTTTTGTTGCAGCTGGAGACCGTGGGTGGACAACCTACTGCAGGAAGTGCACTGCACAGCACACAGTCCAACTACAAACAATGAGGATTTTTTTTGAGGCGAGGTTGTCAGACAGCCAACACATTGCACTTCAGCGGAAGCAGGAGCCTAATAAAGCACACTGACAGTGGAAACCACAGCCACACAGGGCCAGGCTGTCTGCTGGGAGACAAGCTTTCCAACCTGCTCCAGATCTGACAGCAAAAACACTAAAAAGCTATCACGACTGTCAGGAAAGTCTGGCCCTAAACCTTCAGCTTACATTTAGGCTCAGAGAATTAGGTGTGACAGGTGATAGCTGCGATCGTGGCACAGTCAGCAGCAGGAGAAAACATTAAAGCCAAAGTTTTCTCAAAGGTGCACCATGTATTATGGGGGGAAGAAATAAGGAAATAAAAGAGAAAGAAAAACACAACTATCACACTGTTAAACTGAATAAATAAACTGACCTTAAAGGATGACAACATTTCACACTGTTTTACTTTGTTTATATGTGGCGGACCCTGCCACCTTTCTAGCATCAAACAGTGTTCTGGGACCATATTATCCTCTGAGACCAGCTGTTTTATTCAGTTATGGAAGAATATATATTTCTGAGTTATTATGACCTCATTAATAATGTAAATATTCAAATTGTGAATTTGAATTTCTTCTCGGGAACTACGTAGTGCCCCTTTTAATGGACATTTAAACTCAGTGACCATCAGAGCTACCCTGTAAAATTGCAATCATGAATCAAGGTGTCTATATTAAATATGCATTTTAAAAGCACTTAATCTGAAAGAAGATAAGCATGAAAGTGTTTCATAATAACACATGCACAATTTAATGAGTCAGTTTTGGATAAAACGTGATAAAAATGATAATGAAATGATAACATTTTCTATTCTTTCCTTGCCTCCCTGTCACCCTCCAATCTATCTCTTCATTACAGGCGTTATAAGTCTAATACAGTGTGTGTCATGAAATGTCGAGGGAGTCTTCTGGCATCGTGTGACCCCTCCGGGGAGGCGCCAGACGACGGATCCATGACGGGACTCACAGTGACTGACAGAGAGACAGGAAAGAGTGTGACCATCCCTCTGTCCATCATCGAGACAGAGACAGGTAATTCTCTGAATTAACCAATAAAACTGCTTTTCTCAGTCGATCTGCATTTAACTGAACCAAGCTGATCTCAACAGGTAAAAGACTCTCAGGGCCTGATTCCACCGCTGCACCAGTGTCCTCTTCCATTAACCTGGACCTGATCACCTCAGATCAGTACGCCCAGGCTTACCTGGACCACTTGTTCTCTGATAAGGGACCTGTGGCAAAGCTGGAGAACTACTTCATCATGGCTGGTGAAAATCTGGGAACGCTAAGGACTGAATGTAAAAACAAGACAGGGGAGAGAAATGGGACAGAAGAAAGTGATGGAGAACAACGAGTGGACATGGTGAAAGATGATAAACAGGTTAAGACTGAAAGGAGAGATGGACGAGAAGAAGCGGAGGAACACGAGCGGAGAGACGAACATTTGAAACTGAGTATTGTGGAGACGCAGCCGGACGAGAGCCTCGATCAGAATCTCAACAGTGCAACAAGCACATAACAGCCATGACCGGACAGCAGCAGGCTCAACATGTCAGACATTAATTGAAGATAAACCTTCAGCTAACCTCAGAAACATGAAGTTTTTGTTTTTGTTATTTATTCAGAGAGCTTATAAAAAAAGATTATTACTGGATGAAAGCTTAATAAAAGTCTGAATCGTCTTTTTTTGTTGCTGTGTATCTCACACTTTGTTTGAATAAATAAATAAATGCCATATAATAAAAACAGTGGCATCAGCCTTGGCTCAGAAAAATATTAAAACTGTGACACATGTCAGTCAGTGACATGTTCACAAGTGTTTAGTTGTCTAATAATCTAAGTACTCAAAACTGTGTCACATACATAGCTTATAATATCATATACACTATATAGATACACTGACCAAATTTCTGTATCTTATTATAAAAGTTATTCCTGCAAATGTATATTTTATAACATAGTAATATTTCATACACACAAACACATGCATACATCTATCAAAACACCTAGCAATTTTTCAAATGGCGTTAGACACACAAACGCAGGAAGTGTAAAATAAAACAATGCACATGGGGATGAAACCTACAAAATAAAATAGGAAATAACAACTAAAAACCCCAAACCTCGATGACAATAAGAAAACAGATACAATTTCAGACAGAATTAAGCATCAAAAATGATTTCTTGGCACCAAAATGTACTCAAAAATTCAGATTATACATAGAACTACACACATGTATACACAGTAAACTACACGGAAAGCAAATGTAAGAGTCCAATCACACTCATGTCGAAACATCCTGTGCACCACCTGCACAGAACCACTTCACCTGTGTGCATGAAAGCAGGACATTTTGAGTGACGTTCACCGACACATGGCACTTTTCATGTTTCTCACTCAGGGAGGTTGAAAAGACACATTTCCCTCTCAGTATTAATGATGCGCAATTTCAGCAGGTGGGCGAGAGGCACAGGAAGGAGCTCTTATGTGGCAGCGCGGTGTGAATCTTAACCTGGGAAGGAGTGTGTGTGTGTCTGCATGTGTGTGTGTTGGCAAAAATGTGAGCGATGGAGTGTGTGTGTGTGTGTGTGTGTGTGTGTGTGTGTGGAGGCATGTGTAAAATATATTGTGTGTCTGTGTGTAAATCAAAAATGAAAGAGTGCACAGAGAGGAAGGTGTGTGAGTGACTTAGACAATAAGGGATAATTGTGCTGGCAGTTATGTGTAGAAAGAGGGAGAGTGGTACAAGTGGTTGATGGTTTTTGTGTGCGTGTGTGTGTGTTTCAGGTCTTGCTGACTGTCGATGAGTCATGCTTCACAGCTCCAATTACTGGTCCCTGCTCTGCTAATGCTGTCTGATTGGTGTTATTACTCTCTCTTGCTTCTTTTATTCTGTCCTCCACTCTCTATCATTTTTTTCCCCCTCTTTCTCCCACCAACTATTAGACGAGTGTGACTTTATTATTCAGCGGAATGATGATCACGCACGCTAATGAAAAGCCGGACACGTCATTCATAAACACCACAGAGCAGCAGAGCAAGACGTAGACAAAGAATTTGCACAATGCTCTTCTTCTCTCCTCGTGTTAAAGTTTACTCTGTACTTTCTGTATTTTTCCTTTCTCCTGTTCAACTTTTTCTGTTTGTTTTTTTTCAGTTCTCTGCCTCTATTTTTCAGCATTGATCTTAGAAACTGCTCCTCCTGCAGCTAATTGTCCATTCACTTCAAATGGCTTTCTCTGGAATCTCCTTGTCCTTTAAGTTTACGTATTTTTTTTTCCAGTCCAGCTCAATATTGTCTCAAGAGACCTGGGAACTGTCACTCAGGCGTTCACCACATCCTGTTTAGTCTACGGTAAGTCACTCTTGCCTGTTATCATTCCTGGAAATCTATGTGAAATTCAAATTCAAAGCTGTTGCTGAACTTTTTGGTTACATGCATGGTTTTGGGCTCTTTTGAAAGGTTACAGTCTGACTCCCCCCGCCAAACACACAGCAGCTTGGTAAGAGCATATAATATAGTCAAAATCAAGTGATAAGGTGGAAAAAATTATGCAAGGTTTAGACAAAATGGCACAATTTCCAAGCTAAGGGCTTTAAAACCCATTTAAATTTAGCAGTGGGCGGTAAGAGCAAACACAACCTTTCCAGACTTCATTTAATTCAAAATGCTGTTAAGGTTGGCACAACGCGGTGTTGGTCTCCTGTGAGCTTGTGGTCTGAGGGGCTTCCCAGAAATGACGCGACAACATCACAACTGTAGGGACACTGACCAGGCTGATGTATTTGGGCACACTGGGAGTTGTCTTGTTTTTCTCACCTCCCCTTGTCCTATGTCTCTCTTCTTTTCCTAGCTCTTGTGGGACATGCATGGACAAAAGGTCAAACACTGAGTCCTGCACCTAAAATAAAAGCTGAGAGGGTCAGAGCGCCCTCATTAAAGTAGGGTGACTACATCATGGCCTGTGTTTATCTGGGAGTATATACATGTGAGGTTATGTCTGATCTGTGTTTGTGATGTCGGCATGTTGCTGTTCCTGTCTCAACTCTCCAGTAAGTATGCGATTGTGTGTGTCTGTCTGTCACGTGTGCAACGGTTGGTTGTCGTGAAAGCGTTGCCGCAGCAACAGAAAATCGCCACAGTAACTCGACATCATCCTGCCGCCCACTGCCTCTCAGCAGAGAACAGTCGCTGACACGGAGTAACCTACTGAGCAGCGTGTGTGTGTGTGTGTATGTGTTTGATTGTGTGTTAACTGTTGTGTTTTTAATAATGTGTGCATGTGTCAGTTGGTGTGTTCTCGTGTGGGTGTGTGCATGTCAAAGAGACAACTTCTGGTAAGAGACATGGTGGAAGACGAGCAAGTGAGACAAGAAACAGGCTGATAGAGGAGTAAAGGGAAGGAGACGAGAGGAAGGAGAGTGAGGAGGTGACAGACTGAGGGAGAGACGAAGAATCTGATGTAAAGACAGAAACAAAAGGGATGGAAATTTAAAGACCCTGAAAACTTGTCTTTAAACTGAAGTATTTCTGCATAATTTTCATAGTCATCACACGAGAGTTTATTACTCAAAGAGACTTCTTTTGTAATCTGCTTCTTCAGGAATGTGTGCGTAGTTTGATTAGATTTGACTGATAGTAACCAAACAACCGGCTGCCTCCAGATTCTGATTCAAATGTGCATTTTGTGCACAGTGCATGTAAGTATGTGACAACTGCTTGTCCCATATGCAACTTAATCTCCAGAGTAAATGTTGGCTAAGTAAGTTTCTGCAAAAACACAGAGAAATTAAGCATTTGTTTTGGTTAAACGTTCAATGTCTGTCTCATCGCGATGCTGTGCTAATGTTTAATGCATATGGTTATGTTTAGGCCTGGAAACCACTTCATGGAAAATTATGATTTGGCTTAAAATGCCACAACTTGGTCGCCACGAGCTTCAAATTCTCCCATGTTAAACATTTATTAATTGAAAATAATAATCCAAAAGAAACCCTCTGTGGAGACGAAGGGGAAAAGTTTTGAATCTCTGCGGTTTCGAAACTCTGAACATCATCAGTCACATTCCTGTACATACAGTCATCCCATCCATCATCGTTATAAAAAAGTATTGATTAGTGCAGCCTCATGAGCTGAATAAGACTAAAGTGTTAAAGCACCTTAGTAGTGGTTTTGCATGTTTTAGCCCATTAACTCCAAATTGCATCCACTTCACATTTTATTGCAGATATTTATAGGCTCTTAGATTGATTTCTACCTTTGAGACAGCCTTTGGATTCAAGTCATTTCACAAAGGGAAAATTAACCTCCACTGACTTGGAACTTGCTTGAAATTGATCATCCATCACGGTGAACAAATGTATTTATCAGAGGTCTCTTATTGGCAGCTGGGAGTGCAGGAACTGTTGGTGTGTTCATGGATGCTTCTATATCTGTCACTGAAGATGCCAAAATCCCACTATCACGTTTTGAGCATCAATGTTTGTTTTGTCTTTTGGCTCTGACTTTACTCTGCAGACTGGATTGCTTTTTGGCATCCGGCTCTTACATGTTAAGTGTGCCATCAAGGAAACAAAAATGGTCCCTCCTTTCGACTAATATCACAAAGTGTTTCTCAGCCCATATAGACAGTTTTATTCATGATGGAGTTACAGTATGTTGTCACAGTAGCAAAATGGTTTTAACCAAAATGCAGACACACAAAGGCAGGCAGGCATCGAAATCACAGCTGATGTCCAAAATAAAAAAATCCCAAATCTGAAACTTCAAACAAAAAATGCAGGCATGAAAACTGGCAATGGAAAAAAATGTAGTATCACAAAAACTAAGGACAGACAAGAGAACTAGAACAAATCAGGAACAATCAAGAGTGAGTGAACAACACAGGCTTAAATACAAACTGAATTAAGAAGGGGAGAGAAGACTCACAGTCAGCCGCGATTATATTTGAAATGGAGGCAGTTACAAACGATGAGTGTTTTCTGAACACACACACACACACACACAGACACACACAGACACACACATGCGCCGGATCTGGGGTAGAGTTCATGCTCTGGTATTTGCCTGACATTTAATTTCAATCCGTTCCATGTGTGTAAAACACCTGCTCTAACATGGCTATGACACACACACACACACACACACACACACACACACACACACACACACACACACACACAGTACGTGATGTGGAAGTAAAGCCTGTTGATCGAGCCAGCCAAGCAGCTTGTACTTTGCATGTTCAGTATCGGTGCCTGATAGGCTTTTACAAATGTGTGTGTGTGTTCTACTTGGACCTTCGGTTATGGGATGGAGAAGTGACAGCCTCATTACTAAAAATTAACCCCCTGGCCTGCACAGACATCCAGACAGCCCCCTTTCCTCTCTCTTTTTCAACAAGCTTGACATTATTACCACATAAATGCCACTTGATCTGCAGGGCTGGAGAGAGAAAAACACACGTACTTGCAGGAGAGGATAATCAGGGAGATATCTCCAACACAGACACAACAGGGAAATAATCACTTCAGGAAAATGCCAATGACCAAAACTATGCGCTTTAATTTTGTTTTGTTTTTTTCAATCTTTGCACTGATTTTAATGGGGGCAGTTAAACAATTGAGAATAAACGTGATTTTTTCATAAAGGGTTTATTATCTTGCACTCACATGTTCTATTGTTCATCGCATCTGCCAGCCTGGCTCTACTTGGTTTGACTCGGCACATCAGCCCAGTGTGGCAGGGATTTGCATTTTCATTTTGACTACGTGCTTGAATGTGTGTCTTTAACTGATAGCGTGCTTGTGTTGACGTCAAAGGAGCGGCTCTAAAAACTCTTTCTTCCTGCAGCACTATCAGAAAAATCTGCTGACAAAATCCACTAATTCTGCGGCAGACACGGTTAATTTCCCTTAAATTCTTCCAAATAAAACTCCTCCATTATTTAGTTATATATATGCTTATATCATGACGTGGCAAAATCAGGAAATGCAAGCCCTAGCATGGGCACGGTTCGGCTCAACTTGGTGCAGTAAAGCGGCTCAGTTTGAGTTTCTGCTGATGTAAAATAATGAAAACATAAAATTGTGAACATTATGTTCCATTTCTGACCCTTAATACTACACACATACGAATGTGTCAAATCTGTTTTAGGTTTATAGATCTGTTTGCCAAACACACATAAATTTTTTTTAAAAAAAAAGCGATTAGAACCTTGTCACCACCACAAATTAAAATGAAATGTGATTCAGATACCTTCTGGATGTTTGGCAGCATATTCCTATTAAGAAATCCGAGCACAAGTCTGGCAGTTATTGTTATTCCACTGCTGTCCAAGCTGTCATCCTGGACCTCTGAGACAGGCAGAATAATGTCTGACTCAGAGACAGAAAGAAGGCATGAAGAATGATAGAAATGTACAGAGGGTGGTATAAAGAACAAATTAATGTCTAGACAGTGAAACAATGTTAGATTGACATATTGAAACACATCGAGTCAGTGTGAATTTCCCCCTGCTGTACTGTAGATGTAACCCAGACAGCTAACCCACTTAAAGCTCTCTAAAGAAAAGGCTTTACACCAGGAAGGCACCGGAGGAGAGGGGATGCAAAAACATCCAGCAGCATATAGAAAAATAAACAGACACACATGAAGACAAATACATCACTAACCCACACAGTGAAGCACTTTTCATCATGATGTTACATCACCATGTTTCCAGGCTTTGTGCTCAGCAAGGCTAAACACATCCTGGACCATCTCTCAGCCGAACACATAGAGATGAAATTGATGTTAATCCTCTTATCTCACTCCAACCAAGACAGCATTCCCAAAATACTCCAGTGTTCCTTTCAAGGCTCTGCACACCCACACAGGTCTTAATCAATGACTCTGAGGATATCAAGGATAAGATCTACTCACCTTTGAGCAGACTGGGGAAGTTTCATAGTCCACAAACCTTTTCGATTTCTTTTGTTTTAAAATACATAAAAAAGGATCTATACAGCTTGTCTGGCATAACACAAATAACCCCCTTTTAAAGCCAATATCTTCACTATAGCTGTGTGAAGTTGGTGCCTAACCTCAACCGCATGTCAAGAGTGTAAATGATGTCTTCTCCAATTAATCTGGGACATCAGGCTTCCAAAGAAGCCCAATCGCCAGAATAAATGTTTGCCAATTATGTTTCTGCAAAACATTGTGGTTTGGCTAAAAATACCAGCTGTGGTCACGAATAAAACAGCTGGAGATGATCTGACTTCCTGTAAAAAGATAACTGGTTTGGTTGCGACTAAAAAAGCTGGAGATGGTCCAACTTCCTGTGATATACACCCAGTTTTGATCCAGAGACTTGGAAATACCAATCATCTAAATGCATGTATTTAGATTTTTAGCCTTATATTTGCAATACTCAACAATGTTTATCAGTGCTTTTGAATAGAAACATAAAGTGAAATGTATATGAAAAGTTTGTCGAAAAACTACTATAGACCATCACTGTATTTAATGTAAAGACTGAGCACTGACATCTTAAACAATGAAGTGTGAGCAGAGGAGAGAAAATCAAGGCTGGCTTGTCTCTTACGAAGCGCTTGTGTATATTTGACAGCCAACAAAGACTTTCTGACAGTTTTGGCATTATTCATAGTTCAGGAGGCAACCATGCATACACATACAGTTATAAACCCACACTTTTTTGTGCTATCCTGCAAGCAGATGCTTTCCAATAACCTGTACAGAAATCAAATGTGACAGCATAATGAGATTTTAGATGCAGCAATGGGCAGCTAGTGACGAGACTCAAGGCAAACACCTGTACACAAGAAATAGCACCATTTGCTGACTTACTCATACATGCATCCTCTGTAAGCAGTAAAAAAAACACATAAAATAACAAAATTCTCTTGCACTCTAAATGCAGAAACTTATTCATCACAGAATAAAAACACTTCCCCAAACAGGAAGACGATTTAACTGAAATCTTTACAATCCATCACTCTGCACGGAGAGAACAGGCACAATCCATCGCAGTGGCAGCATGGGAGGAGCCCAACACAGCTCTTCCATCAGTCACATGTAACGGGGCGGTAAGGGCTTTCTACTGGAGAGCTGCGTAACTTTCTGTCCATCTGCACAACGTTGACGTGTTGTTTAAAAGCTCTGTAGGTTGTAATTTTCACAGCTGAACTCCACTTTGACCCTCCACTTCAACAAGAAGATTGGCTTTTCACAGCAAAGGCTTGCAAAGGTCAGCAACGAGTTTTATATTTGAAACTGTCCAGCTAGTCAACGAAGTGCAGAATATAACAGTGATTTTACAGGTAATTTGCTTCTACATGTGCCTGACTTCAGTTTTAGCCCATTTCAATATTTATGTGAAGGAACTGACCTTTCAAAGCAATTAGTTGGCCAATTTGATTTGAGAGTCTAATGAGTGTACTGAGGATTTTACTGAAGAACTAATCCCACTTTGAATCAGCCCGTCTTCGGAAATGCAACCTTAAGTCAACTGTGCAAACAGCTTATCATAAACCATAAATTGTGACCTCTAGTGGCCGTATTAATTATTACTGCAGCAGAGGAGGAAGTCAGGTGACGCTGTCATGTAATGTCATGAACTTGGCATCCTAATATTTTGCATCTTAAAGATACAATACAATACAACACAATACAATAGGTGTTTTATTGGCCCATGGCCTGCCAATAAATTTCATTTTTGGCCATCAAAGGATGGTTTGGACATCTCAGGTCTACACTCAACCAATTTGCAACCATATTTCGAAGGTCCAGTATGCTTCTTGTTGGTATACTTCAAGGGAAAAGCAGTTTTGGGAACCATATTTGATCGACCTGTTCAGCTATTTAGGTTTGAGTTTGTATTGCTTTAAATCAAATGAATATAGCACATAAAATGAAGGTTAGAGTGGTGGAGTGACATTATCAGCAAAGTAACTGAGAAGTGTCAAATTTGATTGGATGTTACTAGTCAGCTGGTTACCACCCAGCTGTGAGTAAGCCACTGATTGTGCAGCATGAACGAACCAGGTTTCAGCAATCAGCTGATCCAAGTGTGGGTTCAGTGATCTGCATGAACTCATCTGAAATAGATACTGAATGTAATTCAACATATTAACATTTTTCTCCCCAATTCTTCACAGTGTCATGTCTAGCTTGAAATGAGCTACTGTCATGACCATTTTTACTTAAGATATTTGGGCCCAAGTTTGGATCCACTTTTGAGATTAAGGTAAGGGCCTAACGTATAAATCAGTATATTAAATCCATCAGTTCCATCTCTTGAAGGACTCATTACATGGGTGAAATATAATCTTGATTAAAAATATAAAAGTCAGGTTTCCTCCAAAAGCATTCCATCCACACATGGCAAAGTCAATAAAAATGAGCAACGCACTGTGGCCAACATAGGTCTTCGTCAGTGGTAGCTTACACACCTAGATTGTATTGCACGAGTTTAGCGGGATGGTGGCAACCTGTCAATGTGCAAGCCTACTGGTCAAAAACAAGGAAGTGAGGTGGGGAGAGAGAATGAGGAGGGAAGAGAGATATCCCTCTGCTCCAATGTGAAAAAAAGGCATTTCAATTTTGCACAAATACTGAAATATATACTACTCACGTTTCCAAAGAGCACCTGTATGTGATCACTAGAAAGACCCAGCAGCACTTCCACTCACTTGTCTTCATAACTGGTTAGCACTATCAGCACGGTGGCCCTGAGGGTCAAAATAAAACGACATTTCACAAAGAATTCTATTATATTTTGTTTTTACTGTTGAGAAACATTATTGTTTTATCTGAACTTTTTTTTGTTGCTTGTTTTGACCCCCAGAGTCACCATACACGTTATTCTTTAGTGAAAGTATCTGATATTCACTTAACCTAAGCTTAGAAGTAATCTTCAGGCAATAACTGTTATAAAGTAAATGGCTAAGAGTAAAAGTAAATCATACACGTATTTGAATCTATGCATGATGCAGCATGCAATCTGCAAAGTAACTAGTAACTAAAGTTATCAGATAAATGCGTGGATTGAAAAGTACAATTTTATATTGGAATATAAAGTAGCAGAAAATACTCAAGTAAAGTACAATTACCTCAAGATTGTATTTAAGTAGTTGAGTAAAAGTACTTTACATTCCATCATGGCTGGTTATTAAGTCAGTATTAAATTCAACATTTTTTTTTTAGTGTAATGCATCCTGATATTTTGTCTTTGACGTATTGAAACTCATCATCTGCTGTGTTTCTGTCCCACACACACGCGTAACAAAAAATAACAAAGACCGCAGGTCGTTAGGTCCCTTTCCCCTACTGTTTTAAAACAAAATATGGAGAGTAAAATTGCAAACACACTATAAATTGGACCGACAAGTCCTTCACGCTTTAACACTACAAATAAGTGATTAGTTAACAAAAACAGAAAAGTTGCTGCTCAAACTTAAAACTATACCGTGTGCTGAAGACCAGAACTTCATTGGACTCCGTTGACTTTCTATAAATCTGCTCTGATACAGACTGCAGATTTAATTAGTCCATTATTCAAACATTTAATTCTTTCTAATGTTCTATCCTTTGGAAGGTTAAAAGGAGCTTTTGTTTTAAAACATTAATAATTTATTGCTTTAATTTCCTCGGACAAAGAAAGATTAGCAGATGTATGCTTAAAAAAGCAGCAGGAGTGTAAATGGTGACAATGCACATTCATTAGTATTTTCAAGAACAACATAATCAGTGTTGATGCAGCTGTCATTTTTTTTTTTTTTTTATCTCTAACACAATGACAGAATCAGTCAGATGACAGTTAATGAGGTGTCATCCATTCAAGGAAATGTCATTTCATCATCGACGGTCTGAACATGTAACAGAAATTGATGTTTTTGTTAGAGCTGGGTTGCAATCACATTTAATTGCACTAACATTTAAACTACAATGCAAATTTGCATAATAATTAAACTCATTTATAAAATCCTCAATTTTCATTCCAGACTGAATATAACAAACACACACAAATACATGTCTTTATTGCTTTGTAAGGACCACGTTTCCTCGGTTGCTTGTGGGGGCCCCGACTTTTTTTTTTTAAATAAAAAAATATATATTTTTATCAGTCACATATTACATGCAAACACACCCCAAGTTCTCTGACCCATCACTATCTACACACACACACATACATATATATATATATATATATATATATATATATATATATATATATATATATATATATATATACATATATATATATATATATATATATGTATATATATACATATACATATATATACATATACATATATATACATATACATATATATACATATATATATACACACACACATATATAATATATATAATAATATATATTAAGTATACATAAATACACACTGTGACAGCATATGGGGGTTCAGTGCTTTGCTCAAGGGCACCTCAGCAGCAGTCAAGGAAGTGAACTGGCACCTCTTCAGCTACCAGTCCACTTTCATATTGTGTCCGTAGCTGGACTTGAACCGGCCACCCTCCAGTGCCCAAGCCAAGTCTCTACCAACTGCGCTACTGCCACTACTGATGGTGCAAACATTAAATTTGTCACTAGATGGGAATAGACAGTGGCAATGTCACTTCAAAGTTAAAGACACTCAAAGTACACACACACACACACACACACACACACACACACACACACACACATACACACTAGAAAGGCAGTGGACTCGCAGGGGTCTCTGAAACAGGGTATCCCAAACTTTATTTTATTGGTTTTTATCAGAAGTACCATGGAGAGCAGTCACAGTTAGTGGCAACACACATACAACATCTTTCCTCCTATCAGTTGGTGTTCAACAAAAATTAATAGAAAACAAATGAAAATTAACACTCGCACGCACACACTGAGGACAGCGGCAAAAAGAACAAAAAAAAGAAAAAATAGATAAACTGAAAACAGAGAGAGAAAAAATTATCTTCGTTATTACCAACATCATATCTGTTGCGGTTATTATTCCATTTAAAAAAATAAAACACACCAAATCAAAATTTGACAAACATGAAATTCCCAACTACACCCTGTGAGAGTGAAGAGAAGAACAGAGAAAGTGGAAGGAAGCATGGAGGTGAAAAAAGAAGACAGATTAAAGGAAAGAAACATGAAAAGAGAGGGATTTAGCAAACCACGAAGAATATCAGATGGATTTGAGTCAGACAGATGGTGAAAAATGTTTACGGAGACGTCAGCTGATTACAGACGGAGACGTCGGCTGATATATTGTACTTAAATATAGATGGATATACATGTACTGCAAGGAGACTGGTAGAAGAAGAGCAGATATGGAGATACTGTTGAGTCAGTGGGATGAGCAGACAGACATACACCAGAAAGACTAAAGTGACACTGTCTGAGTAAGATTTAACAGTGAAAGACTGACAAAAAGCCCATCTGAAACACCCCTTGAGTAGAAAATTAAACGAGACAGAAAGATATGGGAGGGAAAAAGAGATGGGTCAAATAAACCAGCAATAGAAGAGAAGAGGATGAGCGTGAAAAGCGAGAGAGCGAGCCAGAGATAGAGAAATAAGCTTGAAGCAAACTACAACTTCTCCAAAAAAGGCAATATATGTCATTCTTGAGTGTAGTGAGTGTTTCCTTTAAATAAATATGTAGAATTAATTCTCTACGGTTAGCGGGATGGCCATACAGTCCACCTCACTTATAACACTGTACAGTATATACACGATATTATTATTATTATCATTATTATTATTATTATTATTGTTATTATTTCTTTAATGACAAAATAACCTTTAGATGTACACACAGTATTCCTCGCCGTCTGTCAGAGAATACAGTCATGGTATTAGAAGTAGCAAGCAGTGTCTTTTTAAAAATTTTTGTACAAATAACCCATGCAACTCCCGTATAGATTATTTATTTAAGATACATGACTCCTTTAAGATCTCATCTTTCATTCAATAACAGCAGATATTGCCTTTTTAACCAAAAAAACCCCTTATAAATCATGTGCAATTACTCCAAAGAACAAGACATTGTCGCCTTTGTTTAAATTAAAAACATACTGTTTTTTTAAGCTCTACGTACATTAAAAAAAAAAAATGTAACTGAACAGAGTAAAAGATGAACAGAAAACCTGAATCTGTACAACATTCAAACCATTATTTTGTCAACACCAGGGGAATGGGATACGATTCTCTATAACTATATACAGACATGTTATCATTCATGCACAGTGTCAACAAGTAGCACATTGACATTCCAAAATATGGAAAACATGGCATAGGGGGACGGAGGGTAAAAAGGGTCATTTGGGAAAAAAAGGGTAGGAAAAAGAGAGAACAAAAGGTTTTGCTGCCTGTTCCGGTTGCTTTGGCAGCAGAAAGAAAGAACGGTGGGGAAGAGACACACAGGGGACAGATAGACACCATAACAATACACATGCTGGGCAGGAGAAGTCCATTTCAACCTCACTGACCCAGAAATCAAGGTATGGCTGTAACTTCATGTTTTTTTTTTTCTTTTAATGTTCATCTTCTTTCTCCTCCGCCTCCTTCCTCTCTTAAACATCATCCTCCTACATCATTAAATGTTACTTTAAGGGTAAAGAATAGCTCTGGTAATGTTTTTTTTCCTCCAGCAGTACATTAATCACTGTAGCAACATCTCAGCGTGAATTTGCTCGGCTTGTACCAGCAGGGGTGTCCTTTCCTTTTACGTTGGTTTGCTTGTCAGTCTGTTTGGTGTCGCATTCCTTTTATTCTTCGGTCTGTCAGACAGACAATCAGTCGAGAAGTGAACGAGGCAACGAAAAAACGCATCATCAATCTTTACATCAGAAGCAACATCGTTAACGGTTCACAACTGATTCGACATAATTTTTTTTTACCACATCAGGTACAACGTTATCATTGTGTACATCAGAGTCCAAAAAACAAAATCCGTTGGTTTTGTTTACATCAGAAGCAATGTAGTAGGCGTTTCACATAAGCGACAAAAACCAGTGCAATGCTTTTCCTTCACTTAAAACCACTTCTTGAAACCCCAACGGAAGAGTAAAAAGAAAATCTACTGCAGTCTATAGCTCATTTTTCTATGTCTTGCTTGCTCTTAGTGTTGTATTTACAGCGGTGGCCTGGCTAACCTTTGACCCTTCAAACTTCAGAAGTCCAACCAAAGCAGGAAGCTAAATTCAAGTGCTATTATTCCTATTCCGTGCCCGGAGAAGTTGGTTTAGTTTCCCACCTTGGTCCGAACCCTGTGCGGCTGTGTGCAGTGATCGTTCTCTTCACATCAGACTAGCTTTTAAGTCAAGGTAGATACACTGAAGAGAGGCGATGCAATAAAGTCGGTGTAGCAAAAAGAGCTAGCTTCCAATCAATGAAATGTATTAGCTTCTGGCAGCAAACTAATTTGAGGCAAACAACTATATTACTGCAAGCTTTAAGCCACATTTTAAGTAAATCCAACACGATTTAGTGATCTCTATGATATTTTATACCCTGTTGAAGTTACCCAAAAAGCGATGCAAACAGCTCCAACAACGTTATTTCTTTTGCGCAAGCTCGCGTTTAACTTTTTACAGTGTATAAACCTTTAGCTCCTTGCCAGTGAAGAGACAAATGCATACAAATTTAAATAGAAAGACTCTGGTTAGGTTAAAACAATATCAAGGCATTTTTTGTCTCTTTACAGAGTGTTAATGAAACATGAATAATATTTGGTGTTTTAAGAAAGATCCATTGGTTAGAAAACCCTTTACAGGTCGAAGTGTAAGTATTAAGTTTTTGATAGAAAGATTTCCCTTTGGCAAAACAGGGGTAAACTGCCACTCCAAGGCCTTCACAAGAGAATCGCTACTCTAATGGAGAGCCTCACATGGGGCAGAGTTTGGCAAAAACAAGAAAAATTTCATGTTCATTTTGACTGTGAAAAGGTAACTGAATGGATCCAAAATTTTCGGTCATGCTGCAGTGGTTTTCCAGAATCAGTTATATATATCCCAAAAATAAAACAACCTGGAACCTTTATATAGATTATTTTTAAAATACTGTGGATTTGCCAAACTCATCCAATCCAGGGCTCTGCTCAGCTCTACTCTCTCACAGGGGTTGAAAGCTGTCTGTGACAAGACTTTTGCCAAGTTTTAAATGGATTACATCTAGCCCAGACTACTTACTTTACAGATGACGTTTAAGATACTACTTATTATATTATACATCAAGTAAAAAAAAAAAACACAACATCAGCAGGAAAGTTCTGGCCAATTCAGATGCATATAGTATAGTGCCATTCAACAAACTATGGACTTTTAGAATGCCTACATATACAGTAAGTTTTGTGAATGTCGAGATCTCTGTGTTGTCTGCTGAACGAGTAAAAGAGTTAACAGTCTCAAGTGTAAAGTTCGGCTTGAAGATCGTGTTCTATGCACATTTCAGGACTGGCTTTTGGGCTAATTTAGGACAAAAATACACATGGAAATGTTTTCACAATGTATTTCTTGTCTGTGACACAAGAGAAGATTCCCAGCCAGTTAGTGTCTGATAAGGTCAGTTTGTCAGTCGTTGCTTTTGCAGTTTTATGCGGCTCTCATTGAACATTTAGTGTTCTGAAATCTGTTAAATACTGTCAAGCCCAGGTCTTGCAGGGTAACAGCACACCTCACCTCGTTTTTCCAAAAACTCAAGTTAAGCCATCGGCACAAATCCTCTAGATAAAAAAGCTAATCCAGCCAGACTCATATCCTATCACTCAAAGAGACTCCTGCTGAAAGTCAACCTCAAATTGAGTTCGCTGTGGGCTTGGACAATGTGTGTCATACTAAAAAATCCAATAAAACTACACCACAGGTAACTTCATTGCAGGTCCCTCTTTTTGCCAGTATCATGAAGTGAGATTACATGTTTAGATCAGAAGAATTTCTTCTTTTATTACGATGAGAGAGTAAGGAATCATCAACTCGTCTTTAACATCTGTCTTTTTGATTAAACTTGAATTACTGCCTTGTGGTTTCTATGCCTGCGCGCTCCAGTCAAGTTGCTTTTCCTGAGCTATGGTTTTGAATAATGGGAAGAACATTTTAAGCAGGATATCATGATGTCACAGTGCATTTAACCTCTGAGATTTTGGATATCATATATTATAACTTCATCATTTCATCCTGTTCGATATTTGTATAAAATTGTATGGCCAAAAATGGGATTTGTGAGGTCACAGTGTCAATAACTCTGAGCTTTGGCTTCCAAAATTTTGTCAGCTCATTCTTGAGTCATGGTGAAAATTTGTTCCAAATTTAAAGACATTCCCTCAAGGCTTTTCTTGAGATATCGCGAATGGGATGGATGTACGATGTACTGTAAGTAGTATAATTTAGATTTCCTTTGCAGCTCTCCACTAAATCCTTTCACTGCCTAATCCTGTATCGATTCTAAATCAATTAATTAAACTTATATTAGAATAAATAAACAGACCCGCTTTGCTAATATAGACTGCTTATTCAGAATCACCAGTTTAACCCAAAGAGATCCTGAATAAGCTGAACTCACTTTGTGATACATGGCTCAACACTTGTCTCCAAACCTCCATGAGCTTGTTAAACAAAGTCTGGCTGATTCTGAGATTAGATTTACTCTATGCTTTGTGTCCCTACAGGGCTACCATAAATCAGATGTTCACTGCTTACTTAAGGTTAAGGCCATCATGATCCACATGCCTGAAGGGTTGTATATTTAAGACGCATATTAATGAGTGGTGGTGGCAGGGGGAATTACTGGTTCAATTTGGAATAAGGCCGACTACAGTTCATTGGCTGCTTTTGTAATCAACTGGGAAAAACTACAGAAGAGTTTAAGTTTCCGCCGACTGACTTTTCCAATATTTAGTTAATTCTGGATACTTGGGTTGGCAACGACTGCACTTAATGAAAGTGTAATGGTGTCTTATTTTGTCACACTGCAGCAACTGAATTTAAGGAACACAAACTGATGTTAACAAGCCCCCTAAATGCCAACCATGTGAAGAATTATAAATCCAGGTTCAGGGTTAAGGATTAGTGGTTGTTTCTTACAAAGCCCTTGAGGATTTTGATTGGTCCACTGACCAGCCAAGGGGAGATACTAAAGACACACCGGGATAATGACAGGAGCTGTTGAGTGAACCATTGGGAAAGCGGCTTCAAAGTGAGTGAAACGATTACAGTGGGGCGGTTAAGAAACAGGCAGACTATGAGGTTTCACAGAGGGCGGTACCTAACTTTTTCAAAGTCTGTAGCATTGTTATGATGGATGCATGATCGTGGCAATCTCATTGGTGGAAAACCAGGTAACAGAATTCCACAGTTGAAAAAAAAACAAAAAAACAAAAAACAAAACACACGTAAGATTAACCTAAATATTTCTGCAATGATAATAGTTTCTCTAACAGTTTTAAACGGTAGAGTGGCCATTTTGTCTTCTCAGACGTGGCCTTATTAAAGGTAAAAGCAACACTAACCCCTTCTTGATTCAAATTAGACCTTAAATCATTTACATCTACAGTATAAAGCAACAGAGAGAGAGGGCCCGATCAGGAGCGCATGGCGTAACCGAGACATTCAGAAGGAAAAGAGTGGAGCTGTAATGTACGTTCAGCTCTTTGTATTTACATCTCTAACCTCAGTGACGTTCAAAACATTTTTGCTTCACTGAACGTACCCTCCGACAAAAAGAGTCAGCTTTTCTACAGGCTGGGAGAGTGTGAGTCAAAAAGACCTCGAATACGAAAGCATATTCCAGCAACACGAGAGGCGTTTGTTTTTTTTCACAGTACTTGACCATCTTCCCACAACACACAAGCACAGAAACACACAGTCACACACCAGCACACGCACAGTTTGTTGTCGTTAAATGTTTGTGGCAATATATCTGGTTTCTTCTGATTGTGTTTTCAGTATCTTCTGGCCATGCATCTACATATCGATACAGTTATTATGTCTTTTAACTATCTCACTCATGCCTGTTAGTGTAGTCGTTCGCCAGCTTTTGTTGAAGCCACATGTCCTAGGAGCCATGATGGTGTGGTGTCCTCCTCTTGTTAAAACTCATTTTGATTGCTGTATGGTTGAACCAGCTGGGACAAATATGGGGATTAGTTTGATGATTTCAAAATGGGAATGGGTTTAAGACAACTTGATTGGTTTGGATTATAGATCGAGACAAAAAAAAATGTATTCCATAGTTTATTCCTTTCTCCATCTCCCGAGCTCTCTTTCCTGCTCCTATGATTTTCCTGTAAGTCGTTGTCCTTCCATGCATCTGTACCTTCCATTCTGTTTTAGATGCTTCAATGTGTCCTTCATTACTTCATCTGTACATCCATCCATTCAATCGTCATTCAATCTATTGCGTAAAGGGAGGGGGTGATAGATCAATGAGACAGCCTTAATTTCCAAATCCATCCATTCATCCACCTCCCCTTGGTTTCTTCCTTCCATGTTCACCTTCACCCTTCATCATCTTCCGTTATCTTAGAAGCCCTGGATGTGGCAGTAGGCCTCCAGTGAGGAGAAGAGGATGTAGAGGAGCCACAGGCTGACGAACAGCATGGTGGTCAGGACCTTTGCAGTCCGGGGCCCACCCAACTCTCCACCGATCTCTGGTCGCCGTCGGTACATCAGCACGGCGACGCAGATAAAGGCAAAGATGGTGAAGAGTGTGACGGAGAAGGCCAGTGGACCTGGATCAACCGTGAACTCCTCCCCTTTGCTGTTGTGGTAGATGGCGGCAATTGACCACGCCACCTGTCAGACGTCAGCAGAATCAAACTGAATAACATGACTCGTAGTAACTCATAAAATAACATTTCAATTATTAAAATTGTAACATGACAAGAGCCACTGCATAAACACCAGCTGTGAATCAGTTAATTAATCTTTAAATGAGCTGAACTCACCCCGATGCCCAGGAAAACATTGACAGCATTGGAGCCTGTGACATTACCAATGGATGCGTCTGCATACTGATCCTGGATAGCAGCCACCTTACTGGCAAAGGTATCTGGGCAGAGAGAGAAAAGGAGAAAGGCAGATCAAATTAGAACTTTTGTGTCAAAACATGCGGCTTACTGGAAGGTCATGAGAAGTGCCTTTTTATACCGCAAGTGGGGTTGAAACCAAACTCAACGTTGCCGACTTTCTCTGGTAAGATATTATTAGTCTTCACAAGCCTCTGAATTCAATTTCAATTGCCTTCTGTACCTTTGAGTTTGAAGAATTTGGGATATTTTGAAAACCAACATCTACGTTGGCATGCAATTCAGTAGACGATTAAGCCTCTGATCTTCTGTGACCCTTTCTCTAGTGCCACCATCATGCCAGGTTTTAACTGTTCACGTCCTCGCCACTTAGTTGAAAGTAGGAAGAAGAAAACATTATCCTGAACCCAGTTTCCTCTTCAGCCACTATAATTAAATCAATACAGTATAGACTTAAAAAAGTCAATGTCACTGACTGAATGTTCTGCTCTGTACAAACAGATTTATATTTGGAGTTTAACTCGACCTCAACATGCAGTCATTCAGGAGTTACACAAGGACATATTGACAGAGAAGGACGCTCTTGATAAACGCCTAACACTTATAGTTATTAATACAGAACACAGTGCAAATCCTTTTTTCTTCATTTCGACAAGGAACCTTAAATTAGAAACCAAATCTTTAATCCTGTTACAGCCTTTTGTCGCTGGCAGCCAGAACAGGCCGGATTTGGTCCAAGATCAATAATTCACAAGGCTGAATCTCAGTTTGCAGGGGCAAACAAATCTTGGCCTGACAACTAATCAGCGTTGCGCTGCTTAGTCCCAAAATTTCCCCCTAGTTTCATGCTTGCCAAACTACAGCAGCCCCAGAGGTACAATCTTCCTCGCCAAACTGAAAGGAGCGGTGAGGACCTTGCCAAATCTCAACAATAGGCTCTTCCCTGAGAGCACAAAGACTGTGCAAAAAGCCAAATGGTCAGTTAGTACTCCTTTCTCTTGCTAATTTTCTGGACATCTTCTCTTCGTTGTCGATCCATGTCCTTTTTCTTTAATCTGTCAGATACATGGAGAGGGGATTAAAATTGGAGTGAAAAAGCAACAAAGTAAAACAGGAACGGGGAAAAAGAGGAGCAAGGGCTTTCTGGAAGTTATAGCCAAACTGACGAAGGACAAGAGGATGATGACCGGACCAGAAGAGGCAACGGGCCAAAGAAAGAGTCCAGCAAAGATAAATCTCCCCTCACACCTTAAAGCTTCAAGGACAGACCTGCTGGGCTTAAATGTGTGTGTGTACTGAGGCTATTTATGTGTGCCCGTCTGCCTGCATGTGTGTTCATGTAAACTGTCTGTGTGTGTTATTGAACGACGCCACCTGGGTCCAATCTGTTGCCATGCTTCCACCAGCTGGGTGGGTTGTGTACTATATGCGTGTGTGCATCAATTGGTCTTTGAGTGCTTGTGTGCCTGATTGAGTGGGTGAGTGCGTGGGTGTTTGCATGTTCGGTAGCGGCATGTATGTGTGTCTCAGGTTGAACCCTGCAGCTCCTTCTGTGAGAGTAGGCCTCCCTGGAGAGTTTTCTGCCCTTTCCTTCTGACTCTCTGTCAATCAACCAGTGTCTCCATCTCTGTTACGTCTTTCTACCTTATGCATCCTCTCAATATCCTCTCGCTCCAACTCTCCATCCTCGCTTCTCTGCTCCCTTTTTTTTCCTTCTTTCCTCTCAAAATGGAAGGACTCATAAGGGAACATTGATGTGCCCTAGGCAGTTTTTCTGCATGAGAAGATAATTTCAGGCTGGTAGCAAGCGAGGAAAGATCAGGGATCCATCCTCTTGGGACCAAGAGTATCCACAGGGAAGTTCAAGGAAAACAGGTCCTTAGTTCTTGTGATACCTTGTCATGTATCAAATTGTTGGTTGGTATAATCTGAGCAGAAAGTGACAACACTGTTTGACAAAGGGATTAAAGGAATAGCTACAAACCGTCTTCTTGTGAGACTAGTATAGAGTGTGCTAGCCCCTCAGAGCAGAGTTGAAATCTCCCTCTGTGACACATCACAACCCCTCAAGCCCCTTATTTGTCATCAGGTATATTACAGCTGGACATTTTCCAACATGGCTTCTTTAGATAATGTGATTTCTCTTGCGTTACTTTGGCAATCCTGGTCGTATCACAATGCCATTTGTCATTTATCTGGTGGACACAGAACAGCATAGAGGCTCATAATTCATTCACAACTTCACATTGTCTTTCTAGCCATCAAATGAAAAACCTTCATTACCTGGCCACTAGCTGTGCTTTATAGGCTGACGATAGCAACCCATTGTCTTTCCCTGCAGTGATATTAGAAGAGTGGTACCAAGCACACCAAATGCGGAAATGATTCTAGTTGGCGTTGCAACTGAAGTGAAATAAGTGAAATAAAAGAACCATCAAAATCTCCAGTTTTCTCTTGTGGCATTTTTCCTTTATAAATAGCTCTGAACAATTCAAATTTGCTGTCAATTAGCCTTCTGTGAAATTACTAATCAGTCTTCATATAGAAGATTTAGTATTGGATCTTGTTGAAACAGAGCAATAAATGCTCTTCAGGTGCTGTATTGCAGAGCCCTTATATTAATTGCACAGTTTTATAGACTTCCTGAGGCCAATATTAAAAATGAGCTGCAGTATTCTTTAAATATACTTGAGAGTCTTATATCGATGAGGCTCTGAGGTTTTACCCAAACAAATATGTTTCTCTCTTTAAGCAGCAACATTCCTGCTAGTTCCTTCCTATCTCCCTGTGTGTGTGTGTGTGTGTATGTGTGTGTGTGTGTGTGTGTGTGTGTGTGTGTGTGTGTGTGTGTGTGTGTGTTAGCCTGGCTAACTGTGATAAACGAGGTTAATCATCATGGAACTACAGCACAGGATGGGTTTTATTAACTGTAATAGCCACAAAACCTGAGGTCTGTTTCTTTGTAAGTGTGTGTGTGTGTGTGTGTGTGTGTGTGTGTGTGTGTGCGCGCGAATTTATGTGTGAATTTATCTTTGTGAGTGTGTAGGTGTGCGTGTCTTTGTGAGTGTGTGTGTTGGCCGGGTAGGTTGTTAATAAGGCTGAGAGCCCCAGAAAGGCTGAACCACTTTGTTTCCATTCTGCAGCTCTTCACATTGTGTGTGTGTGTTTTTGTTTCAAGCCGCTGTTTGTGTGCTTGTACATACACTGAACAGTTAGTTAGGATGCTTTTTTGTTTTGTCATATTTTCTGTATGTCTACAGATATGTTTGTACTTTTGTGTGCTTGTACATATCTGTGTGCGTGTGTGAAACAGTATATAATACATCACTTTTATCCCCGAGTTCCCTAAATTGGATGACAGAGACCATCTGAGCCTGACATGACAAATAGCCCTATGCTAATAACACATCCCTGTGCAGGTGTGTGTGTGTGTGTGTGTGTGTGTGTGTGTGTGTGTGTGTGTGTGTGTGAAGTGTGCAAAACAATTTAAAGTTTTCATATGTTTGATATTAGTAGGATGTATGAGTCTGTTCCTCAAAGTAATTACAGTTGTATGGTTGTTAATGTGTTTGCATGTTATACATCTGTGTCCTCTGTCTGTGTGTGTGTGTGTGTGTGTGTGTGTGTATGTGTGTGCATGGAGAAGCAGGAGTCTGAAGCCAAGGTTAAAACATATTTAGCCAGCCGTTGCAGTCGTCGGTCATACCTCACATTTAGCAGATGATCTATGCTGCTGTCTGCAGACTGCACTGTTTTCTCTAATGGACTCCAGCATATAAAGACACACTGGAGAGACTGGGAGCTCGAGGGTCAGTGATGGCAAATACTCCCTCAACATGACAGCCGGGTAAAAAACCCGAGCTGCGCCGTTTCATTTTATCGTTTCTCATATTTGGATGTTTAACCACTGCACATAAAAATGAAACAAATTAATCTGCAAAACTGGAATGATTTAATTTGTAACTGTTCCTGCATATATAGCTGTCATGCAGCAAACCTCTTTAAAATTGAGTGCTCATTAAAGATCACAGCAAGGCTCTGAATATTATCATGATGCCGAAAGTATTGCTCTCATTTTCCAGTAATGAATAACTGTAAGTTGAAGCAATACAAAGAAAACAAATGATTACTCTTTGTGGTCTAGCAAACTAAAGATTTCAAAAGTTTGTTCTGTACTAAACTATCTTCAAATTTCTGCATTTCAAAAATGTTACATTTTTAGATTGCTCCCATTGATTTGATTTACATGATTTATGTTTGAAATGAGATAACTTTAACGATACCTTTATAAAACAGTCACTGATGCTGGCATGTGCTTTACAGAAGTCTTTCTTTCTCTGCAGTAAACACAGAGGAGAATAAAACTCCCAGAAATAAAAAATGTTGAGGTACACTCCCTGAAGGAGCTCATTGATGAATGCAAATATATTCCTAAAATTAAGACCTTGAGGTGTTTTATGCTCACAGAGGTGTAATGAAGCTCCAAATGTGTAGAGAGAAAGGTCTTTCATAAAGCTGGTTAATAAAAAAAGGCCGGGAGCAGAGCAATCAAGTTAATTAAAATAGCCTCACTGTTAAATCAACATACAGTACAGTATCTGATCATATAGCAAAACAAACTCACCTGGCACAGAAGTTCCCAATGCAACAAATACTACAGCTGTGACTGAATCTTTCAGGCCCACTGTGCAGCCAAAATGAGAGGCCAGGTCCCCTGTAATAATAAAAACAGAAGAAACATTATACAAATATAGTTCTTAATACTTTGTTTATTAAAGTCTGATTTGTAAGTATTTATTAGATGCTAAATATTCTTTACATACAGGTCCAACATCTGTAAACATCTTTTCTGTTACTCTAACAATAGTGTTAACCAAAGAGTCATGTTAGAGTCAAGCTAAGTTGTAAAAGTTAGAGCAAATCTTCAACTACTATTTTTACCTTTTGATATACATTTTTATTAACAAAGTGACAATTTTGCAAATAATGTCTTTGAATGAATGGAATGTATTATGAAAATCACAACAGAGATAATCAATTACAATATGTGTGAGTATTCCTTAAATCTACAGAAAAACGTGGGACAATGTGCTCCTGTAAAAGTACATTTACATGTAAAATTACGGTATTTAAATGTAAAATGCTGCAGGAATTCCAGCACTATACAGTAGTTTAGCAATAGAATATTGTAGTTTTACAGTAATATTGCAGTTTGTTTATTGTGAAAACACAGTAAATTATTGTAATATTGCTTGTTGTTTACAATTACCTCTTTTTCAGAGTACAATTGTGTCTGGTTGCGGAGTATGTTATTGTAATTTTCATGTATCTAACTGGAAAATTAGTACTGAATACTACTGTACTTTTAGAGTGTATAAATTCAAGTCATTAAACACCCTGTTGTTGTCTTGTCTCTTTACAAATGTGATGATTTTCTAGTAAAAAATACTGAATACTTATATTCCAGTATAATTAATCAAATTGGCTCAGAATCATTTATGTTAGAACTGATTCTATCAGCTGACGTCGTACCAATAACGGCGGTGAGCAGTCCGATCATACAGATGGAAACGACAAAGCAGGCCCAGCCGTTCCAGTACTCTGTGGGCGGGACGAAGGCGAACAGAACCTTCCAGAAGACAGTGAGGAAGTGCATGACGTAGTCGAAACAAGACGGCAGCTTCTCCTCCCCGCACTCCTCGTCGTCGTCATCCTCACCTGTCAAGAAGAGAAAGGGAAGTTAAAGACGAGATTGGCCTGGTTTGATTCCCTCGTAGTTCTCACCTGAAAAGATCCTTATTCAATAGCTGAAACATTACATTTCAATAAGTCTTCTCACATGACACACATACAGGGACAGAAACAGACTAGCAGTCTACACTCTCCTCTGTGCAGTTGGCTGCTGTTCTGGTCCATTTATAAATGAGTCAAAATAATGAATAAACGAGACAGCCTGCTGTTTCCATGAAACACAATGACTGGGTACATCTCAGCGAAAGCCTTGATCTGTTATTGATTTCACATGTCATTAGCTGGCTTCATACTATTAACCCTCTGAGAGGTAGTGATGCATTCAAATGCTCAAAACAAACAAACAACAAACCGTCTGCACCCTAAACTAAGCTGTGTTTGGAGACCATGGCATCTATTTTCCCTGCCAAGGTGTAAGAGAGGGCTAACTTACAGATCATCTGAATGTGTGCTTGTTTCTTGAATTATCTCACAATTTATACTATCAGAGGTGGTTTTAGTGCTTCAATGCAGGAAAGAATACTTTGCTTTAATTGTTTTTTGAAGTAAACATTTAGATGCAATTTTAACTGATTGTATGTGGGTCGTCAAGAGAAATGCGTTGAGAAAAATGTGGAAAAACAGACGGCCAGAAATGCCAAAACGAGACACGCTCTCTCTCATGCACCCTTCTATTTCTGTGATGGATAAATTACCTTCTTCTGAAATATGTCATTTGCAATTGAATGCATGAAAGCATCAGCCTTGGCAAAACTGTCATAACAGATAATAAAACAGCAAATCGTCTGTGAAAAAAGGAAACTCAACACATGTTCTTAGCTCGAAAATTTCAATGTGACATGAGTGGTTACCACAGATTTTGTGCTGCTGTTGACACTCTTGAGTCCTGACCTTCTGCTGTAAGCATAATATTACAAGACAGCCTGATATTTAAGTCATTAAGCACAAGTCACGAACCACATCCAGGCTGTGTGCAGTGCAATTACTATACATTAGCATGGGTTAACATGAAGATTAATATACTCTGATAGGGTTGGTAGTTTCCTCAGGGGTCAGGTACCTTTGTTTAATGTAATTCAAAATAAATGCTTCATTTTCAGGGTGAGCACTTTGAACAAATCAAATCCTCTATAAATGAACAGTTGAAGGTCAGCGCAGAGAGCAATGGCCTCATCCACTATTATGGTTTGGCACACACACACACACACTTGGTAATGAATTATAAAACAAGACTCTCTACCTGAGTTATATCACTTTTTACTTTCAGCAGCTCTCCTTCCCTCCCACACAGTCTGTTATGGCTGACTGGAGACATCTTTTCTTCTTTCTGTGCTTGTTTATTGCGGTCTTGGGTCTCTGTCTTTGGACTTTTCCCTTTAATTTTATGTTCCTAAATGTGTGGGCATGATATCCTACATTCAACTTTAGTAGAATCATGTGACAGTGACTCTATCAGTGTTTTTGAGTCATACCGTGATAAAAAAATGCCTCATCTTGCATCACTTTGTGAGTTGACCATTTGACATTTAGCAGTAGCTATTTGGTCATTTTAAACTGAACATCTCAGCCCTGCATGAGAAACGCAACTGCTGCCTGATTATGATAGCTGGGAACTTTTTTGAGTATAGAAAGTGTGCATGTGCATCTCACTATTCGTAAAGAAGTGGTGGGTCGGGATCGTTGGCCTGCAACATTCAAGACATTGACACCAGAGTGGCTTTTAATCCTCAGTCTTATGTGCGGTTAGGCAACAAAAACACATAAAAGTCACGGTGTTGTTAAATGTTAATTACATAAACTAGTTCTGTGTCCACGCTTCAAGTCACTGTTGACTTTTTTATATTTTATTTATATTTACCCAGACTGCGAGCTTTCCCTGACATTAAGCTGGTGCTTTGGGGGCCGAAACAGAACTTGAAAGAGTTCTGTCATGCTTTAGTAGCTACTAATGGAAATATGATCAGAATGATGTTGTAATTGCTCAGAAACACCAATCCAGTAATCCTTTTTAAATCACCTGACATATTTTATCTGGAATGTGTAAAAGGGACTACAGTAGAGCCACACAAACATGGCCGACTGTGAGCCAGGGAGGAAGTATAACTGTGACCAATTACTCATTTGAGTGTTTTTAGAGTAAAAAATCAACTGTTTCAATATTTTTTGTGCATCTTTGTCAGGCTGCTGTTTAGAATTGTAGAATAGAATGGTTTTAAACAGCAACCAGAACCTTTGAAAAACTGAAAAAAAAAACAAACAAACAAAAAAAAAAACATAGGTAGAAGATACGGTATACCTACCATTGCAGTATCAATCAAACATGCTCTATGATGTAATATTGCCTTTTATTTCTACATCCCTTCACCCTTCCTCTCTACATTATCCATGCCTGACTTGAACACTCTCTTCCCTTCTCGTCTCTCTATTTCCATGCTCAGTTGGGCATTTCACAGATAACGTGGTCATCCAATAGTAACACTGTCATTTTCACCCCTTCTTGCTCTCATGCGCTCTTTACATCCTTGGTCACATTTTGCTGATATAGCTTAAGCATAATTGAATATTCTCCATCACTCTCTTGCTTCATCCCTCTAAATCTCCCCTCATCCCTCTACAACCTTCTGCCACTCTGTAAATGCCACCGACAGCCTCCTCACTCAATAATGTGTGTGCTTGTGTAAGGTCGGCGATGCTTTCTTTTCTTATTGGGAGCTCAGCCAAAAACAAAGTGAAAAAGAGAGAAAGAAAAAATGCCTAGATAAAACATCTATTTGAGTTAGTATATCATGCTAATCTGGTAGCTGCTCTCTCAAATTTTTCTATTGAGAGGCACTCATGTCAAGAAATACCTAATCTGACACACACACACATGCACACACACAAATATCAATACTCTCTCGTGCCCTGCAGAGGAGTTCGATGTGTGTTATCTCCTGCTGCTCACTGAGCGTGCACAGATGCTGCCTCCTCATAGGCCAGAGCATGTGGACTGCAGCTCATCTCTCCACGCTGCTAGCCAAGCGAGGTGTGTGAACATGATTGTGTATGGGTGCCAAAAGTGATACAGTTGGTGCTCGGAGTACTTGGAAGAGTCATTCATGCCACTGCTCATTTACACAAACACACACACACACACACACACACACACACACACACACACTAGGTTTTGAAATTAATGTGGCCAAACAGGCTTTCATCCGGAAAAACTCAAGAGGATACTCCAATCATTTTTCATGACAGAAGTAGTGAGAAAGACTGGATATTTTATGTTCCGGCTTCATAGGGGTAGCCACACACAAACACACACACACACACAAACTGAGATCAACAGAAGAAAGCCTACACACGGTCTTGAAAACAGGACAGCATCCATGCAAGCACAGATTCTGGCTTGGTCACAAAGAGACACAAACACACTCATATTCAATACGTGCACTGACTCTGAATACTAAACTGAAGCAAGAACATCACACACCCAGTGCACTGTGGGAAATATCCCACACACAGTAAAGAAAGACAGCCTGTCATTCATCTTTGCAACCTCAAACGTTGGCACAGCTTGTGCCTCTCGTGGTTACGATTGAGTCACAGAAGTAAGACGCTATAGTTGTCAAAACTATAAAGAAGGCACATTTTGAAGTGCCCAGCAGTTGTTTTTTAACAAACGTCCCTACATTTATGAGGACATATCCATGACCCTCAAAGCTTTGTCTGTCCTGATGGGATGGGAAAAAATAAATTAAATGATTTTGCTTTGCAGTCAATTTGAATTTTCACCAGTTTCTAAAGATGCGTCATGACAAAACAAACAGGCATTGTCTTTTCAGAGTGACTGACTGTGTGCGTGAATGTCTGTCAGAACTCACTCATTCATTTTCATAATACGCTGACAAAATGCATTCCTAAGTCTAAACCTTAATCACAAGGCATAAACTTTTTATAATAAACACTAATTGCAAGCATAACCCTAAAACCAACCTCACTTCAACCGTTTAAAAAATTGAGGACCAGACAAAATGTCCTAATTTTCCAAAAGTGTCCTCGTTCTGTAGGTTAACTTTATGGGTCCTCACTTTGTAGCATGTACAAGAACACACAATCCTTTAGAGTGTTAATGAGCCATTTTGTCCTGAAAGACTGAGACTCACGTAACATTATCAAAAAATAAATAAATAAAAAATCCATCTGAATGTGCTTTATCTCTGCTCCGTCAGGCGTTTCATAAGAGCAGTTCATCACAGCCGGGCCATCTGTGAATCAGCCAGTCAGTCTGTCTTTTGACACGCCAGTCAGTCAACAAATCAATTAAATAACCAGCCACTGAGTGAGTCAGCCATTCATTGTCACTCACTGTCTAAAGGATGCAAATTATAGATCGTGCCCAGCTAGGACAGACAGGTGCTGAGGTGAACTGCAGTGTAATGAGGCTAACTGAAAAAGTGTATTTTCACATTTGGTCAAAAAGAGGATGTTGGTTTCTCTGGTGTAAATCAAAGACACACAATCCAATCAAAACGTTAAATGAAGCTTTGGTATAAGTTCATTAGCAATTAACAATAGCCCAGCTAATATCACACCCTGTGTTGCTCATAGCTGCAGGTGGTCAGTCCACAAGGTGGTGGTGGCTTGCTCTACTGCGCTTTGACAGACCGGGCCCCATGGGTCAAAGCCTGGCCATCAGACGAGTTTCTGTTCCAGGTCTGGCTTCAGGAGGGGGTCGAAACAGGGTAAGAAGCTAAAACACCTGCAGAGATCTCAGAGCAGAACCACTGCTTCTTTTTTTATCAAAGGAAAAGAGCTGAAGTGGTTCACACATCTGATACCCCAGGATCCCTCCTGGGCGTCTTCCTTTGGATGCTTTCTGGGCATGTCCAACTGGCAGGAAACCCAGGGTTAGACCTAGAACATGCTGGAGAGATAATATATCTCATCTTGGTTTGTAACATGTCTGGAGGTGCAGGAAACAGTTAGTGGAGAGAGGGATGTCTGTATTTTCTTGGTAAGCCTGCTGCCATAATAAGCAGATAATGGATGTAGGAAGGAATAATGCCAACCTTATTATCCCATTAAAAACTGGATATTTGTTCACAGAACACACAGTAAGAATGACCACAACATGTGGTCGGACTGCATATGTCTTCTCTTTCATCTCATGCCTCTCCCGTAAGCTGAAATCCTCCAGTGAACACAACTCATGTCAGTAAAGCTCTTTGTCTATATTTAACTCCTTTCACTGCTTTCTCTTGAATGCCAATACCTGCATACAGTTCCCTCGGGTGGGGACATGCTAACAGACATGAGTCCATAAATAACATAACACACAGAGCAGCAGGTGACGAATAACGCAGTATGGACTTAGTAATTAGGAAGCAGTGGAGTGTGGAGTGGTTGAACATCAATCTCTTTCTTTCACTTCTCTCCCTCTCTCTCTCACCTGATTTCCTTTTCATTGATTTTTTTTCTCCCCACCATCTTGTCCTGTTGTTTGTGGCTGTGCTCTCATCCACACAGCGAAGTTCAACCAGACTTCAAGTCACACATGTTTTGAGCATCTCGCCAACCAACTTGGTTATGATTTGGTGACTCATACTGCTTGGTTAAGATAAGGAAAGACTGTTTTTGCCTTGCTATAACCAGGATCAGATCATTGGGCCAAATTAATGGACCAATTCCATCGGGTGTCCAGAACAAATCCCAGGGGAAGACAACTGACACAACATCTGTGACGCTTCACGCCGTCCCGACAAATAGATGTGCATGATTTGTTTTTGCCTTCCACTGCCTGGTCTTCTGTGACGTGGACTCAGGGAAGAACAGATCATATTTTCATGCACAATGGCAAAAAGCCACAATGTTTTATTCAATTTCACTCAGCCTTTAATAATTTACCCTCCGGTCAGGAGCTCTGCATCAAAGGAATCACACCTGAACAGTTGGCCCACACTCTCGCCTTCTTTCTACCAACTGGGGAGTTACTATGCAGAGCCCGCTGTCACGATTGAGAAACAATGAGAGGTTTCAGGTTTATTTTCATTCATAACAAGCTGGTAGTAAACATTTGTCGGTGCTGCGATGTGAAGAAGTCGGCCCTGGGACCTGCTTCCTGTTCACCTGTGTACATCAGTCATGAAAGACACCGAGCGATGAATGGTTTGATGTCTGACAAATCTCTCCGCTAAGAATTTATGACTCTATGATCGCCTAATGTGATGCTGTGAAAATCTCGGAGGACAAACACAGTGGTGCTATAACTGCTGCCACTTTCATCTTTGCTGAAAACCTGTCAACAGCCAATAATCAGATGACTCACTTGAGTGAGACTAGCCTGAATTTAACCTTATCATACATTTCTTGCACAGCACAAAACAGTTTTCTCTCCTGTGACTTACAGTGTGGATAATAGAGGTTAAATCATTTTTATTTTAACTGACATGAAGACGAACAGTGTAAGTAACTGCTTCGTTACAAGAGCAAAGTCCTCTCTGAGGCCTTTGATTAAAAAACAATGTGCATAAAAGAAACTGCATCCCATATATTGTAGACACACAGTAAACCATTGTTTGCAATTTGACTTGTCCACCTGTAAAAGCAAAATATGGAACATGCATTTCATTTGAATAACTAATATTTGTGGAGGTCAAATGTTTGTGGCAGTGTCTTCATTGTTCTAATTTAGTAATTGAAAGCTAATCCAACAATTGATGAGATTAAATTTAGTCTTAAAATTGTAATTTGTATTCAGAAATGTTTTTAAGTAATCTCACTCGACCCTGTCAACACATGCCGCCTTATCTTTACAAGACATATTGTGGGGAATAACAATGGAAACAGAAGCCTCCTGGTACCTTCAGGAATGGATTGTAAACGATAACACATGCATCAAGGATTCAAACCTTTCAAGCCGCCAAATGGCATCTTGGCAGGCTCGTCACGTTTGGTATGTGCACAACAAACACGCACACACAACCTCTCACTGTGTATTTGTGTTAGCTTATCTGGGTAAGATTCTCAATTAGCCAGATCAGTGTACACACACACACACACACACACACTCTCAAGATGAAGCACCTGCAGGCTGACATTTCAGAGAGCTTTAATGGAAAGCTAAATGCAGGTTTCTTGCTTTGAGATGAATGTCGTGTTCTTGGCGCCATTATGTGTGCATAAGTGTGTACATACTGCATGTGTGCACGCCAGTTCCACGTTGCCGTTATGCTGCGGTGACCTGGAGGTTAAATCTGGGTTGATTTTTAAATGCTGCTTCATGGCTGCCATTTTAGCAGTAAAGCTGTTGGAAATCTTCAATCCTGCCCCTTAATTAAACCGATAAACTGATAAGAAAAGATACGTTTTTTGCCTTATATGAGGTCAAAATAACTTCTGGAGGATTTCAGAGCTTTGAGACCTTGATCTCGTTGGGCTGATAGAGACAATGACAAATTCTAAATGTCTTCGGTCAAGAAGAAGAAGAAGAAGAAGAAGGAGGAGGAATATTTGAAGTGATTTTAATCTTGATTTTAATCTAATACGTTTGAGAGGAGATAAGAGAGGGATTGGCCGGATGATGGATGGAGGGAGGGAGGGAGGGAGCGGGGAGGCAGTCTGAGAGCCAGAATGAGAGAGGGGGAGATGAGATTAGACAAAGCTAGCTTATCAGTGTGTATTAAATCCACCGCAGCATCAGTGACAGACGCTCTGGACTTGTTCAAACCCTTGAACCAGCGGGGTGTGTTTGAAGGGATGAGCTGCCAAGTTACAGCGTGTCTCAATTTAGGCTTATTTTGTAAATGTGTGTGTGTGTGTGTGTGTGTGTGTGTGCGTGTCAAGATGTGCGCTCAGTTTGTAAAGAAAGTGTGTCAAGTCCACATGTTGCGTCCATTGCAGCAGCACATGAGCTCCTCGAACAGATGTTTAAGATCCTAAGTAGCTTTTGGTTCAAGTTTGTCGAGAGGTTAATTGTCCTTCATCCTGATCTTTTCTTCCTTCCTCGCTTGAAACTCTTTTTTTTTTTTAACCCACCTTCCAGGCAGTAATGGATGTAATTGGGGACATTTTAGCTAATTTCCCCTATGTGTCGTTGCAAGGTTGAAAGTCATTCTTTAATAAGGTATAATCTTTTATAACAGATGTTTCCATACTCTTTTTTCCCCTTCATTTTGATTTTCTTTCTCTGTTTCAGCACCAAGTTTATTTAATGTTTTGTTCTCACATCAGAAAATTAAGTCAGTGCTCTGGTCTTTTTCTCCTCTACCTCCCTTTTATCTTATCTCCTGTATCTACCTTCCCATCCATCCATCCATCCATCCATCCATGAGGAGGAAACAACAGGATCCAAGCTCAGAGGAGTTGACCCCGACCCGGCCCCCTCATTTCCTCCTCACACCTCACTCACGGGCTGAACACATTTGTATTCCACAGGAGAAATCATTAATCTTTGATCTGCCTCCTCTGTTTGGTAATGAGGTGAAAGAGGCAAGGAAGGAGAGCGAGGGGGACGAGGAAAGAGGGGAGAGAAGGAAGTGAGAAGGAATGTTTTTGTGTTGGAACTAGTGAAGGATGAACTAAAGCCACTTAATGCGCCCTTATCTTTGCTAATCAATCAGACGTGAGGAGTTATTGTACTGTATATTGAACAAGGCTTAGTCTGCAATCTGACCACGATCCCTACTTAAACTAGGTGTAATTGGACTGTCATCTCAGCTCTTTGTTGGTGCACAATACCAGCAACAAGACATGAACACACATCTTAAAAGGATAAGTTCAACCTCATATAGAAAAATTCATGCTGATGGAAATGTGGATGCAGTTTTGGAGTCTACAAAAACATTCCTGGAGCATTGCAGCACTTTCCTAAACAACTGATATAGATGGGGACAATTGAAAGAAGCCTCCGTCCAGCACAATCCAAGTGTCCCGCAGCTCGGCGACCCACATTAGATTTGAAAAGACGTTATTTCAAGTCTCGATGCACAATCGAGCTTGTGCGCCCACTTCAGACTGGTTGTGCTTTTAGCCACACAGCGACAGTGAAGATTTCAGCTTTAAAACTGGTGTAAATAAAGTATTTTCCACATCAGTTTCCGATCCCGCGATTCTGGAGACTTGAATTAGGGTTAGTCCCCATTTTATTTTTTTTTTTTAGCCACGAAGCTCCAGAAATGTTCATTTTTGAGTGAATTTTAGTCTTTAATGTGAGCATCAAATGTTCACACGCTTGCTCTAAGTGTGTTTTTAATGAGAAACAAAGACACATTTCTCTTGAGCCAGGAGAGAAAAAACACTCTGGGGCTCAAATAAACACTTTACAAACAGGCTGGGTGTGAATGAGTCCAATGGGAGCTGCTGGTAATGATCACAGATGTAATAGATTTCAGAGTCGTTCCAGCTCCCCGTACCTCTGAACAAACTTCTATCTCGACATGTTGTTGTGAAGTAATTATATTCTGCATATTCATATTAAACTCTGCTGTGTAAACACTCTCCATCTGTGTTATCAGCACGCACCTGATCTTTACCATCTATTCTTCATCATCTCACTGCGCTCCCTCACTTCTCTTTCTATGCTGTCGTTCACATTCTCAGGAAAGGCAGCGAGCAGAGAAAAGTCTTTCTGCTCTAATCAGTTGTTTCGCAGCTGGATGTCTGTCACACCAATAAGCTGCCGGTTCGATCTGTAAACATCCAATCAACTCTCAAGCACTTTGAACTCCCCAAATCCAATCAGCATTTAAAGGCCCCGACCAAAAATGGATCACCCTCCGGTTTGATCTGGTTTTGTGTCTGATTCTGCTCGTCACCCCTGTGTGTGTGTGTGTGTGTCACAGCTGAGGGGTTTGCAGGCATATCATGGTGTAAACCTGCGTTAATCAATCATTGTGTAAACACTATCTAATGGAGCTGTATATGTGTGTGTGTGTGTGTTTGTGTCCTGTTCTTAAGTGAAAACGGCACTCTCTGCCTTTTTACAGCATTTTATGTAACACACGCATGCACATGGTATCCTGTTCCGTGCCCGTAAACACACACACACACACACACACACACACACACACACACACACACACGCACACACACACACACACACACACACACACACAGCACTCTGTCAGCCTAGACAAGCTAATCCCAGATAAGAGAGCGAAAACAGGCCTTTTCATTAATGGCATCAGCTCACCAACAAAGGCTGGCTGACAGGCTGGCTAACTAAAGCACAAACACGACTCAACACACACACACGCACACACACACACACACACAAACAAACAAACAGGATGAAGTTATTTGAAGAAACCACAGTGATTGAGCTGGCCTTAGACGAACAATGCTCTAATAGAAACATGGTTCCAAAGACAGCAGCGGCGGCAAATTGGGTGCTCGCTTTGTCCCCGCTGTGCATTCACGGTGATAATCTGCAATATTTTCATTTAAAATAAACACCAAAACAAGAGTGAAATAAACATTATGCTCCCAATTTAACTAAATTTGCTATTCTACCTCTCTGCAGTGACCTTATTTTCTTGATGTACTTAGTCGGAGAAGTGGGAGAATAAGCAGGCTGGAGTTTTTTTCTTAAATAAACTTTGATCAGAGCCAACACACACACACACACACACACACACACACACACACACACACACACACACACACACACACACACACTCTTGGGGTTCAGAACAGAATGTCACACTAAAAACTGTCCCATGTGCAACTGCATCAGACAGGAACCAAATTTACCCAGAGGAAATGGGTTGTGAACTGGGCCACGCGCCTTTAGTATTCGTTTTGATAATGAAATAATCAAACAGCTTCTCTAAATTCTGCATCCGTCTGTATTGAGACACTTTTCCAGCTGAGTGTATATAATGTATCATGAAGCTCATTACCAACAATACAATGTATGAGATGATGACATATCTGTCTTTCATATATATCCGGTGAATGTATGGCTACAACTATTTGACAGTTAATTTAGCTCAGCACAACATCAACAGCTATCTTTATCCAGCAATGGAAACAAAGCCCACCTACCAGCAGCTCTGAAGGCTCGCTGATTAACACGTATTGTTGAATCTGTACAGACACCTACATGTAAAAAACAATAAATTGCAGCTGCCTGGCAAACTGAAGCCGAGAACGACACTTCAGGAAGTAAATCAGCAAACAGAGACAGAGCCAGACTAGCTGTGTTCACAAGTTCCCAGGCTTTACAATATGCTAAACTAACCAGCTGTTTGCTGCAGAGTTGTTATTGTACAGTTATGAGAGTGGAATTAATCTTCTTATCTAACTCATGGCAAGAAAGAGATTGTGCTTTAACAAAACATTTAACAATTATGGAGCTACACCTTCAGGTTACAACCGATTTCTACGTAAGTAAATGTTACAAAAGCTTTAATCTGCTGCTCTAAATACTTGGATTCAAGCTCTTTTGCAGGTAAAATCCACAGAGGATGAGCAGAAAATCCACAATACGTCCAGACAGAGAGACTGAAAGACATCCGGATCATCACTGTGGGATCGACTGGTGAATCTGAGGCAGAAAGTATGGTGTCTTTTTCCATTAATGAGCTGCAGTGATGCTATCCTGCCTCCAGAGGGCAAGTTCCCACTACTAACCAGTGAACTGTGCAGATTCTGCAGTGAGACAGAAAAAAAAATGCTGCCTCTTTTTTCTCTTCTCTATTTTCTGTTCATTCAACCTGTTTTCTCTCTCGTCCCTGTTATCAGTTTCACTTTACCTGTTGCATGAATCCTCTAACTCTCTCGTTCCCTCTTTAATAGCTCCCTACTTTATCTCACACGCATTACATTTCTCTTTTTCCTATCTTCCCACTGAGCATGTTTGCCGCTTTTCATTGTCACTCTCTGCATAATACATGGTCTCTCTCTCTCACAGCAGGTCCACCTTATCTCCCACATGTATGCTCTCTTTATCCCTCTTCATGGGAAATTAACATCACCATGTGGCTTGGAGCAGATCTTGACAGTGACATGATATTAGCATTGAATTTTCCCCTTCTCTTTCCCACATAAACACGCGTCCACGTTCTTACTTTTCTGTCATCGTGGGGGCTTCAAAACACACAATCTCTTTTCCATGATTGCTCTCAACAGTAATCTCCCATCTGGTCAGTGTTTGTCCGTCCAAAATCATCAAACAGGGAGACTACATTTTCCAGGAGCCATAACGAATACACGCACACATTCACACTCTTGACTCCACGGGACCATGAAATCAGCCCTCTTCATTTTATTGACAGTCCGCCGTTATTCGATGCAACCGGCATCATGAAGTAGAAAACCACACATGCACACATGAGATTTTCTGATGGGTTTGGTCGTATTGGTTGCACACAGAGCTCATCAGTGAAACGCCAGCTGTTCATATGAAAAACACACACATCTGCCTCTTCACAAGTCGATGCATAGCACATCTCTGCTCCGGCCTTACCTGCGCTCACAGTGATGGCCTCTATGAACTGGTCCCTCCAGCTGTTGGTCCCCACCAGCAGAGCCAAGTTGGTCTTCTTTATCAGCTTGTCCACTGTGTTCTGCCAGAGGACACAGAAATAATGAGGGTTAGATGAGAGTCACCAGCCTGTTCACTGTGCATCACAATCCCGAAATGATTCATTTTCGCAAGAATTTGCCATTTGACATTCCGTCGGCGCGAGAAATCTGTCGCTTTTGTTGCCGATTGCTTTATTCCACGAAACAGGAGACTGGCACCGTCTTGTCAGAGCAGACACAAATGTTTTCAGAGTTTCTGGCGGCAGAAGATGGTGAAAGGAGTGACAGACTAATGGAGCAGTCAGTGACAACAGTTCTTTCAATGGGGCCATGATGGACAGGAAATAAAGGGGTTTATTAGGAGCGTAATGTCACACTGTTGTCTCTGCCGCCATCATCCACCACTTACAACATCACAGCTGCTGCTTCACGCTGTTTATCTCTGGGAATATCTTATCTATCATTACATCTATACATATTATACATACTATATTGTATTATAGCATATACAGAAGCAAAAAAATCATTCAGCATTTTTTTCAGTGAACCCCAGTTTGTCGCCACTCAAGCATGTGTTTGGTGGTTGGAGTTATTAGTGTGACACACAACATCAAAAGCCCCGACTGACAGGCCCCCAGGACGAGCGCCAGACTCTGAAGCCAGTTTTCGTAGTGGCCAAACTGTGTCATAACATCGCTGCATCATGAGCAGCTTTTGAAGAAATGAATGGGCCTTCGCCTCCGTGGCTGCGTCCACGAATAATTAGAACGTCCTTGCTGATTGACTGCAGTGTAAAGGAGAATAACCAAGAGGGAAACGGATCCTGTGCAGGGCAGTTCACCTCATTTTTAAGTTTACGACCTGCCCTGACATGAGACGTCAACAGTCAGCTTTCATCAGCTGCTTGCTCTCTGATGTTGGATTGGTGTGTTCGGGCCTTCAGGGTGAAAGAAATCATCTTCTTCCTCTCAGGGTTCACAAATATACTGTGTACCAACTGGGTCAGACGTGCATCTAACTCAATAATGACAAGAATATTATAATAACATGATAATGAAACAAAGATAATGGGTGAAATATTCAAACATGTTCATTCAAATAGAAATATTGTAGATAGCACGTCACACAAACAGTCATGCACACACACATCACACACTAATTAGCACAGCGGTGGGGATTGCTCTCTCTTTTCTCTCCACTTCAGAAAGAATCTGGGATGTTATTTGTGTTGAATGAAGCTTCGGGGTGTAAATAGTGCCTCTGTGCTGCTGTGCGCACACACATGCACACACACAACCAGCTTTACTCCGCCTGTTGTATGTGGAGTGTTTACTTAACCGCACTCGGCGAAGGGTTTTGTAACACCGTCTTTGTCATTCTGCTGGTGCTAGTTTCCCTCGTTCAGTCGCTGACCTGAAATGCATACATGTGTGCACACATGTGAAACTGTCATGAGTATGTTGGGCTATAAACCTCAGTGGTGACCCAGCTGAGGGCAACAAATGACCATAAACCTGATGCTGACCCATAATACATTGCATTGTCTTGTTTTTCTCTCTCCCCCCAATCCAGCTTATCTTTCTTTCTCATGCATATTATTGACATTTTTGTCATTTTGGTCTGAAAATAACTTTTTTAGAGCATATTGATGAGGAGGAGGAATGGATTTATACATTTGTTGATTAATAATTGCAGCATTTTGGGGTGTAGATAAAAAATTTTCAATTTTAAGATACTTGCACGGTGGCAAAAAATATTTCTTTAAAGTCACATAGAAGGAAACCAACTTCTTTTCCTTTCTGCCTGGACTCACTGCTCTCTTATGTGCCACTGTCTGCCAGAACTTGAGTTTCTGGAGAAAAGGTGCACTCAGACTGAATGCGAAGTGAATTTTAGAGACAGTGGTTGACGCAAATTCGCCCTGAGCCCGATCAACTGAGGTTAAGACGCGACACTGTGCTCCTTTCCTTTACAGCTCCACTTCAAACAGCAGAGAAAACCAGAGTTCGTGGTGAGATTTGAAATAAGTCAGAAAACACACTCCACAAATCACGCTCGATCTCTTTTGTTAGCTGCAGCTGTACGCTCGGCATGATCGGCTTTAGCCTTCAAACATGAGCGACTAACGCCTTGTTTGGTTTCAACACTTAAAAAAAAATGTCTGTGGATTTACTGTGTGAATAAAACTGACTTTCAACTTCTAAGTAAACTTTCTGATAATGCAGCTTCTCTCTCTGAGCTGTTATGTCAGACACTCTCTCGCTGTTGTACTCCACTACCTAACACTACCTGCAGTACTTCAGATAACTATAGGATCCACAAACACACACACACACACACACACACACACACACACACATTAATGTACACTTGACAAAGTATAGCAACCTGTCAAGTGGTGAGCTATTACTGGGTGTTATTAGTCGTCCGTCTAGAGAGCGCGTGTAGGTGGAGCGGCATGCATTAGTATGCACACACACACACACACACACACACACACACACACACACACACAGACAGACAGACATGGCAATTACATCCACTCTTGTCTTAAGTGTCTGTGTGGGTGAAGGAAAGCAAGGAAAGGACGAACACACAATGAGTACACAATTTCCAGTACGTAATGGAAATGTTTGTGAAACTGTGATGGAGGTTATTGTTTGTGTGTGTGTGTACGTGTGTGTGTTTGTGTCTTTGGTATCATAAATATTGTAGTTCCCCCTGCAATCAAAATAAAAATGCATGATATTTCAGTAATGATCGTAAGTCTGCTGATTTGATGAAGGGGACGAGGCTGCCGCAGGGGCGACCGCATTGCGAGTATCTGTTGTGGCATTTCTAAGCATGACACCACCGGCTATTTTAAAAGATAGCTGTGGACATTTCTAGTCATGTTTGCGGCGATGAAAAACTGATATTTTTCATGAGAAGTCGGGCATCTGCAGTCACTCGTGGCGACAGAAGCGGGTGTTTTGAATGAGACCTCGGGACATTTTCCAGCCATGCTTGTGGCGACCAAAAGAGGTATTTTAAGCCAAACCATGATGCTTTCTGAACCTCACAGAGAATGTAAAGTTGCAAAACAAAGAAATGTACATTGTAAACTTATCTTTGGTTCTGAAGAAAAACTGTCTTAGCTTGCATTTATTTAGGGGAATCTGATTGGATTCTTGAGTGTTTTGGAATGAGCGTAAATTAAAGTGACTGTTTCATAAACACTTAAAAGTTCCTCGTAGTCACCTTTAATACTCACATTCGGAAATTAAAAATTAAAGCCCGAGCTCTATCATTTCTCCCTCTGTCTTACCTTGAACTCATACGACTCCTCTATGATGACCTCCAGTTTGACGTGGTCTCCCAGCATGGGGCGGCCCATCTCGGCGATGCGCCGTTCCTCGTCGTCTTTCCCCGCCAGCGGCTCCTCTTCCTCCACCTCTTCTTTCAGCTGTTCCTCTGGAAACACCACAAGACAACAACCAACAGTGGTGTTAGAACAGGACACACTGATATTTTATTCTGCTTCGTATCTAACACTGCTTTTCCAAAAAATAACAAGACAGTTAAAGAAATTGGAGCAGGCCAGTCAAGTTTTGGTAATCTTGTAGGTGAGGGGAAAAGTTTTATTTCCAGCTGTTACTTCCTAAACACAGTTAATTTAAAACTTAAGCATCAACCTTTGTGTTCAGTTAATATCTGGATGTTTGCGTGCTTTCATCCTATATAATTACTTTCACACTGTTCACTAGTTACAGTGGCATAACTGAATGAAAATATACATCCAGCTCCTCTATCGTCTCATTATCCATGTCTCTCTCTCTTCGTTCCCTTTTTTCTTCTTTTATCCCTTTTCTTTACGGCGTGTGTCAGTGATTGAGATTCACTGTCGAGCCTCAACTCACTGCTGGGATCAAAGAGAGAGAGAGAGAAAGAACAAGAAAGGCTGTGATCAAATTTTCCACGGGGGAAACAGTTCGGTTATTCATGCTATTTGCCTTCCATTATAGTGCAGTGCATTGTGGGTCCACATCGGTTCATTGGTCATTTGTTCCCCTCTCTTGAGTTACAGCACGGGGCTTATAGCTCAGTCACACACACACACACACACACACACACACACACACACACACACACACACACACACACACACACAAGCATGCAAATTTATGCCACGAGGACTTTCATCAAACTTTGTAGTTGAAGCCGCAGAGATGAAGGCAAGACGAGCAACAACCAAACACAAGTCCAACTGAAATGAAATCACAGGTTTATTCTGCTATAAATCATATTTTGGGTGATGAAGTTGTTTCTCCGTCCACGTCGACGGATTAATTGCTTCCATACAGTCGATAAAATTGCTTCATTTTAAGCCGTTTTAGCATAAACCAGCTAAATGACTGTCAAATCATACAAACATTAACCTCATTAGTCCTCCTGCTGATGTTTTCTTCTATCTTTTCTTTCTGCTTGATTTTAAAGTGGTGTCCATTAACACATCAGCAATAAATCCATCCTTATGGTTTAAATTCACCCCAACAGGTTGGTCCTTTGATTTTCTGTCTAAATCTTTGTATTATATCAGAGGGGAAAATGAATCTTGAAAGCTGAAAATCTTCCTGTCAGATACCGTTAACCCCGAGTTTAATATGAAAGGAAGCTCTCTAAGGCCATCACAACAGGTACGTCCTGTGATTTTCAGTCAAGCTATGGCAAGATTTGTCCATTTTAACAGATACTGTGCAGCCCAGCCGCCAGGATATTAAGTTAGCAGTTAACATTGCTGCAAACCACAGATACGTCCAAGGCTGACATGTACCAAACGTGGCAGTTCACATAATATGTTTATTAGCCGCCTGTCGCAGCAGCAGAAGGTAAAGTGGAAGGTTTGTGGCATTATTAGCCAACAAGGACGCCCAAACAAACGCTTAGAGTTCGATTCACAGCACTGGATTTTTAGAGGCCACCCGGATGCATTTTCTAGCCATTTCACTGCAGTGAAAAGCAAGTGTTTTTATATTATCTCGAACTAGTACGAACAACATCATCAGTGGGAGATAGGACGGCAATTCAAGCCTCCTTATCTGGCTCCTTATCCCTGCTCCAGGTTAGGTACCGGCTGAAATGTTGTTTGCAGACACTAAAAGAGCAGTACAACAGAGGATTTCTTCACAATTCTGACCGGTCATTGTGTTTGACCAGTGTTGTTTGAGATAATCTGTTTCGTAAGTCGTTTTCCATTTACCAGCGGATGTTTCCAGCGTTTTTTTTGTAGCGATCAAAGCCGGCTATGTTTCACGGGAAGTCAGACAATCTCCTTCCATGAACATTTTTGAGTCAAACCATGTTTTTCTAACCCTAACCAAATGGTTTTTACACCTTAAACTTAACAGCAGACTAAACCAGTTTGAACTTATCTGTGTTTTTGCACAAACATACTTCCTAACATTATTCTGGTGATTAGGGTCGTTGATAACCACATTCAGATCACGACTGAAGATTGATTTTCTCATCAATTTCTTTGGCATTACTCAGACTACCGCTGATCTGTGTCATAGCCTCTAATGATTGATCTTATCTTTTAATGATATTTATTAAAAAACACATTGAGGCAGAGACTACAGCGTGAGGGATTGATCGACTGATTTGACAGCGAGTAATCAGCTGTAAGATTAAAGACAGGAAGTAATCACGCTACTAACTAGGCCTATTAAAACAATCAAACGCTCTTCAGTAGCCTGTTTATTGTACCTGTTTCACATATTAAAAACAGATTAATTATGAAAGTTTAAAGTTCCTCAGAAGTGTTAGGTTGTTATTCACACACACACACACACACACACACACACACACACTCCACGACACACTGTGTATTAGTGTGTTAATGAACTCAATTAACAACCTACACTCAGCCTCTTGTGGGATGAACATGACCGGGCAAATATCCTTGTTCGCTACACTCCCTCTACGTGTGTGTCTTTGTGTGTGTGTCTTTGTGTGTGTGTGTGTGTGTGGACCCCTGACAGAGGTTGAATGTTGCACGGTAAGACGCTGCTTCCTGTCAAAGCCGCCCTCTGTACCATTTATCATTTTAATCCCCTCATCTCACGTCCTCCTCTCTGCTCCTTTTCGCGGCTCAATTCAATTACACACGACTGTGCTTTACATTTAGGGCACATACACAGAATTACAGCTGGAATTGTGAATTCAGCATCGGAGGATAATTAAATCTGTTTTTCAAATTGGGTCCAGTTGCAATCTGTCCATTTTTTTTTTAATGCGGAGACTAGAGAATTCATTATTTCCTCAGAAACTAAGTAATTGGTTTTCTTCATCTTCAGCACACATGTTCTACTTGTCCTCCTCATTTGTGCGCATACTGTATCTTTAAACAGGCGAACAAATGATATGAGAAGGACATAATCTACCTCCACCCTGTCCCAAAATATCTGTCTTTGTTACGTAACTGTTTCTAGCTCCGTCTCGTCCTTTCTTAATCTTTATTTTCCTTTTGATCTACCTTCTGTCGTCTCATCCTCTTTGTCACCGCCTCGCAGTATTAAAACCTCCAATTTGTATTCCTCCTTTCTCTCCCTAATTCCTCCTTCTCTCCCTCTTCCCTGATATAGTTTCAATTCAAACGGGCCTCGGCGAGCTGCCAGAGCAAGGGCCGACAAAGAGCACATTACTTATTCAGTTAGCAGCCATGACAACGTAGCTGTCAAATTACAACTGCCTCGGTATTTTCTCTGGGAACAGATGAGCTCATGTGGGAGCACAGCATACAAACACAGCATCTCTCTATTATAATGACAGAGCCTTTTAGATTTAAGAGCACTTCTTAGAATCTAATTTGCCAGCCGACACCCCCCTTAATAAAAGAGGATTATTTTCATTAGTTTTCAAGTCCTTTCCTCCTTAATGAGCACCTTTAGTAGTTTGGTTAGGCATCCTAGTATCCTGGTCCTCATTTAATAAGCACAAATCTTAACTTCAAATCTCTAAATCATCAGTGATTTCTTTGTAACTCTTGTTTGTGTTTCTCCTCTCTGAATGGGGGATATGATAACTAACACACTTTTTATTACTGGTATAAATAAGAATTACATGTCGGGGTTTAGAAACATAAATTATCAGGGTGTTAAAAAACGTTGCTCACTTCAACAATACGTGAGTTCTGATAGCGTAGCTGTGATTCATTTGGGTTTAACTTTTCAGACGAGGCTTTCAGTCCTTCCACTATGAGGACATGACGGAGACTTGTTAAATGTCTAAGATGAGTCATGCGATGGTCTTGACATCAAATTAACTAAAAGGCACAGCGACAGCCACTGAAATGTGTCATATCAGATATGCTGATCTGAAATCAGCTGCTTGCAGCAATTAGATTAGAGTCAATGAGGGAATTCAGGGAATTGTTATCACCAGTTAGCAGCTCTAAGTGCGTCAGTTAACGCCCGGCATAAACATGCGTCTCGACATGCGTCTCAAGTGACCACTTGTGATTGGAGCTTGGTTGTGCATATCTTTATATGCTGAATTAACAAGGAGGCCAGAATAGTTAAGACTTTGTTGGCTGCAGCATTTCACAAAGTTTATTTAGTTTCTCCTGTCACAACATCTCTTAAATTGAGCATTTTTTTAAGGGAGTCTGGGGACTTTTTTCATAGCTGACAAAGGAGTTGCATGTATTGGTTGTTATGTACTGTATGTGTAAAATCTGGCATGTTTACCATCAATAAAATGTAAGGTTCTGATACACAATTTTAAAGTAAATGATCAAATGAGTTAAAACAGTTTCTTCTCATTCAAATGTCCAATTTATAAGAAAGTTGATTTTTCAGTCTCATTCCCAACTTGCCAAATACCAGAGATGCTTTGGGATTATAAGTTAAGTCAGTCACTATCCTACAATATCAAAGCATCAGTATTTTAAGAGTTGGTTATGAGACTCAAAAAACAACTTTCATACAATTCGGACCATAAACAACTCCTGTAATGTTTAAGGTAGTCTGGGGATATTGCGGTAACTCATTCAGTGGTGAGTTGAAACAGTGTGTTCACAAACGTCAGCTGCAAACACTGGCAGGTGAAGAGAGCCCGAGAACTGCGTACGGGACGGCTGAACGGCTTTGAAAGCCTCCTGCCTCCACACCTGTCTGACGTTAGAATCGGGGAGCTGTCACCGACTATTTCTTTTACTTTCCAAAACAACCCAACATGCGTCTGCTTCACGCAGTGATTGTCAAGCTGTGCAGAGGTGAGAAAGCAGCCTGTGTTTGATCTTCTCTTTGAACCCTCTTTTTCTTCCATCATTACTCGACTATTTGTGGCTCTTTTCGTGCGAACAACCCGTCAAAGGCCTTCCATGAGAGACCCTGAAAAAGGCTGGAAAAAGTGCGCCATGTTTGGACGAGATTTTTTCTTTGATGCTGTTCAATCTTTACAACATGGTCTGGTTATAATCTTTTAATGATATATTGAGTTTTCTTTCTGTGTCTGTGAATCTGTCTGGATGAAACACGGGTCCATATGTGCTGACAAGAGGCGGTGTGTGCAGAGTGCATGCAGGCTTTCACACCTTGTCATGCTTTGAGTCCCAAGGTCCACGAAAGTGATGGAGGACGACAGGGAGACAGGGAGAGGAGGAGAGAGGGATGGAGGAGTGGGGGAGCGACTCCATAGGTGGAGGGAAAGGGTGAAAAGAGGAGAGGAGAGGATTTTTACACCCTGTCATGTTTGATTGGGCTCCGTCAGAGGAGGCAGTGGAAGACGAGGGGAAGAGTAAGAGGGGGGAGGGGAAAGTGTCACCATGTGAAGATAAGAGGAGGAACAGAGGGGAGAAACTTCTGCACTGTGTCAAGGAGGAGATGGGCAGATGGAAGGAGGAAGAAGACAAGAGGGGGAGACAGAGAAGAAGATGTCTTTGACGGGATTAAATAGTACAGCAGGAGGAGGAGGAGGAGGAGCAGGAGCAGGAGGAGGAGGAGGAGAGGTTACATTGTCACACTTTTGGAGAGTCCCATAGGAGGTGACAGAAGAGCAGCTGAAGGAGAAAACATGTGTGTCCACGGCAGGGTAGAGGACAGGACGAGAAATAGGAAGAGAGGATGGAATGAGTAGCAAGGACGTAAGGAGGTGAGGAAGATGATAAACAGTGAAAGAGAGGAGGGAGGAGAAGAGAGGAGAGGTCAAACAGGTGTGAGCAGAGGACGGGGGAAGGATTATGTAATAGGAACAACAAACAGGAGGGAGGTGAGAAGGACGAGGGGGGGAATGAAAGAGGAGGAACAAGAAAAAAGGGGAAACGAGAAGGAAGGATAGAAGTAGCACGAGTAAGAGATGTGTGAGAACGAGGAAAATACAAGTTAAATGAGATACATGCTGCCAAACTGCATCAGCACACAGGTCAGACAGAAACTTAATGCAGCCCGGAATGTATTTTTATTTATCAGTGTCACGAGGAAACATTATCTGCTAAGTTGCGAAATGTTAATGCTGAAGGCATCTACGCAACATTCACTGCGCGCCCTATAACCAGTATTATATATCAGGAAACAGGGTAACAATGTGAGGTGTCTCTGGTGAAAGTTATCGCCTCAATCTGAGGCTCCCTTCAGCTTTATGGAGCTTTTTCAGCAGAGTTTTAGCTCTTTATGTCATCGAACAGCCATTTTCGGCGGCATCAGGCAGCTGTTTTAAGTGAAAAAGCTGTAAAAAGAACCACTTTGCACGACCTGCCCAGCACCGAGCAGCAGCAGGTGAACATAGTGGAGCATTTAGAAGCTAAAGAGCCAGATATTTCCCTTCGGAGTTGTTAGAGAGCAAGTAGAGTGAATATATTTTCTCCATGTGTCCAGTAAGAGAACTCTAAATGACTGATAATGTTGCATAAATGGATGAGCACTTTAACTAAAGGTGATGATGTTAATTTTAACTTAGAAGTTTTTCAGTGGTTAAAGCTGCGTCAAATGCTTAAAAAAACAACCGTTAAAAACATAAATCATGCATAAGTCATTGAGGTCGATGAGCAGAAAGAGCGCCTGGAAGTCCCTGATTGAGATTATAAACCTGCAGTCTAATAAATATTATCTTCTGTGCCATCATCTGCCTGTTTATTTATACTATATTTACAATAATGAAATGAAACTGATGAATTGAAAGCTGTTCTTATTCTCGGAAATGTATGTAAAATTATCATAAACTCTGTAATCTAAACATGAAGGGTCCACATTATATAATCTCAAATGGCCTTTAAAGTTCAAATTAGATAACAATGTCTCTGAAAATCGACAGTTAACTCGTGTTTATCTAAGGAAATATTCAGGCGTCTGGCAAAAAAATGCCATGTTGTGACCTCAAAATACCCCTGACTGAGAGTAACAAGGGCAGAAACTCATTATAGATCCTTATTTCCTTATTTATATTAACTTTGTGCTTATTAAATATTCAGAAAGAAGTGCTTAGGCAGAAAAAAAACTGTGTTCAAAAAGCAAATGCGTAAATCTACATAAACTTGCATAAGTAGTTTAATAGTTTAAGGCTTGGAAAATTTATATTAACTATATAGTGCTGGATTTGAATTAGCATTGGCCACATGATGCATCAATCGTCTGGAGGCTGTTGTGTATGTTTCTCAGCAGAGAGAAGAAAGAAGAGAGAGTGGGCAACTCATCTACATGCTCACCCGTTGGCTGTTGTCGGCTGTAGGGCGGGCATACAGTCAAATATCTGCTCATTTACATCGATTTTCAGATCATCAGTCACTGCCAATGTTAACGTTACGTATATATGCACATTACTGTTATAAAGATGCAAATGTATTCACTTACATTGTTTGGTGATTTGTAATACTTAATGACGGACTTAACGATGCCGTTTAAACACCTCGTTAAAATGTATAACTGATGCTGTTTACTACTGTAGACGTAACAACAGAGGGTTCAGCGAGTTGGCTGTAATGTATATTGTGGTAATTAAACTAAATACAGGGAGACCTTGGCGAAGACAAACACACGCATGCAGACACTGACTGGCATAATAAACAGATTATCGAGTCCCAAATGATTTACTGTTGTTTGGCTCATGTACAGCCCGGGTAAATAATTATTTTTATCTACCATTGCGTAACTTAACACACACAAGTAGAAGGAGGATGAGAGGAGAGGACATTGCTGTCACATATTTATTCACACATAGGCACATGTATGAATGTATGTGACTCTACCAGGGTATATTGTGTGTGTCCATGCATGTTTGGTACTGTGTGTGAGTGTGAGTTAGGACATGAGGTCATCACCCTCTGCAGGGTGCATGTGTTTTCAGCTGGTTTCCCTCTCAGCACTGTTCCTTCCTCGCGCTGCGCTGTCTCCCACCCTGATGACTGACGGAGGTTCATGCGCTGCAGTGAACTCTCCTCTGCCACCCGCTGTCCCGAGGCTCCTCTGGAGCAAATCAAAAAACCTGCAATATCACAGGGTCATCCGGAGACTTCTAAAGCCTCCAGCGAATCCAGCTTTTTTCCTCCAGAAAAAAAAATATAATCTCCAGCACGAGAGATGTAATCGAGAGAGTCGAGTCCAGTCGAGTCGAGCATTTACAGAAGGAAATTCTGCCCTTTGAATCCTCAACAACACTGTTGGACTGTATTTCTGTTTCAAAGTGCAAACATATCTAACACCATCTGCACAAAACAAACAAAAGCTGGATACAAGTTCGCGCCTGCTCTCTGCGGGCTGTCGAAAAGGTGTTGAAAAGGCAGAAATAGAGGAGGTTGTAATAGGTTAATGGGAAAGTAAACCACACGTTTTCTCATTTCTCTCCTGAACAAATGAGAAGTTGCAGCTCTATGAGATGAGAGGGTTTGTGATGAAAATGATAAAAATGTACTTTACAAGGATACAATTAATTCAGACTGCTTTCCCTGGTGGAAGTGGAATAAATGTTGGTGAATATAGTCCAAAACAAATCCCTGTTTGGAGCTGATTTTTGTGTCTTTGTTATACACAAGATGACCGCGTTTGAAATGTTGGCATTCTAATAGACTTAGACACTAAAACAGCCTTTTATCGGCTCAAAAATAAGCAAGAATAAAGGATCTGGTGTGCCAGAATACCCGAGAGACACTTCATGCTTAATGCTTTTAATTCTAGTAGGATGAACTACAGTAATGGTAACTGAACAAGTCATTCTAAAAACACCATTAAACAGCAGCAGCTCATCCAGAATGCTGACGCTGGAGTTTTACTCTTGCTCTTAAAGTCGTTACACTGACTTCCATTTAGTTCAAGAATAGGTTTTAAAGTGCTGCTCACGTCCAAAATAAGTGTGGTGAAGCAGCGTTTAGCTGTAACGCTGCACGCGAGCGGAACAAACTGCCTGAAGATGTTGGTCGTACCCCAAATGTAGCAAATTTAAATCATGGTTAAAAACATTTATTTTTCCATGTGCCTCCGACTGAGCTCTGAAACTAACAAATAAACCTCGCACTCATCTCAAACCCGTGATACGTCGCAGAAATTATGAGCTCAACATCCTGTTTTTAAATGGTAACAGGATGATGATCCTTGTTCTTGGTACAGTGTATCATTCATTAATGAAGATCTATGTTAGCAACTTTGCTCAGTGAATATTAACACTTATCATTGCTTGGCCAATTAAGATAACGCTTCTGAGGCCAGTAATCATTATTTATTTACACCAACTTCACCGAACAACCAAAGTTTCAGTTTCAGTTTTCTCCACATCATCCCCTTGCTCACAGGTGGAAGTGGCTCATTTACTGACACTAACTACCTCTTGTAATATTCACTGTGATGTTAGCATCCTGTCTGTCTTTGTTTTTCTGAACTGACTGAAAAGAGAGGTGACTATTTGGGTCTTAAGCTCTCAGCAGCTTCCCCATTTTATTCTCCTCTTTTATTCTGGCATCCTGGTTTATGTTCATGTTGGGCGAATCCAAGGATGCTCACTCAAACATTGGCTACTTAGGTCGTATTTCAAGCTGCCTGCAGTGGATTTTGATGATTTGACCACCAAAAAACTTTTAATTCATAAATGAAAAATGCTTATTCTTGTTGTTTTATAAGAAATGGTGAGTCGATTTATACAAAATAGGAATTATTTATCATTGAACATGATTCATTCCAGCCTCCATGGGCCCCAAAAAGCTTTTCCCCTTGTCCCTCTCTAACATGTAGCCCTTATGTAAAGCACACTGAACTGCAGAGTACTTTACAAAAATTGCTCAGAGGCACTGAACTTTCCTCCTGTTTTCTCAGCAGAAGTCATTCTGCATAATGGACATGGACATTCAGCGCTGCATGATATCACATAAACAGACGCAGCCCTCGACTGTTCATTTAGCGCATCTACAGTAGCAGTAAAAGCCTTGTTACTCATTCGCACCTTTCCGGCTCTCAGCGACAAGACGAGTGACTGAACTACATTGTTTCCCTCCCCGCCCGACTCCTCGTATCAATATGGTAAATGTAAGATCTGCTGCTTGTTTAGTCGGTACTTTAATCCTGTCAACCTTCGCTGCTTCCAGCGAGAAAAAGAAGCGTGGAAAATGAAACAGAAAATGGGAAATAACATCAGGCTTTCATCTCTGGCTCAGAGGTACTTCACTAAAACATGACGCGCCGGTTTGATAGAAGATGAAACAGGACCTCACAGTATCCCAAATAATAAAAGCCGGCTGTGTTTTCTAACTGTACTCCCTGAATGTTTAAGCGGTTTTTTGGAATTGATATCTGAGGGCAGAATTCACACATTAATCAGCATTAGCGGGCGAACATGCCTCTTCTGGTCGGGTTTCAGCTGCAGTCTCTGGGGCACGATGTTTAAAAGCCCATTTGAAATATTGTGGGCTTGTTCCAAAATGTATTGAGAAAATCAATGCCACGTTCCAGACCCTCTCTGCTGCGCTCTCCGTGTGAGAGGAATTAATTTACCGAGAGCACAGCCTCTGTAAACACTAACACAGAGCTGGGGATAGAAAAACATGGAGTCTCAGCTGGACCACTGACTCAGATCAGTGTTTCTGTAATTAATACGACTTCTTCAGCAGTGTGCCTTTACTTTTAATTATCAACTGAGATCAGTCAGCAGTGTGAGTGTTTTTTGTAGTGCGTAACTGATTCTGTGACTGCCCGAAGACAATCTTGGTACCCAAGTGGTGTACAGCTTCCCTGGAAATATGAATAAAGGCAGTATTTCCCTTTTTCTAGTGTCGGGGTCACTTTAGGAAAAGTCATAAAAAAACAACAATTCAGGGGTTTTCTCTGCTGTTAAACACAGTTCAGGGTCATTTTTGACCCAAAGACAACCGGAGAGTTAATGGTGACAAGATATATGTGAAATGGTTCTGAAAACAAAAACTCAGGAGTTTAAGTTTGTTGAATTTGAAATAAATTAATTTCTTCAAATTCCTGAATGATTCTGCTATAGCATTTAGGTTACATTATTGTCGAAGCTTAATCACGTAATGAACTTTTAAAATATTTTCAGCTGAAATGTTAAGATCATTAAGCTTTGACCAGAGAGCCATATCATGAAGCACACACAGAACAGGAACAAATGTGGCTACATAAGAGCGTACATGATGGTAAGTGCGTGTACGTACGGATAAACACGTACAGAACCTCCACGACTACACGCTCACGTTATTGGACGAAGGCTATAAAGATCTCTGCAGGGTTAATTTAGCATAGATCATCAGTTCTTTTCACACACAAACCTGCTGCAGCTCCTGAGCTCTGTGTGTGTGTGTGTGTGTGCGTGCGTGCGTGTGTGTGTGTGTGTGTGTGTGCGTGTGTGCGTGTGTGTGTGTGCCTCTACGTATCCTGGAGGTGTGTTTGATCTCCTGACTGTGATAATGTGATACCCAGCCCTTGTCTTTGATCCCCTCATCACTATAAACACTGCTGATGCCTGGTAAACACACACTGCCATTACCGCACTGATAACACTGCCCTGTCGTGCATCTGTGTGTGTGTGTGTGTGTGTGTGTGTGTGTGTCAGAAAGCGAGGCAGAGATAGAGCTACCTTTAATCACCTTACACGGTTGAGGTAAAGTGAGTTTAAGGGCATAAAAGCCTCTTTAGATAAACACCTGAACACACAGGTGGTGGACTGGTTCACCTCAAACTCAACCAGACCGACATGAACATGCGTTTGGGTTTGTTGTGGGTCACTTCAGTTAAAACGCAAATGATTTCTACCTCAACACAAGCAGCCATCCGCCTCATTGTTGTGCGTCTGTGTGTGTATTTGGAAAACCAATAAATAACAGATTTTTTTTTTCTCCACCTGTGTTGCTGTGTTTGCGCAACTCTGTATTACATTAGGTTGTAGGAACAGAGGAGGACGAGGTGCTCTGGTGAGATAATGGACTGAAACATTGGAAAACAGATGCACGGATGAGACATGAGGACACACACACACACACACACACACACACACACACACGCACACGCTCATAATACACATCTGAAACCATACACACTCAAGAGAAAACTCTTTAGCAGCATTAAAGATGATTACCACGTCGCTCCAAGTGCATCTTTGCGTTTAGACGTTAATACACAATGTATTACATGAATATTCATAATATACTGTAAAGAAAGGGGGCGATGACGACTGTCATAGTTTAACCGTCTTCACTGTCTTAATTGCACCAATTTGTAAAATGTAGTTGACAGTGATGTTTTACATAACAGCCTAACACAACAGTTGGCTCTACAGACGAGTAGATTGAATGATCTCCCTGATGAGGAAAGGATTTGTTTGTGATACGATTCAGATGACGCTGAAGTAAATGTGCATTTTATGCTTTAAACTTTGTTTATATTGTGATCTCAGCTATGTTTTGTATTTAAATTAAACTGTCCTGTGAGAACAATGAATCTCCACAACATGAATGTTTCGTGAGCTGAGAACAAACCTGCTGTCAGCTTCGCGGTCGGCAGAATAAAATGTTGTCAGATAACGTATCTGTGAACGATATTGACATTTGTACGATGTGTCATATCATGTTCCCATTACATTACATGACTGCACTTTGTATCGGGGGGGGAGGTGGGGAGTTACAGGTGTGTTTCAACATTTGTAGGCGTCACACTGACTTTTAAGGAGACCTCGGGACAATTTCAAGCCATTTGCAGCAACAAAAAATCGATTTTTTTTGATGGGACGTCGGAACATCTCCAGCCGTGTTTGTGGAAATCAAAACAGCTATTTTGAAAACAGAACATCTTTTTCTAACCCTGACTAAGTGGTTTTCATGCCTAAACCTCACCAGAAGCTCACATTGTCACAGGATAAACTTGAACACTTAACATAAAGAAACGTAGTTTAACATATCTTCGGTTTGCAGAAATGTACATTCCCAACATGAATTCTGTGACAATGTATTTTTCATATAACATAAAGGCTTTTTAAACGGATTATTTAGCTCAGAGATGCTTGATTCAGTTTTGTGGATGCCATCTTGACTCTTTGTATTCTTTCTGTGTTGGTAAAGAAAACATTACACACAAATGCAGCAGCTAATAATATTGATTTAAACCCATAATACCTATTAAACCCTGGGTAATAGTATTAGTTTTTAATATGATGTCATGATATGGCATTTACCCAAAACTCCATCGTGCTGTGCCCAGTGCTGAGTGTTAATTACTTCCCCTTTTGAGCCATGGGACAAATGAAGCTTCGACTTAAGGGCCGTTCTTTGAAGCTCATAGTCATACCCACAGTGAAATCACCATCCTGGGTATTGCCTCTATATGGCTTTCCTCTGTACCGCCATGAGATTATTCTGAAGTGAGCTGTGACATTTTCAAACCCCAGCAGAGAGAAAAGATCTCAACGCATGAAAAAGCTCTCGGCTGGATTGGAAACGGGAGAACAGGCCAGAGGGAAAAAGGAAAAGGAGAAGAAAGGAGAGGACAGGTGTGATTCCCACTGAGCTTTCTGTAAAGACCTCTGAGGAAAAGCAGAGAAAGAAAAGCAGAAAATAAAAGGAAAGTACAGACGGGAGCAGTAGAATCTCTCCGGTGTGTGTTCAACCTGAATCCCAAATCAACAGGCCTGTTAAAACACGAGCGATCAGGGAGCAGCACTACATTTTTGTCACGTTAGAAAATATGATAGAAGAGCGACTGATGCTTTGATTTTATTTCTCGCAGCGCTGCCAGCTGTAAAGTGCCCTTTTCTTTGCCAACTTTAAAGTGCTCTTGTCTGGGTGATCGTATTAGGCTTTGCATAAAATACACATGATTGAAATTGCCAATAAGATGAATATCACACCTACTCTGAGAAGTTCTCTGGCCTGTAATATTGTAATTGTATCGTCTATATTTGCATTTGTGGCATTCAGTGCTGCGCTCCTCAAAGATCACCTGTCAATCAAACTGTACAATCTTTCTGTTCAAGTTTTGGCTTCTGGAGTTGATACTCTTAAGTCTGTCCCAATTCCAAACCACATACTCATGAGTGTTTTTGCAGTCAGTATACAATAAATAGACCCAGTTTTTTGTCAGGGATGTAGATCATTGGTATGAGCCAGCCATTGGGCTCTTATTTCTGGTGACACTCTCCTCCACTATCTGAATGGTATCATTTCAAAACTCCCTTTAGCTACAGAGAAACAACAACATCCTCCAAGCTAGCAAGTTACACACTGAATACAGCCCTAACCTGGTCACTAACGCTACAAGCACTGACAAGCTAGCAGATGTTGCTTTTTCTTTTTCGAGGATCAAGCCATTTAAATTTCAGGGCTCATCTCACCACATCTGTCGCAAGGGTCAGTGGGACCATAGCAAGACAGCTGTGATTGGTTTAAAGAAATACAAACAAGCTGGAGAGCAGCCTGAACGCTTTCCAGGAAATTATACAGTACTCGCACTGTAGAACATCAGTTGAACTTCAAATTTAGAATAGAAATAAATTAACTTAACTGACTGACATTTTTTATCTAGCTGTGAGAAGCCTCTCCATTTCCATTTAGTGCAATTTCTTCTGGCTGTATAGTGACAATAAACACTCCAAATCAGGGTTTTTGTGAACATTTTGTGTCACATCATCAAAACCTGCTTGGAATTATGGAATTGGGACACACGTCTTTTCTTATAAGTGTTATTCTGATAACAACACCACCACATAATGCTAACTGCATTAGCAGTTCTTTCACTACCTGACTATGGCCAAAATTAACCCTTCCATTCATGGTGTCCACTGGGTTTTGACATAAAACCCCTTAAAATGAAACATATTGGAAAAAAAAGCAAAAAATTGTTGACATGAATATTAAAAAAAATATATTAGGTTGGGATGTTTGCATGAAATGGTTAATATGTGCTGCCAGATGATTCTGCTATTGGCCTGTTGATTCAGGATTCTCTAAAACCTCATGAGGTGCATCATTCTCAGTGCTGATTGGCTGTCACACCTGTCCGTTCCTTCCCGCTGCGTCTCCATTGGGGCGTATCGAGCAGGAGGTAGAAGGAGGACTGCTTATTGTACTCCTCCCGGTCTAAGATCCTAATGGTTATGCTCTTCCTGTATGGGACACACACGTACACACACGTACACATAGAGGGAGGTGGTGAATGCATGCATGGTAAACAAACACCATGGTAACGTATGTGCACACACACATAAAAAACAACAACAACACACACACACACATATTTATATATGACGTGGCGTGGCGGATGTGGTGGGATGAGATGATCCACAACCTGCTGCATGTTCTTGGTCAGAGTAAAGACACATCAGGAGGTGAATAAAGATTCAGAATCTCCTTCATGTGTCGAGAACATGCAGCGTCTGCGGACGCGGCGGCGGACTCTCTGGGGTGACGGGGGGTCACCAGGCTCACCACCTTCCTGACCTTTGGTGTCGTTGCTCTCCATCAGGCGAGGCTCCCCGATCTCTATGTAGAAGGTTTTGTTCTTCTCGTACTCCTCGTCGTCGATAACCCTCACCTTGATGGTTTTACTGGAGAGGAGCAGGAGGAGGAGGAGGAGGAGGAGGAAAGGAAAAGACGAAAAAGAGAGAAAAGAAGGCAGAAAAAGTCAGGAAAGGACAGGCTGGAAACTGGAAATTCAAGAGGAAACAGAAAAGAGCTGCGTTTTTGGTTTCCCACATGCACCTGACTTAGAAAACCTCCAACATCGTCTTGTAGATAAAAGAAAAACAGCTTACTAGATTGTTTCTCTGATAAAATCTTGCACTTTTCCACCTCATCTAACCACAAAATCTGATGTCAGGTAATCTTTGGTGTTATCGGAGCAGCTCACATCGGTCTGACAAGATTGATCTGATAAGCTTCTTCGCTCTCCCAGCCTGCCTTCCCGATCAAGGCTCAATTCAGTCTTCTTCTCCAGCCTGATTTTTCTTTATTTCTCTCATTAAAAACATTGTCACTTGGACGCTACAGATTAAACGGAGCCCGGAAGTGGTTGCAGAGTTTATCACTAGTAATTTCAGCATTTGAATAGGCATAAAGAAACCTTCATGATCCCGCAGGAGGTTTGCAATTTTGGTATTGTTGAACATTATTCATTCCACTTTCCGAGACTATTTGACAATATAATGTAGTCCAATTCAGTGGCAATTGTTGAAGTCCAAACAAAAGAGGATTTTCTCTTGGTGCTTGTGGGAAACCAGGTCAATTCACCCTCAATCCAGCCAGTAAAAGACCTCAATTTTCATAAAAAAAAATCTGCAGTAAAAGGCTGTATTTAAAAGTTATAAACTCCAGCCATTATGAGCACTTCAGCAAAATGACTTAGGGGTTCTTTTCATACATTTGGCTGAATTCAAAGTGAACTGACAGTCTTTGAAGTTGAATCAGCATTTAGACAAGTTTGAGACATTAGAAGAATAAGAAATCACTGGAGACCAGATGTAATAAAAGGAGAAACAAGAGCAGGAAAATAACAATGAAGAGAGGAGGGAATATTTTAAACAGAAAGAAAAGTCTGCTGCTGCTGTAACACCTTCGACAAGACACAGCAAAGACCCCAGTCCATCCAACTCTGGGTTTGGATTTATGCAAAGAGAAACTGGTCAGAAATCAGCTCAATGAGAACAATGAACATGCAGATAAGCCACAACTGAAACAGCAAACGAGCGACAGCATAGCTCATCTTTCAACAGCTTCCATACAGACAAACTTCAACCTTTCAATGTCGGATTTATCCAACAGCGATAAACCAGCCTGCAAACTGTAACATCATTCTGTCGATGAGCGGACCAATGATTTTACCGAGTTGTCACCAACACTTAAAACTGCCAAGTGAAGCTCCTATTATTGACCAACCAAACGCTCCAGTGGACGGAGAGTGTGTGTGAGCGACTGTGTGTGTTTATCGTGGTGCTTGGCTTCGGTCATATTTGGCAGGAAAGCTACTGTAATATCTGAGGTCGCAGGGCTATGGAGCAGGACGGTGTGTGTGTGTGTGTGTGTGTGTGTGTGTGTGTGTGTGTGTGTGTGTGTGTGTGTGTGTGTGTGTCTATACAGTATTAGTGAGTGCCTGTGGATGTTATGTGTGAACGTGTGCGTGTTTATCTGTGTTTCCAGTCTGGAACAAAAGCCATAGTCTCCAAAAATCCACTGCAGGCAACAACAAAGACATCTGAGAGAATACTCATAATCTTGCCTATAGGGTGGAGAATGGACACACACACACACACACACACACACACACACACACACACACACACAGTAGCTTATATAAGCCAATAGGCCTACAACCTGTTTTGAATCGTCAGCAGGCATCATGTTAGCAGCACTGAATTCGAATCCACGCTCGCATGCAAACAAACAGTCTGCAGTGGTGACGAATATCTACAAGTTTTGTGCAAGTAAAAGTAACAAAACATGATAATATCTTGTGAATAATCCAGTGAAGATGTTTGGCCGTGTGCATCTTTTGTTTATGAGTTCATCTAGTTGCCTTTTCGCTGGTAACTGAATGTAACTGTTCACTCTGTACACAAACAAAAGTTTCAAAGTAAACACAGTACGTTACCCGCAGTGCGTTATGGTTGTTACCAGTCCTTTTTTTCTGTTTCCTCTGGTCAGCTAGCACCAATTTTCAATAACATCTGCATATTTCAATTGCATGGACAGCCTAGTGTTATGCGAGAGCTGTTTTTCCAGTGGTTAAATACTTCTTTAAGTGCAGTACATGAATACATCTATATTAGTGATTCCTCCCACTGACAGCCTTGGCATCGGCAGCAAACCCCTCTGATGACAGGAGACATAAGCAGCCTACTAATCATCTAATTACACACAGGAATGTCACAGGTTAATCTATCAGCTGCACAATGCACAGCTGATGGTGAACCATTAAAGCACCACCAACACACACATTCAGGTGTTGGGGGGGTTAACTCGTTACAGTGGAGGCATCCGCCCATTTATCACTGTCCATAAATAGCAGATGGAGATCAGTTTTCTTCTTCTGGCCTTGACCAAGAGCCTGTTAACACTCAAGAGCTGGAAAACCCTCCCCTGCCTCAAGGTGGAGCCCTTGAGCAAGGCATTTAACCTCCCCCAAAAGATGACTGGAGGGGCTCAGGGAGCGGTAGTGTTTACGTTGCCACTGAGAATATAATTACTGCTGCCTTGACTTCAATTAATATGAGGTCTATTATCACTCGAGTACATGGAGGATACAGTTTGTGCTTTGTACTGTGACTATGTTTCATTTTTCCTACGAGGTAAAACAAAGTCTGTGTTTCCCTCAGATGTAGCAACTTCTTGATTGGCTCCCCGAGCAGCTTCATGCACCTCGCTGTTCTGCACCCACACAGCTTATCAAAGCTCTCATCAACAGTCCACAGCAACCTCAATGGTGACTCGCAAATCCAGGCTTGTTCAAAAACACAACGCCGAATTGATGATTCATGAGACCAATGTTTTTAAGATTTTTTTTTTTTTTTCCACGAATGACAAACATGAAAAATTTGCACAGCGTTGAGAAAACAGATGTCCTCCAAAAGTAACACAAATCACATTACTCCCATGGGAATATGATTACGGGATGTATTTAAACTTTTCAATGAAATCAGCCACAAAACAAATGCTTTTGTGTTGTAATGTCATCAAAGTCTCCATTAAAGATCTTTGCCAGCAATCGTTTCTTTTCTGACTTGAAATCGGAGGAAACTTAAATGACTCTCTGCGCGGAAAGAGAAATAAAAAATGTGATTTAACTCTCCATAAATGTGTCGACAGTGAATCACGTTGCGGAGACAGACTGGTGGACTTTTTTTTTTTTTTTTTTTCCTCCACAGTTTTTGGGAATTACTCCTCTGTTGAAGCTGGCAAACCTCACAGATGACCAATTCGCTGGAAAAACACACCCGCATGCCGACACTCATATTCTCACACAGCTCATCCAGCCGGAGCGCCGATGCAGATATTTACATCAAACTGGAGTTATCGTCTTTTATCTGCGTCATTTTTATCTCTCGTTTCACATGCAATCAAATAGATGAACACACACACACACGTACACACACGTGCACTTCCCTCCACATGACAAACACGCTGCCTGAGCTGTACGCTGTCCCGTTGCCACAGCAACGCAATGTTTGGGTAACCAACAGGGGTGGAGAAGATTGTTTCCAGACCGATGATGTGTGTGTGTGTGTGTGTACTGACAAGTGAGTGTGTTTTAGAGAGAGAGAGAGGTCAACTACTGTACAAAACGACACTGAGCTGTATTTGTCAGTGTATATACGAGTGTGTGTGTATAATAAAGTGTGTGAGAGAGACTCTGATATTACACAGTGGCTTACGTTGTTTGCAGTGAGCAGTGCCTCCTTGTGCGTCTGTATCCCATCAATCACATGTTACTCTACAAAACACATACACGGTGCAGCGAGAGCAGTGTGAACAGATGCTTCTCTGAGTGTGTATGTGTGTGTGAATGCCATGCGACTGTTCAGAAAGGATAATGGAGTATGACTTTTGTAGAGAAACACGCGACGGTGGCACGCTGAACGTGGAATCTGCATTCTTACACACATGCAGGTTTGCATTTAGATACTTGTGAGGCCCTCGTTGATGTAGAGCAGCCCTCAGTCTCCTGCTGTGACCTTAAACTGAATCTCACTGCAAACATTAACCCTTAAACCGACCCTCAAACATACAATATGTAACTTCTGACGCCAGGGGACTCTCAAGACAGACCATTTGCAGATCGTTGTGAGCTGGATGTAGAGAGCCAGACACTATGGAGGAATTAACACCCAAATCTCCACCCTCTGGACTTTTGGACTGAGCCCTCGTGGACTTCAGTCATCACGTAAAGTCTGCTAGTGTGGCAAGAGGCGTGTTAGCTGTTTGGGACAAATAAAACTGAATTCTTACATATTATACTTTAAGTAGCTTTTTGAGAGTTTAAACTGTCCTCACTTTCCAAACATGCTCTCACCCTCATGGGTTTGCAGTCGAAGTGGCCCTCATAAACAAATACCTTAACACACACACACACACACACACACACACACACACACACACACACACATACACGAGAGGTGGTATCACACTTGCATGGCAGCATTCACAAATGTATCACACTTGTATGCTTTGACACCCACACCTGAACATACTCAAGGAATTTCAGCTGCAGGAATCCAAAAGTGCACACACACACGACTAGACACAAACAACCAGACACACACAACCAGACACACACATTACTTCAGGGACCACAGAGTACATCTGGGTTCCCACAGAGATGTCCTCCGTCTGACTTTGCTAAAAAGCATCAAAAACAAGCGAACCTCTGGGCAGCTGTGACAGATCCCTCCTCCATCACACTCGGTCGCTTCTTCGCCCTCCGATTCATCCGCTGTTGTGTTTCATAAACAAGATTCCTGCAACACTTTTAGCACTTGGCCTCTGTCAGGGTTTATAAAACATTTCACTGAGAGAAAACCTCTGTAGAATTAGCCATGAGAGTAGGAGATAATGGAACAAACGGGGAATGGATGATTAAAAGACAGCTCGACTGAGTCATGCTAAAGTAGCGGATAGGTTCATAAACTATAAACATACACGGTTGCCAGTCGGTGATTTGAATGTGCCAAGATAAAGTTTCATTGTGTCTGTTCACGATGGTGACATTCACTTTTCCTTTTTGCTGATCAAGTTTGTTCATGTTTGGGTTTCGGATTTTCCGCCGGCGTCTCCACACAAAACAAATGATTCTGCAGGTTCTTGGCCCTGGCGCTCCTGCAATTTGGACCTTGAATATTTGCCATGATGCCTTGAAAACAGCGACAGTCGGAGCTCTTTTAAAAAAAGAGTAGATCGCATGATTTGGCAACTAAAGATTATCCAAACGTCCCAATTATAACCATCAATACACTATTTATTTCCAAAGAGAGGAAACAGGGGAAGGTACGTGGTGATGTCTGGCAGTTTTGCAACGGGAGTCTGTTTAAAGCTAAACTCTGTTACAAACAGCCAATTTGCAATCAGTGTTTTCATGTGATATCTTCAATTTCCCATGTAATTAACAATTTTGCAGTGCTGCACAGAGAACAATCTACTGCTCAGTGTCAACAGAACCAAAGAGCTGATTGTTGATTGAAGAAAAAGGGAGGCAAAGATTCACAACCTTATCTATGAGGTGGAGCAGGTAAACAGTTACAGGTTCTTGGGAATCAATATGACAGAGACCCTGTAATGGTCATCACCCAGCGGCTAAATAAAAGTACCAAATGACAGGAAAAACCACCAAGAACATCACTGGTACCCAAAAGGATACTAAAGTCTTGTTTCCACCATGCAAGCTTGTCCAATTCAGTTCATTTCACACTGGAGACGTGTTTCCATTGCAAAAGACGTCCGTAACATGTGCTGCCACGGGTTACGTAGTGGTTCAAAGGGCACTATACCAAAAGTACTTTGGTGAAAATGCAGCTGGGAAGACAACACCGGACCTGCTGCCATCTGGCTGGAGATACAGAAGCATCTGCTGCCGTACCGACAGACTACGGAGCAGATCCTTTCTTCAAGCCCTCCACCATGAAGAGTGTTGTTTGTGGGCCCCTTTGGATAAAGTTCAGCCAGGAGCAGAGAAATACATATGTATATTTTTGGCGTTTATGTTTTCATGACCTCCATATGACTCAGCTGTGTTGCTTCCTCTGCCACTGTGATCGGGGACCTTCAGAGCTATATCCTGTCTTTGAGCTGTATTTTCCATTTGCGTTTTAAACGTGTCCTTTTAAGTTCCCCGTACTGTATCTTGTATCTAGCTGGGAAAACAAAGCCGCCAGTGTGTCGTTACCCGAAGGGCCTCTCTGTTTCACGGCACATATCTGACGCTAACAAAGCACTTTCCTCCGCTTGGCACACACAAACACAAATACACAGGAAGTTGTAAAGCACAACGGGCAGCAGCAGCAGTGCCGGTCAGCCCCCCTCTCCTCGGCAACCTGCCTTAGCGACGTATTTGGATCGGAAAATTTTGGGTTTGGGAACCAGCGCTTTATTTTAGTTTTGAGGAAAAAAAATGCTGCCGCTCAGCTGGTTACTGTGTGTGTGTGTGGATGGATGGATGGATGGATGGAAGTGACGGAACAAGTCTGTTGGTTTATCTTTGCATGTGTGTGTGATTATAATCCTAACATTTGAGGTAACTTATTTCAACATGCGCAACACATGCGCACGTGTGCGTGTGTGTGTGTGTGTGTGTGTGTGTGTGTAAAACTGGCTTTTCAGACTGTGTACTGGTTTGTTTGTGTGGAACAGATTGCTGGTGGGTGGACTTTGGTCGCAGACTAAACAAAAGAATTGTGTGTGTGTGTGTGCGAGTGTGTGTTCATGTTGGTGGATTAAATGAGTGTCAGCATGGGTGCCTGTTTGTTTGTGCACATGTGCTGCTGTGTGTTTGTGTGTCATGTCAGCTGATATTTTAAGAGTCGCTGTTGAATATAGAGAGAAAACTGAGTGTGTGCTCGTTTAAATGTGAATCCGACGGTGAAAACAGAGTGATTTTATTTGCTGGAGTGTGTTTATGCTTGTGTGTGGCAGCTTAACACAGAGAGCACTACAGTGACTGTGTGTGTGTGTGTGTGTGTGTGTGTGTGTGTGCCTGTGTGTGTGGGTGTGCGTCTGTTTACATGCAGTGGTTTTATAAGACAAAGCTGATAATGATGTTGGCCGCAGTGGGAAACCACAACAATAGGGCCGACAGCGCTCTGCCAGGCCTCCTCTAATAAGCTCCAGTCTGCTCACTAATACACATAATCCTGACTTTATGGAGGCTAATGGAAACACAAAAAAGGTTGCACACACACTCACACACACACCTGCTGCAGGGCTGCTATCAGTCCCACATGGATGACACATTTCACATTGTATCCCTGAGTGTCTCTTTGTCCCTCTTACTACCATTATGTGCTATTTATGTATGAAAAATGTATACAATGTCTTTATATTTACACACATTTTCTGTATTATTATCTATACTGTGAACATTTGCACATTACATCCCCTTTATTCTGCACACATTGCAGCTCTTTTTATTGCACAAAATGACTTTTTTCTGACTTTGACTTTTCATTGTAAATTTATCTATTTTCTATTATGTTTCTTGTTTTAGTTTTACATCTTTTTGTCTGATTTTTAAGCACCAACTTAAAACTTACTTGGCAATAAACCTGATACTTGGCAATAAACCTGATTCGGACAGTGAAGGAAAACTGTTGACATTTTGTATAACTTGCTTATAAGACTTTGATTTAACATTTAGCATATGTAGTTAAAAGTTTTGAACATTTCATCCATTTTTCTAAACCTACACAACGTTACCTGGACTAAACTTCTACTTTAAAAACATTATTAACCGATTGCGTATAAATACAAATAGATGGATTCAAAATATATACCTCACTGAATCTAATAATGTATTATGTAACGCATTTTGTTCAAAATATGCAGGTGGGAGGCCTGAAATATAAAGTCTGCCCAGTGGAATCTATCCATCATGTTTACTTTGCTCATTGCTCACAACTTCAATATGTTGTAACAGCGAGATAAATTACATAACAATCGAAAAGTGAATAAAAAATACTGGCTGTTATACATAATGTATTGAAAAAGCTTCGAGTCTCTGCAAGTTCATAACAGTTAAAAACTGTCGGGCGCCTGAGGGAGAGAAAATAAATCCTAAACTTGTGGTTTTTAAGAATTTGGAGGTATGAATGAGAAATATGGTTGTGTTCAAACTCTCAGATGCCCCGGAGGGAAAAGTAAATCAAGAAAGGCTTCCAGGAGTCAGCTGTTTAAAGTTGGACCGTGAATGCATTTATTCAACAGAAAAAGTTTGGTGTAATTACTTGTTTGCTCACTCACGTCGAGAGACTTTTTAACAGCCTCTCTCGCTGGAGCCAGGAGGTTGTGAGGAACTGCAGTGACAGCCATTTTGCTTGTTTTCTCAGCTCATAGCTCCTGTATCAGTCTGATACTGAGCAGGGCCGTAAAAACAATGTTTATGCTAATGGTCATTTTTATTGGACAGCACTATGCAAAACAGTTGGGTGAAGCCATAAACCGCAGTCAGTCTCTATTTTTGTCTACCTGCTGTGTGTGTGTGTGTGTGTGTGTGTGTGTGTGTGCGTCAGACCCTCCTCAGTGTAATTCAAACTATTTTCTATCATCACAGGGAGTTTCCCTATCTTCCCCCCCCCCCCCCACCTCTCTCTCGCTCTGCCTTCATTCCTATCTGCAGTATATCTTGTTAACCTAATAAGGAGCTTGGAAAATCCTGGGGACTCCCTCAAACACACACACACACACACACAAATACAAGCAACGATACACACATACACACACACATAGCTTCACACAGGAAACATCTACGAAGAGCTTGTAAATCTGATCGAATATAACACCAACTCCCCAGGAACTGATGGAAGCTGTTTCTAAGTGACATCCTTTTTTGGTAGCTTAACACTTGTGGGCGCGTTGGTCTTTTGTATCAGTGTGTGTGTGTGTGTGTGTGTGTGTGTGTGTGTGTGTGTGTGTGTGTGGGAACAAGGAACAACACCTTCTTGGGATTGTTATCAACGTCTTGCAGTTATTTCTAGTTCAGAACATCATTCAAGTTTTAATTAAGGATGTAAACTGAAGCATAAACACACACGTCAAAAAATCTAAATGTGCTGCTTCAATCCAAAAGTGTATCCCTGTGTGTAGAGAGAAGACAATTAGCACACCTTACAAAACAGTTGAATATATCGGCGTGAAATGGGTTCGAAGCTTTGTGACTAGCCACCGGCTGACTGCTGGGAACATGCTGTCGCTAATCAGTCACAAGTTTCTCACCCCCCCGTCTGTATTAGGATGCCACTTCCCCCTCCGGCTTTGTGTTTCTCAGGATTCAACGTCACTTCAGTCAATAGAGTTATTGAGGAGGGTGGAAAAGCTCTCCAAGCTAGCAAGTGCGCTAACATCAGTTTCCATGTCTGTCACATCTGAACTGATTTGTATTTGCCGGCATTAATGTGACACAGTTCATGGAAAAGATCTGTTTTATAACTGCGAGCAAATGATTCTTGTGTTTGTGGAGCAGTTTATTCTCAGTAACAGGAGATACAGCTGATCAGCAACTTTCTCCACTTCAGACTCTCTGGCTCTGTTCCCTTAAAAGTCACCACCATCAGGACACCGTGCTATTGGTCAGTGGTGCAAATTAGCGTGTCACTGTTCACAAAAGTTGACATCTACATGCAAGATTTGCACAGATTTACTTCGGACCAATGAGGACAGTGAAGTTAACTACTGTATGTCCCTAATGTTGCCATGTTGAACGCCTTCAGTCCACCGCTACACTTCTTTCTCGTGGCTGAATATTGTAAAAACCAAGCATGGACATTTACAAACTGGAGGGAAAAGACAAAGATAGAGAGACTAATTACTGGTGTTTTTAGTAATTCCGGTCAGGATTAAATGAGAGATAGCTGAGCTCAACAATTTACAGGACGAACACAGTTGCTTACATATGCACACACACAGAGCCAGGCTTCTACTTGCAATTAAGAGCAAGAGAAAAGAGGTGCTGTCTAAATATAGTTCACATATTGTATTCTATACATTGAACCAACATAATGAGGTTGCCGAGAAAGTCTGTATGTGTGTGTGTGTGAGAGAGAGGAGCAGCTAAAGAGGAAGACGAGCTGTGAATGCTAATCAGTCGCCGCCAAACAAGATGCAGCGCTCCGTCATTTCCAGGCCCATTTATGAGCTCTTAGCTGAACGATGGGACCTGATGGAGAGTGACACGCCGTCAAGTGGACTGAAGAGCGGCTGGAGCCACGAGCCTCCACTGTGGAAGTGAAAACACCTTTTTCTATCGACTGCTCCCTCGTAAGAAGATTGTTCCCCCACTGCAAGAAATAAAGATGCAAATGACCAAACATACCAACGTTTTAAGCTCAGAGATTGCTGCTTGTATGCGAGTATCTTTCTTGTAGCTTTATGCCTCTAGTAAGAAGATCTTTTCTTTCTTTTAAATCATAGATCACTTAGACATTTTCTGTATTCTGATGTGTTGTCATGCTCGGTCAGATGTCAAAGAAAATAACTTGGAGAAAGTAACAGGATATCTTCTCTGACACGTCGAACTGAGCTCGGTGGCAAAAGACGGATAAAAAAACACCCCCAGGTGATTAAAAAAGCTTTTACTGTGTACACACAAATGTTTTAGTATCTTCCTCAGGGAGTGACATATTTTTTTGATACTCGGCTTGCGGATACTTTCCAAAACCAGCAGCAAAACGACTCTCCGGGGAGGTTCAGTGAGAAAAGACATTTAACTTCAGGTTTTATATTTTGGCACATCGGACGTGAACACTTTCAGCCTTCCCTTCATTGAAATAACAGCCCTCCACCTGTGTGTGTGTGTGTGTGTGTGTGTGGGTTCTGATTCCTTATACAATCTCCCCAAACAAACGAGACGTCGGTGTCAAAAAGTAGGGCACGCGATTTCATGGAGACAGCCTTTAAGTTTGCATCCTAACATTAAATGCAGAGGCTGAATCTGTCTGTGTTTTCTGAACGTTCATGTCTGACTTTCTCTTTATGTCTCCTGCTGCCGGCTTCCTCGTCTGACTCCCTACCTTTATTTTTTTGCCCCCGACAGCAGGAGAACAATAGAAATAAAAACATATCATAATGTCACAAGCACATATCCAGGTTGCTGAGGTCTGTGGTCACCTTATAGATCAAACCAGAGCTTATGATTGCACTGTTTACTGTCGATGCAGATACTTATTGAACCGGACTCTGTCCTTTACTGTTGCACTTCTCTAAGACGGCTTCATCCTCCGCTTTGAAGAATCAGACACAGCTGCACTGATGCTGATCGTCATCTTGAAAGAAGCGCAAACGCACCAGAGAAACGAGACATCAAGTCGATGACGGTGTCACACTGGATCGAATCAATACAATATCTATCAAATCTTCTCTAAAATGTCCCCAATTTGGTATAATAAAGCTTTTTCTAAACGTGACATATGTAATGCTGTTCCATTGCTACCTGATCCTGCCGAAGAGTCACCATGAAGGTTGTCAGAGATGAAAAGGTGAAGCTAATTCCATTGTTGCTGAATAGGCAGAAGGAGATCAGTCTATTACACCTGCGAACGCTCCTCTCTCTTATTGCTTTTCTTGATTTACTCTCCTGATCTCTGCCTCTCCTCCCTTCAGGAATACGGACACACTTAAACAGCAAGAAACCATTTTACTTTTCAATCTTTGGATTTTTTTCCCCCCCTCTGTATCTCACCGCCATGTTTGTGTGTGTGTGTGTTTGATGTGCTTGTCTGTGTGTGTTTGTGTGTTTGTGTGTTTCCCACCCTCCCTCTTTTTTTCTCTCACCCTTTCTTTGATTACACGCTCAATCAGCCACTTTGTGTGTGTCTGGGAGTCGGTGTCAGGGTGTTCATGTGTGCCAGGAAGGAAAGGCGGGTCAGTGCAGACTGTTAGAGAGGGCAGCGCTAACAACAAACAGATTACTTTGATATGAATCACGACAGGTATATAAACTAGATTCTCTTGACTGGAAAATAACCACTTTTAACTGCATATATTTACTGACTGCTGAGGCGTTTCAGTTTGGATTCGTCTTTACTGCTTAAGGACGTCCTGCTGCGCTGTTTCTGTATTGCCGCTTGTCAATCAAAACTGACCTTGTTTTTTGCTTTTAAATGCAAACATCACTGTTTATTAGAGACTTATTCCTCTTAACTTCACATGAACATCTAAGCTAGGCTTGTCGTGCAATAGACTGAGTGAAAATAACCCACATTTTATCTTGGGTAAGAACAATAACATACCGCACATATAAAAACTGGGTCAAAAACAACCCATTTATATAAAGTTGACACAGTATTATGGCTGTGCTGTATTGACCCACACATCTGATTTTAGTGTGATGTATCAGGACAATTCCCAGACATCTTTTCATGATATTTTTGATGAGAAGTCTGCAGCAGTATTTTTGGTGACATAACAGGTATTTAAAGCCAAAACATCTTTTCTGAACCCTAACCAAGTGGGTTTTGTGCCTGTACCTAACCAGATCATGAGCACAGCACTGTCACAACATAAAATTCAACCTAAAGATAGTCATGTTAAGTTTCAACATATTTGTTTTTTGTAGAAATGTACAATACCAACATACGTTTTGGTGAGTGAGACCACACTCAGCAATGTGAGATGTTAAACCACTGGAGGTCAGTAAAAACAATCTTTTAACGTGTCCTCCGTTGCTCTTTAAGGAACAAGCTATCTACTCAAAACATAAACATCGTCAGAAAGAAGCTACTGTTGCATGTGTAGATAATGTAGCGCCCGCTGCTACAAACTGAAACCATAGAAGATCATGCATCTTGCCACCGAACATAATCAGCAATCACACGTCATTTAAGAAGCCGAACATTAGGAACAGGGTGACCTTTGACGTCTACTTAATAATACAAGATGTAATGTCTGAAATGAATGCACAAAAACAAATAAATAACACACACTTTTTTTTAAAACAACAGAATGACTTCACTTGCAAATCTGAGCTGAGAATCCAACAGAGAGGAACTCGTTAATCAGTCGGCAGCACAGAGAAACAATGATTTACACAACAATGTCGCTGATTTTTTTTTTTAAAACACGACTGTGAACATGTGTGACCTGATCTAATTTTGGATCAGGAAACAGAACTTACTGTAACCGGTCACTGGTGCTGTGTCTGAGTGCACAAAAGACACCAGGGGGGAAAAAAAGAAAAAGAAAATGGCAGAGCTATTCACAGGGCTGGAAACCATACAATAAACCTCACTGTGTTTCTGTCGACCGCTTGCTCTTTGCCATTTTCCTTTACAAACTTTGAAGGGGAAAAAAAAAAAAAACGCTCTTTCTACTCTCTCTCTTTCCCCCCGTTGACATTTCCTCTCAATCTACAGATTCACTGGCTAACTCCACCCCCACCTCCTTTACAAACTCTCCCTCCTCCTCTTCCTTCTTGCCCTCCTCTTCCTCCTCTTGTTGGCAGATTACGTTGAGCAGTGGCACACTATTCCACTTGGCAACGCCGGCCTCCCTTTTTCTGCCACTTTACTTTCACACAAACTGCAAACCTCCTTCATTTCCCCTCCAATTTTCAAATGAATTTCACTGGCACGGACTGAAGAAGCCCATTCACCTCCCTCTTCACCATCTCTCTGTGTTTCTGTTTTCAGTTTTCCTTCAGAGAGCTTTATTGGCACCATTCAATGACAGTAACTCTTTTGCTCTCTCTCTCTCTCTCTCTCTCACTCGTCGCTTTGTCTCTCGCCCTGTATTGTCAATTCAAACAGCCTCTTTGGCACAGCGCTTACAAGCGCTTTAATACCGGCTGACCCGAGTGTGTAAACCCCAATAAACCAGGTTGATTAAAATGTATTGCCATTATGAAAATGTTCTTTTGTACTTTGTACTTCCTTGACCTCCGTCCCTTTCTTCTATTTAAATCATCCCTCCATCTATTCTCCTTCGTATTTCCTCGCCTCTTTCTCTTATTTTATCTGTTTTTGTGCTCTTTTCTCCATTAGTCTGTCCTCACTCTCTCAGGATCCACTTTTCATCATTAGCACAAATGTGAATCCATCCGTTGGTTATAGTGCTGCCAGTTCACTTTGCACTGTAGTGAGAATGAGAAGAGAAACGTTCCAAGATGTTCTCAGGGCGGCTCTGTGGATCCGAAGGAAAGACCGACATAGAGAGGCAGCGAGGGGAAGGTGACAACAGGAGGGGAGCAGGAAACACAGATTTCCTCCTCTTTTCTATTATGTTTTTCCAGAGTTACAGGTCGGGTCCCTGCTCCTCAGAATCAAGTGGACCCGTGACGACCTCTAGTCATAAAGCAGGAATTAATTTCCTAATCAGCTGACTGACAGTTTTATGAGTTTGGGTTGGATCAACACGCTGATATGAGCTTTTTAATAAAAATCATAGTGGCTCAACAGTGCGAGTAATGTCGTGTTGTTAATTATTTATATTGTGGATTTGATTAATCTTGCACTTACTGCCTCGGGGATAACCTTAACCCTTATATTTTCTGGCAGTGAATTGTTAAAAATAAACAGCCTTGTTTTGCAAAAAAATGTACTGAAGTATTGCAGGGCAGTCCAACATACTGTAAAGTAAAAGGACATTTTTCAAAGCCCATACATGGTCAATGCATTCACACAAGTGACCTGTTGATCTCTCTCCATATAAGGTTGTGTATACAACGATGAACGTATACACCCGTCAGCATGACAACACGAGGGCACCCGGACAGTCAGGGAAGATAAACAGTCATATCTGCCGGTTTTTCCATCCTCCTCCATCATTTTCTGTTTCTTTCGTTTTCAGCCACATATGTTTGTATGCAATGCAGATTTTAGTCTGAATGAGTTGATACGGAAAGTTAAAATGACACTCCAAGGCCCAACCTAATCCAATATCAAATGAAATAGGTTTAAATCTGCTAGATCTGGATTTTCACTTGGGCCTGCATCAAGTTGTACTCCCTCATAGATACCAGCCATCTTAATACACCTGATGTTTTATCAAGATTCTTTTATTATTTCCAGAGAAATTGACAAAAAATGTCTCTACACCAAAAGTTGATGTAGTCCATCCTCTGTCCAAGTTTCATGGAAGTGTATTTGGTAGTTTTTGTGGAATCTTGCAGACGGTCCAACAAACCAAACAACCACAAATACACAAACAAATGGATATAACCTCATAAAATAACATAACCTCCTTGGAAGAAGAGCAAAATGAGTTTTTTCTGGCCTTGATTCCCCTGATTGATTTATCTAAATGCATTTGAGCTAATGGGACAATAAGGGGTTTAGAAGGCCAGTAACATTTTGTTTTCATGGAAAGTAAAAAATAGCAAAGAGTTTCCAGCCACAAATGATATGCATTTGTCGTTTCATTTAGTGTGTTGTGTCTTGTCAGCATGACAAATCTTCAGAAGATCTGTTTAGATCATCACGAGGCCCATTAATCTGTCCTGGAACCAGGCAGGCATCCTGATTTGGGGATTCCTAACTCAGTGTGACGTAAGAGCCATCACGAGTTTAAATTAACTGCAGAGTGAGACTGATGCGGTTTCACAGATTGCTAATAAGCAGCTGTAGTCAGAGAGAGAGTCATCTGCTGCTAAACAATGAATAATAGAAGGACAAGAACTGCTCTCTAACCCCGACCTTTTGGTTTTAATGCATGTCCATCTTTTTCCAGCTTATCCATCGCTCCATCTCTCCTTCCTTCTCCTTCTTCTTAGTCTGTACTTGGAACAGATAGTTCTGAGGTCAGGGATTTGTTAAGCGTGTCACAGAAATGTTGTCTGAAAGTTTTCGGCCCCTTTGATGCCGTCAGGCGAAGTGAAATGTATCTCTTCCGCTGTGGAAGCATAGCTGACCGGCCACGGCTGTCTCACACACGCACACACACAAACACACACACACACACACACACAACAAGGACAGACACACACTCTAACATTGGGTGAGCCTTCATGTGTGTTTGGGATCTAAGGTTTGTAAAGATCTGCTGTTGTGTGGTTTGAACCCTCTCGGCCTCTTTCGTTCACACAGGATAACACACACACACACACACACACACAGGCAGATGGACACAGACACACACACACAGGCATTTTATTATCTGGAAAACAGAAATGAAATCTGACACAAATGGCATGCCAGGCACTTGGCAGCGGGCACTCATAAATGCACACACACACATTACTTCTTTGACCTACACACACTCTTTAAAAAGCACGTCTGATCCTCTGCAGCTCACACACACACCTTTATAAATCATCACGGGTCGTCTCGCCACAGCTGACACGAGAGAGAAGAGGTAAACAAGACAATATCCAAAAAAAAAAAACAAATGAGGAGAAACAGAAAACGACGGGCAAATTTATCCCATTTCCATGACAGAGGCATCATATTGTAATTCGTTGCGCTTCACCGGTCTGATTGATATCTGCTGGAAGTCAAAGCTGCGGTACAAAACATATTTTCAGGTGGAGAGAAATAAAACAATCAGGTGACAATTAGAAATAAAGCAACAGAAAGAGGAGCGACAGTGGGCGAGGTGAACCGAGGTTAGCATGCTAAAAACGTCCCTGAGGGAGCCACCTGACTGGCTAAGGGTCAGGAGGAGGTCAACCAATTACAGGCGGGCATTTTGACATGTCTAAAAACAACCGGTGTTTGTGTCTGTATAATCTGCAGGAAATCAACCACAATATCAAGTGAATTTTTTTTACAGCTTTGTGAAATATGATTCAAAACTGTCAAACACCAGAAACGCATTTATTCCCTCTAACTTAATCGCGATCGTTCACTCTGTAAGCAAACTCATTTTAAATCTGAAGACAAGTTTCCGTCCTCGAGTGTCTGGTCGAGAAGAAGAAGCCAATTAAACCTTCAAACGATAAAGCTCTTTGCATGACGAGGAGGCGAAAATGAATTTGAGATTTCATAATAAGTCTTTCCTCGGGGACCTGTGTGACTGAATCAATATGTTGAAATGTGATTAACGCTCTGCCAAAGCTGGCATGCAAAACACCAAAAGCTTTATCTGTCACTGGGAGGAATCCGAGAGTCAGGGAGATGGAGGGAGATGAGACGAGACATTTAGCAATTTACCAGGTCTGAAGTAATCATCTGCTCTGCTCTCTGGGCCCAACACTTCACTTGGAAAACAGCTGTCGGGAGGGAACGTACGTACGGTTGATAGCAGGTCTGTCAGTGTGGAGGAGAATACTCTCTTTTTCTCATTTTAGCTCATTTTGGCAAAGTTGTGTCCTTCTGCTGGAGTCTTTCTGAGCTACTGAGCTAAAGGAAGCTTACATAGATCACAACCCCTTTTAGATTCACACCTCAGATAGGCGGCCGCGCTCGGCCTGCTGCTTGCCATTTAGGATTTCAGAGACTTAGTTATCAGTCTGAGGCAACAGGACTGACCTGTCGCCTCCAGCTGCTTGAAATACTTTGCAGAGCAGAACATAAAGTTATAAAGGTTGTTGCTTAAACCCTCTATTCATGCTGCGATATCAACTGAAGATGGAGCAAGTGCTAGGAAAAAAACCCAAAAACCTTTGAAACCATTTTCTTAATCTTATCGTCGGCGAATGGAGCTTCAGTTTGCATCAATTCAAATCAAACCGGACCTGCTGGCTAGAAAATGTCCCACCTCTCAGCTCTGAATCCTCATTGTGCTGATAATCACAGTGAATGTAACACTGACAGCTCATACAGAGAGAATAACAAACACATCTGTAAGCATGACGCAGATCACAATCACCTCTGGTTAAAACACACCGGCTCATCTAATTATCTGCTTTTTCCTCGGGCTAAATACGATGAGGGCTGAGAACCGACTGGTCCTATCATTATATTCAGATGGATGGATATATTAGAGAGGAGAGCTCCGGGACTTTGATTTTTTTCAAATTGCTACATTATATCTAGTCCAACACTAACCTGTGAATTTAAGAGAAAAAAACAAAACAAAAGAAAAAAGAAAAAAAACAGCCTCTCGCTGCAGCTTTACAGAGCAGAGAGCCATCAATCAGCCGGCACATGTGCAGTAATCTAAAGTCAGGCAGAGAGAATTTATGGACCTCTACCTCGCACCACAATGAATACCATCGTCATAGCAACCAGACACAATGAGCCAAAAAAGCTCAGAGAGGAAGCGAAGGAAGAGAGAGAAAACCTCACAGCTTAAAAAGATATCTGCCACAAAAAAAGACGGTATTATTTTTTTTCAAACACACAAAGAGACTTAAAGCTGAATCAAACTGAGTCAACCCGACCCAAATGTTTCCAAAGTTCACTGTCCTTTGGTTTAAACCCGTCACAGGAACACTCATGGTTGTGTTTCCATCACTTCGAGGACACCGAGCACAAACCCTACCTTCATATACTCGCCTAACCATAACCTTAACCCGAGCTTGCAACCCGACTTGCATTTTGTCCCCAAAGGGAAAGCGAGTCCCCACAATAAAGATTTGTGTCCCCACATCACAAGTAATACATGTCCACACACACACAGACAGTTGACCCCACTCTGCTCCCACCGTTGTTTCCCCCGAGACACGATCTGACCGTTGCACGGCCCGAGGCAACAGATGGCCTCTGCAGCTAGTGTGACACAGATGGTTCAGAAAACAACATCAAGGCAGCTGAACGTTAATAAAATAAAATAAAATAGTCTGACGGACATCCCAAAAAACAAACTGTGAGACGTCCTGCTGCTGCATATTATGGATACAAATCACCGTCCAGAATCACCCTGTTGGACATGTAAACCCCTTTAATACCTTTTACAAATGCATAAAATTCACACGTGAGAAACTGTGCCTTTGATTACATGAAAAAAAAACAACAAAAAAAACAACAAAACAGAAATACGATTTGATTGAGGCTAAATTTGCATCGATTCGGTGCTTTTGTAACATGATTTGGAAACATAATTTGATTGAAGACCATGAATTGATCGATTGAATACATCTTGAGGCTCTCAATGACGGACATTAACACCTCTCCAGGCTGTGAGCGTGGGTTAAAAGTTCACTGGGTCGGTGATGAGACAATGATTGAATGCTGCCTTTTGACCTGTCTCACCTGCTCATTAGGGACAGGACAAAGGTCAATGTGTGTGTGTGTGTGTGTGTGTGTGTGTGTGTGTGTGTGTGTGTGTGTGTGTGTGTGGGAGGGGGGGGAATTATAAGCCTCAAGTGTATTTTCATGCATATTTGAGTATGTCTGACTCATTCAGAGCATGAACTATATGTATGAGCCAGATGTTAAATGTGTGTATATGTGTGTGTGTGTGTGTGTGTGTGTGTGTGTGTGTTTGTGTCATCACTCTCATACATCACTGTCTCTTCAGAGTGCCTGCTCAGCATATGAACCTCAACAAAGCTAGTCAATAAAAAAAAAGAAAAAAAAAGTGAATTCCAGCTCAGAGCTCGGCTTTATTCTCCTCACTAAATGTCAGTCCTGACAGGCAGTTCATTCCTGCAGCAGCCCGGGCTAATAGATTAGCTTTTGTATTGATCAGGAAAAGTCTTTTCTCATTCAGTTGATTAGTCCGGCTGGGCTACCCCGCTCACGTCAACCTTCCCAATTACATGAATAATATTGCATTACTGGTGGATTCACCCAGTCTTGTTTCATTGTTGAAGTTCTAGATTTTTTTTTTTTTACATCCAATAAACAGAATGAAAGTGTGGAGCTGCAACTGTTAAAGGGTTATTCCGGCGTAAGTTTAATCCACGGTCTACCGTGACACCAACTGCTAGCTTACGTAGTTTTAGCAACCTGAGAAAAGACCGCACGATAACAATACACTGCAGTATACGCCTCCAACAAAGAAACCGCCATCAAAAAGCCACTCAAAGCCCCAAATAATGCTCAGAACAGTAACAAACTTCTGCAACAGTACAAATAGGGTCCCAGCACATAGTTCGAGGCATCAAACATCTGCTAGCTTAGCTGGATTTCAGTTGAAAAGAGAAAACAGCCCGCCACCCTCTTGCAGCAGCTTGCTCATTGTGGGGAAGCCCTGACGAGTCGATTATCCCTTTAAGTGTGCATGGATACAAGGGGCCTTGCTGAGAGGGACATTTCAGCTGTGACTCACTATGAAGCCTTCGTCTGACCATAGCTGAACCCTTATTCCAAATTTAGATACTAACTACTTTTTTTTTTAGTTTTCTTGATGAGTGAAAGCTCAGGAATCTCTAAAGTGGATGTAGTTTGTATTTGCTCCACTCAAAACACTGTTCTGCCGCTCGTCAGCCATCGAGACAACCTGCCTCAGGGCAGATCTTTGGGGCCTACAAGACCTGGCCTGGTCAAATCAGATAACAAAAATGCTTAAAACAAAAATGCTGTTTTCTGCAGGTTACACTTAGTACACATAGTTTCACGACACTAACTTAATTTATGGCTCAGTCCAGAGTGTCATGGTGTTGTGCTGTCAGGGCAAATTTAATTTTCAACATTTGAAGAACGTCACCTATCTTGGTGAGCCGATGCATTAGGGTTATATCTACAGATATAATCCATGAACCTCTAAACTGTGCAACAGTGCAATTATACCACTGGCTGTGATAAAGCAGACGATGGTTTATGTGGGATGAGGCGGGATATGTTTCATACAACCGACATCTCTGGCTGTTACTCACACTGCTGTGTCACTGGAAACCAATAAAGCACACTGGCACGTTAGAGCCACTTGATAGTCGGTGTAATGTTCAGATTAAAGTGCCAAAATGAAGCAAGGCAATTTTAAATTCTTTAAAATGGGGAAAGACTTTTCACCACAATCATTGTTTTCTTTGTCCAATATCTGACTGTAGTCATCGTCCTACAACAATATCTGACATTCTGTTATCAGCCTCCTTGGTCACTGATAACTAGTGTGGGTCGACCGAACCTTTAAAGGATAAATCGTGGATTTTATATCTTTTTAACGTCCGGTTGAAATGTACAGTTCTTGCACCTCATCAGGTTATATAATAAGCTGACAGTAAGTGTCAGCTGTATCTGCTGTATCCCTCTGGCCCGGTGTCGTCTACCTTCACAGGAGTTTCCTCCGCGTTTCTCAGTACTGAAGTTCTGACCTCAGGGGACATTTTCAGAACATAACAAAGAGGAAACTTGTCTGAATAACCACACACACACACACACACACACACACACACACACACACACACACACACATTTTGCATGTCTCACACTTAGAAGAGGCAAACATCATCATTATGCGACAGTGACAGATGCACGTTGTGACAAACAGCTCGCTTCCACCCTGATCCCAGCGGACACCTGTCAATCACTCGACACCACCTACCTGGAGAAGAGGTCACACTCTCCCACACAAACTAACACACACTGCTCGTTACCAGGGCCGACTGTCTCACACTATAACTGGAGCTGTGTCAAGTCAATTTTAATGCAGAACACGCTACTTACATGTGAGCTGACACTTGCAGATCAGCACTTCTCCTATACGTCCACTCTTAGGGTTTGCGGAGTTGACAGGAAGGAAGCTGGTTACACCACCAAACATCAAGTTACAAAAGTGAACACTTGATCACTTGTCACTCTAAGACGTTAAATCTGAGCGGCTGAATCAAAGAAATTGTTGTGGATTTGATTTCATCAATTTCAAATGTGTGTTAAGTATAACAAGCATGATATTTCCGCTCCGTAATGTCAGCATACTTCAACTGTTTCCTGAGATTTACTTTTGGATCAATTTGCGTTGACATGAGATTATGAAAGTTTAAATATCACATCGAGTCAAACACTAATATCTATGACGCTGCTCGGAGCAGCATGAGTGAAGAGATCACGACTCTCTGATTATGTGTAGGATGTACAGTATGTACACTGTAATTATGTAATATGTGTGTGTTAGTGTTTGAGTTTTTGTGCAAGACAGAGACCGAGGCACAGATATAAAGATTCAGAGACTATGACCTCGCCTGGAAGGTAAACAACTCGTGACTTGGCAACCTCTTCTTCCACAAAGATACATGCATACACCTCCTACTGCCGTTCTTGTTTTATTGCCTGTTTCGCTGAGAAACATGCATGCTGGGAGATGACAGAACTTACATCACGTCCACACTCAGGAGGATAAACTTGAAAACACAGCTAAGAGAGAAGACAGACATCTCTTCCTCTAAAGATGAGGACATCGTCTTTAATGTCTGGAGAGAGACAGTCTGGCTCCTCTGGAGGCTTTCACTGAGCTACAACTTCAGCTGTTGATACTTTTCTTGCTTTTTTGTTTCCTTTTATTTCCTTCCAGATAACAATGAGAAGAAAGCGGTAAATGCGGTACCACCTCACTGACGCCGTGAATCAAATCATAATTTTATGCTCACAGTGGGACAGCAGAGATATCTATCGTGATTATTAAAACAACTTTTTTAGTGCGTTTGGCTGTTATGGCACATTAAAACATAATAAAGCTAAACAATATTGGGAAATACTGATGTGAAAAAAATGCAGAAAATTTCACCAGATGAGTTTTATAATAATATAAACATTGTGTTTACAAAAAATGCACTAAAACAAAACAAATATGCATATACGGATACATTTCCAGCTGTGCTCAGCTTCCACTGACCTCTTTCAATGATTAGAAACAGCAGCACAAGAAACACTCGACATTAATAAAGTCTGTTTGGCTTTATCGAGTTTTTACTGCTGGACTGCAGGCGCTGAGAGCTTCACAACTGCAGCTGTGAACATCGTGTTGCATGTCTGTTTGTGTGTGGCAGCAACTAATCTGTTTATGTGTATACAATATAACCAAGGGACAAACATGCACTGTATGGTACGGAGCCACATCTGTGTGACACTAGACACAGTCAAACCGATGCATGTGTGCACTGCGTATCTGTGTGTGGTATTTTACATGTGCGTACATGAGTGAGTGTGTGTGTGTGTGTGTGTGTGTGTGTGTGTGTGTGTGTGTGTGTGTGTGTGCTCGCGCAGCCAACTGAGAAATTGTTTCCTCTTTGGTCTGTTTCATTAGCGACTCCGTAATTATCACCCCATCTGCTCCTGGAGTTCAACTCTTCTCTCCCGCTTTCCTTCCCATGTCACTCGTTAAATAAAAAAAGATTCCTAAACACAGCCGGGAGGATTTCTCAGTGACATGCAAATTAACACTAAACCGCTGCCAGACAGTCACAGTCTCCATGTTGATATAAATGTTGTAAAAAAAAAAACAAAAACACACATCCTCTGTTTAATGCTCTTAAGTTGTCCGCCTGAGGTCTCATTAGAGTGAATCTATCTTCTTTGGTCTGCGGGTGACTTGCTGACTTATGGGTAGCAGGTAAATTAGTGCACTTATTATCAAACTGGCAGAGAACAAATGGCAGCGCAGGGGTTCAATTTGTGGTAAACATCAGGGGTTTTTGTTTATCCTTTTTTAACCCCCTCCCGAACTGTGCTGCTCTAATAAAAACACACTAACAGTGAGCAAACCTCCAAGAAATTTCTGAGCGAATCTGGCCCGTTTGACTCATAGTAACTGAACTGAACTGACAGAAAGTTGTCATTGTCAATATGACAATGTGATGGTTTCATATGAGTTAAATTGGAATAAAAGTGTGACATAAAAAGAGAGGCTTGTGTAGAAATAAAGTTTTCACCTTCGAGGCTGAAGCCAACGCAGGAGCGTCAATAACTGCAACTCCTCTCGGCTGCCCCCGAGCATGAGTCTATGTTAAAATGCCCAATCTTATAGCATAAATAAATACATTTTTATATATAACTCACTCATTTAAATATAAGTTATATTAAAGGTGCAATATGTATGAATTTCATTTAAGATTTTTAGAAATTAACCAAAATCATCAACAGCATGTTGAGAATTAAACATTTTGATGTTCCGTCAAAGACATCTTTGCAGAGATATCGACTGGTCAGCATGCTAACCAGCTAACTCCAGGCAGACCTGAAAGCCTCTGTCTCCCAACAGAAATACTGGGAGACAGCCAATTCTGACACATCACACCTTTAGCTGCGAGCCGTCACTCAAAGCATCCACGGCCTTCACTATTCAAACCAAAACATAAAGCCTTTAAGGTGTAATATATAAGAAGCATATCACCAAAGCTATAACAAAGTTAATGACTAGCAGGGGAGCACAGAAAGACATTTAGCTCCAGATTACTCCCTCAGGAGTTTTTGAAGACCTAACCGAAACTAGAAAAAGAGTGAATATTGGATTTACATTAATCAGGTAGATACATATGTGACTCTGAATGAGCTCTCCATGTGTTCTGGAAATGTAAATATTACACTGTTTGCGAACACATTAGCCAAAACATTGTATGGCGGTAAAGAGGCCAAACAAAGAAATGTTGCTGCTTTGGAAGAAGTGGAGATTTAAATATCCAACCTCTCGAGCTTTCAGGATAAAGACAAAGATACAGTATATGTATTTTTATTACTGTTAAATTGAATCTGAATAATCATCATTTGCCGTCTTTATTCACCAGAGAAATCGGAGCTGAACTCAATTATAATCAAGCAGCAGAGACTCGGATGGAGAGACGGAGGAGAGCCGAGCATGCTGCTTTGGTTTGGTGTGTTGGTTGAAATGGACAGGTGGATCCCCAGTGGGGAGAGATCCCAGCATCCACGTCGATCCTCAGACCAGTCAGACACTGATGGGGCCTGAAAATTAACAATGCAATGATGCCGCTAATTGGCCAGAAAATTACATTCGGAGCAAAGTGTCAAACCTGCTGCGCAGAGAGCGAGTGCATGTGTGAAGAGTGCAAGTGTGTGGTCTGTAGGTGCGTATATGCACGGGTATGAAGACCGCCTTTGTGTACATGAGTGTGAAAGTGGCGCTGTTTATAGTATGGGTATCTTTGTGCATGTGTGATTACAGACACATTTTCACTCTTTCTACATTTACAGTTTATAGAGTTCTTGGCAGGCAGAGACTTGAACATGTTAGTGGATCATCACAAACATTACAGTCATAAATGATTAAGTCTCTTTCTTTGCCTTACTTATTTTGGGGATCAAATTGTGAAGAGACTAATGTTACAGCCTCACACCTGCTCACTGACAGACCGTATAATGGCATTGTTTTCCAGGCAGCAAGGCACCGATGGCATCAAACATCTCAGAATAGAACTGCTGAGGTTTCAGAGGTGAAACCCGAGGAGTGTTCGGTGCAGAGTAATGGACCTGTGTGGCTCCGAATCTCCACAGACGAAGGGCTTCATTACAAAGAGCCCACAGACACCCTCGAAATCTTGCATGAAATTAAACCATATGGCGCCCTCTCGAAGTTATGAGTCATCTTAACAACAATTCTGTGAAGATACTGTAAAAAGATGCCTAAAGGTGCAACATATGTGAGCTTAACTGCCTAAAAATGAGCATGTTTCGGCACACTGCAGCCCTGCTTTAAGTACAGAATGCCTGTGCTAGTCCATATTCATTCCCGCTCTAATGCAACAGAGCATTATTCCATGTTAAATATCACTATCCCTCAAGATAATCCATATAGTTTTCACGAGTAAGCTCCGAGATCTGAGCGCTGGTGGTCAACTCAGGCCAGCTGCAGGCTAAAAACCAGATTATCTGTCGACAATCGATGCCGTATTATATGACCCTGGCTACTGAGGCTTTATGGAGGACGGATCAATGACCTCCAGTCTGGACTTAATGGATCATACAGGGCCTATGGGATTTACACGAGCACACACACACACACACACACACACACACGTCTTTGTTTCTAGAGGGTCTATTGGATTTTCCAGTCTCTTGCAGCAACTGTCATTATGAGCCAAGATGGCCGACTGCCTCTCCCTCAGGACCCGGGGGGGGGGGGGGGGGGGGGGGGGGTACTGCAGGCGATCACAGGCTGGCACACACACACACACACACACACACACACAGTGTATATAGAGTACATTGTGTTAATGTTGGCGAGATGCAAATGAGAAACTGTTTCTTTTTTATCTGCTTTGTTCACTCAACATGCTGGTGACATTTTCCAGTTTGCCTCCACATGACAGAAGCCATTAAACTTCATAATAATAATCTGACTCTGGCGTGATTCTCAATGCAACTCCTGCCTGTGTGTCTTGAACTTGTCAGGTTTGAACGTTGAGTTCTGGATAAACTGCAGGTGCTGTACAAACAGCGAGGTCTACCTTTTTTCCACTGTGACCCCAGCTGGGTGTGACCTTTGATAAACAGCAGCCAGTATTTACACCACTCCAAGACGGATGGCCTCTGCTCCCTCTGACATTTAAAGATCTGGGTTTTAGGTTGCCTCGGGCGAGAGAGACAAAAAGAAAGAGGAGGGAAAACAAGCGTTGCACAGGAACAAATGTGTTCTCTACTTTAAACCTGAATTCACATGGATTTATTGTTTATGTTGAACGACTGCAGGTGATGCAAGATACTCCGACTGTGAGTAAGGTATGTCACAGTACATGGCTGGATGACTTCTAACAGGTGGTTATGTTGCTTACCTGCTTTAATGTCGCCTTTTCTAACAGAACAAAGCCTTCATGCAATCAACACAGCTAGATATAAAGTCTTCAATAATAATTAGCATTAAAAACAAGGACAATTTCAAAGGGATATTAGCAATGAGGAGGAAAGCTATTACCGTCCTGTTGATGACTAACAACAATACATTTTCTCGTCATGCTCCTGATGCTGTCCCAATATATACATTGTATTAACTTTTTATATATTTTATTATGTTCAATGCATCTAAAGATAAAGTCTGTGTGCTTGCTTTGTTCCCTCTGGGCTGCAAAATCTAATGTTTCAACAACAATATTGCCGTGTGGGCATGTGCCACGGTCACGTCGCAGGAAGTGCAATGTCAAAGTAAGGGTGTCTTTATAATACACAACATAGTTAAGGCATTTTTGACAAGCTGCTAGGCTAAAAACAAGACTCAACTAGACTGCTGTAGGCCATATTTTGGGCATTAACTCCATATCTGATGTGTGATCCATGAAAGTTAGACACAATTTCAAATTGAGATGAATAAAACCCTCGTTCATGTCTGGCAGGAACAAGGAGGGTAATTGGGAGACATTGAAGTGAGTCACAAACATTTTGATCGGTCACTAAACCTCAATGTTCACACTGCCGCGGAGCTGCTGATTGTGGGAATACACACACTCAAAGGGAAAATGTCCACAAATTACCACAATGTCAGTATTTTCCAGCATCGAGCAGCTCACCCGTCTGGCTGAACGTCACAGTTCAGTCCTTCATGTTTGACATGAATAGACGTCTAGTGTTGGCTGCAGCCTTAACGACACTCTGTGCTTCAGTTCATTGGACTTCAAACCTGCTCATTTGTCACCGGTTTGTTTCAGGTTACAGCTTGCACGGGTGTCAAAACCCAGTTAGGGGACCGACCCCTTCAATTATCATTCCACTCAGCCACTCTGTCAATACCTATCAGGACTTTTGATCTGTCCAGATGCTCATTAATAAATATCCATATTCAGTCTTTGAAGTGTGAAAAGTTCGAAAGGCAAAAGGACAGATCTGACCACGCGTGACATTCCAATTGCTTTCATTTTTTTGCTGCAGTGACAGCAGTGAAAAATTTCATGAGCTTCTGTATTGATTAAGGCAGCAGAGTGTAAAAATGGAGTTCGGGTCCCTTCAGGAGCCCTGGAGGGGGGTCCAGGCTGTCAACAAGTTAAATGACAAACCTTGATTTCACTACAAACGGCTTTGCTAGAAATAAGCCGGTCTGAGCACTTTTTGTTAATGTTGACTGAAGTCCCGGATCACAGTATCAGCACGACCACCTTCAAACAGTATCAGCAATTTAACTCAAACTGTGAATCAGCAGCAGACAAAGTCTAATTAAATGTTCTGTTAGGGGGCTTTGAATGATGCAGGATTATTAGAGATATTTTGTTATTTGCCAGTCATCTTGTTCTGCATGTTCTGTACGTTTTTTTTGTTTTTTTTTATAATAATTATTTTTTTTTATAAAACTGCTATTTCACCTCAGTGATCACAACACACGCCTACACACCTGCAGACACACGAACGCACAGATGGATGGAAGAGAGACGGCAGACTGCGTGAAAGAGACGGAGAAGTGAGGAGACCAGAGAGTGTGGAAAGAGAGAGGACACACCGAGAGGAATGAAGATAACCCGTGTGATGGATGGATTAATGAAATCGTTCGCCTGTTTATTGATTCTCTGACTGGTTGCTAACTGGTCGTGTTGGTGGCTGACTGATTAACTGACATACATGAGTCAGTTTGTCTCACAGCACTTTCTGACTGCTACACAAGCACTAATTCATACTGAAGAGCATTAAAATGGGTCAAAATCATATAGTTAGAGGGTTGGTTATTTTCTAAAAAAACAGCTTGGAATTGGAGATTTTGGCAAATGTTACTCAGATAAGAGACCCGTTTTGTGCTATGTTGCCAATTTCCAGCCAACACGTTCTCAACTCCAAGTCATCACATCTGACCGTGTCCTCATCAAACTATGAAGCTCACCTCAGTTTTGGATGTGAAGAGCTCTTAAGTAAAGTTTGGAATCAAATATGTTATATGGAACATCTGGTTAGACTTTCAAAATAAAGGATCTGCAGCCAATTTAGCAACATGTATATGTGTATATGTAATATATAAAGTACGATAAGACTTTCAAAATAAAGGCCCTGGGGTCCAGTTTGCCATAATATGTGACATACAACATCTGGTTAGACTTTCAAAATAAAAGGCGGTTCACATAGCATGTACAGTTTACGACAATTTGGTTACATTTAGGCAGCAAGACTATTTGGTTGAGTTTAGGCGATAATGGTTTGGGTTATATTCCAACATGTAATGTAACTTAGTGTATGTAGGACTGACTTAACAAGAACCACAAGGCTTTTTATTCATTAAAATGTTCGCCAGTGCAACAGCGGTGCTCATTAATGTGTCTGAACAGCTTCTGTACAATAATGGAGCTCTGTGGCAGAGGTATAAGTTATATAGTGCTTAAGCTACACAGGTATTACTTAGTAGGATCAATTTAATGTTGATTTCAGTGTTTTCACAGTTATAATTCACAATAAGAATAATATAAACTGCTGTAGTTCTGCTCCTGCAGCAGAAGAAATACTGAGCCATAAATGCTTTTTTTTCCAATGTCTATATCCAAGAGCAAGAGAAAAGAAACCCATTTCATTTCTTTTCTCTAAACATTTCACTGCATCACAGCGAGGAGGAAGATGAAGAGACGTCACAAAAATGAAAGTGAGATGCTGAAAATGTTTTCAAAATGTTTCTCATTTTTCCTTCCAGCAGTGAAAAAGAAAATCCAATTTTTAAAGATCCCTGACACTAACTTCTTACTTCAGATGTGTAATTTATTTTTGCAATATATCTGTACAAAGTCTTTGTTTTCATAAAACAATGTGAGTTTTTTTTTTTTTTCTTTTTCAGGACCTGCAAAATAACTCACAACTGAAAATCCCCCCTGAGGCCTTTACAAGATTCAATTTCATTTTTTTTTTCTTTTAGGTGCAGGGACCTGCTGATTAAAGCTGAAGAGCTGGAAGGAGTCTTAAGAAGCTGCTGGATTTTGGGGGGGACAGATGGTCAAAGCAAAGCAAAGTCTGCGGTTTAATCTATCAGGGAAAATGAGGCAGGGTGAAACGGGCAGAAAGAGTAGAGAGGGAGATAATTTGGTAAGAGAGGGAGAAGTAGTTTAAAGACGGAGCAAGTGGTTAGAGATGGAAAAAAAAAACATAGCGGTATAATCTTTAATGATGATTAAAGCATCTGTGGAGGTTGAGACTGAAGATCCTTGTGTGCTATTTCCCCCTCTGTGACGTGCAAACTTAATTTTTTTGTTTTGTTTAAAGCTCCACATCCGATTGGTCTGGATGTCTGGTATTACAGTTATTGCTAAATAAACCAATTTGAGTTACTTCTTTTGTCTTAAATTTGCAATTGGACAGCTGCACAGTGGTTATCGGGAATGTGTTGCTAAGGCTCCGTTGCAGAAGCTGTCGGGTGTAATATGCACTTCCACTCGGGCACAGTGTTTTTTAATTCACAAGGATAAGAACAAAAAAACAACAACAACATTATAAAACCATACCTCTGGCTGTTGTGGGGATCATTTGGCTCTCAAATTTAAGACTCCTTGGTGTGTGTTTTGTCCATTTTTGTGTCGCTTGCTTGGGAAGTAATCCTTGAAAATATTAGACCATAATATCCTCTTATTGTCACTGTAATTATGCTAACAGGAGCTCTGCCTGAGAGTGCATTTAAATATTTGTACACTCCCGTATGTGTGTGGTTTCATAACAAACTCTGGTCACGTCTATTCTTATTGCAGTGTTTCAGCGTTTTTTTTTCTTTTGTTCCCGAGCATCCTAAAGGAAAGTTTTAACCCAAATCTGTCACGGCAGATGCGACGCAGGTCTTCCATGGAGAACAGCTTCTGAAGCTTTCCTCTGTATACAGCTGAAGCCGGCTTACTACAAGATGTTTGATGTATCTATTATCAGCTTATCATCGAGAGACTTTGGGCAACATTTTCCATGTCTGTCATCATGTTTACTGTATGAGAAACATCCTTTAATGCAATATAATTGTGTTATTATTCCCCTATCTATAGGTTTTTGTGATAACTGTAACAAATATCCAACGTGATGCCTTTTAGGTTCATGGACAACCGCAAAAAATCAGTCAGGCTAAAGAGAAAAAGAGACACCGTTGGCTCAAAGTTATGACAAATACAAAATGCTGTGCTCACAGTCAATGAAGTGAGCCCTCTATTGAACATCAGCTCAACAAGCAACAAATCAAATCAGTCCCCTTCAGTATATCTGCTGCGCGGGCAAAATACCCACATTTCCAGAAACCGAGTAAACACAGTCATTTCTGGCCTGACAGCGAGCAGCTTTTGACTTTATCAAACTCGCTTTTTTAAAGGATTTTTTTTTATAAACCAAAGGAAGCAATCTGTCAACTTCAGTTTGAACCTTCAAATCCCCAACACATGGAGTCTTCCACATCTGGCTGAAACAGTGATGGACTGGAGTGAGAACAGCCATCAGAAAATTTACCACCGTCGAGAAAATCCTCTGTGTAAATGTGTGTCCTTACACATTTTCCATCTATAAATGACTGTGTGTGTCCTTTTACACTTTCTGTTCACAAAGTCATAAAAAAGGATAAAAATAGTGCTGTGTGCGTGTGTGTGTGTGTGTGTGCAAGAACACAGTAGGCTTTAGTTACAGTAACAGTCAACATCTGTCATGTTAAAGCTCACTTAGCCTAAACATGGAAACTTTTCACTCCTCCATGTCAGTGTGTGTGTGTGTGTGTGTGTGTGTGTGTGTGTGTGTGTGTGTGTGTGTGTGTCTCATATGGAAGCACTTACTATATTACAGGCACTGTCCTACACACACACACAGAAAGAGGGAGAGGAAGACGACTAAGTTTCATATGTGGTTTATTTTATTTAGCGAGGGATTCCCCCATTTCAACGTCTCTCTCTCTCTCCCTGTCTGCATGTCTCTCTATCTTACTCCCTCCTTCAGTCCCCCTTTATGTCTTCCTCTAGTATTTCCTCATGTCATTTAATTCACTTCATAACAGGGAAAGTAGTGGAAAACTTCCATTTCTTTCTGACTCGAGGTGTAGAAGTCTTTCCGACTCCCAACGCGTCAAATGCAGTAGAAATACGTTACATAAGTAAGTTTAAGTTGTGTCATCTAAGACTTCTAGGTGAAGAGATTAAATGATTAACTAAAGGTATCAACAGAATGTGAAGAAAACCGTTTCTATGATGTCTTTGTTGTGTGTTAACATGCTACCCAGTTGGCTAATATAAACACCAGCACTCCCTGTCCGGATTGGCTAGCTGCACAGCTAACGGAGCTCACTAGGTAACAGCAGCTACAGTTAGCATCAGTTAGCAGTTACTCTGCTGATATGCTGCCCTCTATTTCTTGAATATGAATTCAAATGACAGCCAAATTCTTACGTATTGCACCTTTAAAGCGGGCAAATTACGATATTCACTAAATGTGAATGAAGTTACAAGACTGAATATAGTTATTTCAGTAGTTTAACCCTGACCATTTGTGGATATTAATAACTGTCTAAAAGTCATAATATGTGAACTTTTTGTTGGCAAGCCTTATTTTGAAAGTGAAACCAGAAGTTATGTATCATTATTATCTATCCGTCCATCTTCCTTCTAACGTTTTAGTCCAATTACCTCAAACCAAAATCTGCCTCTGGTATTACTGATACACTGGAGGCTTTCACTGTAAACAGGAAGGTAATGCAATAGGAAATTACACCCTAACCCTAAACACACACAGACACGCAGAGAGCTCAGGTTTGTGGTTGATATCAGAGAGCAGGCTGTGAGTTGGGTGCAGCCAAAATTTACACACAAACAAAGCCAGTATGACACACACACACACACACACACACACACACACACAGTAGCCAGATACCTTTAGAATAAAAACTACTTTCCTATCATTATGGCTCTGACCTGAACTTTAACAGTATGCAGTGAGAAGACGTGTGAAGTGGGGACAGACTGCCGCAGTGAAGCAATGCAGCAGACTGAGCATGCAGCATGTGCGATAACGAGTGGAGTCGGTGTGTGCGTGTGTGTGTAAATGCATCTGCCCATAGGCGTGTATTAGTGTGTGAGCGCGGTGATATAATATTAATGCTCCCTGATGGAGTGTTGCACCAGTTCCACATCAAAGCAGAGCAGAGCGGAGAAACAGCCAGATACAAGCTTCTTAAACAGTGCAACAAAACAGTGGAGGGCTGTGTGTGTGTGTGTGTGTGTGTGTGTGTGTGTGTGTGTGTGTGTGTGTGTTATTCAAGCCTGTAATGGCAATGAATGTGATTGTGTTGTATTTAAGTCAGTCTTACCTGTAAACACTGAATTCACTGCAAAAACCCATGTAAAATGATTAAAACACACATTCTGTAATCGACAATATTTTCATTATCGATCAGTCTCCAGATCATTCTCATTATTAATAAGTTCATTCATCTCACTATTTCTCAGAGCACAAAATCAGGTCTTCAAGTGTTTTCTTTTGTACAACTAACAGCCCAAAACACAAATACTCTTCATTTCACCACCTTATTAAGACCCATACTAGCAGTTCTGGTTTGACAGTGACCTCTAGTGGTCATAGTAATCATTACAGCAGTAAAGGAGGAAGTCAGGAAAAGTAGTATTAAAAAGCCGTATCAAGAGGTGGTAAGAACAGTACTTAAACTTAGGCGACCGGTGTTCGTGTGAGGTATTTTGAAGCTCCTATGGGTAAGATGGTTGATTTTTGAGTCTCTATTCAACTCATCAAATTCTTACACTTTGGGATTTCATTTCAGTATTCAGTATTTGACGAGTGTGGAGTGAGAATATCGTACAAACAGGAGCTTTAACTCACATCCACTCATTCACTGCACTCTGTCTATTAGGTATTTATTTATTCATTCAGTCCCTGCACTTTGACCGTTTACTTATTCATTCATTCACTGCATAACAACTGTTTTTTTGGGTCTGTCTCCTGGCTAGAGGCTTTTCCTCTATGGAGTTATTTTTACTTTTCTAGATATTATAATGCTGCTGAATGCTGCAAACACATTTGCATTGTGTTTCTTTACTCAGTGACATTTGTGTCTATTCTATTCTTACTAAGTAAAATGACCTCATGAACATAGGGTAGCTGCAGTGATGTATGTAAGGATGGTAAGCTAACCTAGTGATTTTAACCCAAACCACAACGACGACTTAAACCAAACCAAGTTGTTTTTGTTTCTAAACTTCAACCAAACTGCGTGCAGAATTTCAGTCTTCTTCATTATTTTCAGATATCGTCATTATTGCTTTTGTGTTTTCCCCATATTTCACATTCCTGGAACTTCCAGCATCTTCCATATTATTTACAAGCTCTCTGGTCAGACTGTGCTCACCAGAGTAAAAAAGTGCCCGGCTCCAATATACAAGAACTGTCTGGCGTAATCTACCTACTATTATTTCCTCTGACCTCATTCAGTATCTGTGAAATTAAACATGGAGCGTTTCCCAAAAGCTGTGAAAGTACTAAACCTCCAGTTTGTAATATCGCACCAAGGGGACAACGTGCTCCATTTACACTGATGGTGTGTCTGTATACTGTACGCATCAGGACCAGTCTGTGATTTAACTATAATGATTTGCTCCATTTACTGTGACTCTCTGTTTGGGCATGTGCACATACACTTATCAGCGTGTGTGTAGACGAGGGAGGCAGGTTGTTCTGCAGTAAGAGCCTGAAGTCATGGAAAATATGCAGCCAGTTTACACTGCTACTCCAAACAATGAGAAACTGACAGAAAGTGAGTGAGACATGCATACATGGGGAGTGTGTGTGTGTGTGTGTGTGTGTGTGTGTGTGTGTGTGTGTGTGTGGGAGAGGGAGGTTGAAAAAAGCGAGCGAGTGTGTGTGAAGTGGTGAAGGAAAGAGAATGAAAAAACTGTGAGTCAGAGGAAGAGAAGGAGAAAGGAGAGTGATGAAGAGGAAAACATCTTTTTATCGGCTCCGTCTGCCCTTCCTTGGCTGGAAAATCACGTTTCCGTTTGTGAGTGTGTGTGTGTGTGTGTGTGTGTGTGAGTGTGTGTGTGGCCTGTGTTAGTCAGCAGAAAGTCTATGAAAAGAGCACAAACTCGTGATTTTTAACATTTGCACACGCGCAACAGTCCATGTAAGACTCGGTAAAGCAAACATCTCGGCGGCTCACCACTGCAAAGGTCATTTTCAACACTTCCTCGGAGTGCGTCAGTGTTGGTTTGACTACCCAACATCTGTTACGGCTGAAACATACAACTGTCACAACAAGGAACGCGGCGGCAATAATGATACCGAGCAAGGAGTTGGTGTAAACTTTCCAAAAAAAATGCATAATTAGAAACAAGCAGAGAGCTGAATCACACTGATTCTGACATGAATAAAAGAGAAGAACGAGTGAAGGAGAGACAGAAGATGATGAGAGCAAGCACGCCGGCTCAGCTGGAGGCCGAGCAGAGCCATCAATCAACTCTTTAAACACCCACACGCACACACACACACACACACACACACACATACATACACACACAGGTAGTTATATAAAATAAACAACAAAGTGTGTTTAAATGCACTCTGGTTATGATCCATTTTTTGAGTATGTTAACATCATATCCTGGGTTTCAGAAACCTGGTTATAATACCTGGAGTACCACAATAGAACACCAGGAAAGAGGAGTGCGTGAAAAACTTAATATTAACACTGTTGGTCTTGAACAAAGGGAGTGAAGTGGTGAGAAACCAAGACACAGCTGCAGGCAGGTAACCAGAAACCTAGATACTGTTGTGATCATGTGTACAGGGAGATGGATGAGCAGGTTTGTCATGTTCCATCTTAACAGCACGTCCCAGATATGACTGAAAACAGGCTATGACTCAAGTTGTTTCAGAGATGTGTGGTTACAATCTGCCTTTGGAGAGATAAATGCATTTTTGTTACGATTTTAGTATTTACTGACTAAAAAATGCTGCAGTCCGAGGACAAGATGACAGATGTCGACCGGTGTAATAAAATGGCAACTACATTTGAGTTTAGTTTTCTAAAAAAGTGGAAGATGTATATAGTTCTATGTAAAGAAATGATACTGGAAAATTCATGGGATGATTGATTTGAATCTAGAAAATCAATTTTCAGACCCAGCTCCACAAACTAGGTGGAACCACATGAATCATATGTGGTTTGTTCATACCCTCTAGAATGAGAGTTTGCTGATCTTGTTTATACCTTCCAACAGTGTTACAAATCACTGTTGGAAGAATAAATCAATTTTATGATATGACAATGATATGGTTGAGGTTTGGTTAAGATTTAGGTTTGCAAACACTTGCTTACTTGGTTCGGGTTAGAGTTACAACTTTGTAAATGTTAGGGGACACTTATTGTGATGGTTAACCACTTTGGTTAGGCTGGGAACACTCGTGGTAAAAGGGAACTGTGCCTCGGTAAAGTTTGATGCTTTGTTGTTTCGATCGTCATCCCGACCTCCTCTGGAGCTCTAAACTGACACAATACTCTTTACTTTGCTCCCGATAGAACTGAATTATAATTCTCATGGCGGCTTGAGAGCTTTGTCACTTGACCGTAAACATGTCGTTTTTTGGAAGAGGATTTGCATAAATGACTGATGCTGTTGTTTTGAGTCTCATATCGAATACACACCTGAGACGCACAAACCAAGCAGCAAACTGCTCATCCACTCCACCAGAAGCTTTCATTTCTCTAAAATTGATTCAAGCGCTCAAAGCTGGAAGCAGAGAGCATAAATCCTTCTCCTCGCTCTTCTGAAGGACCCATCTGGGGCCGTCCAATCCTGCTGCCCGTCTGCATGAACAGCCCTCACTGACAACAGCTGACAATCATCCTACCAGGCCATTGGCCAATTAGGACAGGGTTGCCATGGTTGCCGGCACACACTTGCGCTCTTCGCTTCTCACCTCCAACAGTGTCCGCCTACTCACGGCATGGAGAGAGATATGGAAGGAATGATGGGAAGATGAAAAGAGAGATGTAAAGATGAAATAAAAATGCCGAACAAACCTGCAGACGACACCAGAATCAGATCTGATTCCTGCACTCAAAAATAAATACAGGCACGGAAATGCATTCGAGTACACTGGATTAAAGAGGTGCAAAACAGAGAAAGAGAAGGAATTACTAACTGCACTTGTTGTTTTTATTTATTAGACAATTTTATCTAGTACATGTTCCAGCAGGCTCATATCATAATCATAAATAGTTTTTCTTGGAACTGTCATGGAGAAGAGGAACAGATACTGTCACTGCTGTCTCCAATTTGGCCAAGTTTGGGCAAGTTTTATTTAGGATGTATCCCACGAGGCACTGTGTGCTCAGAGTCAAGACCGTGCCAAAGTCCATAGAGAAAAGGGCTGTTTTTTTGTAGCTTTTTTCTAAATATGAATTTCTCTCAACAACATCAAATATCCTGAATGGTGGGTAAAATAACAAACAGAGTTATAGTTGGAGCCTCTGAATGATGGAGAACAGATCTAGAAAATTGGAAAAACAGAATTATCTTAAATCCTCATCGTCTAATCGTGTTATTGTATTGCATGACGACCCCTGATGGATAAATGTAACATAAGTCGTACAAGCAGAGGAAAAAGCTCCTGCATATTATACTGATTTAACATAAATAGGCGCGCACACACACACACACACACACACAAAGGCTGGGTACATAATCCTGCAGCAGCAGCAGTGTTTGATTGTACATGCAAGTGTTCGAACACACACACTCATATTCCCTTCCCACATAGAGATGCTGCCTCGAAGGAACAATCAATAAAATGCTTCTTGAATTCCTCAGCTTCTCAACGATGGAGAGCGAGCGAGAGAGCGAGAGAGAGAGAGATAGAGAGGGAGACCTGTCTGACAGTTATTCCCATTCCTCGTTCGTCTAATCTCTGCCCAGCAAGGAGAAGAAGGAGGAGGAGGAGGAGGAGGAGGGATGAGAGATATTAGAGGCAGAGAGGAGCGAGATGGGAAGAGGGAGCGACGAGGAGAAAACAGAAAACTGCAGGAGGTATTGATGTGAGAGGAGAGAAAAAAAGTGAGAGCAGAATCAACATTTATCTGGGGTGTCGGGAAAGAAAAGGAGGGAAGGAATGCAGAGAGATAGAAAAGTTCAGACCGAGCTGAACTGGTCGTAAAGATGGAAGGGCAAGTTTATGGTGAGAGAAGGGTGGGGAAGATGAGAGAGAGACAGAAATCTTGTTATCCGAGACCAAAAAGGATCGAGGGACAGGAGAGAAGGGAGGAGGTGGGAAAGTTGTTTAAGGGACTGGAGGAATTCTGGAGGAAATGCACGAGGAAATAGGCAGTAAATGAGGCGTAAATGAGAGGAAGGGAGGGAAGTGAAGAGGAAGAGGAAATGATCAAATAATAGAAACAATGAGAAAAAGTCATAAAAATGAGTTATAAAAGGGGTATAAGGAAGAATTAAGGACAGAGAGACCACCGAAAAAACTCAGGATGAAAGTGAAATAAAAGAGCAAAAGACAAACAAGGACCAACAGAGGTGTCATGGGAAAGAGGGAAGGGGAAGAATGAGAAACTGAAAAAGCAAGATGGATGCAAGGAGGGAAAAAATGAAAAGATAGAGGAAAAAAGAGAAGAAGACATTATTATGGATACATCATTTGAAGCCCAGGGGCTAAAAGAAGGAAGGTAGCAATGGGATACAGGAAATTAAAAGGGTAAAAGGGAGATGAGGGAAAGAGATAAGACCTGAAACATCCAAGATGACGAGGAAAGAGGGAGGGAAGGAGGGAGAGGCGGAGAGGGAAGCATGCAGGGATCAATAGTGATTAAGTTGTGGGGAGAAAAAAGGAGGAATCCACAGAGGATACAGGCTGAGAGTACATGAGCGGAATATACCATCTCAAACAATGCCGTGAGGGTGTCACACAATGCTTCTAAGCGTATTTCAGAAATGCTACTCCGTGAAGACGTGCAATGAATTCTGATCAGTAGCTAAAGACCTGAACCATAAGCTAATGCAAATCTAAAAATATCCAATCATCGTAGCTTGTCTCGTCTTTCTATATTTACACTTATATACTTCAACAAATCAATAAAAAAAAAAAAAAGAAAAAAAAAAGACACACACAACTTACATCCCCTAACCGCTATTTTTAAAATCCATCACTCTATAAGTAAGATACTGAGTCTCAGAAGAGGGGATGGTAGTCTGTCATGCTGCTATGCTTTCCTGTTCCAACCCAGAATTGCTTGATTACCAGCTGGGCAAAGCAGAAACTTGCCTCAGGGCTCCAAACTCTCAGGGCCCCTGAGAGCCAATGGGTCACTGCACATAAGTAGATTTTGACAATTTAATTAATAGCAAATTCATCAGGGATAACGGAACTGGATGCTGGACCAGATCGTGTGGCCCTGTGGCTAATTATTTTTTTCTAATATATTAATTTCCATTGTGTTCACATGATTCATATTGCTAAAATAAAACATGACTTTTTTTTAACAAACTCGAAGCAAATTCTGGTCTGAAATATTACAGAGGAGAGAAGTTCCACAGGCTTATTAGATATCATGGAGATTTTCATAGGAATTGATGGACTGCCAGTTGACCTTCCTCAATTCACAAACCTATGTGGAAACAAGGTTTGGGTAATGATGCAACTTTTCTATTTGATGGTTTTAAGTCATGAACAAATTGTGAGTCACATAAATGGCATTGTAATAATACAGGAAATCAATGCAGCTGAAGAAGAATATTGATAATGTGTGGTCACGTCTGCTTACATAAATGCCATCAATGACGACTGATGATGTATGAGGGTGTTGAAGGGCTGTCCATTGCATGTGGGGGGGGGATTTTGACAACTCTGTTCTGAATTTTGGGTGTTGGGTGGAAAAATTGGAAATGGGATTGAGCCCTCAAACCTCTTCTGTAGTAATCTGTGGTTGACATTTTTGTTATTTGCACTCTTAAAAAATACAAGAAAAGGCAGTATGAGCATCACTCCAGACTTCAGTCATCTTTCTGTTTCACCACGCTTTTTGAGTCTGACAACCAGCCGGTTATCAGATCTGTCTCATTCTATCTGTATGATTCCACTTGCAGATACATCACCGCAAACTGTCAGCATACTATCTCTAAATGTAAAAAGTAGTGATGTGAGCCATGTCTTAAACTATATTCTTCCATGGTGCACAGCAACCCAGCAGTCAAACCTTGTTAACATCTTCTCCAACTTCATTCAACTTCATACTACAAATGTAGCTGAGCTCCAAAGTGCACATACAGCACCTGAAGTCTCATCGTCTTCATAACCATAAATGTGAAACACCTCATAAAACTTGACCAACTGACCAAAGAGAGCTTCTAGTATTTTGTACGCTAATCCCCCCCCCCCAGTATTATGTGTGTTATTGCCGCAGAAGGGTCGGCTCTCGTTCGTCAGGGCATTTTCTACGTCTGACTGTCTTTGAGATTGAGGCCAGACACCACATGCAATATTCAGCGGGGGCGCACTGGGATTACAATCTATATCGTAGAGATGAAAGATGGCAAGAGAGACAGAATAAGGAGGTAATGATAAATGATTTGATTCTGAAGATGATTCCATACCCCTTGAAAATGCTCACACACACTCACACATATATACGCTGTATACATCAGTTCAGGAATACACCTTCTGAAACATTCATTACACCCACTACAGATCCCCCAGATCTGTCGGGGCCGTCCATCATTTAAACCAGGAACCAGTGGCACATTTTGAAGATGGATGTGTCAATTCCAGCAACAGATACAGATAAGGATGCAACAATGTTCTGCTTTTCCACTTCACAAAGACACAGATTTATTTATTTATCTATTTATTTTTTTTAAAAAGTAAAAGGAAGAAGAAAAGAAAAGACGTCTTCCCTCACGTCTTTTTGAAAACATGATTACCCCCATTACAGCCTCCAGTTGAATGAAGGTTAATCAAACACACTGCTCGTATTTCTGTCATACTGGTTTAAAATAGAAGCTGTGACACACCAATCATGGCCCTAATTGGACATGGCGTGTTTCTCTCTCTCTCTCTCACGAACACACACACACACACACACACACACACACACACACACACACACACACACACACTCTCATACACATACACTAAAAAATGATCCAGCAATCAAGAAGTTGTAACCATTTATCCAAGTGCTCTGCTTTCCAAAAGTAGCTTTTAACCTCATTTAACACACACACACACACACACACACACACACACACACACACACACACTTGTGTGCTAGTTTTGTAGCTAATTGGTTCTCCATCAATTGCTCTGATTGGTCACTAAATTAAACCAGTGATTAGTGCAGCTGCATGGCCATTCGTCACGCTCCAAACACATACGCACACTTACTTGCACAGACTCACATACACATATATAGTGCTAACAGGGGACTACGTGTCTACACTACTAAAAGGGGACCTCTTTGTGGTTTCTGTCAATTTTGAAAAAAAAAAAAAGGACTTCTACCATAATACTACTCCAAATGTGTTCTTAAAGACACAGTGTGTCTCACACAGTCACCACGTGACCTCAACAGCACATTTACCCACAGTGCTTTGTGGCTGTGGGACTGGTGTGACAAGTCAGATGTGCAGCGGAGGCTGGAGACAGATTCACAAACACCCCCTGATGGAACCTACGCTCTTTTTACACCACACGCACATTCAGGTGAAAAAAACCCTGTAGCCTCCAAATCTCTCCCTGCATCAACACACACTCACACACAGACATTCACAGACTACTGTGGACATGAAATATGAATCTTCAAGAGTAGCAGATGAATAAAAGATAACAGCGTAGGGGATGTGGAGGGACCTGCACTGTCATGCGTAAGTAAAATCAAACCTTTGCTGGGATTCCCTCTTTCTCTCCTTGTTTAAGGGGAAGTGTCAGAGTGCAGCCAGGCAAGTTTCCTCTGAGGTCCTTCAGTCTATCGTTAGCCAGACTGACCAGAGCAGAGGGCCGGAGTCTGTCAGGTAGGCATGCTGCATGTCCAGCTGATCGGAACAAACTCAAAAAGCCTGAGGGCTGGTTGTAACAACACTTTTTTCACAATTGGAAGACTTCTGTTGTCAGTATAACTATTTGATCAGTCTCATCCACTGCGGGAAAGCTGTTGACTTTGATTCATTTTTGTCACTGCTTAATTTTCTGTTCAATACGAAGCTGGGGAAAACAGCAACTTTGCCCACTAATTAACACATTAAATCTTCTCTGTTTTAAAGTGTAGAATATGAAAGTTGCGATTTACGGTGGTTATGTGGTCCAGGTTAATTAGTGCATTTTAGAGGTGCCAGTGGGAGAATTGTGTTGCTTTAGAACAAAGCCAAAATAGTTATTGGTAAAACAATACAGGTGACAATTTGATTAGATTTTTTATTTAAAGGTCCTTTTTTTTTTTTTTTTTTTTCTTCAGCACTGTTGGCTGATGCTATTGTAAGATTTTCATCTGGATTTGTAAAGATCAATCAGGTCAGTTTGTTTTGTGCATATATTTTACAAGAACACCTTGAAATTATGCAAAAACAAATATTGCAGGGGTTCACTGAAAAAACAATACTTTGTACTTGTGGTTTTGTGCTCTTGGATCGCTCCCGTTTTGTTGCTGTTTGGATTTATGGACTCCAGCTATCAATTAAGCTAGCTGCCTGTGTTTTTGGGTACTCACCTTTGAGTCAACAATAACAATTTCTTGCTCTTTTTATATGAAATAAGAAAATGTTAAAATAAAATAATACAAATGAGAAAGAAGACATGAAACATGGTTAGAAAGAAAGGTTAAAAGAATACACATTTTTTTTTAGTGTAAAGTAGACATTACATATTTTTAACCAGATTGATAGAGCATTGCCAATATTGTGAAACAACCTGTCAAAGATTAGTTTTTTGGAACATATCCACTGTATCAGAATCATTTGGTCAATGCAGCATTTCAGCGGAGTCAAGAGTAACACAGTAGATCTTGAGCTTATAGTATTATTGTTCCAAGCAATGTCAGATCACAGTGTAATCCTGCACAGCTCTGCCTAAACCTCACACACTCTATTACGTCAGTTAAAAAAAAAAAAAAAAAAATTCACATGTTGACAAAAAAAGATTCTTTATTCCTGCTGTTTGTCAATGCAGGAGAAGATTAAGAGAATTCACATCTGTCAGAGATGAAGGGGAAAGGTGAAGGATAAATGATTGCATGAGCTGTAGACAAAGGAAATTAGTATTCAAACAAAATATGGTGGATTTTTTAAAAGCCTTCTCAACAGTTGGTTACACTAATATTATTTTGAGTCATACCAGTGTAGCCTCTGTCGATAACAAGACAGAAGAAGGAGAGAGAGATAGAGAGAGAGAGGGAAACAGATGAACCAACAGCGTGACAGGATGAATAATATTTGAGGTAGATGCTGAGAGAGGATCAGGTTGACCGACAGTCTTAGTGTTTTTATGTATGTGAGATTCAGTCTGCTGGACCCATCTGGACCTCAGAGAAAAGCTCAAGGCTTTAATGATGAACCACAGGACATGCTGACCCTCAATACATTTTTCCCAGTGCTTAAAGTTCAAGTCAGTCCAACGAATATAACCCTGCAGGCCAAAGGTTATTTTTAATGCACCGCTTTGTGTTCCGATCTTTTTCCACAGACTGAATTATGTATTCTGTCTACAGGCATATTAGTGGGGGTTGCTCATTCGTACTCACGGTATATTCAACCTTTATAGTGGCTAGCGCTTCAATGGGTTCAAAGAGCACATTAATGACTGTACTAATGTACATTTATTATGCAGAGACAATTAAGCGATCATAACTCAGTGAATAAATGAATTCATTTGGATGGATAAATGGCTTAATGTGTGAGAAAATGAATAGATGGAGCGAGTGTAGGAAAGTGAATGGATACATGAGAAGAGAAATACAATAAAGTGAATAATTATTGAAGAGAATTATTGTAAAGTCACAAAAAATAGACATGACAAACAAATAAATAAACTGCTAGTTACTAGGACAACATCAGAATGGATGAACATCACTGAGTCGCATCTCCCAGGGTTGAATGATTTTTTGTGTGTGTGTGGAAGCGGATTCAGTGGAGTCTGACACACAAAAAACACAAACATCTGGCTGAACATCTGCTTTTGAACAAGACAAGAGAGACAAAAATAACACAGAGGTTACAACTCATACCCTAACTGTGAAATAATCTGAAAATATGTATTTTTTTTAAACAACTCATAATAATAAACAACTGAGGTGTTTAGTTGGCAGCCTCATTATATTTCCATATTGTCATGACAATAATTTGTCATGCAGAGAGACACACTGTCACAGACTGACAACTGGTACATGGTTTATATGCTATTCATATGCTAACTATGAATGTAAAGAAAAAGTGAAAGTGATTGCCCAATAAATGCATGTTCTGGTGTTAATATCTCCAATAACTGAATAAAATAGCATGTAATTGTCATTTGTAGAAAAAGTATGGCCAAGGGAAGGATTCATCCAAACATCTATAAGTAACAAATGTCAATTTGCCCAGACAAATGAAAATGAGCCTATAATGACTCTGGGTTAACTAAACCGTATGTTACAATGGTTATCTGATAAAATATCCAATTCAAATTGGGATTTCCTGCTTCAAATATGTCCCGTTAACAAATGAAGGAACTATCACACATTCATTTGTTAATTTCACATTATCATTTTTGCATTTCTTAGCTTTGGGTTTCTGTTGGTGGGGACGTTTTCTTTTTATGCTCAGGTAGGTGGGCTAGCACTGCTTATTCCACAAACAAATCAGGAACATACTGTACATCTCTGTAATTACATTATTTCTTTTGCAGCGTAGGATTACTAAAATACGAACCACCAAACTGTACAAGTCAATAGACTTATCATAAATTTTATATCTTGAAATGTCACAGCAAAAAATGTAGGCATAGCTGATATCATTAAATGGCTGCATGTCATTATGTTAGCCCTTGTGTTGTGCACACTGACTCCTGTTCATGGCTTACTGGAACGCTTAACTTCATTAGTTACTCTTGTGTCTCTGCTGCTACCACAAGTCACAATGTCTGTTGTGATAATTGGTGCATTGATCTCGGAAGACAGAAACGAGAGCTTGGAATGATGTCATATGGAAAATCAGTTCTAGCCAGGTTAGCTATTGTTAGCCATAGGTAGCATTACCAGTTGCTAACAATGTGTGCATACAACATGTCGACAGATAGAAGTTGGACAGTAAAACACAGAAGGGCGCGAAAACAGTATATTCTACAGCTTTCACAGCTCTTGATGTGCAGAAAAGCACAAAAAGCATCTTGGAATTTGAGGTTAGGGCTGATAAGGTGCGTCTGACTTTCCTACTCCCTGGTTCAAATGAAACAAATCTAATGGTCTTTCATGAACAGATATGGTCTAGGTCACTCTTACATTGTGATAGTCCCACCTCTGTATATATGTAATTCAAAAGGAAGTGGGGGCAGAACCACAGACAGAGGGTCTTTCTTTGGGTACAGGGCCGTGACAAGCTGCAGTCTCATGAGAGGAAAGTCAGACGTTTCAATGGTGAGGGCAGCTAAAGCCCAGCTGGAACACGTGTCTAACAAGGGTGACGGGCCAGCCCCTTCTCAAAGTGTGAGGTTTAAAATGGGTATAGCATACACACATGTAAACACACACACACATACAATCACACAGCTCCTGGTAACTTGCTGTTGAGATCCAGACCCTGCTTTGCTTTGCTGCACAAGCAAGCCTGTTTGCACCAATCACATCTCGGGTCTTATTTTTATTTCTGGCCATCCTTTATACTGATAATAAATCCATGTTCCTTTTAAGGGTCAGCGCACCTTTAAGAGGCTATATGCATATCATAATAAGGTATCAAACGACAATGTGAAAACAGTTTGGAGAATTTTATAGCTCCACTCTGCTTGTCTGAGCTTCATAATGAGTTTCAGTTCTTTGTTTAGATTCCCAGCAACTCTTATCACTTATCATCAAGAAGCTCTGAGAAACAACTGCACAGTACCTGCTCAGCATCAAAGGACAGACAGACACAGCTGAAATCGGCCACGATACATGATAATGTTTCTCCGTCACTGTTAGATGTGTGCACAAGCAACATATCGCTAAAAAGCTATATCAACCCTATCAACTTAAAAGGTGATGTCAGCTTTGTGTTTGCAACATTTTTCCACTGCTCCCAAGTAGCTGAAAAAAAAAAAAAAAGAAATCTAACTTCTGTCGTTAAAAGTTAATTGCCTGCACGGAAAGAAAGGAAGTGAGTGAGTTTATATTCCTGTGTTCTGGTGTGCGAGTGTGAGGAGCCACAAATCTACAGAATGGAAACTGCGGGCCCCTTGTGTCACTGTATGTGTGTGTGTGTCTCTGTGCGAATGTGAATGTGTGTGTTTAGCTTGCACTGCAGCCCACACAAACATGTTCACTCGTCCAGACTAGGGATTATTTATGTCCACACACACACACACACACACACACACACACACACACACATACACACACACACACATGTACTGGGGATCTGTAGTTTTTCAAGCTATTCAATTACAGAAATTGCTTTGCTTCAGCTACGGTCCGTTAACTTTTCCTACAGGGAAATGACATATGTTTGCAAACATGCCAAGCACTGTACACACACACACACACACACACACACACACACACAAAGGAACAGAAGACAGCTGGTCCACTGACCTGTGTTATGTCATGACCTCACATAACAAACACTCATACACACTTCTAAACACTTACTCTTGGTTACATTCCAACACACATAAAGACAAAGTGAGCGGACCACATTACCGTTCTACGTGGTTTTCCTTCATGGCTGTGGTGATATCACTCTTCACTACAGGTCTTGGTATAGCCTGGTTCCCACTGCAGGGCCAAACAGACCCAAATAATGCTTTCCCATCACCCAGATCATCGATATCCAAGCAACTACAGCAGGAGGGATCTTATCCCTGCTCCTGCAACGGGGCCACAGAGATCTAATCAAACTTTATTGTTCCTTAACGAAGCCAATAGGGGGTTTTCAGCACTTACTCTCACTTTAACTTGGATTCTACAGCTAAACAGACCTCATTAAGCCTTTTTAAGGCATGGCTCTCTGCAGGAACAAAGAGGACCAGCCGGAGAGGGCGAATGCTTATTTATTGGCCTGGTTTTTACTGTAACGCCACAGAGCGGAGCTTGTTAGTGGCTTACTGTTGCTAGGTTTCCCTACACAGCTAGCCAGTGCTAACTTATTGTCTTTAATCTCCTGATTTTGGGTCTTTCATCTCTTTCCTTGTCACCATATGGGCGAATAACAACTCTTGTGCAATACCACACACACACACAAAGTTGTTGCAATGCGCTCCCTGACTGTCTGATGAGGATGTCTTGTGATATGTGGGAAGAGAGAGACGCTGAGGGAAGAACAACAAGAGGAGAAACAGCACACTAATCACTATCGTTGTGGGGTAAGGACACACACACACACACACACACACACACACACACACACACACACACACACACACACAGCACCCCGCTCTTCTCCGTCTGCTACAGTTCAAAGGTGAGTTGATATCCTGTGGAAACCTGTGTGTGTGTGTGTGTGTAGATGTGTGTAGACGTGTGTATCTATGATTCTGTATATACCATAAATCCATAAAAGAATGAGAAGCTGAACCCAAAGATGGCATCAGTTCAATCCAAAGAGAAGGTGTCTAGATCCAGGATTTCAATGTTGCAATGTACTCCTGTGCATTTTGATATGTTGAAACCTTTTATTTCTTCATGTTTAATCTTTATGCTTCTTAAGGTACAATTTAAGATTTTATGTTACATGGTGGTCTACTTAGGTTTAGGCAAAAAAAAAAAAAAGAAAAAAGAAAAACGCCTGGTTTTGGAAACAACCCCTTAAAACTGCCCAGTGGTTTGACCCTTGCAGAGGTTAAAACACAGGCTTAAACTCCCGTCACCGGCTTGGCAGAGCCTGATAGTGTTGTTACAATCCTGCTAATGTTGCTGTAACAGAGAGAAAAAGTTTTTTCTGAGGAAGAGATGGAAGATGGAAGAAGGGAGAGTGAGGCAGACTCACAGAAATGTCAAAGAGATTAGTAGAACCACGTCTGCTGGTGCTGATTCAACCAAAAGCTATAAAGTTTGTGAGTTTAAAGAGGGACGCAGTGCTGCAGAAGTGGAGGGTGCAAGAGAGAGAAAAGAGCAGCAAAGAGATGGATGAAAGAGGTGAACAAAGGCTAAAGAAGGAGGGAGAAAAACTACTTTTTTTATGAGCCCACTGCATTGGAAAATGTGACATACCCAAAAAATGAAAATGGTTACTGTATTTGAACCTTTTAACTCGTTGGAGTTTGGCGCTACTGTATATGGAAAAGTCTGTATATGTGTGTTACTGAATGATTTTGCTGCTCTGTTTTATATCCACTCCTGTTACAAAATAAGTAAATGTTTTGCCGGGGGTATCAGGATCTTTGAGTTGTTTACACAGATGGTACAGTGAGGCTTTGCGCTTAATCTTTAGTTTGTAAAGTTTGAGCGAGGATTCAACAGGACGCCAACCCAAACACTGGAACACTCCTCTCTGTCTTGATTCAGGCTGCAAATGAGACATTATATGACAAAGAGACAGAAAAAGAGATATATGCTTGTTTGGTAGACGACTCAATTTTTTAAAGTCAGCTGTTTTGGGCAATAGCCAAAGAATGAATGCTGCATTGATAGCTGAGCTCACTGGAACCACAACTGAGACACCCTTTTGGCAAAAGCCGGATGAATAATTGAAGCAAACACAAATTGAAAAAGGTCATCGCATCCCATTTTCACTCCCTCCACATCTTCCTTCTACCTCTCTCTATCTCTCTCTCTCTCTATGTAAGCAAATATTATCCATTTGTTCCGCAACAGATTAAATTAGCTTTCCGGTTTGGAAGTTATCTGTTCCATTTGAGTGGCCTGCAAGTGCATTAGCAGATATGGTCAATTTGTCTACCTATCTGGGTGTATGGGAATATGCTCCAGATATCTGGATAATTAAATCGTACAACCTTGCCTGATGTCATTCGTCAAAGCATTCAGATTGCTTTTCAAGTGCATCTTGTATTTAGTGCTGCTTGGTACTTTGTGCCTTTTATAGCTGAGTCTGTACATAGCACAGGTAGTAGCTAATTAGCTTTTGTCACATGAAAGAAGAACCTAGAAATTATTCAGAATGGCTACTACCAATGCCTTCATGTGATGGTATCATCAATTGTAGAATTAAAATGTAAAAACATGTAAAAGGATGGGATTAGAGACATCTTTTTAAGCGAGCCATTTCCACCACAAAAGATGGCTTCATGGCTATCACAGATGTTCTGAGGCGAGCATCACAGAAAATGCATCAGACTTTCCAACAAATTGCAGACTGAGTGAGTATTGAGCTTTTTGTTTGCCGTCTCTTCTTGGAGTGCTCTTCTTCCTCCTTAGCAAACCTGAAAAGAGGCTGAGCTGCAGCAGGTAGTGCATTATGTAAGATGCTGGTGGGGGATGATTAGCAATGATAATGTTGAGCTGGCACAGAGAGAGAAAAACTATGGCCAGAGGAGAGAAAAACGACGGACAGAGAGCTATATGTGAGAGGAAATAGGGTTTGGATGTTGTACCACTGAGGCCAAAACAATGACCGAAGCATCCAGACAGTAACAAAAAAAAACTCAATTTGCTGCAGTGGACCTCAATAAACAGGCCAAAATAAAGTCACATCAGCTAAACGACATCCTGATCAGGGCTGTAATCGAAAACAGCAGAGAGGAGAGTCCAACCTAAGTTCTGAATTCTTGGTCTGTTAAAGTCACGAAAAAAAACATTACACTATTTGGTTTGTGGAGGTTTATTCATGCTTAATATTACGGAACAAGGAAGCAGTAAGGTAGTCATGGGGTGCAGCGTAGCAGCGTCACCAATAGTACTAGCAAGACCCAACCCGAGAAGAAGACGGTTTCAAAATGCTGGAACTGTTTGCGAAGCAGTTACACAAGTTGGTGAGACATTCTTAACATTTTCATGACGTTACTTCACTCTGGCACAGAGACAGACAGTTACTACAGAACAGCTGGAAAAAAATTGAGTTGGATGGTGGGGGAGGAAAGATGGAGGTCGGAGTGAGACCGATTTGACTGTGCGGTGCCCTCCAGTGACTTAACATTCATGCTCACGTGAGGTACGCCTGTAAATATGTGGTCAGTGACACATCTTTGAAACGGAAATATCCATTTTCTCACATAAAAGGAGTCTTATTTGAGCCATAACTCTGTGAATCTCAGCTAATTTAAATTAACTGAGCAGCACAGGTAGACACGTGAAACTGTTTAATGCATAGAAAAACTGACACACCAAAGACACAAATATTAAACATTCTGCAGCCACCTGAGACCGTTTACATCTATCAGAGCCCTGCCAAGTAGGTCAGACGTTGTGTTGTTTAATGAACTTCCCTGTAATCATCTTTCAGTTTTCACCTTAGGGCCTATCTTTATCTTTTGATGAGATGTATGGGACACACACACACGCACGATTTGGACATCATCTTTATGCTGAGCACTGTCACTTTTCCTCATTAAGATCTTCTAGTAGCTTTGCAGTTGTGTCTACTTGCATGAATTTGCAGTTGTGCACATGAACGTGTGTGTGTGTTTGTGTGTGTTTGTGCATCTTGTAAACACCCACTGTGCCCTGAGAATTAGCATATTAGAGGTCAAATCCATAATACACTAAGGAGGCTGGAGGGTGTGTGTGTGTGTGTGTGTGTGTGTGTGTGTGTGTGTGTGTGTGTGTGTGCATTTCTGACCACTCCTGTGATTCTGACTGCGCTCTCAAGATTCAAGCCTGCAGGAAAAATGTGTGTGTGTGTGTGTGTGTGCGTGTGTGTGAACACGATGCTTGCTCCCTTGTTGATGATACGCCTATTGCATCAGACATACACACATTCTGCACGCAAATACAAAATTCATTCATGCCAACACACATGCACACACACACACACAAAGACACACACACACACATGCGCAGTGTGAACCTCAGACATAGAGACTCTTTCCCAGAGGAATTCCGACCAGCTGTTGTGGAAAACATTGTTTTAAAGTGACGACATGTTGCTTTAGTCGGCTATTAGGTGGTTAGCTTGTGGCTAGCAGTAACCAGTGGTGTCTCTGAGGAATGCTAGCAATGCTGCAGTGCTGAGCTGGTTTTTACATTCATCAGACATCAAATATGAAGAGAGGATCGACAGGATTGTGACAACATTTAAAAGACAAACAATGCCACGGAGAAAATATGTGTTAGAGAAACATCTAATTGAATGTTGAAATGCAAAACATTGGCAGTTGAAAAAAGGAACAGGTGGTCTAATGGTGAGAATCATGAGCATGAATGAACTGGAGCTAAAACCACCTTTTTCCATGCAGAGGGATGACCTCACTTATTGGGAAGGATGCTAGACGTTTGGTAATTGCTGAATAATGTGATATAGACTAGAAGAAGCTTTTCTTATAACATCTGAAATGTGATTGTTTTTTTGGGATTTCTGGTGACTGCGAGGCCTCGTGATCACTTATTACCTGAATGACATTCAACGTACCACTGCAAAGAAACTGATGATCCATTTCTGTTTGGCTTTTATTGGGATGCGACATTAAATTTTGAAAACAATAAGGCCTGATAAACAATTCAACGTCCAACTACCATTTCCTGTCTCACACCCCACCTTCATCCAAAAATGCCCTCGCCGATCCAGACACACACCCACACCCACGTACACACACACACACGCTCAGACAGCGCCGTAGGTAGATGCTATTAATACGTGGCTGAACCAGGACAGTGGAAGTGGGGAACGGAAGCAGGCCGGTATCCGCTGGGAAACAGATCGCTGTCCCCGTTTTAACCAGAATGCTGCTGGGAATAGCAGCAGGAATGACCAGCGGGAATAACGGACGGGAAGACCGCTCACTCCCTGAGAAAATCTGTGACCCAGACATACCAGACAAGGTTTCCACTCTCGTCACTGCTGTGATCTCTTAGACGGATCGCCAGTTCCTTACACAAAGGAAACAACTGCGGGTCATGAATCAGAAAGAACAACCTGCGAATGATCGCTGGATATTCTGCTTTTACTCACAAGACCAAACGCTCAGGTGAAGGTGAAGGACTGCAGAGGAACAGTTGCATAACACAGAAGGAAATGTTCCAAAATAAAATCAAGCAACAAATGAACAGAGAAAGCTGCATGGAACGTGAACATAATAAAGGTGAGGAAAAGGGGGAAAAGAGAAGGATGCAGAAAGACACTGCACGGTTGGAAGAGGCTTAAAAGATGTGTGTTGAGAGGAGGATGGACTTCATTAACTGTGGTGGAAAACACACCTGTTGCCGAGCTCTTTCTGTCTCCTCGTGTTCGTACTAGTGTGTGTGTTATGACAGATGTCGTACCACGCTGCTGCCCAGCGGAGGACGGGCTGAAAGTTCATTAAGAACGTCTCCTGACATTCAGCCTCTGATATAGGACACTTCTAAAACACTGAGGAGTGCTGGGAGAATAATAAATACGAACCCGATAGCTGTGTTCATAACCTCTGATTGACTGCGGAGCATTAAAAGCCACCTTAAAGGACCCGATGAGGAGACGACTTGTGCTCATTTTCATGTTTGAATGTCATGCCAGGGGAAATAACAGGACTGTTGACATCTTCTTACTGCTTGGAAGTGGTCAAAGACTTCATTAGGGGCTTAGATGATCAGTAGACTGGCATTCAAAGCCTCTTTTAAACTCTTTGTTCACAACTTATGAACAAATTTATCAGGCGTGCTATGAGTTCAAATGAGTCCGGCGAGACAGAGCAGGAGTCGGAGTCAGACACACAGAGCTGTGTGTATTTAATGTCAGCCTATGAACTCCATCGTATCTAACAGGAGCCCGAGTGTAATTCATTCTGTAACCACCTGAGAGCCCAGGCAGGACCTTCCGACTCTGCATTATAATGAAGCGAAACTCATAGTCCATTCACTCTTAAGTCAATGCAGACATGAGTGGTGCGGCCTGGCGTCCTGGGACCTGAACTCATTAAGTCTACTGAGCAGTAAAACCCTCTGTTGTCTTAAGAAAGTCTATAGGTGTCAATCTAGAACCTCATACTGTCTCCATATGGTCTGCTCCTCATAATAACCCCCGTCTGGCTCCACATTTTGACATTTGAGGAGTCTACTGAACAGACTACAGTCCAGATGCTGGTAGCGAGGAGTAAGAACTTCAGATATAAATGGACTACACTGGCAAATATTCTTTATATGCATGGTAAATAAGCAGAACATATGCATGACACACATTTTTGTATGGATTCCTCAAACGTGGCTGTTAGTATCATCACAATTTTGATTTTAAGTTGAAAATGGAACAAAACAAGCCTTTGGATTAATCAATAATGTTTGTTTTCTCGCCGACCTCAAAGGAAAGATGAATAACAACAAAGATTGCAGCCTGCTGCTGCACCTCCAGACTCGTTTCCTGTGTGAATGAAGACAGTAAATTGACTGGAATCGGAGATAACAAAGACGGCATCTGAGATACGCGGATTACTTTCTTCGTCAGATATCCTTTATTGATTTGTTTGGGAGGAGGGTTTACTCCTGGGGGGAAAAACTAAACAGAGGAGAGCTGATAACACTGTCAGAGATCCTTCAGTGTTTGTTTGGGAGGCGGGTTTACTTAATACTTGAGGAACAGAACTTAATAAGAAACTGAATCTCTTTCTTTTGTTGTTTGTTGATTCCCAGAAGGATGCTTGTTTTTGTTGTTGCTGTGCTTGAGATGAAGAAGTCTCTAAGATGACAGTTGAAAACGTCTTCAAGAAACAAAAGCAAGTCCTGCTGACCCCTCAAAGCCCTTATAGACTTTTGTCTCGCCATAACTCAATTACACGATGAATAATTTCTTTACAAATCCAGGTTTGATGACAGTCATTGCTGAGAAAATGAACTGTTTTACTCAAAAATTGTCCAATCAATTGGTTGGGCTCTGGTCCAGAGATTAAAAAAAGACTTTTTTTTTTCTATTCTCCTGCTTGTTGGAAAAACTGAACATGGAAAAACAACTCAATATGCTTTGTACAAGTCCAATTCTGACAATTATCAAACGTTTATTATATTCTTTTGAACTGTTTCTATCCATCATTGCCTCTATTCAATCATTCCCTTTTGTTCATCCTTACATTGTATCTAGTTCAGTTTACCTCCGCTTGGTTTATTGTCCACTGTGTTGGGTTCCATTTAGTTCTCTGGTGAATGAACAATAGCGCGCTGTGTGTGTTGCCGCTCTTCATCTGACAGTCAGTGGAGACGAGTGGAGGAGAGAGAGCTGCGGCCCTTCATTGATTTCCACTTTCGATCCGCTTCATACATCCAGGAGCGATGAAGAGGCGAACGAGGAGTCTGACTGACACCGGGAACGAGCAGGAAGACACTACAGGGATAGTTTTGACAGAGTCCCGTAGCTGTGGATACTGTATCTCAAATTAACTCTTGTCACACAACAAGTTTGAGTCATAGTTTGCGTGTTTTGACGTGGAACTGTGTGAGGCACTTATCCCTCGTCAGTGTGTTAGGCTTACCTGCAGCAGATGATCGTCAGCTCTCCGCCTGTGTAGAAAGTGCCGGCAGGAAGCAGCTACCTAAAATAAGTCCCATCTAAAACATATATACACTACGGTTTATACTATGTTCTGAGTACTCTTCTGTCCAACAGCCTTTTTCCTTTGGCACTACATTGTGCTTGTGCGTAGGAATACAGATGTTATACAGTTGAGTGAATACAGCGCCAAAGAAAAAGGCAGTTTGATAGGAATGCACCGAAAATATTCAAGACGTAGCGTACACTTAAACGGATATACATGTATTTTTGATGGGACTATTCTATGTGGCTAAAATACGCCTTGCTGCTGGTCCTGTTCACAGAAGTACAAATCCCTCCGCTCTGCCTCATCACACGGGCGGAGAGCTGACGGTGATCTACTGCAGGTTACACGCCGACTAAAGACAAGCACCTCATACAATCCCACATCATGTGAGAAGAAGGTGTGAAAAATGTCTCGTCCTGCAGTATGCTGTTGTGGGAACGTGTTCCATATACCTTTTTTTTCTTATATGAAGTGCTGTTAAGGTATATATCTCAGATTGGACATGGATAAGCCCGGATGACCTGGGAGGATGAGACCTCCGTTAGATTTGTCAGTCCTGTGACTTTCATCACATTTGACGTGTCTCCCTGGGAGCGGTGGGAGACCTGGAAGGACACGAGGATGGTACATTTTGGACTAAGAGGATGATGGATGAGGCTGGAATGGTTTAAAACAACCTGCACAGCTCAATATGCAATCCACACACTTCCAATCGCGTGGCTACACAAAGTCCTGCTTTTATTGTGTTTTTGATTTGAATACATTATCCGCTATTAAAGAAAAAAAAAATGGGGGGATGGAGGGAGAGCTAGTGTGTGTGTTTCTGTGTGTGTGTGTGTAGACAGTGAGTAATGTGTAGCAGTGTGCTGAGCATGCTGCCGTCTTCGATAACCAATGATGGAGGAGAGACCTGATCGATAACAGCACACACACACACACACACACACACACAACTCGTTTCCCTCTTGTGTTCTGTCTTGAAATATGCAGCCAGACAAACACACCAAAATCACATAAACATGCACAAACATACACACTGACCCCTGCAACTTAGTCTTTTTTTGAATGCTTGGGAATGGAAACATTCCTGTGAGATGGTCCCCAGAGGGCGAGAGAGGCATGGAGGCACAGAGAGAGAGAGGAACAGAAGGCTATAGGGGTCTGACTTTGCTCATAGGCACTCCAGTAGAGCCACATGATCTACCTCTTCCTGCGTTCCAGATCCAGTTGCCTCGTTTTTCTCACCTTCTGTTTTTTTTTTTTCCCTCCTGTCATTTAACATCATTAAATTCTGTTCCTTACTTTTTTTTTTTTTTCCTTTTCATGTCAGCACCAGTCTTAAAATAGATCTGTGCTGGTCTGGAAACTACTAGCATGCTAACACTGCAAAACAGACGCACACACACACACACACCCACACACACACACACACACACACACTGGGAGAAAGAGCCAGTGGAAATGAACAGCGAAGCACTCAGGCCTTTTAGTGTTTTCTGTGGCATGCTAAAGCAATAATCATAAGTCTTACTAATTGAATACCTGCGTGAGCTTGTGGTGTGTGGTCGTCTGAATATATATGTGGTTGTGTGTGTAAGTGTGTGTGTGTGTAAGTGTGTGTGTGTGGGGTAGTATGGACATATTTTACGAGCGTCTTTTGTCAGTGAAGGCATTGAAGGGAGTGAAAGGTGTAGCCCCCTTTTCTGCTGTTTAGGGAGACGTAAATCTGCAACAGCCGCTACTAAAACACAACGAGGGTGTTTGAATGCATCGACAGGCGAGAGGATGGAGGGAGGAAGAGGAGGAGAGAGAGATTAAAGGATGAAGCGGGAGGAGAAAGGGCAATGAAAGGAAGAAAGAACAGTGTAACTTCAGCAGCCCGTAGTGGGAAAAATGGGAAATCATTCATTCCTTCATTCATTCATTCATTCATTCATTTACCATTATGGAAATGACTGAATGGAACTGAAGATCACAGTCCTGGTCACCACTGGCTTAGTGAGTCAAAAGCTATGTTGCACCTACATGTAGTCACTGCAAAGTAAAGGCATACAGAAAGTAGAATGGCACTCAGTAGAGTGCATACCTCCGGCGACTTGATCTGCTTCAAATTGCACCCCCTCACAGATACAAGCCCTCGAAATAAACACAAGTTTTTTTCAGTAGTTTTTGTGTAATCCTGCTGACAAATGGGCGAAAAAAAAACCCTCCATGACAGTGGTAATGATGATGATGATTTGTCGGGGGGGAGGGGAAGTTATAACCTCGTTAGCTAGCTCTTCCCATTTGCATCCTCGGTTGCCGCGAAACCTAATTCATTACTGTTGTCATATTTGCGGTTGAGTGTCTCCACCGTCCTCTCTGTCTGTCGGCCTTTGAGCCACATCTAATGTCGTATTTAAACTTATAAGTGTATAAAATCAGTTTCATGAACATTTAAATGTCAAATGGAAATAACTTGCCTTGTGATATGTAAGGTAAACGTTGGCCTTTCCAGGAAAATAAATAACAAAACACAATGCTGCAGCTTGTATATGGCAACTACATCAGCCCCTTACGTCCTGTTGGGTTACGATTTTCTACATATCCTTTTTTGGCATTTTACAAAAAGATTATCTAGGATTTGTGTCTGAATAACACTTGCCCAAGTTATGACTCATCGTCAACTCAACTGAACCGACTTGAACTGAGCAGGACACATTATGACCCACAGGGACCGATCTAGCTGTCCAGTGGCTGGTCCTGAATCAGTGCAGTCAACTGTAAGGTGTCTAACAAGGGCTCGCCTCACATCAGCAGTTATCACTGACCCCCTTTCTCTTCCTCGCTCTCTCCCCGAGGGTCAGGGATTTCTATTGATCCGCTATAAATTCTCGCACACTGGAGCTCGCCGAGGAGACCTTAACGACGGTGGATAATCCACACAGAAGACAACGCTGCTGAAATCGTAATGCATCAGCAGAAACACACGCATGCTGCTAATCAGAGCTGGGAACTTGAACGTACGATAGAAACAGTAAAGGTAATTACTGTATGTACACACACACACACACACACACACAGAAACGACTGATGTCATTTAGAGTTTCCAGAGATGCACCAGAAGCCAAGTCCAACACAGCCTACTGGGAGAAATGATTTCAGACCCTGGTAATCACAGCTTTAATTACATATTCTGCTCCCTCTCTCTTTTCCTCCCCCTCTCCCTCTTTCTCTCTCACTCTCTCACTCTTCCTCCCTTCCCTCCCTTTAGATCCGTCTCCTCTTGGCTTCGGTTTATGGCCAGACGTTTGTCACTCTGCCATCCTCCTTATGGCTTCCTCTCTCCCTCACTCTGCGTGAAGCAATGGAAACGGGATTTTTCTGCTCGCGCTTTCTTTCCACTTCTTTTCATTTGCTCAGCCCTCCTCTCTCTCTCCCTCTCTCTCTCTCTCTCTTCTCCTCCCTTTTCTCCATCCTCGTTAACCTCCTCCCGTAACTCTTCACTAATTCAGGCTCTGGCTGTGTGTGTACAGTATGTTTGTGTGTGTGTGTGTGCAGGCAGCTGTGTACTGTACAAAACTGCATCATAATGACAAGTGCAGCTGCAAATGGCACAATGGGGACAAGCATACAGTATGTAGTTCACTTTATTTGTGAGCAGATGCTTTTTTAGTTGGCAACGTAAGTATATGAATGTGCGTATAGCCTCCAAGGATAAAACGCGGTTCAATTATTAAAATGCTGCAGAGCCTGATCACAGCCTCACCACACACACGGATGCAGTGTGGGGGCTCAAATTATGGCGAAAGAAAACTGCACACAGTGCAAATGCAGAGGATATTATAACAGGATATGAAATGAATGTAAGTGTTTATTTCAGAGCCAAAACTACAGATGCCAAATGATACTGTAGCTGTATGCACAGATCAGAGGAGATATTTTAAGCACAAAAGTCATGTTCACCCTGCAACACTGAAGATTGATGCTGTTTTTTTTCCTTTACAAAGTGACAAACGTCTGATGTGTTAAGTGCAGCATGAACAGAAATAAAACAAAAACCAACGCTGATATTTTCCTGTCTGATCTGGAAGAAATTCTACGGAAGCCCAGAGGAGCAAGTGAGGATGTTTTTTTTTTTTTTTTTCCTGCTGATCCATTTTCAACATTTTCAAAATGTTTCACTCTTCTATGTTTACGACTTGAAAACCAGGGACTTTTTTCTTTCTTTTCTGAAACTGAGTGAAAAAAAGAATTACAGGAGAAAACATGTGTTTGTGTTTTTTTTTCCCCCACGAAAATACATTTCACCAGAATTTTATTACTGTCTGGTTTCATATTATGATTTTGTTTTTTGTCAGTTGAAAAACAAAAAAAAAAGAAAAGACTTAGAAAGACTATCCTGGCATTGAGTCATAAACACAGGCCAGAAAATGGATCACCAGAAAAACAAAGCATGAAGAGAAAAGTCATGTCTTTCTGTCAGACCGGGAACAAATTCTATGGAAGCCCTGAGGGACAAGTGAGGATTTTTTTCTTTTTCTGATGATCCATTTTCTTCAGCCTGTATTTTTTTTTTCATCTGTGTTTATAAGTTGAGAACTGGCAAAAGAAAACAAAAAAAAGAAAAGAAAGAAAAGGTCAAAAACTCATGAATCACCACACAAAAGAAATGTTCTCACTTTGCCCCTCAGGGCTCCCGTAGCAACTCTTTTCTTATCAAGTTTTTTCTCTCTTTTTTTTTCTTCCTTTTTTTAACATCTGTGAATTTTTTTCTTGTGTTTCTTTTTTCTACTGGAAGAAAATCACACAAGTTCACACATGAAAAGAAAAATCCTCTTTTTAAAGATTATCCTGGCATGAAATCCCAGACACAGGAGAGAAATCTATAGCAATCAGCAACCAGAGAAACACAAGCGGCTTCCATGAGACTCACATGCAGTCTGCAGGTACTTCAGCTGCACACATCTGATCAGTGAAGTGGAATTCCTTCTTTATCAAGCGAATGACTCGAGCTGCTAGTGGAGAGATTTGCATGCTCTTTGGGCAGATGTGTCCGTTTAAGGAAAACAAGAGCAACCAAATTATATTATACGGCAGAACTGCGTGAGTATTTTCATCCACGATTATTAAATACAGTCCACTACAACAGCAGACTGGTCAGAGATTGTTTTTTCCATCAATATGTGACTCAATCTAAAGTACCGCAGCCCGAGATCATTGGAAAACAGACAAGCAGAGGGAGGCTGGCAGTGTGTGTGTGTGTGTGTGTGTGTGTGTGTGTGTGTGTGTGTGTGTGTGTGTGTGGGCTGGCTATGAAAAGTTTGGTTTTTACTGTATACTGGAAGCAGAGGAGGCAGGAACAGAGTGTGTAATGGAGGATTTTTTAACAGCATGGGAGTGACACAAAATGACACACAAACACACTCTCGGGCCTTTACTGTAAATGTGTTGGATTAACACACACACACACACACACACACACACACACACACACACAGAGCAGATAGACGCTCTCAAATACTGTTAATCAGACCTGCCAAACAGCAGGGGATGTTGCGCACACACAAACACAGACCTGTGTCCAAACAGCGGGGTATGGCTAGTGTCAGCCTGCCCCTGTTTGTTCTCTGTGTGACGTACCGCAGACAGAAGGGCAACTGTCGGCCAATCAGTGTGTTTACGTGCGTATGTGTGTGTGTGTGTGCAAACCATTCACAGCTTTGCAATGTTACCTGCTGTCTGGCTATCACTTGTATATCCAGGCGATTATAAACAGAGCGAGTAAGAGAGAAGGAGATCGAAGCTTTAAAAAATGGGCTGCAGTTAACCAGCCGATGGGTCAAACGTTATGAGTGGACTGAAGTTTCCTTTTCCTCAAGGTATTTTTTTGCCATTTAGTTTAAAACAGTCAATTTGCATGTCGACCATGAAACACAAGACCAGTATCGCTATTTTCCATTTCCATTTATTCCATCGCCGGACTCCAAAGCACGACTTCTTCTCTCCTCCTCTTCATTCACTTTTTTAACACTGTGTTGGTTGTTTTATCTTCTGTTGATGCAGTGGTTTGTATTGATTGTCATTTACTCCCACTTGCTCGCAGAGTGGTGCCAACAATTCGAACAGTTTCAGGCTTGATTTTGAATCAAAAAACCGAAGAGGGATTCTATGCCAGAACACGAAAACATCAACATGTCAGAGACTCCCACGAACCACCAACACTGATCCGTGGGGGACAGTAGTCCAGCTGACGCACGAATATTTGATGAAAATAAAATGTTCGAGGCTGAAAAATGTAAAGTGTGCTCTTGATTATCGAGGCTGTTTTTGCCCACTCAGTTCTATTTTCAGAGGCATTTCTTTGACTTATTTAAATCCTTGCTAACGTCCCCTGATGCTCACTAATTGATACATTAAGTAGCTCAAGCTGCCTTCAATGAGTTCAAGTTAAATGATGTGACCGACAATGTAGTGATCGACCGATATGGCTTTTTCGGGGTCGATACCGAAATCAAGGAGACTGGAAACTGATATCTAGGACCGATATCGGTACAATTTTGACCTACTGATGATTGAATAAGAAAGTACTTGCGTAAAATCTTCTTGGGTTTAAGTACAGTTTTCAGGTAGTTTATCTGAGTATTTCAATTTTCTGCTGCTTCATAATTTGCAGGCTCAGATTATTCACTGTTTATAGACTATTAATTGTGACAGATATTGCTGTGGGCCAGACATTGTGTGAGAAGATGGTGCATCTAGAAACGTCACAGATATCTGGAAAAATGTTTAATATTGACCTCAATAGTCGGCCTCGGACAATCTGCAGGGTAACTATAAGTGTCCTTTGAAAATCACTCAAGTTCATGAATGAGGTCTGCGTGTGTCAGTCAACGAATGGGGACAATCATCCCAAAGATTCAGTCGGAGAGAGCCAAAAACATTCAAAACATCCATTGTGTTGAAGTCCTCATTGAGCCTTACAGTGCAGAACGAGAGCCGGGATATGAGAGGAGCAAGAGGAAGTTCAAAGAGATCACATGAAAAGAGCTGTGAGTGATGAAAGACTTAAACTATCCCTGAGAGAAAGTTAAAATGAGGGTGAAAGTGTGATAGAGAGAGAGAGAGAGAAAGAACAAGAAGGAGGGAGAGCCTGAGGCCTTTCTCTCTCTCTCTCTTGCTCGTCCTCTGCAGCATCATGGGAGTCAGTGTGCTACATTAGAAACAGGATCAGCTGATAGCCTACATCCACAGCTGGCCTGACTACATTACAATACTACCGCTCAGCACTGTGTTTCTGAAGAAGAATCAAACAACCCGATACACATTATTGAAGCTTTAGTATTCACAGTTCGATCAAATCTTCTCAGTTCATTTAATCTTATCGTATAACAAAAACTGTGCCAATAGAGCAAGGATGCTGCGATACGAAAGCTTAGACATTCACATAGCTCAGATACTTCTTAAGTCCTGAAAACTCAACAGACGTTATAGTTCATGTTGCTAGGCGTAACATCACATCCGCAACTTCTCTCCCTTCTGTGGCGAGAATTGAACTGTTTTTTTCTGGCAAAGTTTTTGGCAAACAACAAAGTAAGTCTTCTACCAGCGTGTCATTGGACGTAATGCATCACTGTAACTGCTGGTTCCATGCTGGCCATCAGCTCTCCTCCAACTTTTTAGATGTAATAGCTTCTGTGTGAAAAAAAAAAAAAAAACATCTTTCCCATTCTGCTCTCTCTGTCACAACCAGCAGCATCCACGTCTGCTCCAGTCGAGTCATGATGTTGTAAATGTCTGGGAAATGTTGGGAGATGGGGATCATTACAGACAGCCAAAAGACAGACAACATATGGCCACAAAGTAATGCTCCATAGCTGGATGTCAAGTCATTTGCATCAGAATTTGAATGAGGTTTTCTTGCTTCTGGAGCAGGACCCAGAACTCAAAAGAACAAGCACCAGGCAGCTGTTCTCAGCTCTGATAAACCAAGTGTTCACCAGCAGTCCAAGGCAAAAATGGCCGACAGACACAGTTCGTGACTGGCTGGTGAACAACAAGCTAGTTATTTCCCTCAAGAGCTAGTTCAGACACAGACGGAGCTAAAAAGCCAGACGATATTGCTCTTAATTTCATCAGGTGGCCAGAACCAAAGCTCCAAATGAGTATTAATCCATGGCTGCAAAAGGGATATTGTATATACCACTTCATCTTAACGTATGTGTGCACCACTGGATATTTTTAAGGAGAACTCAGGACAATTTAAAGTTGTTTTGTGGCGACCAACACCACATATTCTTCACAGGAAGTTGGGCCATCTCCAGTCGTGTTGGTGGTGACAGAAAGTGATACTTTTGATGAGACCTTGGGATATATCCAGCAATTTTTGTGTTGACCAAAGCAGCTATTTTAAGCCAAGACAAGAAACTGTAACCCTCACCAAGACCACAAGAACAAAGTTGTTGCAACATAACATTTAATATATCCACGATTTGCAGAAACGTACACTGTTAACATTTATTCTGGTGATTGGTTGAGGCAAAAGTTTTCTCCAGCTGGTGTGTATGGAGAATAACTGCAGCATTTCTGACATTTCAGTCTTTTGTCTTCCTTAAACTGTGCATAAATCATGTTGGTGATATTTTAGAATGAACAAACAGATAACTAAAGGTTACTTCACTTGGTCTTGCTTTAAGGTCTATCGTACAGTAAGGCAACACACGGTCCTCACAAGTGACAAAATCATATATGTGTGTGGGACCACATGAAGTATGAAGCAGGCATGACGGCGTTCCTCACTGTCAGCATGCAAAGTCATAGATCTTTAAACAAGCACACACACACACACACACACACACACACACACACACACACACACACACACACACACACACACACACACACAGTGTCCTAGGGGACTTCTCCTCCCTGACAGTCCGTTCATCCAATCATGGCTCGCCTGGGAGATGCTTGTCACCACGGAGACAGGCAGCAGGGCCACCAGGGCATTGTGGGATATCTTAGTCCTCCAACATATAGACAAACTGCCATTCCTGATAGATGTGAGAGTGGATTTATGTGCCTCTCTCTCTCTCTCTCTCTCTACACTAGACTCTCTCTTTCCTTTTCACTCAACGTGTTCTGCCTTCTGCTTCCATCTTTCTTTCTTTTTCTTTGTTTCGGCCTGGCTGGTTTGCTCTAATATAAACTTTATATATCAAATTACTGACATTGGTCTCGTATTAAATACTCTGTCGCTGGCATTTTAAGCATATGAAGATGTATGGTTTGTCTTTAATGTGCAATCTTGCTCCAAAGGCGGTCAATTATCTGAGAGTTTTCCTTGATTATATAATAGGTGTGGTGGGTCTCTCTGCCTTAAGTGCTGCTAACGTTAAAAGAATTTCATTAGCCTGCATTTCCATGGAGAGTTTTTGGTTATGATCTAATTGCCATGTTGAGGGTTTTCCACCCTGATGAGAAGAAAAGAGAGAGATTCTGTAATTTGTTTTGTATGAAAAAAGGTGACTTTTTAAAATGACTGAATGTTGGAGCATAACATTCAATGTCAAAAGCTCTTCTCATTAATCCATCTATTATCGGTAACCTCATGATAACCTCAAAGAAAGGAAAAAGATCATTCCTCTTAATCAGGTGTGCTGCCCCCGGCTGACCCCGGCGTCTGGGCTGCATTAGCTCCCATTCATCTTGTTAAAAGACCTGCAATTAGCCTTAACGAACTTAACGAACACCCCCACGTTCCTGTCCATACGGGAAGCAGGGGGAGGGGAATATGAGATAAAAGGAAACATCATGGATACACAGACAGAAATCAATTAAGCTAAAGGTCTGTGAGTGTTTAGATATTAAAAACAAAATCACATATTTAATACTATTTGAGTCAAAACCAAAAACTGTGTGCGGAGAAATTAAGTAAACATTTGTTTGTAGTGGTTCATTTGTCAAGAAACACTATTTGGATTTAGCCCCAAAAAAAGAGCCACAAGTTATTTCGTTCTCCAGAGATACTGAGTCCAATTTTTGGCAGCCTTGAGTCATAACAGAAACAGTGTATGGATACACGTCTCTGGAGAATCATTCTTTAGTGTTTAGTATCTCCAGAGAAAGTCCCAGATTGTATATCATTTAATTTTACTGGTGAGTCTAGACAGAAGGCGCTTTAAGAAGTCATCCTCAGTGTGCAAGTAAATCTTTTAATGCCCTTGAGCTTAATGTTGAATTGCAGGTAAGAGATCATTATAAAATGCTCATTAACATTAACAAGACTGTGGGAAAATGGCATCAAAATACACATTCATTGTAAAATAATAATATATGTGAACTATAACTACAAGCACTTAAAAAACTTGTAAGCTGTTGCTGCTGTAAGTCACATATACAATCAGACATCTCCATAAAGGGACGGTCCTCTCTGCTGATTATTTTCCTTCACAATTTTATTTTTCACTGTTAAGTTCAAATTATGATAATGTTGTTGGGGTTTGAACTAAATAAACATGTTTTCTTAGACCTGGAGAACAATATTTGTAGGCCAGAGCATTATTAGCTTATCATAATGACGTTTAATTGCAATGCTGCAATGTTTTTTTTTTTATTCTTGGGTTCAATTCCTATGATAACCACACAACCCAATATACAAGGAGCTCACACACGTGCACGCACTAAATCCCTCTTCGCTGAGTCTCTACTATGATATTCCAGGTCGGGAGAAGCCGAAAGTCAATTCCCAGCTGGAATTCCCAAATTATCCCTGGGATCGCGGGAGAACTCAGTGGGGTTGGATCCCACAGGACCCCAACTGACGTTAACGAATTATGTATAATTTATTTGTTGCACATTATGAACGCATACCTTCTTATACGTACAAAAACTCACTGTAGGCACACATTCAAGCACACAGGCTCATATTATGCATATTTATCATGCATGCACAGTCATGCTACATCTAAGTCCCTCTCTCACACACATCAGTGTTAAAGCTTCTTGTGTTGTTAATTTGATTTAACAGGTTCCCACTTTTACTCTCTGCAAGATGCATTATCTATATGTGGGGATGTTTGCTGCCAGTGAACATCAGCTAGAAGCACGTTCATGACAGAAAGCTAAACATAGCTTCAGCCAGTGTGTTGGACATACATGCACACAGAATTTGTCTACAGGCTTTTGTACACTTTGCGGTTACCAGCTTGAGGCCAATAGCAATGTCAGAGAAAAGCTGTCAGTGCCACATCAGAACACACAGCTGTGACACAGGACTCTGTGGCCAAAAGGTCTCAAAGTGCCACATTGGCTGTAATCATTTCTCTGTCGAATGTGTTCGAATGCTCTCTTTATTGTCTGGATTTTCATGATCAAACAAACATCTCAAAACACGACTGAAAATGTTGTATTGTTCACACAGTTGAAACAGCACAGTTGCTGGAAAATGACCGTTAAAAACACTAATTACAGTTTGAAATGGCATTTTAACATTTGGAACCACTTTAAGGAGACCTTGGGATCATTTCATGTCATGTTCGTGGCGACAAAGGTGGGTAAATTAAGACAAAACATAACTTTTCCTTTACATAACCAAGTGTTTTTGTGCCAAGATTTAACCATGACAAATGGTTGAATATTGAGCCCAAAGAAACATAAAGTTGCAACAATGAGAATTGTAACATTGCAGTAATATACATTGGCAACATTAACCTAACGGTGGTTAATTAACATTAACGATGGTGTTGGGTTACAGTCTGAACATGACAGTGAAATCAATCCTCCAACCTTTTGCAAGATAGCAAATATGTGTATTTTCCAAAATGTTGATCTTTAAGATCCCACAGTTTTTACATCATTTCATGGTTGGTTTTGGCTTAAGGCTGTTTCTGGGGTTAAAACCAGGTGTTTTAACAGGGGCTGATCTCTTTCTGGGACTTCATTCATCTGGTAATGTAGGACGCACGATGTTTACATGTGGCTGATGGCCTTTATTACGTTGCCTTTTTTGCAATTCAAGCTTTTGTCAAAGTCACTGATGTGCTATCTGTCGGCTTCAAGCCAAACGGAAGCCAGATTGGCAGGAAGCAGCCATCCAGTGGCAGCCTTATCACAGCACATCTGTTGAGTCAGAGTGTGAGGTCACCAGACGTATTGTTACAAATCCAACGGTTTCTTTGGAAGCCATTTCTTTTGGATGGCTCCTTTGACTCTCACTCACCCTCAAACACACACTCGCATCATCACAATGAGCATCTTATAATATTTTCATGGGAACAGTTTATAAGATTGGAAACTGCAGTCTTACGGAAAGTTTGTTTTCCAGATAATCATGACATTTTAATGTTTCTGAATAAAGCCATAGGTAGCTTGCCGCCTGCAGCGGCCAGATTGTGTTGTTGTGTGCAGTGGGAGAGAGAGAGACCGGAGAGAGACCGGAATCTGAGTCATGCATGGCTGCTGGTAATTTGGAAAAAAAGACGCTTTTGCACACCTACATGCCTTTGAAACGTGTAGAAGAAGAAAAAGAAAACATGCAGGTTTAAAGAACGAGCCTGCCCATATTCCTTCACAGGGTTTAATCTCTTTGATCAACAGTTAAAACTCGACAAAAAAAAAAAAAAACCCTGAGACTTCACAGCCTGAGACGTTCACAAGTGACTGCAAAAGTTGTGAAAAAGGACACATAAGAGACAAAAAAGGACACAGTGACTGATCTGTGTATCCTACCAGCTGTCGAAGCCAGTGACTAAGCATCAAATCCAGACACCGTCCCCTGCAAGCCGGGACATCATGTCATCATAGATTACATGGAAAATTCATCTAGAGGCAGGACAAGGCCTTTCCACCGTCGAAGGATATTGCTTCTTAAAACTGCAATCTGCGATTGATATACAGCACCCCTTCTTCCAGACCGCCAGGGTTTTTTCCTCAAATGCAGATCCTCCCACAGCAAATGAAAATAGCGCTGTGCACCGCTTGCGACCTGGGGTTGTAAATCATAAAAGGTAACACAACGACACAATCACAGATTTTGGTTTCTCACAGCTTTTAAAAAAAAATATCTAAGCCGCCTCCTCCCCTTCAGCTAAATCCCCCATTCATGACGTGAAAGTGGATTTAATAGGTGAAATCAATCAAAGATCAGAGCCTGGATTCTCCTGATCAGCCTGCTTCATTGTAGGAGCGAGTGGATGTAATATATTTGCAGCTTTGAACACTACAGAGAGACAGAGGGAGAGAAAGAGATGAAAAAGAGAGACAGATGAATCGGTATCAGATCTCTGTAAGCCAGGGATTCTGCACGCTGGAGCTCGTACAGATTAGCTTACACTGCAGCTGCTGCAGCAAGAGTGTGTGTGTGTGTGTGTGTGTGTGTGTGTGTGTGTGTGTGTGTGTGTGTTCTTCACTGTCCAACAGGGAGTGTGGCACTTGTTCAATCTCTCCATGCAGTAAGCAATGCAGCAATCAGAAGTGCGGGGACTCTGGTGTGTGAGTGTGTATTTGTGTGTGTGTGTGTGTGTGTGTCTCTATCCCCCAGTGTGACTGCCATCACATACATCCTCAGCAAAGCTCCAGGCAGGACTCACTCTCTTGCATCAAATCCATTGCAGTGAATCAGGCCACTAAGCACCACAAATCAGTTTAACTTCCACTTGGTTATCGCAGCTCTCGGCTCACCTCGCAGTTCGTCCCCCACCGTCGTACTTCACTCTGCTACCTTTGCTTTGTTCGCCTGTTTGTCAAGATGCGTCCGCAAAAACATGTCACAGTTTCTACAAAACGTGTCATATCATGTTCACATCACATGTTTCTGACACGACTTTCATATCAGGTGATGGAAACAATAGTGGTGGAGTAAAGTCTTAGCATTGCCAAGCCAATGACCACAGTTCAAGACTGTGTTTCAATATCTGTAAAAATTAAAGTACTTGATATCTTTTAATAAGCGACCATGGAATTTTAACAGTTTTTATAGTGCGAGGTCATATTTTTGATGGGTTGACTTGACATCAGACAGGTTTGTGGATGTTTTCAGCCCATTTTCATTCCCGATGCATCAAAAACAGCAGGACAGTCGATCCCTTGGCTTCAAAGCGTGACACTGTAGTTCCCCCTCTAAGACACGTCTTGAAGATGGTGACATCACCTCACTTACAACACTTACGTAAGTCACATTAGTTATTTTAAACTAGAGAATGATCTTTTCCTAACCAACCAAGGATTTTTTTACCTAACCCTAACCAAGTAGCATCCACAACCATTTGAGATGTGAAGCATCGAGCTCGCTTTATTTTGAAAGTGTAACCAGAAGTTGTATGTGCCATATTAGTGCTAATTTGACCACGGAGCCCTTCACATCCAAAACTGACAAAATGTTGGGTGGAGATCCAACGTTTGAAGCTTAAGGCCACTGAGAACGTGTTGGTTTGTAACGAGCCCTCGGGACATCTGTGTTTGTGGCGACCAATATAGGTAACATGATCTTTTCCGAACCCTAACCAAATGGTTTATGTGCCTAAAACCAACCAGACCATTAGCACATCATTGTCATTGTCAAGTTCCATCTCTGGTATCTGTGGTGCGCAGAAACAAACTTTGCCAACATTTATTTTGGCCAGTGAGTTGCCAAATTACTGCTTACAAATCAAACACATGCACAAACATTAGCTGCTGATAAAATACACATTCAGATTCTCTGCTAAACACGATAACGAGATATCATCTACTTGAGCAGAATGTTGATGGCTAGCAAAACAATAAGAGGTCCAACTTAATTATTTAATAAACAAATAAAAATAAAAGTTCCATGTCGCCGTGTTGAGACTGTGAGTATGACTAATGGCTCCATATACAATGTTGTCTCGAGTGTGGAGACTTTTTTTTTGCCTCACTTTCCACAAGCCTGTGGCTCATTAGCATTGCTGTGCATTTCTCTGCTGCTCTCATTAACAGAATATTCCCTCAGCAGTCTGAGTGAAATCAGAAACAAAGAGGCTTGGTTCAACATGAGCAATGGGAGAAAAGCTGAAATGTGAAGTATTTAATTCATAACGTAATGTTTGAGAAAAGAAAACAATATAAACACAAACTAAACATACCTGAGGATTCTCTAAACAGATTTCCTTTACCACATGTATTCAAGTACACGTAGGACACGGCTGCTCTCCCAGCGCACCAATCTGTTTTACATTTTTGCAAATTCACATGTGGAGCCTCCCGAGACACCTGCAGGCCTCTGCTGCTGGACACATGGGAGATTAATTACTAAAAGGGCACCACATCGATAGATGTTGACAACTCACCCACCCACATTGTCACATTGCTCATTTGGGGATTTGACCTGGCAATCTACCACATACAAAGCCATTTGTATCCGAACATTTAGGCCAGTGGCAACACATTTTATCACGGTGTTATCATTTACCTTCCCGACCAGGCCTTTTCACATGCCCTCAGGGGTGAGAGTTTAAACACTTACTTTTCCTACAAGACAAGGATTGTTTAGAGTAGTCCGATATATGCCAGATTAGAGATTTGAAAAAGTAGTAACAGGAAGTGGTTCACTTTTACGTAAGAGTGCTCAGAGTGTTTAAATACAACATCAAGAAGGACAGACTCAATCCCTACAATTAAAATACCTTATTATATACTTTGAATTTTGGAGAATATTAGCAGGCAATTGATTTTTCTTTTAATCTGTTGATGCAATTTTCTTTCAACTCATCTTACAAGGATACTGAATACATAACAGTCGTTCTACATAAGCACTAACACAGTAATTCTTTTATCCTCCCAGTGCAAAAACCCCTCTACTGTATCACATCTGCTGCCAAACACTTGACTTCTTACATCATCTACCACATCTGTACCAGCACCGAACACAAGTGGCCGAACACGGTCTCATCCTTTTTTGGATATAGTTCCCCATTTGGCTGACCGACTCAAACTATCCTGGTAACATGCTGTAAACACGAGGTGAATGAAGGAAAAAATAAAAGGAGAAACAGTCAGAGTTGGATGAGAAATTCTTCTATATCCCCTATGATACAAAGACAGACAGAGCAGAATCCCAGGTGAGAGGTCCAATCCATCAGCTATTATGTGTGATTACATTGTGGCAGACTGATTTGTGCGGCTGGATTTCGCTGCAAGCCGATGACTGTGTTTGCCACAGTGAAGGAAAAGGATGGAGTGAGAGGTGAAGAAGGAGATAGAGTGAAAAGAGAGAAACAGTAGCTTATTAAAGTACAAAGCAGAGTTGTTCAGTCACTGTCTTTCCTGTGACACACGGGAAAAGGACAGAAGAGGATGGAAATTGTGCATCATACAAAGTAAATAAGCAAACCAGGCAAGAATTGGGACCATCTGAGAGGAATGACAATCACAGCATGCTGATATTGAGCAGGAGATAATATTTACCAACCTAGCATCGAGATTTAGCGTGTTAGCATGCTACTGTTTGCTGATTAGCAAATGCCATTAGGTTTGCAGGTATTTAATCCAAACCTTGGTAATGGACAAGTAGTCATTGTCTTTCAAATACAGCCTCTGGTGTCGATCCAAATACAGGAACATGGGAACAAGTATATCAATATATTTGAATGAATTCAATAATTACTGTTTATATACATAGATGCTGAAGATGAACAGATAGGGATGGGACTGCATTGGGAGAAGAGGGAGTGAGGATGAGGAGTGTCAAGCGACGGGGATTTGATCTAAAATAACCCAGGAACGTATACTGTGGCTCTGTGGCTCTCTTCATCTTTATTTCTCTATGTCCCTCGCTAGTCTCCTTCGCCTTTCTCCACCTCTCTCTCTTCCATTCATAGCTCTGTAGTCTTTCCTTTATCAGTCCACTTTTTCTTTACATTCATTGATTTCTCTCTCTCTCCCTCTCTCTCTCCTCTTCACTCTGTCGGTGCGGTACAAAAAGCAGCAGTGAGAAAGAGAGAGATAGAAAGAGGGGGCCAGCAGAGCGTGAAATGGTCTGAGCTTTTACTACAACTGGCAGCGTTTGACCGCATACTGCACCAGCCATTGCCGCGGTTACCCGCAGCAACACTGCACTAATAGAAGGGCATGCCGAGAAGAGAGCAAGAGGAGGGGAAAAGAACAAGTAAAGCCGGTGTGTGCTGCATGCGGAACAGGTGTTAATGAGCAAATTGAAAACATGCGCTAACACACAGACACACTAGAGTTTGCTGAAGAGGATGTCGTTTTAGTTTCTCACTCAAATATAGTTCAGGGAACTCAGTAAGAGTCTGAACTGGCATAAAACTGAGACGTGAAGCCAGCATTCGTCAACATTTTCAGGTCCTGACCCGACTGAGATTTGACCCACTGTAATATTTTAGGTGAAGAGATGGATATGTGCTTACTTTGGGCACACAGGCAGTTTGTTCCCATGAAACTTGTTGTCTTTTCTTTACATGTTAAATAGAATAATTTTACCTTTTCCTCTAAATTGGCCAGATAAACATGTCCTGTAAACCCTGTTTCTTGGTGAGGCTTGAAAGCTAATTGGCCACACGAGGTCATGTTGTTCCCACAAGTAGCCTTCCCAGGATGACTGGGGATTTCTGGGAAGGAATCTCTTCATCAAGCTTTTGTTTCAAGGCTAAAAAAGAAGGGTGGATCATTACTGTGGTGTCAGCTGTATTGAATTCTATGGGAGATACACGGAGAAGCACACTTAAACCAAAACCAACTTCTTCGTTTAACCTCTGATGAAGAAATGTATCCAGAAATTGAAAGAAAACTCAGAAAGTAGGTTAGAACAACTCTCTGAAGTTTGTTCCTCATTTTTTGGTGGTGTTTCTTCATCAGAAGTCATATCATCACATCATCCACGTAGATATGTTGGGTTTTAGTGTTTTCCTCCATGCACCTACCATCGTCTTCAATACGGCTGTCACAACAGCCTGGCCAGGGTTTTCAGGTTTCTTGATATCCTTCACTGACCATTGTATCACCAAGCTAACACACAAGCTACGCTCCTGCCTGCCTGCCGCTCATTGTGTCCTAGTTGAAACACATGACACATAACCCCAAAATAACCACACGTGAACACGACCTGACCTGTGTCTTCAGCAAAGTCTCGGGTTTCAGGTAGCAGAACTCTTAACATAAGACAATTAACACATGCAATTGAAATGATCCAGGGCAGAAGCAACAACGGTACATCTGTTTCACTTGACCTGCCAATTTCATAGTCACACACGCACACACAGACACATATTTGGCTGTCTTCCTGCCTCTGCGGTGTCTGTGTGACTACCGCTGAGGATAAATAACCCAGTGAGATTCAGTTCCAATATCACAGGCCCCGCTCGCCAAAAAATTAACATCAGCATAATAGTATTAGCCTGCTCATAGTCATCCATTAAAACTACTTAGGGCAGACAGGCAGGCAGGCCGGGGAATACGCCAGCACTGTTATTAAAGCGCTTCCCTTGTAGCACCAGGAAAAGAGCCGCGCTGTACGTATGGAGACGCCACAGGTTTGAATCAAGACAATAATAATAATTTCAAAAAAAAGTTTCTAAAAGTTGTTTTAGTTCTTGGTAATAAGACATTTCAAAATCTGGACAATTAGTCTCATGATCAGATTTAGATCTTTGTGAATGAACACACAGTTGTACAATTTCTGCCTGTTGATAACTGTTTTTCATACCTGCCTTTCACCTGACCTCCTACTTTGCTGTTGGTACAGTTGATACCTACGTATATAGATGTTTTTTTTATAATGAAGACGGGCTGTTTATTCACCTCATTTAGTCTCGTTTGACTTCTTCCGTCCACATTCTCTGACTCTCTCCTTGAAGCTACAGGAAACCAAATGAACCTTGAACAAAATCATGATTTCTTTCATGATTACAGTTGGAAATATTTAGTATAATGTAAGTACACAGCTCATCAAAATATGTAACAAATGACTAGTCAGTCAACAATTTAATGGAGGGGAGGTGGAGGCATCATTAGAAGCCAACGAGGGTCAACACTGGGTCACACCATTGGATCATTTTAAGGACACCTGGGGACATTTCCAGCAGTTTTTGTAGCGACCAAACCCGACTATTTTTCACATCTCTATCTTGTTTGTGGGCACCAAAATGGTAAAAAGGTATTTCAAGCCAAACCATGACGTTTTCTAAACCCCAACCAAGTGATTTGTGTGCGTAGATCTAAGCTCAGCACTGTGACAAGAGAGAAGTAAGAAATTCAGCAGAAACAAACAAAGTTGCAACATAAAGACACGTTCAGCTTTAAGTCATCTGTGGTTTTGCGTAAAATGTACTAACATTTACTTTGGCGATTGGGAAACCAAAGCATCAAGACAAGTGATCATTGAATTGCTGATTCTGGTCCCGTAAAATGAATCAAAGCAGAGTCAGTCCTTGAAGTCTGTTCGTCACGGCAACAGCCAACTTCCCGTGTTGTCTCAGAGAATAATCCTATAAGTCAAACATATTCTGGTATGAGATAAAGCTTTATCTTTTCGCTTTTCACAATAAAGCCTTGACAAACAGCACTGACACTCAGTGTGTTTGTTTGAGCGCATGCAGACCTTTCAGCCTTTTGTTCTCCCTCTGAGATTTACACACATAGCTTTGTTATCCGGCAGTCCCACCTTCCTCTCTGAAAGCCTTTAGTGAGCAGGACCCACAGCTCCCAGCTACAAAGTCAGATGTCAAAGACAAAAAGAAAAAATCAGCCCTCAGCTTGTTCAACCGCTTGTACTGGTTTTCAGGGGGATGAATTCCCAAGCTGTGCAGAGGAACCTGTGGAACCTGAGCCGTCACTGAGAAATGGGTGTGGCTGTATAATGGGATAACCCTGAATGGGAGCGAAAGCAGTGAATGGGACGGCAAACAAGTTGGAAGTTTTCACTCTGCATTTCCCGAGACATCACCTGAAAATCACCACCTGCGTGGGAGGAACTTCCTCTCCTTTGAATTTTGACAAATTGCCATATGCTGCTACTTTAACAGTGCGTCAAGAAGAGATAAGCAGCGCTAAGCGTTCTCACGCATTATTGCAAAATGACTTGTGCCCTCTTGCCCCCACTGATAGATCAAAATCAGTAACTAGGAACCATTTACATGATCAGAGGACACATCTGGCTGCAAGACGAACAACTAACCAGCAGATACAGTTTCCCATCTGGTCCCTCTGTCTATATATCCCTCTCCTCCTCTCCATCCCTCTGCACCAGACCACCCTCTCTCACACTCTGATGCCTTTCATCACTCGTTCTCTCTGCATCTCTTCTCCGGCTGTTTCTCATTCTCTCTCTTTTGCCCTCTCGTCGCTCTCTCTTTCTCCTGCCATCCCAGCGGTTGTCAAGGCGATGGTGTTTTGTGGAGGCAGCTGGTTAGGCCTCATTTGTCAAGCTGCTGACCTGCCCTCCCTTCTTTTCTCCTCTTCCTCTCTCTCCCTCGCTCTCCTCCCCTTTTATCCTGTTATCCGCTGGAGTAAAGAAGAACGAATAGGCTAATTTTCACACAACTGAAAACGGCACAACGCAGTCTCGTCCATTTAAAATGAAGATTAAATCAATGTTCTGTTTGAGCAATGGGGGCTGGCACTAATTTAGTGTATTATACAGAGAAATAACTCAACAAAAGTAATAAAACAAACAATTACTTAATGATCCTGACGGGGGATTGCGAAACATTGATTGCACTCTACTTCATGAGTAAAGCCTCGGCAGGCTGCCCTGGAATGAAAGCTGCGTGAGAAAATCCCAAGACGTGATGTTGGTCTCTACTCTCTCATGCTTCTTCACTGTCTCTTTAGTTCTTTCATCCTATTGTGGCTCTCATTGTCATTATCAGTTGATTTATTGATCTTTTAAATCAATTAAAGATTGGATTGTGGACCGTGATAAAAAGCATTCAAACTAAGTTGATCGTCATAATTTTATCAAGATAATCATTAATATCCTCTCACAAGTGACATGAAACATGTGCAGTAAAAGTGATTTCAGTATGTTTTAGAGCTGTTTTGAGGGTTTTAGGCATAACATGATGATTATCTGGATAATACCGTCCCTATCGTCAAGTTTCCATCTTTTGTGGACTATGAAACTTCACCTAACTTTAAATCTGCATGGGGGTGAGAAGATAATGACTGAATTCTCATTGTCAGATGAACTGTTCCTTTAATTTCTAGTCTGTAAAGACACAGTGAAACGTGTTCCTGCAAAAACGTACACGCAGTAGCATGTGGGTCTCCAAAAGATGTTGTAACCATGTAACACAACCTTTGCTCCTCATCTGTGTGTTTGTGTTGGTCTGTTAATTGAAGGTAAATGCGGGGAGAGAGAAAGCTCCGAGCGGATATTAGTTCACGTTTGCTTCATTGTGCGGCGCCACAGAAGAATTTATTGAAACAAATGCAAATCAATGCAAAACACGTACAAACACAGACCCACTCACACAGTTTTAATCATCTGTCCATTATAAATGTTGCTCTCCCACAACACTTGTTATCTTCCCCTGCTAATTAATTCAGTGTTTTTCTGCTAATGATACTGCTGTCACAGAAGGATGGAGTGTGTATGTGTGCGCACTCATGACCTGCAACCTCATCAACACTCATTACCATCTAATGCCTAACTGATATGAGTGTGCAAAGGAGTATTTGAGTGTGTTCAATACGTGTTTTGGCTGAAATTATTATTTTTTTGTTTCTGTTTGTATACACACAATTGTATCAAAACATATTAGATTTTTTTTCCCGATTGTAGCCCACAGATGTTACGTGTAGAATGTTTTTAGCATAAGCGTGGGTCTGAGATTGACATTTAAGATGTGCTTCAGTCATCAATGTGTAAACTGTTGGATGGTTGAAAACAGTTTCCTCCAGACCTTTATGACGTCACACTTGGGTCGACTGCATCCAGCGATCACAGCCACAAAACATCACGATTTGTCAGCTGTGCGGAGGTGAGAAAATGAGCTGGTTACTCTTTGTTTTCTGTTTTTTTCCATTCTTCTCACTTCTTTATCAGTGTTTGCAACAAGCTGAATACTTTCCAGGAGAGAGAGAGACACCGCCGCCTCTCTGAGATCAGCCATTAACCCTGAGGACAAAACTGAATCTGTATAGAGACACATTATCCAGATAATAAACGATCCAATCTTGCCTTTTTGCGCTTGCATGTGGTATGATGAATGTGTTCTTCTTATCTTCATTGAGATCAGATCTCGGTCCTCCAGAGCTGGCAGCAAATCAGCCCCATCTTTTGGCACTTTCATGGCACATAAGATAGATGTATTACCAGTAAGTTAATTAGAGGCCTGTCTCTTTTAGCCGTCTTGCTCGTTCACTTTGAATTTTATGTTTGCAAAAACAGTGTTTTGTTTTATACAGATGTCAGCACATTGCAGGATTGCGTTTATGACCTCGGTATATAGTCAGCCAGATTTGCTCATGTCCGACGATAACACATTTACACCTTGCATTAACATGTTTTTTCTGGAAAATGTGTCTAAACAAAGATCCCATTCTACCACGTGTAAATGGGGTGAAAGACGTGTTTGTTGGCTGCAGTCACAGCTGGAAATCAGTTAACCTGAGACTGGCTCTATTCAAAAAAGCACTGCTGATCAATTTTTAAAGACAGAAAAATGAATAAATTCAACTTGTATAATTCAATGCCTAACAAAAAAAACACTTTCAAACTCTGGCAGCTCTTAACAGTCAGTTCTCCGCGACAGAAATAAAAGCTTGTTTAAAATAAGCAAAGGTGGACAAGAAGTGATTGGTATAAAGAAAAAGAAAACCACCAATAGAAACTCATATGTTACCACTCAGATTTGGGAAAGAGAAATTGTGCATATTCATGTAATCAACAGTCATAAATTGGTCAGGCTGACCTATTAAAAATGGAGTTTGAATACTTTTACAAAGCACTCAACCAAAGGAACAATGAGCCCTACTGGGAAACTTAAGCAGTGAAGCCTGATTACAGAGAACAAAGTGTCATTTCGGTTCTAAAATAAAAGAAAATCAAGTTCTAGCAGCATGATGGCTGCACTTTCTAAAAAGCATGCACGCTCATATGCAAAAATATGTATGATTGCAAGTACACACAACCCACATTCCTATGGCTCTGAAGCATGCATCTCAAAAGGCCAATCTGTGCTGGTTATTGGAGTGTGAAGTTCCAGTCTGCTCTGTGTGTGTTTAAGGGTGTGTGTGTGTGTGTTTGAGTGTGTTCAGTGTAGGAGGGAGCCTAATTTGATTCTCGACTCTACCATGATTCTCCACTGGCTGCCTGTTTATGGAAATTGCATAATTGGCTCTGTGTTTGTGTGTATTTGTGTGTGTGTGTGTGTGTGTGTGTGTGTGTGTGTGTGTGTGTGTGTGTGTGTGTGGAATCCATTTATTTACAACCTAAGGAGGTCAAAAAGTTACAGCGTAAAAGTCAAAACCAAGTTATAGCGAGACAAAAAAAAAAAAAAAAAAAAGGTGCAGGTGTGTTCTGGTTTGTGCATGTTGTGTGCAAGTACCTGTATCAGTTTGCACATGTGTGTACATATGCGTCTGTTTGTGTGCACCCACCTGCATACTCTGCTGTGACCTTGATGTTCCTGCATGTGTGAAACAAGGGCTCGCTGCCCTGGAAACTCTGCCTCATTGATAACTAATGAACCCTACAGCGTGAGGTGATTGTACATTTTGCTAACCGACATGACACTGGACTTATTAAACCTGGCTGTCCTTCTCTCTGTCTAAAAATACAGTTTTTAATGCAACAGCTACGGAAAAAAAAGAACTTGAATTGCTGACCTATTTTTTATTAAGTGGTCTGGTAATTCCATCAGGACTATCTATAATAAAAGTAGAGCCACTCAGGGTGCTGGAAGGTGCTCTGGATAAAACTGATCATCGTGTGACAGATATGATGATGCTAGTTTGTAGCACTATAATGGAGAAGGGTTTGGTTTTTTAGTCTAATGTGGAGATCAAAACCTTCTGTTTTTATGAAAGGACATAAAATCATTTAGTTGTCATTTGAGATAAATGTTTTTACTTTCATATAATGAAAAATAAGGGAAAGATACTTGATTCTAACTTCATAAAGTTTGGGGATTTTGGATCAGGTGCCTGAAATAAGGTCAGTGCTTAAGACTGACTGACATTTTGTTCTACATCATTAAAACATGTCGGAAAATACACAACTTGTGAATTTTAAAGCAAATTTACTTCTCCTCTAAAACAAGTGTCTAAATAAGACTACAGAAGTTGCCAGGGGGAACTCATCTACTCACTAATCTGTCTTTTCAGGTGGACTTTAGTTAGACTTTGAGGTCATGCAACTACGATTTAGTAATGGCCTAATGTTGAGATAATGATAGTTGAAGAGGTGTTCATTTGTGTAGTTGATGAACTTTGTGCTTGCCACGGAGCTTATTTTCTGCAGTTCTCCAGTATCCAATTAAAAACTTGTATCTTTTTGTCAAGGGAACCACAGTGATGCTAACTTCAGGGTTAGCCTATCAAACTACCTAATTCCTACAGCAACCTAAAGACATTTCCTTTGGACAGTCATCATTTCAAGAAGGCTAACGCACATGCAACATTAAATCAAGTCATGTTGACTACATAACTTACCATGACATCAATTTATGCAATGCTTAGACAGTTTAGGAGCATTTGTTCTAACAGTATCAGGTAATAATAACACAAAATAGCAGCCTCATATTTGAAGACAGTTGTTTAATATGCCTGTCAAAAGCTGCTGTCCGTATCGGTGAATTACACCACAAGGCGGATGGTAGAGTACACCCACACACACACACCCACGCACACTCATAGACTCAACCATGTAGGACTGAGCTGGTATTTTCTGTGACACACCGCATCGAAGACAGAAACCAAGATAATTTGACACTGCTGAGTGCTGTTGAGTTGTCGGTGTGTTCTCCCTATTTCTCTCACTCTCTTCATCTCCCTCTCCCACACACACACACCTTTCGATCTCTCAAAGAAAGAACCGCAGAGACCTCGAAAACTATTCCGGAGACAAATTGCACAGGGCCCCTTATGGGCGAAGAGAAAGAGAAACGTAAGGGGATATGGGAGGAGGAGGTGAAATGGGAAGGGGAAAAAAGCAGAGACAGTAAATAAGAAAAAACTTTTAAGCGGTCTAAACTTTTCTCTCCTTCTCTCCCCTCTCTATCCACTTCATGACTCTCTGCTGTCCCTCCTCCCATCACTGCCTCCATTCACACTCATTTATCTATAAGTGTACCCTCCATGTCGCCCTCACTCTCTCTCTCTCTCTCTCTCTGAGAAACAGAATCAGGGTAGATTTAGCCCGGAGCCAGTCCTATTTAGATCAGCTATTTTGTGATTCCTTTCTCTGCAGTAAAAATGTCCTCTGCTTTTCCCTGTAGGGACACACTCAGGGCCCTGGTGGCACATTGATGACACACACTGTGTATTTCTATGGGAATTCATATTTTCTATCCTATCTTGGGACAAGTGACGCTAATTAGTTTAGGCTATAAATGCAATGCCATGTGGCATTTTACTTAGCAAATACTCTTAACTGTATATTTGTACTAGTTATATGTTTGTTTACTGTGCCTGCAGTATAGTATGTCAACAGTACAAACGTCTTCTTGTAGTATAAAACTTTACCCCAGGAGACAATGCAAAAGCCAGCTCTTTCTTGTATTATAATCTTGTATTATAATCTTGTATTATAATTTATATACATTATATATCAGTGCCTTACTGCATACCACTAAAGGATGGCCACCAGTGTTATCTTACAGATTACAAGATAAATATTAAACATATAAAAAAGTATGTCTTTCAAATCTAGAAGGAAACTTGCTATCGCCCACAGTGAGCAGAGCCTAGCTATAATGTGAACTCCTTTTTTTCTGAGTTTTAAAGAAAATCTAAAAAAAATAAAAATAAAAATAGTTTTAGTTTCAGTGTTTAAGGTGACTTTGGAAGGTGGTCAGCAGTAATGCATCCATGATTTGTAGGTTAAAACACCCAACAATATCACCATTGTCTATTTATATCAATATAATTAGGCTACCATTTAAGAAATGTCTACCATTTTGAACTATTTAAGATCACGTAAAACATTCAACAGAGATGATTTAGAGTTGAAATTAGACATTAAGTGGTCGAAGGATGGTCTAGTTTTTTGGTCAGAATGTCCCCCTTTCCTACATTCATGTAGGCATAGCTGAAATACTTTTCATTACAACCACTACTATTTTATAGCCACAGTGCTCCACCTCTGGGTCTTTTCCCTAGGAAACACACACGCACACACACACACACACACACACACACACACACACACACACACACACACACACACACACACACACACACACACGCACACGCATGAGAATACACACACAGTAACCATGATAGCCGGAAGGACAGTCCATCATTTGATTTGGACAAAGTGTTATTAAAACCCACTTAGTCCTGGCTGTAAGAGCTATATGCTATGGAAACTATGTAGTGTGCGACAGACTGAAAGAGCCAGCCCTGCAGACATCTGCTTCAAATCTGACCAAAAACAGAAGAAAGGGAGTGAGTTTTAGACTACTGTTACTAGGACAGCATCACTCCCATTCATTCATAATGACAGCACGCTTTGTTTCGTGTCATTACAACCCTTCTTCCTCGCAAACAATCTGAACATTTTCAAACAAGCACTGTAAGCAAACTTGGTTTCCAAGGCAATCTATGGCAGTTAACAACTGATACGTTCCAGCATCTCTACATCTCCCCACAGCATATCTAAACCAGGTTAAGACTTTATTTATAATCCTTCATATTACATTCAATATATCTGCCTTTAAAGGGCCACAGTGGCAGCAGCAGTTTCCAACCTGGCTCAAGCTTTCCAAGAAAACTAAGAAAAATTTCCCTCCCAGAGATCTTCTGACAAATCGACAAAATTGGTAAAAGATGGATCGCCTCTCCATTGACCGTTATGGGTGCAAATTAACCAATGGTGGAAAGTGAGCAAGTATAAAAAATATCCAATATCAAATTTGAGAGGCTTGTAACACTCTAAATTTACCACCCATAGCTGCTTAACCATAATTTAATCTCAAAGATCCAGGACCCACATCAATTTTTACTCATATACTGTCACCTACATATGCCTTTTCAACAAGATCCCTGCATCATTCTCTGAGAAGTTAACGTTGACAACAATTGTCAATCTCGCATTTAAAAAAAAATTTGAAAATGATTCCAGGGCCAAGACCCGCACTTATCAAAGTGTCATGGAAATTCAATGGTTCATGTTTAATCCTCCTGCCAACTAACCAACAAACAAAGAAATGGACATGGGTGAAACATAACCTCCTTTGCATGGATAATAATCTCAAAACTAATGTAGAAAATTTGATATTAAGTAGCTCAAGAAAGTGGTCTGGTCCATCAGTAAAGAATACAAGTGATTCAAGCAGCCATGGTGAGACAGGATGGCTAAGAAGGTCAATGGGTTGGTACTGTGAGAGACTTGAGTTTGAGAGAAATATTCATGTAACCAATATTCTATGAAATTAAGTTGGTCCAAATGGCCCAATGTATTCTCCAAGCCCGCTTACAACTCCCAAAAACCAGCACATGGCCCAAACAGTAAAAAGACCAACTGCTAAAGCTGTGATGTTTATTATAGTCTCAATAAAGCTACGAGCCCAACAGGCCTACAGGCCACCATGGGAAGGCTTTACTGCAAACAGTAATTTGTGTTGACATTGTGAACTCACCCACCCTGCCATGTGTGAGAGGGAAAAAGGAATGGGCGAGTCAACATTAGCCCACCTTGAGCTTCAAAGAAAAGAATCATTATGCTCACTAAGTTGAAGTCTTTTTGATGAAAAAACACAAATAACATAAATGTCACCTCTCATTATCAGAACATCAGATTGTGCATCTAATTAGCTCTACGTGTGTGCGTATACCCGTGTGTGTGTTTGTTTGTCGAAGCAGGTTAAAAAAAAACATTTCAGCTTCACAGAAAAAAAGCAACATTGAAAGCAGCATTTGAAAAGTTGCATGGTAATAACACACAACCAAACACATCAACACAGGAATCCATGATGGTGGTCATTACAACACTGGATCAACAGCAGCCACAACAGCTGCAACACAATGGTACTGTGAGCTTGATGTCTACAAGCATAAATTTACCATTAACAATCTTAAGACATTTTAGCGTACAAGAAAGTATTCTAATTATCAACATTTAACGGATGCTGTTCTGTAATTCTCTATCAAGTCTACAATACTGTCAACGTCTGAGTCAACTTCTGAGTCAACATTTGAGTCAGTCTACCTTATTAGCAGCTACAGTTGAATAATGACCAAGTAAACAAACAGAGGCACACAAGTAGGCCTATGTATTCACAGCAATAGTTGTCACAATTAAAGAGTCAAAGAACAAAAGAGGACTTTGACATTAGGTTTGGTACCAGGCCAGAGTGCACAGCATTGTACAAACATTTGGCTGGTAGCTGGAGTTAATTCCCCACGGTGCGAGTGGGTCAGGATGAAAGTACAGCAGCTGGCTGTGAGCGAGATCACCACTGTGGTAAAAGGCCTCCTGAAACTTGGTCAAACAGCAATCACGGACCTCACCATGAGTCACCATCAGATAATAAGGCCTCTTCATTTAGCTAAGAGCAGCCTTGAACTCAAGCTGCGGCATTTTGCAGCAGGGATCCTTAAATGGAGTATTAAGGTCTTTTCACACAGGAATGACAACAGAAAAGCCTCTAGCTGGCTGAGTGAGTGGTTGCTCTGGGATGTTCTCAAACAGTATAAAGCCACCTAAAAGGGCAACTGGCATTTTCTTTAAAAGCCATTGTGTATCGAAATTAAGTTGACTAGATGGATGCTCCTTCATAGCATGCCCCTGATTCCCTGCTGCTAATTTAATTAATGTCCTGTTTCCAGCAACCAGCACCTCCTGGTTTTCCATGAAATGCCTTGCTTAAGGACACCTCATCACTTCTCATTCAATCTCCACAGCCTGACATTCCGTCTACTTATAATTCAAACCGTTTACCATCCAACAAACAGCCCAGTTTCACAGCTTCCTGTCTCAAGAGACTTACAGCTAAACCTACTGTGCTGACTCTACAGTAATACAGATTATAGGAATCAATAAAAACCCATAAAAGACAGCAGCAGAATCCAGAGTAAAGAGGAGGGAACAGACTGATGAAGACAAAAGAAGAGATTCACTGTGTCAAAGTAGAGGATACAAGGTATCGAGGGGTGGGGGAATTGTTGATTTTGTCGAGTCCCCCAATGAGCAGTCCGCCTCGCCGCTCATCGTGACCACCACATCACACTCACACCCGCACTTTCTCACATCCTCAGCAATAATATTTGAACATCACACTGACAAAGAGCGTGAAAAATAATCAAGAAAAACATGCAGAAAATGACAGTGAAGCTGATAAATATCAGCATAAATACATTTAACAGTAATCAGCATGAATCTGTTTTCAAGTTACTCACAAGATTTCGTCGTTCTGAAATTCCAGCACACCATGACTGTCTTCGAAGTCCTCTCCGCCGCCTCGTGCTGTTCCCTCCACCGTCTTGTAGGGCAGCATTACCACGCCGCGAGCCCCGGACGTTCTCAGCACCTTGACCTCCATGGTGCCAACACTCTCGCTCACATGGCATACAGGCTCCTCAAATGTAAAGATACCGGCGTGGTCGTCATCAAAGATGGTGACGGTCGCTGTGGAGGGTATGCCGAGACACGCCACTGAGTCGACGTGATTAGCTGACTCGCCTTCCTCGGGCTCCTCGCCTTCTGATGTCAACACCTTGACATTGGAAAGGTGAATCAGGAAGTTTTCATCCTCTTCAAAGATGTCATCGTCAATGATGCCCACACGGATCTCCTTCAGTGTCTCACCAGGCTTGAAGACCACCACGCCTTCAGTGAACTCGTAGTCCGAGCCAGCATTGGCCGTGCCGTCCTCCGTCCGATACTCCACAGAAACCGTTTTGCCCAAATCGCCACCACGTCGCAACACGTTCACCGCCACTGTGCCGCAATTCTCAAGGCACTGGTAGGAACCGGGCTCAAAGAGGATCTTCGAGATGGGGTCGTTATCACCAGCATCGGATCGAACCTCGTGCATGCTGACGGCCTTTCGTGCCTGATCAGCTGCGTGTTTCTTCAGGATATTGCCAGCACCTGTCATCAGCCGGGTGGCCTGGCATCGATAGAAAGCACGGCTCTTCTGCTGCTGGCTCAGGACTTGGTAGTTGGCAAGCTCAATGAGTTGTTCCACCTGGTAACAGAAAAACATGAAGGTACATAAAAACAGGGTAAAATGTTTTCTTCAGCATGGTTAGTGGACATAGCTGTTCCATCATAAATCTAGGCACCCAGAAAACTGATTTAATATCTTCTATCGTGGGAAAGACTGTCTACTCTGTCAGTTTTTTCTGCATATATAAGGGAACATTGTTAAAAAAACAGCTTGTCTGGCTGAATCATTAGAGTTCATGTAGCTTGTCTGAATAAATGTGTTTTGACGGTGTATCATGTGGCTGAATCCAACATTAGAATCAGCCGAAGATAAAAAACTCTGTCAGTTTTTTCTGCATATATAAGGGAACATTGTTAAAAAAACAGCTTGTCTGGCTGAATCATTAGAGTTCATGTAGCTTGTCTGAATAAATGTGTTTTGATGGTGTATCATGTGGCTGAATCCAACATTAGAATCAGCCGAAGATAAAAAAAAAAAATATTACAATGAGTCATACAGAAAAACAGCAGTGAAATTTCCATCAACATCTTCTGTAATTGAGTTATACTGAGAAATAATAAACTGATTATTGAAGTATTTGTGAGGTCTGACACAGCAGTACATGGTATGTCCAATGAAACATGAACAGCTTGGTAATTTCACAAGTAGAGACGCCTTCCTTCAATGAGAGGATCCAGGTCCAAGCTCACATGACAGCACTTATCAATCCTACTTGGATATCCTTGAGAACTGCTATGAATTCCTGGGTCGATCCCAAGTTTTTTTTTTGTTTTTTTTCCACTGTTCCTTCTTTTTTATTTTTTCCTTGCCCCACAAGTATCCCTCTCTTATCAGCAAATTATTGAAGGAGATCAGTGAAGTACTGCTACAACTGAGTGAGCAAATTAATGCCTCTCTGGGTGGAACTGAAGTTGGTGATGTTAAGGATCCTAAACATAGTTAATTTTCAATTTTTAACCCTAACCTTTTAATCTCTTATCTAAATAAATACTCTGATGTATTACATAAACAGAATGTGACCACTGGATAGACAAATCAACCAGACAATAGGTAAAAGCCTGGCAAAGCTTGGTATTTAACATTTACATGGAGCTTCTTTCAGATTAATCGAGACAGTAGTAACATTTTAATTCAACACTTTTTATTAAGCTTGGCAACCTAGTCACCATGATAAAAAGTTGGCATTTAGAATTTCTGCAAACCACTGAAATGTTCACATATGTATATTTCACAGAGTGTCATACTGTATTCACATAATATGTAAATGATATATATGTGAATTTTAAATGCTCCTAGAAACACAACGCATTTTCCATGAAGAGTCCCCAAGATCAGTTTCACTCATCTCCCTCACTGTGTGGTCAGCCAACAAAATGGTGGCACCAGAATCCATTTCAGGATCCAAAGCAAAATCAAGATGCAGAGGGGAAAGAAATACCACTTTCTGAGCTTTTGTATCCACAACAGCTATTACTTTAGTAGCCCTGTCGACAGCACGAGATCGTGTAAGACCAGCAATGTCAAAGCATTTGATGTTAAAGTATTGCTGCTGCTTGTTTTGGACGACAGGTTAATCAGCCTCATTGTTAATTCATATACAGATAAGGGCAAAAGCGTAAAAACCCATCTTAGGAGGCTGTCATGCACATAAAAGAGTTGCCATTTCAGCAGCTTGTCTTTATCCTTGCAGCTTCCATTGGGCTCTTTAGTGTTAAACATGGTCCAAGGGATAAGATGAGCACTAAGCAAATAGCCTCAAGTCGTATTTGACTACAACAAAATATCTTTGTTTTTTGCTAAATCAGAGGACTGTAAAGATAGATAAAGTGGCTCAAAAACAAAATGACTATGAGGAAATGTTTCTTTTAGCTAAAAAAATGGATTTTAGCTGAGTTCCGCTGTTATCTTCATGTGAAACAATTATACTTTGAGGAACTTCCCCTAATCTGCTTACATTCATCAATCTGCTTGAGTACACAGATGTAATATCTCATAACTGTGCTTTATTATATTATGAGATAAGAAGATACAATAAGATTTTCCAGATAGACAGCCAGCCAGATTGCCAATGTCAGGATTTGAGTATTTGTGTTAATTTTTTTTATTTACATGTAGAGCTCATGGGTGTTTTCACTTTCCTTTGCAATTTCTTATTTTAGATGTACCACTATCAAATTAATCTGAGAGGTTGTAATGATACCTTGTGCTGCATTCATCACCGTAATCACTATAATAATGGGGGCAAATAGAAAAGTGCGTCATCTGCTGCTGCTGCTTATTCTGTCATTTCCTATGAAAGTAAACAACACTGAGAAAAACAACTCCAGCAGAAGCAGCAATGGTGTGATGGTGTTTTAATGACTTTGTTACCCACCTCTTTGTCAGGGTGTTTCTGTTTGAGCTCCTTCAGGATCTTGGCCATGTCTCTGCGAGTCTCCTCCTCATCCAGATCCTTCTCATCTATATCCAAACCCAGTGGACCATCCAGGAAGTCAACACCATGGGAGTTCAGCATCTTTCCATCCATCTCAATGTCCACCTTTTAACGGAAAAGAACACAGGTTAATCAGTACCATGGATCTGAAGCTTTGGAACAAATTGGAAATTATGGTTACATGTTTTTTGGTGTTGTCATGGAGGTTGATTTTAGAACTGGGTCTGTAGCAAGAATGGTCGAACAACCATGCAAACAAAAAACAGACATGTATAGTTTCTTGGTGAAGTCCTATCCAAAGTTACAGGTCAAACAATCAATCTTTATTTGTATAGCACCTATTCATCACAAAAGTCATCTCAAAAGACAACAAAAGACATTTTCCAAAGACTAATGAGAAATAACTGATTTTAACAGGCAGAAACCTCAAGCAGAACCGGACTCAATGGTGCATTCCTTGGTTTTGTTCAAGCATAAAGCACCCCTTGCCTTCAACATCTTTTCCTACTATTAAGGTTTGAAAGATCTAATTTGTAATGTTGTTGATTTCCAGTTCATCAAATACTGATGCTTTGGGTGGATTGCCAGTCTGGCCTACCAGCCCCAAGCAGCAACCATCAATATTTGATGAGTTGGGAAAGACACTCAACAATCAACAGTTTTACAAATTCAACATTTAAAGTTTTAATTTGTGATCAGTTTCAAGATTAGAACAAATATACTGTCCAAGACTATCTCTTCAGTGCTCTGGTCATTATTTGCAGTCCAGCTGGTAACTTGAAATGTAAGAATGAGGTTGGAGTTGAAAGACATCTACGACAACATTGTTTCAGAAGTAACCAATTCATACTCAGTTAAAAAGAGTAATAAAAAGCTAACATAGCAGTCAGGTTTTGAGATTGCCCTCCAGCCATTGTATTTTGCTGAGCTGCACTGACTACAAAGGGATAACACAACACTTCTAATTATAAAATCCTGTCTCTTGCCTACAGATTCTACATTAATTCAAATATTTGGTGGTAGAGATTCATCTTGGGAGGATTCAGCTCAGCTGAGGTCATAAGTTGACTCTTTTTGAGAGATCATTTGTTTTTCATAACAACCCACATTATTGTGATTACATGAAGATGCTGAGTTCCTCTCAGAATGAAGAGATCATTCTGTTGTTCACTGACAGTTTTTCTTTCAGTAAAGTTTTATTGATGAAATGTACTTCAGCTCTTCAAGACAGATGGCAATTTAAATCTAAAATATGAGGCTTCCCCCTTAGGGACACTGTTGGGTTTGATTCAACAATTTCTTTTAGCCCAAACTTGAAATGCTCTTCAAGTACTAATGGAGCACAGAGTCTCAATGACGTCATCACAACTGAGATAAATGAAAGTTAGAGATAGCGTGAGACTAAATTAAATGAGTGATAAATAAATGTACCCAACGCCGTAAAACTCAGAATGAAATTAGATTTGTGCAATGCGTTGCATGTTACATCACACGGAGTAGTCAAATTAAAAGTGACAGTACTTTTGTTGTGGTGTGTGCGTTTGGTGTGTGCGTTTTGCAGTAATATGCACACGATGAGGTCACCTTGGCAGAATTCCATTTAATAATATAGATAATTGTTTCAGATATACACTACTCATGAACCCATTTCCGCCTACATAGAGCGCCTTATCTGCTCCTTTGTTTTTCCTACCCTGTGTTTGGATGAAGACAACTTAATTAATTTCTACTTGGCTGCTCTCTAACTGATATGCCTCTGGAGAAGAGAGAGTTCTTGACATGTCTGTTAAATTATTTCTAAAACACTAATGAAGAAATTTTATCTTCAGAAAATTCAAACCTTTAGAATTGGTCCATAAAGACTATGATCATAATTTTAATTACCTCAGCCGAAGAGGTTAAGTTTTCATCTATGTCTGTTGGTTTGTTGGTTGGTTTGTCATCAGGATTAAAATACATGGATGACAGATGGATCACAGAATAAACACAAATATCTTTTTGATAGATCCAGGACATTGTCAGACTTTTTTCTGGAAATTTCTCAAGGAATAATGTATGCATCTAGATGAAAAAAAGGCCTATTTAGGTGGCTGATGTAAGCAAATTCAAAAAGGGACTGCTGGACCTTGGCAGAGGTATACGCTCCACTGAGTGCAATGTTACCCTGGGTGAATATTATCATCGACATCCAAACCTACAAAAATATTACCCAAGTTGAAATGAACCGACATTTGTAGTGTTAAATCATACCTTGGAAGGAAGTGGACGATCTCCCTCTGTTTCGATAATCATGCCACGCTGCTTGCCAGTGCGGTAGCGCTTGTACACATACTTGTAGAACAGCAGGCGGCGGTCGGCCACCCAGGCGAACAACACACAGATGGGGAAGAAGAAGAATGTGAGCAGCCCCTCCCACACCTGCACAACGCCTGGCGAGATCACGGACAGGATCAGGTAGAGCCAAATGTAAGCGAAGATACTCCAGGTGGCTGTGACGAAGAAGACGCGGAGGTGCTTGACCTTCCTCGTCTCGCCATCGGGCACGACGTACACACAAATCCCGATGATGACAAACATGTTGAACGCAGCAGAACCCACGATAGTAGAGGGGCCCAGCGAGCCAGCATGGAACCCATGACCTATGACTTCAATGACAGACAGCAGGATTTCAGGAGCTGAAGAGCCCAGAGCCATGAGAGTGAGATTGGAGACAGTCTCGTTCCAGATCCGAACAGTAGTGGTGGTGGTTTCGCCATTGGGTTTCTTGATGGTGATCTCCTTTTCCTGTGATGTGATGACCTCTATTGAAGCCATGAAACGATCTGCAATAATCGACACACCCAGGAACATGTAGACCAAAGCCACAAAGTAAACTGTCGCCCGGGCCACCTTGTCACCAAATGATGGGTTTTGGGGCTCCCAAATAGGTAGGATCACCCCCTTTTGACATGGTTCAGGCTTGCTGCATTCACTTTTATTCGTGGCCACCGCTGAAACGGAGCCACCCAAGCTATGGTCAGGAGGAGCGCCAGCCAATGAGGGATGAAGCTTGAGGAGGAGAATCACTGTGACAACTGCTAGCCTCAGGCCAGGGGACAGGCGAGAGGAGTCATCCCAGCGGCCCATTTTGACGTCCGGTCCACCAGTACTGTGGAGCGACGATTAATGAAGATGTTAAACCTGAAGAGAGAATAGAGGAGGAGAAGGAAGAATTCATATTAGACGTCACAGACATGATGAATGTGGTGCATGATTTCCTAGGTAACAACTCTGGTTTATATATTTGTTTAACCACCAGTAAACATCGAAGCAGTGAAAGGTCAAATCTGCATCTGTTGGAAAAAACACCGCCGACACATTAACGTCACCTTTGCAGACTTGAGCAGCCTGCCTGCTCTCTGAACAACACTCACTGTTTCACAGAAAATGCAAAAATAAACAGCCGAGTTTACTTTGAGGCACGAAAGAACCTTTTGAACACAACACCGCAAAAATAAAAACATGTTTCAGATAAGATGTTTTGCTTGGCTGTTTGGGGGCAGTGAGTTCAAATAGCCACACCAAAGGTAAACTTTAGCTCCAGAGCTCAGCAGTATAGATTTCCAAGGAGCAGCCTCTGAAATCTCTAAACCACTATACCCTGCTGATCCCCTTGCCAGGAATGGCTTTCTCTGATAACAGTCCGGTTGACTTATTTCAGTCAAACAGCTTTCATCTGAACGTTGTCCTCCAAATTGTACTTCTAAAATCGGCTGATAGGATAACGACAGCTGCTAAAAAATTAGAAAAAAGCCTCTGAAATAACAACTTTTATCAATCTGTCACAGTTTTTGTACAGGTTGAAAACAGCCGTCTAGTGTCAGACTAAACTAAAAGAAATGCTTTGAGGATGCTTCAACTAAAATGGACCCTGGTGTGTTTTCCTGGTTAGTGTGGTTCATTAGGGCTGCTCTCAATCAAACCCTAATGAGAACAAACATCCAGATCAATGGGAAAATATTTTTGAAACCCTTGGCGGGACATTTGTCACCTATTTCTAACTTTAGACAACATGAAGCATTTTTTAATCTAAATCTCTGCACCAGATTATACATTTGACTGACAGTCTAACATTTAAATGATCAATTTAAAAAAGAAAAGGGTCAATATGATACTTCCTCATGTTGAGTTACGCAGGCCGGCCCCCTAGCTCCCTCACTCATTACCTCACTAAACTGTTTTGATGTACAATCAATTCATCTTCAAGTCACTTCTATTTAGCTTTTCAGTTTGTGATCTCAGATATTTGCCTTGTTGTTGGATGTAGACATTAAACCTCTGGATCTCCTTCAATGTTAACTGGTGGAATCACTGAAAAGCATGATGGTGTGTCAACAGCGAAATCAAACAACAAATACAAGAAGAAACGCAATCACTCTCACAACTATTGTGGCAAGTGCAGTGAGGAGGATTTTTGCCTTAAATAGGCCACTCTCAGATGAGAGACCACACAATCCCAACACTGAGACTTTAAATCAGTTGTTCATTCTCTATGTGATTGCTTCTCACACAAACATAAAAAAGAGGCCAAATTAAATGTTGAAAAAAAACAAAACATTAGCTTAGAATCAATTTCATTGAAGTGAACATGTCCCTGTAGCCCAACACATATTCATTTCACTTACCACACACAACTAGCTAATTGCACCATTGTTGGGTTTTTTTTCCACAGGGAGAATAATCCTTCTGTATATAATTTGTTTATGAGATTAAATTGTGCACAGAGTACTCACAAATTCTTTGCTTTGTGTATGGAGGTATGCTTTTAGGCAGAGCAATAATATAATACTAAATGTTACAATGTGATTTACAGAAAAAGGATGAAAAGCAGCAACATTTCCAGAAAACAGAAAAATTAATCGGTTTCTTTCAAATGTCTGCTGTTGCAAATTAGCAGTATGCAAACTGCTATGATACATTTCTGCCCTGTGATCCAGTGAGTCCTAGCTGGAGGTCCCAATCTTACAACCAGTGGCTGCATTATGGTTCACAGGAGATCGTCACATAACTGGGAGCCTGACTGCACAGTACTGTAACTTTACAGTTACTTAAGTAATCAGCAGGGATTTCAAAATCAATTCCCAGAGCACAGGGGGTCGGAGTGCATAGGTGGTCTTTAAAAGGAGAAAGGAAGCAGATGAAGGGAAATGGATGTGGGTGAGTCTGTATATAAGCAAAAACTTTCTCAGACAGACACACACGTGTGTACGCGTCCTCCCCCGAGGTTTTACAGAATAAAAAGAAAATTCAAATAGTCTTTTCAGTGCTGCCACACTTACAGAATAACAGAGCGTCAAGCGATAGATGTTGAAAGTCTTCGCCTGTGTATTCTCTGCTGAGGTGATACACCTACAAGCAAAGAGGAGAATGTATGTAGTTTTTTAAACTAGGTGGTCCAAGACACATTGTTCTGTGCAAGAAAAAGAACCATTAATAGAGAATATGTATGTACATGTTGGCAGGTTGAAGGAATATAAGGAATTTGCTAAAATATCTGCATTCTTAAGTATCAATATTGGCGTCTGACCTAAAAAACGAAGATTTATCGGCCAATACTTCAATTCTATCAACAACTGATTTTAAAGCAACACAAATTTACTTCCTGAAGTAAGATAATTGATTGTTGATCGGGTCAGACACCTTCTCAAAGCATAAGTATTTGAGTTCTTTCTCCAGGAAGTTACATTTTGTTGCCTTAAGTGGATTGTATCATGATATCAGTTACCAGGTCTATTTAATTTAGAGGGAACACGAATGTCTGTATCATATTTAATGGCCAAACGTACAGTAGTTGTTGAGATATTTTAACAGGAGGGAAAGCAGGGTCACCATAGTCAGGGGGGTTTATCTTCTGGCGTCCATGAATGTCTGAATGTCCATGAAGGTGATTTTTGAGTGTAATTTTTGAGTGTCATTCCCAACACAAGTTTTGATCCCTCGGACGACGCCTTGATTATCAAAACCAGAAGAAGGCCTTACTTATTTCATACACTGCTTCAGAAACTTGTCAACCCTAGAATTAACAAGCCCAAGCTAGTGTGGCCTGACACCAGTACTGTGTTTTGGTCTTCTAGGTGGCAGACAGCAAGTCCAGCAATTTAAGAGCATCAAAGAGATTGTCAGCATACACGTTTCTGACCAAATTATATTCCTACCTCAATTTCCCATCGGACAAACTACACAGAGTGACTTCATCTGGTCAACACACATCACGTTAGCTCTTTAAATCCGTACAGACATGTACCCAGGACCAAACTTTCACCAATTTGTTGAACTTTTAGTGAAAGCACTGCTGCACACACAGGAGTAGTAATCCCTTTAAGAGGGGATCAATAACAAGAACCAAGATCCCGAAACAAAGATCAGCTTAGAAGCCTCCTCAAACAAGCTTCTTCCACATCCCCACATGCCATCATCCATTTCCCGATAATTAACTGTTCACGCTCTTATATGCAGACGCAGCGCAAATTACCCCGACATCAATAGTTGCATCAGTACTTTCCTGCTTTCCTTCCTGCCACAATACTCATTATAGACGAAACTGTAAATCCTGTAACATTATGAATCACATTTTCTCTCTCATTACAAGCAGCGAGACGCGGGAGCCGTAGGGCCCTGACACTAAACGAACAACACAGAATCCATTTCCACGGTTGAATATAATCAATGCCTGAGTGTTCATTCATATATTGTACAAACTGTAGAAAGTATGCTTGCCTAATGTTGTTGACAGGTACTCACTGTATAAATCACTTTCTGTGTAATGCACAATCAGTCCACTACTGGTGAATTTAAATATTTGGGTTAAGTGTGACGTGTGTTCAGTTTGACTGCTGTGTTTATATGTACTCAGTTGGCTCAGCTGTGATGCCGAGAGACTTCACTTCAAATCAATTCCAAACAAAATTACACGTCTACTTAATTAAACTTCAATTCAGTAAGCACATAACCAAACATTTTCCTCCTGGCTAATGTGATCCAGAAGCTCTTTGCCTTGTATGGCCTTCTTGTGTGGCCACACAAGGCTTTGTGTGGCATTTCCAGGTGATCAATAATTCAGTGTGCTCTGGGATTTGGTTGATTTCACTTAAGGATGTTATTTTCCGAGCAGGCTAGTGCTAAAGAGGATGTTCTCCATGCCAGCTGTTCTCCAGACAATGAAATGTTTGTGTTTTTTTTTGCTGCTTCTCTTCAACAGCTGATGCTCAAGGTGAGGCGCAGGACATTTTAATATTCAAAGTTAATCATACAAAAATGTATTGAAATGTATAATTAAAAGCATAACTTAAATAAAAAGTCCTTCAAATTATCTGTCAGAGGTATAAAATTGAAAGAAGACTTTAATATGAAAAGAACATGGAGGTTGTGGACTTTCACACTGTGTACTTGTGTCAGCACAGACATTCTCAAAGCCATTCATGGTGTTGAATGTTGAATGAAATGAATGTCATGTAATTTCACCATAACCTTCAAGTTATTTCATACAGCACATATGCTGCATGACTATACACATATTTAATTTACTCAATTCTGAAGTAAATAAATAAATAAATAAATAAATAAATAAATAAATAAATAAATAGATAGATAGATAGATAAATGTCTTGAGGAAATGGTAGAAATTTGGGGAGAAATACACTGTAGAGAAGACTGACACCTCTTTTGTCTCTGCTTTAGGCTTGGCATATTTTTCACAATACTGTATTTTAAATGGCTGTTAATGGCATCTTCGGCTCGCAGCTGAGTGGTGTAGCGGCATGCACGTGACACTTTAACATACAGACATGGAGGACTTAGTTTCTGGGAAGAACGCCAGCAACAATATTCTGGGTTTAAAGGAGGTGAAAATGGAAAGCCAAGGGATTTAAATAAGGCTACATATCGCCTTTGACAAAACTTGATAATATCGTTGACTGTGATATTGGGGCGGAACAATATCCTGATAGAAAATTTGGGATATCACCCGAGCCAGATTTGCTCATTGAATATTGAGCTAAAGCCTCAAGCTTAGCTTTAGCCTAGCATAAGTACTGGAAACACTTAGCATGCATCCATCCAAAGGTGAAAATAATACTAACGACACATCTAAAGCTTACCAAGTAACATGTTATATGTTCAGTACACATTGCACATTATCATTAAATTATTACCTCCATCAGGGATGTTACGTTTTCACTCATGCCTGTCTGGTCTGGCTTCTAAATTACACAACAACTACACAACGGATTCCCATGAAACTTGGATGAAGGGGTCTTGGCCCAGGGTAGACAGATTCTAGTGTCTGGATAAAGGGATTGATCCAGAAACTGCTTCTCACTTTCTTTAACGTTGCGAGACTGGGTGTTTTTTTTTTCTTCCAATTTTCATTAATTTCTCATGGAATAATTCATGTATTTTGATAAAAAGATGATGACCACTGAGTACAAAAGGGAACTGCCAAGCCCTGGCGGATCTGAGCTCTTCTGGGTGGAATTGTAAATATTGATCTTTGGATACTGTGCAGGTAAACTCTCCTTCTCAAGAGCTGCATTAATGCTTGGCAGACCATGTCTTAATAACATGCTTTTTAATTACAACTCGGCCTTTATTGCTCATTATCCCCATTTTTCCTTGGTAACTATCTAAATGGACGATTGGATCAATGGTTGATTAATTTTCATTGTTGCTGCTTTGATGGGCCTTAATGTGAACAGGATGAATGAGAAAATAAATTGAATGGGCGAATGAGTATTTTGATATTATGGCAGCTTTCACAGTCCTCAAACAAACAAATGGAGGTTGAAGTACATTGCATAGAGCACCTGAGCACCAGTTGCCGGTGTATTTCTCTGTGCTGGGAATTAAAATCAGGAATCCATGAACTAGTTTCTGTCCCTCGCTTCGTTTCTTCTCACCGCCTTTACTTAAAATTCATCCTCATGAACGCCAATCCTTGATAAGCCTTGCTTACACAATCCTGATTGCTTCAGGAGATTACACTTCAGATAATTACCTGTTCTGTTTATAGATCTGTTCTGTTGTAGGATGGCAAAATACATCCTGCAGACATAACTGACTGCAGAATCATTACCTGCTATTTGATAAAGGAAAAATTGATACTCTGGTCAGTTTTCGACCCCAAACTCGAGGGTGTTTGTTTACCCACCTGCTGTTCACACCAGAGAGGCTTAGTCGCTGAACAGTGGCTGCTATTTTGGATTTGGTAATTGATATATCAGGTTTCAGAGTATCGCCGCCATGATTTTCCCTCGTGTGATGACCTCAAAAACTTGGCTCCATGTCAAGAGGAGCACAACATGAGTGCACACACACACACACACACACACAAACATAAAACAGGACCACGGAATCCTCCTTCCCACAGGCCAAAACAAAAGCATAATACATAAAGTTAAGAAAACCAAAAACATGTGCTGCACTGAGGCAAGATGTTCCCTCTCTGCCCTAATACTGTCATTCCCCGGGAGCCTCTGAAGGCAGCGCCCGAAGGTACAAAAGATGCAGCTGATTAGACCAAGAGGCAACAGTGAAAGGAGAACGACATAAACCACTAACGCTCATCAGAGATTAAATGATGAGAAAATATAGACGAGTAGAAAACTGACCATGAGCAACAAAAATAATCCTGCAGGAGAACACAAAGAAATGCCTCTGAGGAGAAGAAGCATTCGCCTCACTACAGGGCAAGAGGCAACGATTAAAAATTTAAAAAGTGTGAGTGAAGGAGAGACAAGGAAATACAGAAGAGTAAACAATATGGAGGAAGAGGGATCTATAGAGGGAAAAGACGTGAAACAGAGGAAGATGTCTCGAGGAAAAGAGAACGAGAGAGAGAGAAGAGAGAGGTCAGCGAACGTGCTCCCATCTCTCCTCGCGAAAGAAAACCGAAGGGCAATTTCACTGTGTGCGAATGTGTGTGTGAGAGCGAGAGCAACACACAGATACACACCAGCCCCTGCGAACAATTGAAGATTAATGATCTGCGTTTACTGTCATTAGGGCGGTGTTGAGCTCTTTTAGCCTGGATCTGCCTCGCAGCCGATCCTCCGGCCAAGATGCCTTGTCATATTATTACACTTGGAGTGGAGGGAATGATTACACGGGCACCCGCAATACGCAGGACTGTTTCCCGCTGTCTATCTTTCCATTGACATTTTTCTGCATGTCTGTCTGTCTGAGATGTCACGAGGGACCCGAGAGTGATGGCGAGCTCTGAAACTAACAGGAAAAAAAACACTGAAAAACATAAAAGTCAAATAAATCACTTCTCTTATCTGCAGTGCTCCTCTTATTCATCGGAAAAGAACTAGTCAAAGGCGCCAGCAGTCATCCTTAACCACATCCAAACCCTCCAGGGTTGGGTGGTGTGACCATTATATATGGCACATGGGCAGAGATGTCACCCTCTGTAACTCAGTGAGCATTTCTTTCATCAGTCCTTCTCATAAAACATGGAACTTTTCTTCTGCATTCAACAAAAACATGTTACATGCCACTGGTAAACTGTCAAAGCCTTTCAGAAGCGTCATGTTTTTTTTCTCTTGTCTTCTGGCCCTCAATCCCAAAATAACTGAGAAAACTAACTGTACCTGTGAGTGGGACAGCTCATAGCGACCGATCGACAAATAATTATATTACCTGGCATGTGTTCCAACAGTTCAACAGACTGTTTAAGCATCTTTGCACACGATCATTTTGGTTTTTTACGACTCGCAACCTTGCTGTTTTGGATCACTTGCTCTGCTGTCGTCAACCCTGAGGAGGCAGCTGTTATCAGCGGAAAATGTCCTGATAAACCCACTATATACATCAAACTGCTGACGGAGAGAGCTGGTAAACAGAGTAGAGCACACGACACCTGGAGAGTCAGATATTCCCAGCAAGGAGATGGTGGAGACCAAAACAGAGCAAGAAGACTTCATGTTTGAAGAAAAAGGGAGCTGTAACAGTTGCACGGACTGTAAATCACTCTGAGAGAAACCATTTTATATGCAAAACAAAGCTACTGATTTGACTTAAACACACGGTTTTCATCATGCTTTGTTATGCATGCTTGGTTTCATCTATATTTTATCACGGAGCATGTTAAATGTGGGGGGCTGTGCCTACAATGTACAATCTCTTAACCACTCTTCAGTCATTCATATGTTTAAAGTGGTACATGTTAGGGCTGCGCCTCATATTAATATTACATTGTTATTGTAGTATGAGACTATATATCGTCCTAGATATGTGGATATTGTGATGTGGTTTCCTGGTTTTAAAGGCTGCATTTCCATAAAGTGATATGGACTTTGCAGACTGTTCACTTGTTATAATATTTGACTTTACCTACTTAGCCATTATATCCTCATCACAAGTGATAGTTGATCGAAAAAAAATCGCATTTTTGTTAATATTTTGTGAAAGGATCAACAGTAATATCCAGAATATTGTCACAAGATCAAAGTATTTGGTCAAAAATGACATGATATTTGATTTTGTCGCCCAGTCTGAGCATTTACAAAGTGGTTTTGAGGAGATTTCAAAATATTAAGATACACAGTATTTTGTTTATTGCCATATATTCCCTAAAAAAAAAAAAAAAAAAATGCATTACAAGCTGTTGTATATCTTCTTTTTCCATCAATGGTGGAAACATCTGGTAGCAGCAGTTATACTTCAAGGATGATACAGAGGCTGAGTTCCAGAAATAGACAATTTTTCCAGTCATCACTGATCGTTTCTATGATTGAGTTAAATGGTTCTGTTTATCAGGAACAAACACATGACACTTACAGATCACAGATACGGAGTTTGGCTGTGTTGGCCCTGGCAGAACCGGGCCCGTCTGTTTTCCTGCTCTGAGGGTAAAACATCTCTGCACACCATCAAACACAGAGTACCGGCCAATAACAGGCTGCCAATCTAAGTGACTTATTTGTTTACAATGCTTTTACTAAGATTACCATGATAATGAATTATTTGTGTTAGCATGACTGAAGCTACACCTTCGACAGATTGTTCGATTGTTCCTCATGCGCTGTTTCAATTACAGAGAAGTCAATAAGATTTGCAGGAATCACGTTGTGTTATTGTATCATCAGGAATTAACCTGACAAGAGTCGACGTGCGTTGTAATGTAGCAGGACACAAACGTATTAACAGCTGGGTCGCACGTGTCATACGATTAACCCAGGACGGATGGTAAATTAGCAGACTACGCATCAATTTGCATATTGATTTCTAATAGCTGAACTCTTCATCAGGGTTCGACGCTGCTGGCCACCAATTAGCTTATTAGCTATTTAATTATATGCTGAGGAGATCACAGTATCAGCTTTTAGCATAATCTGCCTTGACTACATACAGTACAGTATTCAGAAGGTGATACACAAGGTTTATTCCAGCACTTTTAGTTGTTTTTAGGAATTCATGTGTTTTATCCGTGTTTTGTCGTATAAAAAGGTTCATTATGATTAGATTAAAAAAACAATAAGGCAAAAATGATCAAGACTGGGTTGTAAAAAGGCTTTTACTTCAAAGGACTGGTTGATTTTCAACATCTCTTTTGCATTTTCCATTGAAATTCTTCTCCTCGTTCTTATTTACATTAGCGGAAGCATTAGGTGTCCGTGGCAGGGAAGGATGTTTACTGTAAACTGTAGCACAGGTTCGCTTTTGCTGAAAGGACCGGTCGGTGTGTGGGGAGGTAACATTTGTTTTTTTCAGCCTTACAGTGAGGATACTACAGTGGAGTTTTCCTCTTACATCTGCAAAAATATTCATGCATCATTTCACATTAACAATTTAAACTAAAACGTTTTGGAGAAAACCCCCCCATGACCCCAGAACAACCCGGACCGGAAAAAAAAGAAAAAGAGAATCCAATGTTTCACTAAAAATGCCTGGCAGCAAACTCCATCCTATGATGGGAATAAGAGGTTTCCAGTAATGATACAAGAAAGAGAAGAAAGAGAAAGGAATGTGTAATTGGAGTTTTTGAAATAGGCCCCGACCTGTCACATCGCATACCGTACCGACAACCCTGGGCTATGCTAAATCTGCTTCTCTCAGCCACGAGCTCTGCCTCCTCAGCCTCCCAACCACTGACTTATTCACAATGTACTGACCCGGCATATAGCAGCTACATGTCTGCAGAAAGTTGTGTGTGCCTGTGCCTGTGTGCCTGTGTGTGTGTGTGTGTGTGTGTGTGTGTGTGTGTGTGTGTGTGCGTGTGGTAAAGCCTAACCACTGATTGATGCAGACCCACAGAGAGGCGGCCTGAATCTGGCGTCAAATATGGAAAAAGGTCAGTTTTTTGGTGGCAAATGCATCAAATCTGCAGATCTGAACCTCTTTTTTCATTGTGACGCCTGAGACGAAGCCTGGCCGCTGCATCATCAGGACATCTTCTGCTTCATCAATAACCAACTGCAGCACTGCTGGGGAGGCAAAGAAAATCAGTGAAAAGACATCTGGCTGCGTTTCAGTGCTTCATTGTCATAAATAAATATTTTATACCAGGAGCTTCAGTTCCTCTGTGTCATGCCCATAAAGCTCCGACTGAAGTCAGCTGGAAAAGATTGCCTGGAAAGCCTTGATGGTACCTGCCTGATGTGCCAAGCACTCTCCTCACAAGACGAAGCGTTTGTAGTGTCACATCAGGAGAATGAAAGGCTGCCTCATCTAATGTTATCTGTGCCAGGTTTACAGGAGCAGTTAGCTGCTGTGTGAAGCTCTGCCACGGTTTCATTTCGCTTTTTATAACATTTTACAAAACGCAGCAGGCCAGATGATGGAACAAGCTCTAGTCCACTGATTACCGTGTGGACTAAAAATCCACACTGAATTAAACACAACTAAACTCAACCACGGGGTCCGGACTCTGCCCCGATGTGCAAAAAGCACTCCATCAGCCCCGAATGCGCAGCACAGTTAGGCGCAAAGGATGGGGGGGACTGGAGGGGGGACGTGCGGAATTGCGCAAACGTGGATCTCAATGCGCTTTAGAGCCTCTGGATCATTCATCCTCTGCAAGGATTAGCATCTCTAAGGGGAAATTTAGCCAGGACTGCGCATGTTTGCCACCCAACTTCCACATTGAAAGCCTATAAAAAGGTGCGAGCCTGGTTATCTGAACGTGCTCTGCATCCGTAATTATTATTCCTCTAGAAATAAGCGAGGCAGGCGGTCGGACTTAAACATGGGAGGAAGGGAGAGGACAGCAGGGAACGAGGGTGGGAGTGAAGGGCATGAAAAAGCCCCTGGGGCGAAAAGAAATCAACCTCCCAGCTAATTAAAAAACAAGTGACAAACACCTTCCACCGCACCCATGATGCCAAAACCAGCGGTCCACCTCTCTGTACATCTGTGAGCCAAAGAGGAGGAAAGGCGCAGTGTGGAGAGCGTGGCGCGGGAGGATGCGAGGAGGAAACATCGTCTCCACATCGCATCCAAACCCTTCCGACGCATGGTGCTTTCGAGCTCCAATCTGGGGCTCCATGAGGCGACTGTCCCCCCCTTTGCGTCCCGTTCACTCCACCTCCCTCCCACCCCCCCCCAAAAAAAACTTCCCTTCCTTCAGACAATGCAGCCAAAGACCCCCAGCATTCATCCCTCGTATCAGCATTCCCGCAGAAAAACAAACAAAAAAAATGCACAATCTTACCTTCTTTATCCAGAGAGTGTCCAACAATCCGGAGATGTCAGTCAGTAGTAAAAGGCGGCACTGTAGCTCTACTTATAATAGTAGCGGTACAAGGAGTGAAAGGAGGAGGAGTAGTAGTAGAGGTAAGCCAGTAGTGGGGAATGGTAATGGAGACGCGGGGAGCTCTTATACGCCAGCCAAGGCGGCGTATCCAGCGAGCGAGACGCACAAAAGACGGGAAGGGGAGTCCGGATTCCCATGCACTGACAGCGTTTTATTTGTTGCTGTTGCTTTCTGTTGTTGCCGACTCCTCGTTTCCATACAGCGTGACCTGTGAGACCTGTATGATCGGGTGACCGGAGCGGCGCTTTATCAGCAAACCCGCATTTGTTGGGACGAGGCGCGCAGCACGGCGGACTTCTTCCTCATTCTTCCCTTCGCGTCCCCTCTCGCTGCGAGCGCAAGAGAAAAAGGGGAGAGAGAGAGAGAGGGGGTGAGTGCTCGTGTGTGTGAGTGTGTGTGTGTGTGTGTGTTTGAGAGAGTGAGAGAGAGAGAGAGTGTGTGTGTCTGTGTGTGAGCAGGTCTCTACTTCGTCTGTTCCTTCACACACCGACTGAGGATCAGCACGCCCTCCTCCTCTTCCTCCTCCTCCTCCTCCTCTCTCTGCTGTGTGTGTGTGTGTGCTTCTCTTTCACTTCTCTGTGTGTCTATACACATATATCTCGCCTGTCACTCTCTCTCTCACACACACACACTCATCCTCTTTCTCTCACTTAAATAGGCTGCTCGAGTTACCCATTTTTTCGGGTTAATATCAATTTATCACTGAAGATGAATGGTGTTCATGCTTGTTACATCCCTCTGTCTTTCTTTCTCTTGCTGCATGGTTTTTATTCAGCCTAATCAATGTCCAGGAAACAGCTCTGAGTCTGATTGGTGGGCCAGTGTCCATTAAAGTGTCCATCAAACTGAATCAGTTTAGACTGATTGTTAAATGTTTTATGGTCATATCATCCACAGAGAGTGTTTAACCCAGTGCTGACTTCAGTTCTGCTCGAGGTTTCTGCCTGTTAAAGGAAGTTATTCCTCGCCACACACATCAAATAATGGGGTATGGTCAAGACTTGCTCAATTTAGAAGTTATCATGCCACTACTTTTATTATCAATTGGTGCTATTCAAATAAAGATTGATTCACTGAGTTATTTTTCAGCTCAAACAAATAATTCTGCCTCCTCTACCAAGCTTGACACTAAAAGTCTGCAACAATAAGATTCTCTTCCTAAAGTGCTGCTCAAGTTTTTCATAATCAGCATTAAATGGAGGACACTGGAGTAAAACGTACGTCCTCATTCTCAGTTGCACCTACCAAACACAACCAAGACAGTCGGTCCTCCTCTGGAGTGACACTAAACCTGCCTGAACGTAACTGCACACATACGGATCGTTGCCTTTTATCTAAATGATACTTTTCATAATGTTCAGTGGTATAACAATCTTTTATGAGACAGCAGGTTCGCAGGTTTTGCTCGGATCATATCAACAGATCATTTTTCTTCATACATGAGAAACATCTTGCTCGTAATCTCCTGAAAATCACGATGTAACCTGTAACATGATAAGTCGGTCAGACCGAATTAGGTTTTTAACTCCTTTGGACCTTTTAAAAAAACAGGTCATCTGAAACAAAACTTAACAACTTGACACTGCTGAGCTCTTCCTCCAATATCTGGACTAAATACTAGAACATACTGAACAAAAAGACGAGCACAACATAAACTAACAACCGAAAGAGAAAGCTGCCACCCCTGTAAAAAAACAGAGCAGGGGTTTCTGGCACAACTACACCTGCTTCCAAAGTGCATGGAACAAGTAAAAAACAAGTCTGAAGAGGTCAAACAGCTCCAGCAACACTTGTAGTATATAAAACAACTGGTCCGATACAATTGCTCTTCATACTCCTGCAATAAACCTCATCAGGAGGAACTGGCTTTTCAAAATTGTGAGTTTAACAACAAGACTGAGCGCACTAGAACAATGTTAACAATATGGCCATCAGCATTACATCACAGACAGGGAGGGAGAAAGATTGAGAGAAATATACATAAAAAAAACCAAAAAAAAAACAACTTTTTAGATTTGTAAAAGGTAACTTAAAAGCTCTTTTATTGGAGACTTCCAGTTGCAAAAATGACAACCGCAACTTGAACACACAAAACTTTTTGGCCAAAAATATTTTGTCATAGCGTTAGATAAGATTAAGAAATCGTTGTGTAAGCCAAGTCCTTTTAGGCCAGCAGGGGGCAGGAAACACTATTTAAAATAGATCTGTGATATATGCAGTATTTATACACAAAACAGCACTTTACAGGTGTGTATAAATACTGCACATACTTCAGATCTAACATAACAATCGTGACTTTTAATCTCATACTTTTACGACTTACAACTTGGGTATATTTAAAACCTCTTAACATGTTTCCTTAACCTAACAAATTACTTTTCTTCCCTAAACTAAAGAGAAACAGACAAAAAAATAACTTAACTTTGTGTAAAAATAAGATGTCGTTTGCTCAGTTGTGACTTAATTTCATTACCACCTCATTAAAATCCGTTGTAAGACAAAGAAAACTACAGAAAAAATAACTAGCTGACGCGTGTAAGACAGTCAGAATCAGCAACGAGCGGTGAGCGTTCAGTCTCTGACAGGCAGTATGAAGTGTGTTTGATGCTTAAAAAAAGAGATCAAACTACACGATCAGTGAACCAATTTGTCTGAATCTGAACTTTCTCTGACCAGTTTTGCATGCATGTTTTAAGCGCTGACTATCTGACTCAGGTTTTCAGTGCTCATGCAGTCACATTTCAAGTTGCTGGTAACAGGAACGAAGAACCAAATGCAAACACTGAGGCCTACCTGGTAGAGAGCAAAGACAAGCAGGTTAAGTACTGATGGTCAAATAGAAACAGTGTCTGTGTGTTTACTGATTGTGTATGAGGAGCAGCTGTACAGGCAGGTGACCCAGTCAGGTGATCCCTGAAGGAGGGACATTCATTGAAGGCAACTATTGGCCAGAACAGACACTCTGGGAATGGGAGGAGAAAGAGTCTGAGAGTGAATATGGAAGAAAGACGCCTCACAATGTCCCTCCAAGCTGAATGACAGACCAGGGTTACACAAGCCAGCCATCTCTGAGTGGGAATATAGAGGCCAGTTCAGTAAAGGCTTCACCTGAGAGAGGCAATGTGCAAGGTTCCCCACGCTGACAATGGCAAAGGCCCTTCAACCTTTGTGAGTTCACACAAAGAGGCAGGTAGCAGATGGACAATCAGTTCCTCTGCCTCTGATTGTAACAAGCACAGGTGCAGCGAACGTGGTGGAGTATAAAAGGCTGCTCAGGAGTAGGTCCCCAGCTCCGCGGAGATGTCTTAGGATCATTGGATAAAGAGCCGGACCACGAGAGAATGAAACAGGCTGACCTCGGTCGGAGGGACTGAATGCTGGAGGACAGGGTTTGGAGGGGAGACCAAAGGGCGCAGGCTGATTATAAAACGACAGTGACTTGGGCAGAGGAAGAGCCGAAAGAAACACAGATTGAGCTGCAGACACAACCAGGAGCTGAAACGTGGGCTTACTTTTCTTAAGTTTTAGGCAAGAAGAACCGCTTAGTTAGGGTTAGGAAAAGACACGTAGTGTGAATGCACATTTTGTAGGCTGAGTTTAGAAAAGACAGGGTCAACAAAAAGAGGGTATCGAAGAGGATATTACTGGAGTAAACTCTAAATGATAGAAAGAAACAAGTTCGATGTCAGATAAAGGTTTAGGTAATGCCACAGGAGAAGAGACAACTAGAAGCTTCTGCAGGGAAACAAACAGACAGACAGAGATAGACATGAACAGAGGAGCAGAGGAAGGAAACTGGGAACTAATTCATAATGTGGCAGAAGGAAAAATAATAGATCGGGAGACAGACAGAAGGTTCCCCAGTTGAGAAGCAGAGGGCAAACTAGCTGTCAACAAGTAGAGAGCGGGGCAGCAGAGAATCAGATAAGGTAGCTGACTGAGGAAGTGAACAGCTGGTTAATAAGGTTAGAGAGGCCGATCTACCAAATGGGGAAACTGAAAGACCGCTGAGGAGGCGGAGGGCACTGCGGAAGACCTGACGAGGGCCCTTGAAACCATAAGTAACACTTGTGAGCCTACAGGGGCCATTAGTTGAAATCGCTGACAGATGACAAGCCAAGAAGCCACAAATTCTTTTGGCAAGTAAATGGTTTTTGAGGGTGATTTGCTGAAGGCCTGGCTGGGTGATGACACGGGATGTTGAAAACACCAGGAATCAGACACGCGAGGGAACCAGGGAACAGGAAGCGTAGTCGATAGAGACGCAGGAGAGAAGACGATCTTTTATTGAGTGTTCATTAGTCATTTTTATTTCTAATGTAAAACATCTTTTAAAGCTGTCCATGTATACAAGCCTCCCTTGATCAATGATGACCAGATGAAAGATAGCCGGGCCCAATGGAAACATGCTGGTCTTTGTTACATAAGAATGATTTGCTCTGTTTAATTGAAAAATCAGTATTGTGCTTCTACGATCTGAAATGATGAAAACCATCGTGAGGGGATTGTGATATCAGAGTCAAAACATGTATATTCACATGCACAGTCGAAGAAAATGTTTCTTTGCCTTCTGCTCTGAATGCCATTTAACAAAATTATGATGAATTGCAAGAATTTGTTTTAATAAATTAATCCCACACATTACAGATTACAAATAGTAACCTGTTGTTTGTGCCAGAACTGTTTTAATAATGGTATTTTTTCTTTTGAGGAATTTTGAGCTCTTTAAAGGGAAAACAGAAGATTCCTAGAAATTCAATTGTTGTGGCTGCATCCATCTTTTTTAGTAATAGGTCCAACAGTATTCAGAGTACTTGACCTTTTTTGTAAACAAATTGATTACATTTGAATTAAAATGCAAAGTTATTCACATTCAGTAACTGACTACCGGCTACAAGTAATCTGATCCAGGTGCAACTAAAAAAAAACTCATTCATTTTCAGGGTTTTTCCATCCATGCGATTCATTTTCTAATTAATATATCAAAGTAGGCAGAATCAGTAGAAGCAGATCATTTTGTTTCACTGAATGATAACATCAAGTTTTACGTCTGTCATGATGAGAAAGCATATTTCAGTGTAACTGAACTGAGAAAGAGGAAGCGGGCGAGAGGCAGAGAGAGAGGAAATGCCAGAGCCCTCTGCAGATGTGAAGTTGACACGGGGAGGTAAGAGCTTCAGCCCATTAATTCATAATTCAGAGGAGCTTCACCCCGGGGTGCCTTCTTAGAGCACAGCCATTCTCATAACTGTCACTCAAACGGCCATGCGAACACTATAGAAGCCTAGCGAGGGCTATGCAGTCGACATGAACTCAATATATTGTATGGTTAGAATGACATTTGGGTGCAGAGTGATGCAGCTTGAAACACAGGAAGTCAAACACCCTGTAAAGTGACTTTAAATTAAAAAGGAAGCCTCCTCTCCTGCATACATTTATCTCATGCGTTTTGTTGTGTCATGATTCATAGAATCATTTCCTGCACTACCCAACAAGAGTATTGGTAAGAGTCCTGTCCAGTCAGGAGATCACTTTATTGTTTTTGTTGATGTCATTGTTGGAATAAGACAAATCATTCGTGTTTCAGGGTGACTTTCTCTATGACTGGGTAACAGCGGTGCACAATCCTCTGTGAATTCAGGCTGAGGTGCGTGCTACATCTCAGCAGGGACGCATTTAATTCGACTTTGGCCATGATTATGATAATAGCAGACTGCTGTTTTGAAACAGGATCATTTACATTTTAGTATAATTTGGTTTTGGCAGTATAAAATATGGGAAAGACCTTCTGCTAAAGATGGCAATACATCATGCCGTTACAAAGAGAGCACACAAAGAATAGGATCGTCACATTCTTACACACATCCTCTAAAGTCTAACAAACACACTCCCACACACACCTGCGTGCACACAAGCACACACACATAATTTTAACATCACAATGGTGCACAATGATGCATAAACAGCCAGAGGGGGAAATATTCAGCAGTGTTAAGACATTGTCCTCCAGCAGCATCTTACAGCTCACATTAAAACTCAGCGTGGTAATTCCTCTGGACGCCTCAGCTGAGGTTAAAAAGCCACTAATGGGCTTTTTACTCAAACTACAGTCCCAAAGTAGGCGACTCCTACATAACATGTTACATAAAGTGTTTATAAGTGGACAGTTATGGTTGAATTATCATCAGAGCAAAGGCACAGAGCTTTAATAATTTTATGTTTAAAGGGTGACGATACTTTTTGATTGTATTATCTTCATTTGATTTATTAAAAAGGCTCTGTGGAACTTCTGTGTTGTGCTGGAAGCCGGTCGTTATTTTACATCAGCGGACTCGATTTCTAAAGTAACTATAGCGACTGTTGCTCCCTGTCAGCAGCATTTTTCACATTACATTACAATCCGCTCACACGTGGCCAATAAAAGAGCGATAAATACATGTGAAATGCTACAAATTGTTACGAAGAACCCCTTAAAAGTATTGATCGACCAAATGTTGATATGATCATGTACAGTTTATTTACAGTAATGTGCAGCAGCCCGTTGAAGTCCGTTGATTTCTTCTATTGTCATCTGTGAAACTCCAAGAACTCTGGCCGTTGGTTTCAATTTGATCCAAATTTTGTTCACATTCGCAGTTGGTGCTGCAATCTGACAGCAAACACAGATGCAGGTGACAAAGTGAGAGGGAAGCTTTGCCACTAACACTTCGAGCCCATTCTTTGTTCAACACCAGCCGCATCACCAATTACTGTGGAAAGTCAGCATGACTTTATACCGGTTATATCAAGGTAGCTTTACCATTTCACCTTGCAAACCTGAGCTTCCCTATATATCGGTAATGTACTGTTCCGGATGTAATAAATTATTTTTCCACATTTCATTCCATTCCACTCACCTTCTGCACAAAATGTAATCGTGACAATATCTGTCTTGTTACTGTCCTTCATTCTGACCCAGGTCAGTCCGATCCAAGGGCTCTGATGAAAACACTTTTTTAAAATGGTCTTACAGACAATCTGGTGGGAGACGCAGTACGAGGTCAAAGCAGATAATTACAACTGGAACAATTTTGCACAACAGTCCGTCAATAGGGCATAGAGTTCAAATTACAAAAATACTCTTTTAATATTAGAGAAAGAGCTCACGAAGTCATTTGTCAGCATCAACCTATCATGTTATTCAAGAATCCCAGAAAAGTCGTCTTTAAAAAGTGACAGGGGTAAAGTCAGCCATTTTAAAAAGTGGTGGTGATTTGTCCCAAGCATCACTCGTTTAAATGTTCCCATCTATTGCTCTCCTCTGGTTGTTTTATTGACTGTATTGTTTGTACTGAGTTTGTCTAGAATCTTGTTAGACATGCAAATCGACACTACCGATGTATAAGCTTGTCAAATTAGTCAGATGCAAATTAAAATTTAATGATATTTTCACAATACTGACAAATGAAGGAACATTAGGTAACAAAACATTAAACCATTATCCAGTGTGGTACACTTTCTGCTGGTGGTGTTTACAGTTTATCTAAAGATTTGTCCTTGTCTTTGTCACTATTTGAAAAATGATGAATGAAGTACAGATGCAAAACACTCAAAGGCAGGCAGGCTGCAAAACAAAGAGCAAGATGCAAATACAAAAGGTGCCCAGCGAAAGGTTTAAAACAATAAGCAAGAAAAACAAAAGCAAGCAACTTTTATCTATGTAGCACCGTTCACAAACATCAGTCAAAGTGCTTCACAGTCAAACAAAGTAAAAATAAAATAAAAACAAACAAAAAGATTAAAATACAAGATAAAATACCACACACGATATAGATGGGGGACTGATAAAACAAATACCCTAATGCCTAAAAAAAGGAGGCTTTAACTGCTTTATAAAAGAGTCCACGCAATCCAGCGATCTTTCAGAGATTATTCCAAAGCTCAGGGGCAGCTGACTGAAAGGACCGATCGTCTTGAATCTTGAGATGTGCCCAAGGAAGAAGGAGGAGGACCTAAGGGCTCGACTTGTAGTGTCGGAGCACAGAAGTGTGGAGACATGTAGAGACTCTATGAGTGAGCACCAAGATTTTAACATGGATTCTAAAATCAACAGGTCAAGTTAAGATGATATGAAGCCTTTACGAAATTAGCACACGGGTCAAAACAGGGCCAACAACTGTGATTTTAAGCCACTTGATGATGAGATCTATGGGTCCTATTTTTTTGGTTGCTCCTCGGGTATTATGACAGACATTAGTTGCATAATCAACTTACACAGTCCTGATTAATCAGGTGCAAAACTGAAAGAAAGCTGCATTTTAAAGGTTTTCCTCAAAATACCTTTAAGTGGACACGACCTCAATGGAGCCTAATGTCTGTGAGTTGCTTCTTACGCCCAAAATAAACCGAGCCACTTGTCAGATGAGACTGGCCACAGAAAAGGAACCAAAAAAGTACAATTCAAGCATTAACTTCAAGCTCCATTTTGAGCGATGGGTTTCCCTATGTTATCCAATTTTGAGAACAGTAGTGAGACTGAGAAACATATTTGTGATTTGTTCAAATTCTAAAATGACCCAAGTTTACATGTTCAAACGTGGGAGTACGTAGAGTGATATTGTTATAGCTATGCTCAAACAGGTGTACCCTAAAGCAGAACCCAACTCAGGACGAAAGTTAAATGAAGTAGATTTATTAAACAAAGTCGAGTATGATAATGACGATTAAAGGGAGTCCAGACTGCAGCAGAGAATGGTGAGGCAGTGGGTGGCTGGAGCATGCTTGAGCTGAGAGGACTGGCAGTGTGAGCTGAGCAGAGTTGGAGGTAGAGATGATTGATCTGGCAGGCAGGCAGGCAGGTGGTGATCCCGGGACACAGCAGATACTTGATTAGATACTTGAAAAACAAAACAAAACAAATATCATTTGAACACACAATTCAGGGCGGCTGAGACGTTCACTGCCACAGAGGCCGGCAGCTTACAAGATAAGACAAAACATGGGAAACACAGAACACACAAGGACAGGAAAAACACAAGAAACACGAGGGAAAACTAATGGCATGATTGTAGCCATTGCAGTTAAAGGGTAACTTCACCAATTTTACACATTCTATGGGTTTACATGTCTTAGGGAGTACTACTTCTTATGTGAAAAGTAGTACAAAGCCTTGTGTGTGGGCATTCAATTAAAAAACTTTCATATGGCTCATATTTTGTTGTTTTGTTTGGAAAACTTGTGGCAAAAATGATTCAAAACCAGATCTGGTTATAATTAAACCTGCTATTATTGGTCACAGCAGTCAAGACAGTGTCAGGTGGGTAATTTAAAATAAGACCAGTGTTCCTTGTTGGTGATATGAACAAAAAAATGCCACATGGACTGCAAGCATGACTGTGGTTCGCTCCTTGTGTCGTGTCGATTGGGGCACCTGTTGTGAGTTGATTGTTTCAGAACAGGTGCAAAGACACGCCAAGACACTGACAGTGTGGTACTGGTGTCATGTTATCTAAGTTTAGCTGTGGTCAAGACAAAAATACTCCACTTGACAAAGTCTCACAAACCCCCCCCCCCCCAAAAAAAGCCCCGCAATTTAGATTGTGGAGTATAGTTTGAAGATTTCCTACCATACACAACTGACTAACATGATTCAGTGTTGTCGCAGTTTGATAAGCTCCAGTTGCATTAAAAACAAAAAAAAGAGAAGAGGAAAAGGAAGCATGTAAAAATAAAGGACCACGTCATTCATGAGTAATATAAAATGAGCAGATCTGCTGAAAGCTTGTCCTTGCTGAGTGGTGAAGTTTCTGCAGGGCAGCGATGATCAGTCTGCCGAACTGGATTAGTCTGAAATGTCAGGAGAGGAAAACGGTAACAGAGGTGAAATGTATGAGGGGAGAGTTTCAGACATCAGCTGTGAGGAGATACAAGCCTGCAGTCGGCTGTGTCACACACACACACACACACACACACACACACACACACACACACACACACACACCTTGCGTACATGTTTACAGTACACATCTTCCTTATCTCTTTTTCCCGCTGCCCACAAAAAATATCAGAGGAAAGCTGCTAAGTCATGCAGTTGGTCAGCGGACATCCGATGATTTATTTGAACCTTGGCTGCAAATCTGAAAAAGGCATCAGTTGGTCTGTGACTCTCCAGGACGAAGACTTCTTTCTTTGAACCGACGGTGCAGGAACCAGGTCATTTAAGGGAGCAACGAGGGTCGTTTCAGAGAACGTGAACCTTCACCTTTGATTAAAGTTTTAATGGGTACACAAGACCTCCGGGAGGAGACAACAGTTACATAACACACACACACACACACACACACACACACACACACACACACACACACACACACACACACACACACACACACACACACACACACACACACACACACACACACACTCAATCGCCCCACTTTTGCTGATGTCTACGCTGTGGAGTAACACGTGAAAACACTACCAAGCCAGTGACCTCAGTTCGTGGCTGTGTGTCAGTGGAGACCTCTGGGAAATTTCAAGCCACGTTCATGATGACAGAAAAAGGTATTCAGAGCCAAAACATGATCCTCTTCTAACCCTAACCGAGTGGTTTTTGCACCTAAACGTCACATGAGCGTAACATTTTGACATTTTGCAGAGAAGCAGATCGCCAATATTTATTCTGGTGATTGGGTCAAGTTTTATCCACTCTGAAGCAACACAGGTGTTTCTGCCCCACTCAGATATACAGTATGCATGTCTGTGTGAGGTTGTGTGTGTCGCCGTCAGCTGTTGCCAAATATCCCGTTTTCTGCAGGAGACTCTTGTTTTTGGGAGCCCTCTCCTGGTTTCCTCCTGGGTTCACAATTACTTCTCCTGATTTATGATCATTTTTCAACCTTTTTAGTCATCATAACCTGTTTCTGCCACTGTACAGGTTGTAGTTTGGTGTACTGTTGTCCACTTGCCGGGGAGTACCTCCAGAACTCCTCCCTCCTGCTGAGGTCTCAAGCTTTGCAAGTCTGCTACATAAAAAATAAACCCTCTTTACACACTTTTTAATGACGAGGGAGGGAGAGTAACATGCTTGTAGGAGCATAGTGATAGTGATAAACTGACAAAGATCAGATATCTGCAGGATGATTGGGCTGCTCTCACAGAGCTTTGGTGATAATCAAAAGGAGGTGGGTGTGAAACTTCTATGAATCTGTTATTTGTGTCCCTTTTAACAACATCCACAGTACTGACAGAAGAAAAAGAAATCCACTCTGCTACATAAATCAGCAGATGTTAGGGGAAATGTGATTTTCACTGAACAACCAGCACTTGTGACCCATTTCTCTCCGGTGTGAGGCCACCAATGATATCCAAGGTCTTATTTGTCCATGATGTCATAATTAGAATAAATCTAATTGTGATATGATTAGAAATTACACACTGAAAACATCCCATATATATTTGCATCACATGAGCTGCACAGGAACAATGTCTCCCTCTCTCTCTCACCTGGAGCCACTCCTCTGTTATTGGGGGCAGCCTAAAATAAGGGAACTATTTTTGGGTGGGCGGGGGAGCTGAGCTGAAAAAAAAAAAAAAAAAGAAAAAAAAATAGCCCTGGGCTTCTCTCTTTTCCCTCTTCTCCTCCCTCCGTTCTCCGCTCTTCTCCTTTCCAGTAGCCGAAGGCCTCAGTGAAAACAGAGCAGTACAAAATAAAATAGTACTCAGTGGGACGCGGATGACAGAGCAGAGCAGTGCACATACAGTACTGCGTAACAGCAAACTAAAGTTTAGCTGAGTACATTTTGAAACTCATGCATTACATTAGATTAGATGATAGTCTGCATGAACAGATGAGAGAGGGAGAGGACACAAATAGAGCAAGAGAGAGCTGAGCAGGAGTAGGTAAAGTAAAGGGCCATCAGGAAGATTTACAGAGCGCATCTTCATGCATTATCTTTATTGAAATAGTTGTAGTTTCCCCCGCTGGCTGCGAAAGATCTATGATGATATCCAAGACAGCTATTTTTAAGTACAACTTCCCTCCTGTTTTAAAAGCTTGCAGCTACATTATTAATGTAACATCTTAAAGCTGTGGTTTCCATTGTGATCACACTGTTCAGCTTCAAACTTCTAACAACCCCTCAAGTGTCAGTTTTGATCATGAAGGGCTCTCGACAACAATCGAGTTACGCTTTCAAAATAAAGGTTGCTGACAAACAGTTTCCATATTATGACATATTGGCACAAAAACTACTTGGTTAGGTAGAGGAAGTAGTTGATGAGTTGGGAGTGATAACAGGCTGCCAGGACTTTCATTGTCATGAATTCATCAAGGCGTCACCTCACAAACACCACCCTTCAAAAAGATGCATGTGCTTATTGTGTTATTTCCCGCTACAATAGGTGTCTCCAGGAGAATATTTTGCCATGATGACACACATACAGACTCCCAAGGTTAAAACAATACCAGCCCTGATGTCATGGCTCATAAAAAGGAAGAAGCCAGCAGTTTAGAAGGTGAGGATGTGCCTGGTGATGCTGTTAAAAAACACATAGCCTGCTATCCTGCAGCAGAAGCAGAACGGCTTCACGGACAGATGATACGAAAAAGGAAATGACAGAGCAGCTGCAGGGTCAGTTGTGATGGAGGAATCATTTGTAAGCTTCCCCTTCAATCAACATATGCATGAAGACTGAAAACGTCCTAATATTCAATTTACCATGTGTAAAGAAGTGGTGAATATAGGCTCACAGAGCATTATATAGACAATTCAGTGAATGTTGCAGTAGCTGTTCTGTTTTTAAACCACGAGCGCAGACAAATGATGCCTGCAGTGTTCCCAAAATCAAATCATCAAGATGGGCAAAAAAGAAATACAAACTTATAGATCAAGACTGACCTACAGTGTCTCTGTGTATTCCAATAAAACCAATCAGAACATAATAGGCAGTGAAAAAAAAAAAATAAATAAAAAGCCACCAGGGTGATGATGTGAAATGAGCAAAGTGGAGCTGCGCAGAGCAGAGAAGAAAAGATCAGATCGAAAGAGAGGAGAGGCAGAAAAGTGAGAAAGAGATTGATGCAGTGCAGGTGCAGTGCAGCCCAGTTAACAATAGAGCTGATACAGGAGGGCAGGAAGGAATGAAACATGCTTGAGCTACAAGAAAAGCGTGTGAGAACTTAGAATTACTTGGGTTATTTGCTGTTGATACAAAGGGGACAAAGAAAGAAAGAACGAAAGAACGAAATCATGAACGATGGTAAAGAAGAGGCAGGTGCAGGACAGCTGGAAGAAATTACAAATGACAAAAAAAACGCAAATAGATTTAGAAAGACTCGAAAGAAGGATGAAGGATGAAATGCACCGATGATTACACTGAACAAATGCAATGTGACAACAAAACAGAAACAAAGGAATAAAGGGCAGAACGAAATAAGAAAATAAGAAGAAGAAAAAAAATTACGGTGACAGAAATGAAAGACTGAATAAATGAGCAACAGCAGGAAGGAACACATGAATAATGGGAGAAAGAATGAAAGAAATGAAGAAAATATTGAAAAAGGGACCAAAATCTTCTCTGACCTCTTTTCAAGAAATAAATCTGACACCATAATATATAATCTATAATCACTTCCTGTGTTTTGTGCACACACAAAAACCAGAAACCCACACATGCTGTTGCTGCATATTTGAAGAAAATCAGTCACCTTTCCTGTATTTCTCTCCTCCTCCCTCCTTTTCCACCTTTTCCCTCATTTTCCTTTTACTATCCTCACCTCTCCTTCCTCCTCTTCGTCCCTCTCTCCTTCTGCTTCCTCCTCTCACTCGCCCTTCCTCTGCTACATTTTCCTCTGCTCTTATCTCACCAAACATTCATTCTTCGCTCAGCCCTCCCCTCCTACACTTAATATTTTCTCTCTTTGCCTCATCTCTCCGTGTCCACCTTTTCCACTCCTTTCTTTTTTTCTGTTTCCTCTCTTCCTCTTTCTCTTTATCCCTCTGTTTTTTTTTCTCTCAACCCCCTCTTAAGATCCAAAGCTTTGTTCATTACCTGCACTACAAACAAGGCTGACATTTACACAAGTGCTAATCACAGTGGACATGTCTCTGTGATGTTTCCGGTCATTCTGAACACACACACACACACACACACACACACACACACACACACACACACACACACACACACACACACACACACACACAGCCTGCAGCTCTCTCTGTGCTGTAAAGTAGATCTGTACAGCCTTGATCACACATGTGACTGTAGGTCATTGTATGGGAGCTATTTAAAGTTGTATTACCAAATACTTATAAATATTATATGTATTCCATTTCTGACTCTCCCCTCCATAAGTTCTACCATGCTGCAGAATCTTATGCAAAGCTAACACATAACAAAATAGATTGGTAAAAACAATCTATACCACCGGGTGTACGCCATTGCAGAGAAGCTCAAGCTCTCAACAGAGTCCTATTTCTTCTGCCATGTTGCCTCGTATAAGGAATACCAACTTATGATACCTGCATATGATTCTCATGATTGTCTGTTCAATGAAATGTGTCGGAAACTAATCCAACCAAGACATTCCCCCAAAGAGTTTGTTGCTGGAATGTATGGAACAATCCTCTGAGCACATTTATATCTATGAAATATTATTGTGATTATGAGTAGTGCAGCGCCCAGTCAAAATATGCTATTTAGTACAGACTGTGCACGAATGTCAGGGGGTTACAGATCCAGTCATAAGCCTCATCAGTATCACGTCCTGATAATATCAAATACGTTTGATATTTACTATTTAAGATCTGGATGATAAGATTGGGCCTCAAGGAACAATGAGATCTATGAGCAGCTGATGGTGCTACTAAACAGTGAACATCTTGGCCCGTGAGGCTAATGTTAGCTAGCATACTACAGTTGACATAAACTTAAAATCTCACCTCCAGTTCTAACTGGAGAATACAAAACCTGTGTTGATCATTGTCTTCCCACTCATCCTGCAAAATGCTGCGCCACATTAATCTCTGTGTTGTTTAGGTCTGCTTCCCCATGAGATCACGTGAGAGGGTCCGCTGCAACAAGACGAGCGATTCTCCTGATATACAAATAACATACACACATAAATACAGAAAGAGAGAGATTCCTTGCAATTAGTTTATCAGGTCCACTTGGTTGTGTCCGTCTCTTTGTAAGTATTTTTTCCACTGCTGTATGTATGCGGCTGACTAAATGTTCTGTGAGTCTTGGCTTTACTGCTGATGTAAACAATGTTTCCGATACACTAACATTTAGTTAATATTCATGAATTCAGTAATCTAGACTCTGTCCACTGTGATTACTGTGTTTGGATGCTGGACGCAGAGAGCCACTCAGTGATTGATTAGGAAACGGAAACACAAGATGATCTATATGAAAATGCAAGCTCACTGGTGCTGTAACAATCTTTACAGCAGCCTACACTTCCTGCTGTTCATGTGTGTCTAATGTAATTCTGTGTGTTGGTGTTGTTAATCCCTGTGTACCTGTTCATTACATCTTGAGACCTGTTGGACTAAGCTGTACGGCAGATTGCGGATTATTGTCTTGAGCTGGCAGCAGAATTTGTTGATCTTAAAAGAGGCATTAATGCTAGAACCGCATCATCTCATCTCATCACAAATGGCAAAAGTGTCACAATTTTTTTTTTTTTTCACACATACAAATGAAGGGATGGAGGATGTTTTTAGAGTTAGAGGCCAAAAAGGCTGCAAAGTCAGTAACCACAGCTCTAGACTGTGTGTCAACATTTGTTGAAGCATGACATCACTGGATATTTTTCCATCTGCAGCCCTGTTTATGTCCCCCAAACCTTTTGTTTTTAACAAGACCTGACATCTATGACCATGTTTGTGGCACCTAAAACTGGCATTTTAAGCCAAGACATGATGTTTTCCTAACCCTAACCAGGTGTTTTTTATGCCTAATCCTAACAGGACAAGAAAAACAGTGCAGTTACAACATAAAGTTGGGAATTGAACCTGTAAGTTGCAACATAAAGAGATATAAAAATTACACATTGCTTTGCTTACTTTGCAAATGAAGGTAGAGATTTGGTTTGAGATTCTTGATCAGTGTTTCCCAGCATCAGTCATTCTTGTAACTCAAGTCACAAGACATTAGGTAAAACTAAAGGTAAATTCCTTGTATCTGATGTATTTCAGAACAAACACTTCTTACAAAGGTTTCATTAAACTCACTTCCATCTTTCATTCATGATATAAAGACTTTTGGGCGTCAGTGTGACTGAAGCTCACATTCTCCTTTATCATTCTTGTTCAGTGATCTTTTTTTTTTTTTCTGGATATTGATCATTCCAGGCACTTATACCTCAGAAACTTCTCCGTTATCAGATTAAAAAGGACCCACAACTCTCACTGTGAAGTGCATTAATTGATTACGGACCTCCTAAGTAGTCTAACTTGGCATGCCTCTTTGAAGAGAAATCTCTTATGTGTGCATGAAATAGTAAAGAGTACTGTCTCTCTGATAAGTGCAGCGTGACCAAACCCTCCAGTGATCGGGACTCTTGATGGCCTCATTTAAACATTATCTAGTCTTAAACATAACACTGTAGCTAATTAATCATCATATTGATTATCAATTTTAATCAGCGCTTTGGCAGGAAAGATTGTGGAAGTGTTTTGTGACTCACAAGTCTGTCAACTTGTCAAGAAATTCATGAGGTTTGCATTTGGCAAAGATAGCTGTGCTTAACACATAAAAAATGTGAGAAATGCATTTTAGCATAAAACCAGATGAGATGGAGATAATCTTAAGTAGCTTGACATTTAAAAAGCAGAGTTGGGGAGTCTAACAGTATATTCCTCTAATGGGCTGTTGAATATGGTGTTGTGGATCATGCTGGTTATACTCACTACATCTCCAGGTGTGTTTGTTTAGAGGCATTCAAGAAGAATGAGGTCATGCTGGCAGCAGACACAAGTTACAAGTTTGTACTTTGAAGTAAACTGAATATACAGTCAATGCTGACGAGACATTACTGACCAGTACAGCAAACAGCATTATACATATTTTACGCCAAACTGTGTGGACTGCAGTGACTGATAAACCAATTGTTTTTCTCCAAAACACTGCAGTTTGCCTCTGAGAACATCCCTAATGAGACTTCTTATTTATAATGTACAGTATCTCCAGGTGTAGCTTCATCTCTAATAACCCTCTTCTCTAAGACTTTATTGATCCCAGGCTGCAAATGAGTCTGGAAACTTTTAAAAAGAATCTGCCCACTTAAAGTGTGAAGTTTATTTCATAAGCACAAAACATCTACCTTTGTACAGTAAAAGGTAGTAAACATGCTGTACCTCTACAGCAAACAGGATTGTGTGGACCCATTCCACTTAAGTTAAGTTGCCAAATTGATAATTGACAGTGAAGTGTTTTTCAGTAATATTGGGTAAATTTGAAAAATGTAAATGATGTGACTGAACATTATTTCCACACAAAATTGGGTGTTTTCCTAAACCTCACAAAGTAGTTTTCTTTGCCTAAACCTAACCAAACAGTGACCATTTGACACCATTAATAACAATGTGAAATGTTTGTCAGTAAACTTCATTTAGTCCAGCCAGATGTTGCATGTAGTTTTTTGTACCTTACTTGGAGGCTGTGGAGCTTTCACGTGCCACACTGTTACTAGAGAGGGAAGTAGAGCGACAGCTGATTACTGTTAAATGACACCCTTTCATTGATATTGGTTGAAGTTACTTACCCTTTTTAATCAGACTTGTTTCACCCAATAGCAAGTAAAAACCGTGCTGTTATATATTTACTGGCTGAATTCCCAAAGGCTATACGCTGTATCTACAAACAAGCACTCAACCCGTTTTATATAAGCTCATCTCAGTTTTGCGCTCCTCAATATTCTCCTCACCTGTCTGACAGACAAAGCTCCCCATTATTAAATCCAGGGGCCTCTTTCACTTTATTCAGTCCATTACTGCTCACAATGGAAATAATCTGATAAACAGCACAATATGGTGTGGGAGGCAGGGCGCTCACTTGGTATTTAGAAGTCTCAGAGCACAAGAAATAATTTAAGATTAGTTTTGCTTGAGGTGTTGGCAATCTAATGGCATTTGAAACTAGTTTAGCCCATCACAGTTCAAAATACCACGTGTTCTGCTTTTGTCTCCGGGGAACAAAAGGAATTAAAACGTATCCAGGGGTGGTTTACTGTGCAAGTCAGTCACATTCACCTAGTTCTTCTCACTCACACCTGCTAGCTGCTGAAGCGAACAGCAACCGCCTACTTTAGACCACTTAGCAGGTTCATTGGAGCAATCATAAACCTGCTTTATTTGCTCAGGCAGCCAAGTGTTGGGGTTTAGTTTCTTAAGAGGACTTAATAGTTACTTTTCTGGCTAGTTATGGACCTAAAAGAGTCATTGTCCATGAAAGATTGTAGTCTTTATGATATAAAAGACTCCTTACGTATATGATTTGAACACTTTAGAAAATGTAATGTGCTGATTGATCTAAACAGTCGGAGACTGAGACCTCAAGGCTCACTCAGTGAAGTAAAATGATATCTGTCTGAGCGTGATAGCTTTGTATTGACATATTTTCATTCTCCCCGACATTAGAAACTGTATAGGTGATAAAAGCAAAATGTCCTGCAGCTGCAAAGTGTTTCAAAAATATTTATGTTGTTTACAACGTGTCGTAGCAACAGTAGGAGTCATGACCACCACTTTGCAAAGCTGATGCTGAACACTGTGGGAATGAGAGCTCCGAGTCTGGGTCCTGTACTCTCAAGTATGTATATACATTCCTCCAAATTGATTTAATAGCAGGCAATTGGCTGAAAAGCCCTCATGCCATCACAACACATAAACTTGTACATTACAGAGAGGGAACAGGAGTGAATTTGAAAGTACTACTGGCGGACTGAAGAATAATAAGATATGATGACATTTTACATCTTGTGTAACTGTTGCAGTTCTTCCAAGGTGGCATTTTTAAACAGTTTGTTCTTGATTGAGATGCATAAGTGGGAGTAGTTCATAATTCTGTGAACCAGTTTTCTCTGAACCAAAGAGACTGTTAATTTGGATTTCCATAAACTGTATATTCAAGAAGATAATTTGGTTAATGTTAGTGAATGATCACCTCACAGCCCAGTCACTGGTATAAAATGTTGGACCATAAGCATAGTGATGACGTGAAAAAACTGAGCTTAAAGAAACGTAAAGGTGCAACAGATCAGAGGTCAGAGGTTGGGTTTAAAAAACGCCACTTTAAACTTTGATGTACATACTGTGTATCCCCATTGCTGTACTTAATATTGAGTGATTGTAATAAACCCCAACATGTGTTCAATGCACGGCAGTCAAACATCCTCCTCTTTCTTTTCACCTCCATACATCAAGGACACTCTACTCCCAACAGTGGCTCTTAAATTGTTGGAAGTAAATTGCATGGTGCAAACTCATCCAATATGGACGTAATTACACACTTAAAGCTTTGTTTAAACCACTTGTGTGTGTTCTGTATTGGCAACAATCACTTCTGCTGAGGACAGTCTCAATAACTTGTTAGACTTTAATTTGATGCAGTCCTCACAATATGATAATTAGGTGTATCTCTTGTTTTACAATTATGTTACAGTCCTCAATTATCAGCAGTCAAATGTGAGTTATCTTATTGAGGTGTGTGTTAATGCGCTTCATCTGGTTCTCACTGTTGTTGAGACCAAAGGAATCCATTTTAAAATGCTAACAAGAATATTTGTTGATAAGAAAAGACATTTGTGAACCTTTGATTTTGATCTTGTTTCTAGTAAGAGACACTGATGTACATGTGAAGATGAGGGTCTAGCATGTAAGAATAATTTGCACTTAATTACAGCAATGAAGAAACATGGACATCCTGCATGGCTTTATCTTTAACACCAGAGAGCCCACTCTATTCTTTATCTTTGTCAATATGGCTCCTTTCATTTCACCAGCCTTTTCAAAATACATCATGTCCATCCAAACATGAAGCAATGAGCCATAACACACTGTCATTTCCAGAGAAAGAGGCACTCAGAGGTGTTATTAGGCACAGTGGGAAAGGCTATTATGCAGTCACATCAAGGTGTTTACTGGGATCCTGCATGGTCTTAAATGAGACTCTCCCAATCAGAGCTGAAGACCAGAAGTGGCCATTTTATAATCCCCACCAGCATCACTTCGAGATTTTAACGCAGTGCCGTCCTCGCTGCTTCTCTGGCGCTGTGCCGACACATTTCTTTTGGACCTGAGAATTAGACTACACAAGGAGAAGAAAAAAATAAAAATCACAGAAGGCTATTTGTCTGCTGCTCTCTCCCTGTTTCAACTTGGGTCCTAAACTTTTTAGGGCCAAGGCACATTTGAACACAACAGCAGAATTGCAAAGCTCACTAAATTATAGAATAGTTTGCTTGAAAATGTCACACAAGGGCCTGATCACGTAAGACGGCCTGCCTACACACTGAGGAGGTGTACTGGTCACAGCCTGTTTATTTCTTTGCGATAAACCTTTACAGGAGAAATTCTTTATTACTCAATGTTCCCATTAAACAGAGACTAACATGTACCTGTATTCAAGAACCAAGCACACAACTCAGCCAAAGATTTGTTCAAACACTTGAAAGCATTTTTTACAGCGTGGCTGTGGAAAACTTTGAAATGAAGGTAATGTAAACTCTATGCTCCTATTGTAAATCTGACTTGGATGCATTACAGAAACATATTCCCAAACAAAGTTCGGTCCACATCTTACTGGTTCTAGAGACTCATAGGAATGCAGTTGTTACTGCCGAAGTAACGTTGTGCACAACACTTAAAGCAGCACAAGCTTTAGAAAAGAAAGAAGCTTTTCAGATTCAGTTTTTGAATATAAACCTCCATTGTTCAATGAATATTTCTGTCAGCTACATCTTTGCCTTTTCCTGGTGCAACCAACCATCAATGAATGTCAGTAAGTGAAAGGACATTGCTTGCATCTAGTAATAGGAGGTGTAGAGTTCTTTTAAGACACATCTGGTTACCAGATCATAAGTCAAATAGTGTAACCCTGTGCAAATAGAAGAACAAGTAACCAAATTACCTCCAAATGTGGCTTAAAATTCTGCTCCGCTAGCTTACGATTACATATTATGCAAAACAATTACTTAAGGTACTCTTTACCTGCAATAGCATAGCATGCTATCGATCTAAAGTTGTGTGCCTATACAGCCAAATGTGAAAGAGGTAGAAAACTGGCAATGCACTTATTTAATATGTTCTTTTAGTAACTTTCATGGCTTAAAACTGTGCCTCTGTATATCCTTAGACAGACGTAGTGAAAAGGTAACATGCAGTGAGATATAGATTTAAGACATGGAGAAAAATTAAACTTATTATTCAAAATTCAGTCCAAATGGTTCTGGTAAGTCCTGCACAAAGGAACACTGAGGTTGTCAGAAGGAAACTGTGAAAGGGGAATTTACAACAGGAGAAAGACCAGAGGCTGCTCTCTCTCTATCAGAGGTGGAAATGTTAACCAGACCTGCATTTGTCAAACCAACCACTGAATCTTCACCCTTCGTCAGGTTTGATGAAATAGTTCTTGAAAAAGCCAAAGATGCAACAAGCCATAGAAAGGTGAGAAGCATTTTGTTTTACCAAGACTAACTGCTTACTTTGGTGAATGTCTGTCCAGTAGCTGCAGGTTGGTTAAAGGGCAGTACTCTGCTGCTTCCATGAACCTTTCTGTGGTGAGTGGATTATGTGGCCCTGTGACCTAACCAGAAGCCAAGACACAATTTCCATTTTAATAGGGTGGCTTTGGCTCAGCAGGTAGAGAAGGTCGTCCATTCATCCCAGGGAGGGTTGATGCCTGGCTCCTCCCTGTCCACATGTCCAAGTGTCCTTGAGCCAGATACTGAACCCCAGACTGGTCCCTAATATTAGGCCAGTACCTAACAGGGCAGCTTGTTCACCATCTGTGTGTGAACTATAAAGCACTTTTAATAGGCATTATATAAATGCAGCTCTAAATAATAGGGTTTGTATGTCAACTTCACTGGTTGTTCATCAAGTCTACACAGCATCCTGCTGAAGCACCAGGGAACCAACAAACTGTGCACTGCTGCAGGCTGCAGGCTGCACTGCAGTGCTGTGCAAGTGTTCAAGTGTCCTCCGCAGCTTCATAAGAATTTTGCTGAGTGTATTGTGACTGACAAGACATCTCCCTGTAGGAAATAATTAAACAAGCTGTACAAGTGTGGGGTTAACGAGCATGCTAATTGGAAATGAGCCCACTGGATGGGGTTGACTCAGCTAGCCGTTTGTTTCCCTCCGTCTCTCCTTTGTTCCTCGCTCATCTGTTACTCTCTCATTCACTTTTTCCTTCCACTCTCCCTCCACGGCGCTCCTCTCCCTTCTCTGTTTTGCTGCATTTCTGTGGAGTTGCCCCACTTTTTAAAGCCAATGAAGAGGAGAAAAAAACAAAACAAAACAGAAAGCACAGCATAAAAAAAGTTAACTACTTTCCCCCTGCACCTGCTGCGCACAGGAGAGAGGGGGAGAGAGCAACACATATTGTTAAAGGGCATCTATTCATGTTTTTAAATCCCTACCTTTGATTCGAAAACTTTGTGTAATCAGAATTTCTAATAACTTCAGAACGTTTTTTCTTCTCTGCTGAATATCAGCAGGCTGCAGGTGTGCCTGCAAGATAAAGACAAGGTAGTAAAGGAAAAAAGAGAGTGTGTGTGTGTGTGTGTGTGTGTGTGTGTGTGTGTGTGTGTGTGTGTGTGTGTGTGTGTGTTTGATAATGAGGTAGGTATGGATTGGTTCAGATAGCAGGACAGAACAAACAGCCATCTTGGGCACGCAGGACTTCTTTTCACACCCGGCCACTAAATTTTTTATTTGGCTGCCGCACCTTTGCTTGCTCATGACACTTATGCTCTTGTCTCAATATTTTCTTTTACTTATTGTTTCTCTTCTCTCCCTCCCTTTCCTCTTCACTCGCATCCTTTACTTCCTCTCTGTTTCTCCAACACACACCCCACTTTGCACACAGAACACACACTCAACAGTCAGACCGGCGCGCCTCAGCGTGTTGCATCTGTGATGTTGCTGAGGATGCAGAAAGCAGCCGACTGCTGCATCAGTCCCGTGTTGTTGCATCCAGAGGCAACAGAAAACACTACAGAGCGAGCGAGCTGGCAAGATGAAGAGAGAGCGTTCCGCTTTTCCTCACACGCCTGTTTCTGCGAGCGAAAGAGGGACAATAAGACATCAGGAGAAAGAAAGACAGGGAGGGAAGAATGAGAACAAGAAGGAAGATGTGCAGAGACAGGAGATGAAGATGAAAAAGCATACATGAGAGAGAAGATGGAGAGAGGATGGGATTAGGAAAAAGGAAGTTGAAGCCTTGAATGTGAATCTGTGTAAATAAAAGAAAAAAAAACACGTGTTCAACAGCTTTGTAATTTCATCAGTCACTATGTTAATGGTGTTTAAAGGTCAGAAAGATAACGAACTACGTGTCTAGCATACGTAGATACAGCCACTGTGAGATAGGTCGCTACAGCTGTTGTTAATTATCATGCTGCGCTCGTATGCATGCAAACCAAATGTAATGACAAAACAAATGAAATGCAAATGGAGAATTTTACTCAGTTAGTGGTGTTGTGCAAACATTGTTGAAATTCCTTCCTTCTGCTCCCAGCGTTTTCATGTTCACATTTCATGATGTCATGCAATGTGACACTACCAGACAGAGTGGTCATCTGCTGGTTTCTGGGAAGACACTTTGAAGCCTTTCAAATTTACTGTTTGGAGAGGAGTTTTTGGATTAGTCAGTAGAGCCAGAAAATCTATATCTGAGCAGTGGTGAGGCCTGGGTAGAGCTGAGCTCTGAGCAGCTACCACATGAGTGTGATAGGCTGACACATCTGTCGACCCAAGCACTGATGTCTGTAAGTTAAAACATCATGAAGACATTTGTATGTTGTGTGCACCCCCAACAGTTTCTGAGTGCAACACATGTTGTTAGTACAAACCCCAGGTTTCTGTAACAATTTGTCAGATAGAATTACTTGCTGTCTCCAAACAAATCTTGCCACATCATACAATTGCTATGTTTCTAACAGGTAAGTATTGAAGTAAACATGCATGCTCAGACATTTTTGTAATGCAGAGGTGTCCACAATGCTGCTGCTGGGTTTCCCTGCCATTAGTCCTCTTGCTAGCCCAGTGACAGCAGAAGAGGTTGGTGTGTTTACTTGGGAAACTACAGCTCACAATCCGCTGCATAACCAAAATACCATACTAGCTATTTCTTGTCTTATTTGTGGGGTGATGAAACAGTAAATTCATGGTGGCCCACTGACCTCCACGTCTGCTTCTAGTGCCCAGCAGACCACCAGAGCACTCAGGGGTGTGTGGGGAGTATCGGCTTTGCATTTATAAAAATGCGTTCAAGATTTATCCAACAAATTATCATATTATAATCTGACATTAATAAAGTGGCACTTTAGTGTTTGTGTGTGTGTGTGTGTGTGGTTTGTGCAGTCACAGTTGTCTAGTCAGACTAGACTTGTTGAATGTCTGGAAGCTTTTCTTCTTCCTCTTCTCTTTTACTGGTTGTCATTCTCATTAAAGGAGTGTGGAAAGATTTGACCAGCAAACATTTGAGGATTAACAATCCAACAAAATGAATTATATGTTATGTGTGTCTCTGAGTTTTACCTGCAACATGACGTTTTTTTTGTGTGTGTGGAACCTTCTTCTCACCAGTGCTGGGGTGTATAAGAGCTGGATTTTAAAGACAGTCAGAGATTTGAGTTATGAAAGAGTTTCAGGCACAGAGAATTATAGACAGATACATTGCAATGCCTGTCTCTTCTCGTTATAAAAGACCAGCCAGTTTTTGGATATGAATCACCGCAGTGAGTGTGAAGTGGAATTTGTCTGCTGCAATAAAATGGCCAGCACTGGCTTAAATTGCATCCCGAGGCTTTCAAGAAGGCTGCTCTTGTAGAGTTTTAACCCTCGGCTTTCTAAACCAGCTGTCCTTGTTGATCCAAGAGGCATACTGTAATGAATGAGAGAAACATTTCAGATCTATTTGCCAGAGTGCAAATTAGACTTTAGAAATGTGCACGTTTATGTCCTATATCCTTAGAAGAGAAAGAACAATAGCAGCTGCGAGGATGAACATTTTTGATGAATGTTGTGCTTTTTCCTGTAAGCAGTCCTGTCATTTATCTACTGACTGTAATTTATATTTACCCTCCAGTTCCACCTCTGTAGCTTATAAAACAGCCAAGCTTGTCATTATGTAGGCTAAGGCTTTCCAGTGACTCTAGGCTACAGGAGTGCTGCTTATACTACATTAAACCCCTATGAATATGATTTTCTACTGTAAAAGCAATGAACACACAGCCTGCATCCACACACACATACAGGGACAATAGACCCACAGATACAAACACATGAATCAAAAATCGTGCATGTAAGCAGACAAATGCAGAGAACATCACGTTAGGCACTGAGCTGAATGTCAGAAAATGATATTGTTCATCTGACCGAAACGTAAAAACCCGCTTTACATTGGCTTTAAATGGCCATGAAAACAAGCGTTGTTCCGGTGAGCATCATAACCTCGGTCATCCATGCTTGAGCGTCCTTGCGTGTGTGTCTGTTCACAAAGAGCTTTAATGTTTGACTCCCTGCTTTTACCTCAGAATAATCATCTGCACATGCTTATGTTTCCACATATGCCAGAACTCTGTTGTGTTTGTGTTGGCAGGCACTTCCACGGTCGAGGCATACCTCCCACCTTCCTTCACCTACACTGTTTCTACATAATAACCTCTATGTTATGTCCACACAAACAAAAACACAATATTATTATTATTATATATATATTTTTAAAGCCACATCCAACGCTTTTACCTGCCTCTGATGAGCTAGCCCCTAACAAAAACAAAGACTTTTGTGCTGCTGTTTTCAGCAATTGAGAAGCAGTGATTTCAACACAGCAGAGAAAAGACACTGGATGACTCGGACTGCTGCAGGAGAGATTTGTGGGATCAACACTCCACTGTGCTAACAAGCTGTACATTTAATCAAGACAGTTGCATTTAATATTTCAGCTGTTTATTGTACTATCAGACAGTGCAGGAGCTGTAGTATTTTTCATCCTACACCAAGTATCTTTCTTTTAATGAAATGGAACCAATTGGTGTATGACCTCAGAAAAAAAAGCAATAGCAATAACAATCTTCTCATTTTTAATTGGCAAGTGTTGATATAACAACCTGGAGTCTTTGCCAGAAGAAATGTTGAAAATGTACAATTTTGCTAATCATGAATATGTTTAAAACTTTATATTTGTTTTGGTTCAATTTCCAATTTCATGTTGAAAAAAATGAAGTGCCAGGGTCTACCCTAACCCTACTCTATTTGGGCACAAAAACAACTACTTGGTTAGGAAAATATGTGAATAACCTGGATTTGTCATCTGGGAAAAATTCTTGACGTCAAAAATATTCAAGGTTATTTTACTTTACACATGTTGAAACAACGTCTGGCAGCTTTCACTCCAAAGTGTAATGCCACCACTTTCCCTTCTGCCTCTGGACATAGAAATCTGCTCATATATGTATATTGTAAATACAATAGGATGTATATTGTAGAAATGTAAATATGGTCTGTATGACATGAAGAAATTTGAACATATCAGACGTTTCAGAAACGTAAACCGTCCCGTTTTATTCTGGCGAATGAGCTGCGATTTTGCTGGGTGAAATAACTGTAGCTGGCAGCTGCAGGTAGCTAGCTTATGAATGTTAGCTGCATTAGTTGTTTGAAAACTGCCTCTTGCTTACATTTTAAATGGAAAACTAAACTGAGTCTTACATGCTTACATGCTTATAAGTTGCAGGTAAAAAGTCCGCATTCTCGCCAGTCGATTGCACATTTAGAAGGCATAGAAATAAAGAAGCCATATTGATTTGTTTTGCAGGGTGTAGTTAGCTCCGGTAGGACAATGTTGTGAGACAAAGCACACACAGATGAAAAGAGGTGAGTCATACCTTTAACTCTTGCTCATACTGTATACTTTTATTTAAAGAGGCACTAGAAAAGATGGCACCCACTTTTCCATGTGGAGAAATCCAATACTTTAAAGCCTCGTCTTGCCTCATAACAGCTGCAAATCGAAACGACAATCACTGTTTGGGGAGGAATTACGCAAACAGTAAATGTGGATACTGACAAAAAGTGTGAAGTCTTTCTGTATGCCAAACTTGGAGGCGAAGCACAAAAGCAAACATTTCACATTAGTTTGCCTGCATATTTCACCTTTCACTTCACTCAAACCAGCAGGGTGTACACCTTTTATGGTGTCAAAATACAAATAAAGCCATTCAAATGATATTTGGTTCCCACACACATACACACACCTACACTGAGATTTGAATCCGCACAACTTACAAGTATGCTTCGAGTCTTCGACTGGCAACATCAACAAACATGAAACAGTCAAGCCCACAGACAGAGCAGCGTTATGTAACCAGTGTTTGTTGTGCTCCTGAATGATAATATATGTGTAGGATTAAGCACTCAATAAAAAGAAAGAAACAAACAAGCATATTTTTCCTCTGTAAACACACAAACACACTCCTATACATAGGCCTGTTCAGAGAGTTAGGTCATTGTTAGAAGCAGTGTGTGTTAATGGCTGCACATGTCGGCATAAATACCCGGATGAGATGGTTCAAGTGAAGGCCTACAGGTATGTATAGCCACAACACAGCTGTCTGCCTCTGACAGTCTCAGGTCACGACCTTCTTGTGGGTGAGGTTAAAGCAACACTAAATGGTAGTAAATGGTATTCTGTGTGATCTAGCACCCCCACAGATTCTAAGTACAACACCGCTGTCACAACGTTTCTGGAGCAATACAATGAGATGTAATGTCACAATTAGACGCATTTAGCAGTTTCTTTAGCAACAAGTAAAGCTATCCGTCCATCCAGAAGCTTGATTTATCACATAGTTGTCAGAACAGAAGGGAGAGAAGGCCAGAAACACGTGGATCCAGTTCTAGAGAGATCCTACCAACCCGACCAAGTTACATAGTGTGAGTACAAGTGATCGGCACACAGAGTAGAAGAGCCAGAGACGCCATTCACCTTACTACAAGTGAGTGTGAGATCGAAATGAATTTCAAGCTTGTGTTTCAGTGTAAAATAGTTCCATGTTGTTGCTTTAACTGTTACAGAACTTCTAAGAACACTTGATCAACATAAAAAAGGTGTTTAAGTAGATAAATTGTACAGCAGGTCTGAACAATTTATGTTTTTGACAGCAAACTTTCCGTGTTTGGGATTTATTGTCAGCTTTTGTTGCTCTCACTAATCCGGATATTCAACACAAAAAGTTTAGAGAATATTCAACACATCCAGTTCAAAGAAAGTCTTAAAACATCCCTTTCTCCAGCAACAGAGGTGTCTTTAATCATCAGAAGCTATAACATGATTTATAACATTATTTATAAGAACTCATGAATGTTCACAATTATATAACAATTAATATAGCTCGTTATGATGCTGACGTCTATAATGCTTTATAAACATACTTATGTGTGATAAAATGCATTTAGCTGTAAGCAATCATTATAACAATAATTACAACACATCGTAAAACACTGTATCATGACTCATAAAGTCAGATTTTCAATAATCCATAATTGGAGGTTACTATTAAGATCATATTGTATCATAACTGTCATAGTTGATAAACATTATAATCATTATAGTGTGACGATAAGCTGCTATAAGTGGCAATTAGATGGTTTAAGTAAAGTAATGATATGAGGCGTGTGTGGCAGATGTTTGACATACAAGCACAACTAATCAACTTTTTGTAATTGAGTGTAATTAATTTAACTAATGTTTATAATGTATTATAACGCATGACTGCTTATGACAATAATTATATGTAGGTTATTCGAGCATTATAAAACTTTACAAGTGTTCATTATGGGTTACAATGCTTCATGGACTTGAGAGAAAATGTTACCGAAAAAGGTTCAAGAAGTCTGACAAGAACTGAGAAGACAAGACTGGTGAGAGGAAGAAACAGTAAAATACAGTATCATTATTTTGTTTTTCCATATCCAGATCCTGTGTTTTTCTACTTTTTCAGGACTGGACACAGGATTGAATCCATCATTAGGACAGGCATGGTATTGTAGTGTAAGCTATTTGTAGAATAATGATTTTCTTGATGGTTTCTCGACCTTTTGTATTCTCATGGGGATCTGGAGAAGTATCCCGTCTGTCAGGGACCACCTGAGGTCAAAACCTCTTACTTGGCAGCTCTGTCTGTACAGTGAAACGGGTCGAGGAAGAGGTCGAGAAGAGAAAATAAATAATTCATTGGTCACCATGTTACTGCAAGCAGTCTTTGAGAATTACTTTGAGAACTAAGTCTCTGCACATATTACACTTTTACACATTTTCACCCTTGTTATCTTGCTCAATGAGTGCAGTTAATGACACCGAGAAAAGGAAGAATTCACCTGGATTTAACTTAAGCAAACAAATTACATATTTCTTTCTGAATAAGTATAGATTAGATGACATATTGATGAATGAGAAGTTATTTAAGCAAAACTGTAAAGGATTATAAGATGGAATGAAACTTTTTTGCATGATTATTGTTTGAAATAGACAGATAATTCTTTATTAAATCTTAATCGTAAAAATTGCCAATATAAGATTTGTCTATTGCGGCCAACACTGTTAAAGAAATCAATCTGTCTGCATCTTCTGTGATGGATATCTTCATCTGCGAGTGTCAAATTTGGATATTTACTCTCAGTGATTTATTGGTAAGGAGTGTCTGAGAGTCACACATGCATTAATATACACTAATACATATCTTTCCTTTAGCTTGTGACTGTTTTGGCCTGTTGGATTTCATGCAACATTTGGAGAAAACCTGAGTGGGGGCAGTGAACGTACAGTAACCTTCCAGTCAATAACTATTGACCTGCCCTTGAGCCAAGCACTTAAACCCTAGTAGCTCAATGATCAGTGGAGCAGGACATTGCACAGTGCAAGCAATAGTTCCAAGGAGAGAGTGAGAGGGTACGTGCAACCCCCCAGGATGCTGTTTTTAATGAGAAGACGTACTTAAAATAAACAGGAACACAAGCTGAAATGAAATCAGACATACAGAACATTCAACGCAGGGACAGTGAGGATTCAACTCAGAGGTCTGCAAAGCACAGAGGAGTTAAAGAAAGTATTTGATTACAAGTTTCTACTTTAGCAACAACTTACCGTACAACACCATGAGCACAGTGAGTGAGGGAGAAGATGAGAAGAAAGCCAGATTAACATTTAAGCTGGCAGGGAAAGTTTCACCACTGCACTTGTCTGCAGCTCGTTTCTGCTGCACTGTTCTCACAGTGTGAGTCAGAATATGAATGTGGTCTGTAATGTAAAGAGTATATAGACAGCAGCCAAAACCCTGCTGGGCCGCTACCCAACGCCCTTTAGTTTTCAAGCTCCTAAAAACAGAGTGGGATAGAGGGAGGAAGGAAGTATTAGTGATTTGCTTTGGCGGCTGTTCTGCCAGCTACTTAACATGAGGAGAGCAAATCCCCTTTCATAAATAAAGGCTCAGCTAACTGCTACTGTTGGCTCGGACCTCCTCAGTACTGCACTGAGCTGGCAGACTGGAGGAGCACTTAGGGAGCTCATCACCCGCAAGCTTGTGGCTTAAACTGCCAGCGGTTTTCAATCTGGGGTCAGGAACACCAGCATGAAATCTTCTGAAAAGGAAAAGCCAGAAGAATAAAACTTGCAAGGTGCTTTGTATCTTGGTGTTCTGGGGGTGTCGGGGGTTTCCTGAAATGTTAAGGAGCTCAGCGGTACTCGGCATGAATATCTGAGCAACTGAACACATGTAGAAACTCCCATCCTGCACTGCTCCACTTCCTGACATTTAAATATGTATTTATTTTATGTTTGACATGAGCAGAATCTACTTTTAAGCGACTGAAAAATATTACAAAGATGCTTTATTCATCACAAAGGAAATACATGTTTAAAAACGAGCCAAAAACTAAAGTTTGTATTCACTGAAGAACATAACAGTGTGGTATTTTCTCTTTAGCACCATAATAAGTGCTGCTACTGATATTTATTAAGATTAGAGGAATATTGTGGTACATTAATCATCGTTTTCTTGCAATAATGTGTAACTCAGGCTGAGTCTACAGTTTCAGGCAATGTGTGTCAGCAAGTACTTGTTTAGCCGACACTGCCATAATGTTAAATAATAAAGTGTACATGCAAGTTGTAATATATGTAATGCATGCTCCCAACACCGAGCCTGAAACCTGAACAAACAACACACTTTTCAGCTGTGGCTGTGGGAAAGAACGGCGCTCGTGTGTCCTGCTGCTATGACCTCCTCCTCACAACAAACAGAGGTTGTGCTCAGGTGCTCTGGAGGTCTTCCTCTCTGGGCTGGAAAGGGAATCCACTCAGTTGTGACGTCAAGGCCACTTCCAGTTTCAAAAACATGCCTCATTTGCTTGCATTTGGGTTGTATCGGTAGGTCAGTCAGACAAACAGATCTCCACTTGTAGGCCGTGTATCCAAAATGGAAGTTAAGTAACATGCGTATTATACACGAAGGCTTGAAAGTGGTCGCTGTGACCATCAGTGCCGACTGTCAGTTTGGCAGTGAGCCAGTGCTGGCAGCCATGACGTGAAGCCAAAAGACTAAAAGAAGGTGAAACACTTGACTGGTATTTGTAAAGACCTATAAGTTCAGTCTACGCTCCAAGACAAATGCTGTGACTGAAATGTGAGGAAACAAGGGGCACAGGTACAAAAATAGGTGACATGTTTACTCACTGCTCTTCCGTCTTGTCAGTGTTGCTGCCAGTTCATATTGTTATCAGATCTGAGTTACGTCCAAGAATAGACGCGGACAGTCGTGCAGAAAAATCAAATATGAGCAGCTCTTCAGGAACGAAGACATGCAGTGTGGGTGCAGCCTTTGTCTTCAAATCAGATCAGATACTCTTATTACTGCGGGCCTCAGCTGAAACGGCTCAGCAGGGGATTTGGAAGGCAGAGCTTACATGGTAATACTACAGTCTAGCTGTCAGTGCATGCCTTGTTCATGTGGTAAAGATTATTATCCTAATAATTGTATATGCGAGATGTGTTCATATCCGTTAAAGCCTCCCTAGAGACCGTTTGCAGCCAACCAGCATCCACGCTGATGTAACCAGTATTTCTTTTTATCAGCAGAGGATTATTTTATAAATCTAATGCATAAGGATGAAGAGGGTCATTCTGCCAGAAAGTATGTGACATGAAATGTATGTAAATATAGATATTATGATAACATATCTATAGTTTGCTTCGATCCCACTGTAGCTTCACTCTCAAACTACATAAAGTACGTTTTTTGTGTCTGTCCAATCAAACAACGTCCTTCGTTCCAAAGTTAAACTTAACCATTTGTTGTTTTAAGAAATATATTAAGAAATAGTATATGTTGTTCAATAAAAAAGTATTTAAAGGGTGAGCTTATTTTATCTCAACTGGAGGAGGAGGATACAATCTTTTTAAAAGTGCTCCATGGTGAATTTAGCAAGGTGTAAAATACAAACCCTTGCATGTGTTTGAGTGATGTAAAGCTTGGTAAGTTCTTTGTTATTGATGCTGTAAGCAAGTAATTATCTGATTTATACATGAAGCTTCTTCAAACTGCCGTCCAACATTTATCAATGGCGGTGTTTGTTCTGTGTCTCTGTCTTTGACTCCAGGAGTGCGTCTGCATGTTAAATTATCTCTACATCAATAGATGTTGTGACAGCCCTTGTCTAAAAGTAGCCAAACATTAATTATTCATAATCCATTCAGAGTTAGTGTAGAGGAAGAGGGATCAGAAGGTTGCTTACTGTTGGATTTTTAATATTTACATCCTATTAAATAACGTGGATGGAAAATGTTCTGCTGAGGTTTTATCGCTGCTGATCTGTTCGATGGGATTCACTCTTTAATTGGGTATAGATGATGTTGTAAGCAGTATTGTTATGGTTCACAGATGTGTGTCTTTCTCCTTTAAAAGGTTTCCAGGGATGAACTCAGCGAAACAGTCGTCTGTTTAATCATCTAACATCCAGTTCTCTTTCATTTCACCATCAAGGAAGTTACAGAACCATCATTTTCCACCATGTTTGTCGGTATTTTATTGCGTATTTTAAGGTAAATCAGTGAACGTGACTGAACTCTTTGTGAAGTAAACTTTAAAACATTACCCAGCCAGTGAACATTTGTGCCTGAGTCAAGTCAGATAAATTTTCAGCAGTGATTGTGGTTGTTTAATGGTGTGTTCACCACAATTGAGGCAATGATTTGTGTTGATTCGAGTTACTCTGTTCGAATTTCTTGTGTTGCCAGATCACTTTACTGTCCGTTGGCCGTACTGCAAACACACATTAACGAGCAATGGCATGGATATATTCAGCACCCAGAGATGCCAATTCTCTCTTCTTTTTCCATTTCCTCTCTGTAATTTTACATTCATAAAGTAAAGAACATTTCCCCTGCAGCTCTAAGTCAGCGTTACAAACACCGTCAATGGAGGTCACATCTGCAGATCGCTGCTGCAGTCAGGTTGAAGCTTGAGGATAAACCCACTTGTTAAGTCTTCCTCCCATGGGTAAACAGCTCTAGATCTGAGCAGAATCAAATCTGACTTTGGGTCACATTTAACAGATGCCTCGATCAACGATTAGTTAATGGGTTTATGCTAACTGTCATCCAGCCAACTTTTCCAGTGGTTATAGCTGTTTTTCACATCTGTTCATTATTTTTATTCTAAGCCTCTGACCGACTGAACTGGCTCTTCAGGCCTTTATCAAAAAAAAAAATCTGTACCAGCTCTAATATATTCACATGTAGACCAATCTTCCAGCTGGACTTCAATGCATCAACCTACCAACACTGCAGCCCTGCCTCCTCCCAAACCTCCAGGGCTTCAGGGGCGGTCAAAACCATTTAGCTCCCCAGTGTAAGCTGCCAGCCCTGGGCTTACAGAGCAGCTGAGGGCTGCCTGGGACAACCAACTCTGGAGGAACTGCCTGGGTCAGCAGTTTGAGTAAGAAGAAAGAGGGAGAAAGTAGAAAAAGAGAGAAAAAAAAGTGATAACAGAGAAAAAAAAGAGAACAATGACAGCGTAAGGAAAGAGGCAAACATACGAGCGTGGTGTGTATTTGAATGGGTCGGTGCCTTTGGGACAGGCTGTCAACGGTCACTTGTCACTGTCCGACAGGCTTTTGGCCCTCAGGGGCCCCTGTCACTGGCCCTGACCACCTCGGGTGACGATGTAGGACAGATGGAGGCAATGGTGGGGAGAGAGACACAAAGTAAGAAGAGAAAGGGCTTTGCTTGCACCCTGTCACTGACCCTAATCACCCCTCGATATGTGTGTTTGTTCGTGTATGTGTGCGACTGAGAGAGAGAGATAACAGATGTAAAGACGACTTGGCTTGCATCAGGCAAGACTGTCACTAACCCTCACTGCTAAAGGCTTCGCCTGCAGTGGCTGTCAAAGATCCGGGTGTGTGTGTGTTCTTGTGCTTTCATCCTTGTGAGAGTCAGTTTAAGTTTTACCGTATAACCTGTTAGAAATGTGCACACACACTTTAATCAGGGCTCCTGGAGGACTGCGGCTGAAAGGTTATTTTGCAGATCGTGTTGCCTCAAGTTACAGCAGATGGTAAACAGTGGACACCCAAACTGCAAGAAATGCAAGTAAACTCAGTAAAGGTGTTAGAACATTTCTAACATTTCATAACTAAAAAGATTTTGTGAGGCGTGCTGCTCAGAGGGTTTAGTTGTGTTTACCTCTGCAGCGCATATCAGGCAGCGAGAGGGCAGCGTCCTCCCCGGAGTCAGATAATCCAGTATTAATTGCCAAACAGACCTTGGCAGCAATGGATTTCTTAATTAATAGTCTTCATTATGGCTGACCTTGCACACAGATGCACACGAATGGATGCGCACATGCACCCTCCCGTCACAAACTACATTAAAAACACAGGTGTAATGGTGGAGGAAGACGCAGCGTGAATATGTCCACACAGACAGATGAAGGGAAACATACAGCTACAGTAACGTGTGTATTACAATTTAATTTTAGAGAAAGTGATTCTAAACAAAAACATATTTCTGCTAATAAGCCTGACCAGATGCCTGTACATGTTAATAAATGTGTGAAATGAACGTGTGTACTCAGTATGACAGTTGTGCGGTGATATCGTGCTCCCCCCGTGGCTCATTTAAACGAGATGTGGCGTGCACAACATCACAGAGCTGTCTGTGCGATTCCCATGGTGTTATGCACGGTTAGCATGGAGGGACAAAATTGGTTTGCGTGTTTTTAGGACTTCACTTCCAGCTGTGTCTGTCAGATGCAGATACCACCCTGTAATGAATGGGGAAAGAGACGAGGAGGATAAAAGAGGGAGAGCAGCCGGGCGACGCAAGAGGGACAATTTGTGATGATATCTGTTTGACAATCTGAACTTAAACTGAAAAATAAGATGAATCTGTCTAAGAAGTCCGAGATGAGCTTTAAATTTGCTGAGAAGGAGGAAAAGTAAACATGGCAGGCTGTCACGTGCGAGTGTGTGTTACATGTGGCTCAGTGTGAAGCATCAAGAGCAATCCACACTTTGATTTCTGTCCTTCCTTGAGAATTCATGTGGTCAAGATGTGTATTTGCTCCTCAGCATGAATGTTTTCCTTTCAACTGTGTGTGTGTCTGTGTGTGTGTGTGTGTGTGTGTGTGTGTGTGTGTGTGTGTGTGTGTTTTCACTCACCGCCAATCTAACCGGAATCCCTGCGTTGTTGTAAATTAGAAAATCTGCTCCCACTGTCCTTCTCTCTCCAGAAAGAGAACCAAACAAGTGACACCCCCTTTTTTTTTATTTACTTATTTTTCTTTTTTTTCTCAGTGCTTGTTAAAGCTGTAACGTGCATCTCTTCACCTTGAGGTGGACATATTGGATCTTGGAGTTGATTATCTGTCACATGTCATTAAAACAGCAAAATCAATTCCAGCAAACAGAGCTGAAGGACACATGTCCAGCCTCCAAACAAAACATATAACATGCATAGATAAACATGACAACAATGTTATTTTATGCAGAACATTTAATAATATATAAATATTGTATCTGTATCATACAGGTCATAACTAGGGACGCAAGGAGACCTTCTCCCCTTTGTGTCAAGGAAACATAAATTATATAAAAATATATGAAACACCCTTTAATATAATCTTCTTTAGTATTACATTTTTTTAGCCTGCCATACATCCAACTTAACCATGAGGAGAATTCTTCAGTACACAGCCAAACAAAAACAGTTTGCTTCATCAATTGTGAACAGTATGATGTATGATGTAATGGCATCATTCAAGATTTCCTCCAGAATCTCCACAAACACGTCATGCAGATTGGACCGGGTTCTGTCTCTTCACACCCTCTCGCTCTGTGGGTGATCAGCTCTCTCTAACAGGCGTCTCATCTCCGGCTCCTGCAGTCGCCTGTCCATCGATTGCACATCGAATGCTGATTGTGCGTGTTGTTAAACATCATAGCAGCAGTCCTGTGAGATCCAGTGAGGTCACGGTGCAGAAAATGGGACTGGACTTCATTAGAGTAAAGCATTTGTTTACAGCCTCTTTTTGGCCAAGAGTGTCTCAACTCCATAGTGTGTGTGAGCCTCCACTTAAAAGACGTTTCAGGAGGATTGTCAAGGAGATCACGACGACAAATGTCGCTGGAATAACCTGCAATTCACTGATCTGAGACAGTGTAAGACTCCCATTCAGCTGACATTTATTAACTTAACTGGAGAAAGTAATAGCTGCAGTCAACAAGGTGAATGTCTGCTGATACATCAGTGCATTGCTATTCATATAATTTTTTACAATAAATAATTTATGAAATAATTACATTTATGTAGAAGTGTGTGCGTACCACACTGATATATTCATGTACGTTCAACACAAATTACAAAATGATGTTGACTATCCCTTAAAATAAAATAAAAAAAACACAAAGAATAACTGATTTCTGGTGCAAGGTCCTCATTACGTCCTGATATCTCAACATTTACTACATTTTACTACATTTTGGGTAAACTGTTACTTAAAGTCTGTGTTTCTGCTTTGTGCTGTTTCTTTGTTGAGCTACACATCACTCATCACACAGACAATTTGCCCAGAGAGAAAACTAACACAGAGGGAATTGTTGCTCTTTTCACATAAGCATGTTTTCTGTGATTGTTCTGTTGTTGAGCACATGCTGACCAATGTCTTGGCCCGGGGTGTGCATTGTGCCGTGTTAACAACCACTTGTCTGTATGACCTCTGAGCCGAGCTGTTGAAGACATGAGCTCATATCTGTCACAAATGGAGAAAGAGGGAGGGATGACAGTGAAATCAGAGACAGCGCCTGGAAATACAAAATTGGTCAGTGAGAAAAAAAAAAAATTTGGAAGGCAGAGGAGCTGTCATACGTTCAAATCAGAAGAGATAAAGGGTAGAGGAGATTGCAGGTCCTCCAGTCATCTCCTATTCTTATATATCCATCTCAGGTAGGTGAAGGTGTCATTTTGAAGATGTGTTGGGCAATCGAGTTTATCCATCAGTGTGCTGCAGCTGCCAGATGAGACAGGTAACATTTCACATTCATGCAAGTTACTGCAGACAGACAGATGGCTTTGTTTGATCAGACTTCAGAAGATCCTTTCTAGAAGTTTATTGTTCAAGTTTCTGTGTGTAGGAAACTAATAAACCATTTTTGAGATAGTGGAAATAAGCAAACTGAAAAGACAGCTTGCCACTATTGAACTCTACACTGTGAGCCAGCAGGAGCTTTGTTTTTTTGCTGGATTACTTCATGTGTTAGGGTTGGGTCATGGTTAGGAAGTCAGCACTGTTCTTCTAGAAACAAATTGAGCAAAGTAATTTCTGGTGCCTGCAGATGGTGGAACAAAGAACCCAAGATTCCCTTTCAACATGTTATTATTCAATTTAAAACTAAAAAATGTTTTAACAAACATCTTCTTTAGCAAAAATGGCCCATAGTCACTTCCACTGTACTGCTCCAAAAATATTGTATCAAATCGACAGAGTGACTAGCTGCTCTAGCTAGCCGGCAATCTTTCACTGTAACTAGCTACAGTTAGCTAATTAGCTCATGCTTCAGTTAGCCGTGGAGTTAGCCTGGACCAGGACCTCAGATCACATGGGTCGCCAAAGGGGACTGTGCTAGCTTCAGTTGAGTTCAGCAGCCTGCGAGTGAACACGGCTGAGTTTTTTAGTGGTTGAACTATAATATTCTCCCACTGTGAACCATCTACTGTCATCAGACAACTTCACTGGTCAACGTTCCCTCTGATCCAATCGGCAAACACCTCTCTGCTCTGAGTGTAACTCTTCCTCTCGCTCATCCAAACACTGACTATGCACTTCCTCTAAAAAGGAAACTCATCATGGTAATTGTTACCTTGCCAAACTTTTGTGTCCGGAGAAAGACACTCACACGCTCATATAAGCTTTAGATGTATTGACACACAAGCTAGGTGCAAATAAACACCAGCAAGGTCACATACAGAAATGAACACAGACACAGCCACATTACAAATAGACACAGGATTGTAGTAAGCAATATGACAATATTTATACATAAAACAAAGAGACACACTTTGTTTTCAAATGCAAACACTGCTTTTATAAACACTACAATAAAAGCTATGTACACACACACACACACACACACACACACACACACACACACACACACACGAGTCAATACCGTCACGCACAAATGCACAACAACCTGGCAACATGCACACACTGAACATGTTGCATGTAGCAGAATATGAATAAATGAGGCATTCTCATGAGCACAGAGACACACTCGAATACACCCAGATATGTTGGGGACACAACAAGAGCAGAGGGGGACACAAATTGGTTAACAAACAGGTTTATACACAAACTGACTCAGAAATTGTATGAACAAAATATGACGCAGGTGAAGCAATACAGACTTATGGGAAGGCACACACACACACACACACACACAAAATGGAAGCAGTGATTAGCCCAGATGTTGTGTCTCTGTTTGTTAGAGGTGTTGTTCTCCATGACTGAAGACTGAAGTCCCAGTAGATTTGTCTCTCAGGTTTCTGCCTGTTTACAGATCCCTCCTCTCACCTCTTCTCTTTCCATCGCTCTTCCTTTCTGTCTGTCCTTTCCCTGGTGGATGTTGGAGTTGGTGAAGTTCAAAACACAGGGTTGATCTCTCTCCCTGGTTCCCTCTCCTCCAGTGTCCCAGTGGGAATATTCAGAGAGGATCATCTACACTCTTGTTTTGCGACCCTTTTTCTTTGAACATTAACAAAATTGCAAGTTGCACCATATAGTTCACCACTGAGGTTGGATTGCATTCATCTTTGTGTTTGAAACAAACGGTTTAAACTGGATTTTCATAGTCACCGTTCAGATACAACATGTTCTGTTTTTAGGTTCAACAGGTAAGTAAGATGATTCATTTTGAATTCCTTTCCACAGGCCAGTAAATCAGCGAGCCCCGAGGGCGTTGTGAACAGAAGCTTCATTTATAAAACACACATACAGGATCAATTTTGATCCTGTAAGTATGACTTGAGCAGAAAACCATGAATAAACGGATGGAAATGATTTTATGCTGAAGCAAAGTCTGTACTTGAGGGAAGTGATTTTTGCAGGGATGCATCTGAACATGTGGAGACATGAACAATGTTAAGTGGCCACACACTCAAGTTCTGTGGTTGGCTTTGTTTTTCAACTCACTGTTTAGTCCACCGAAAAATCTGTTTGAACGTTCTGTTCTCTTTCACCTTCCAAAACAGTATAATTATATGAAAGGGAAATCATGAATTTGAGCTGATTTGACATTCACAAATCACAGGTGCGTTATTTACAAATGGACTTTTAAGAACCTCTACATCTTTTATGAATTGAACACTGTCGCAAATGATTTTAAGCCTAAATTCAAGTATGAATCTAACATAACACAACATAACAAAACATCATTCAGCTGCACAAGAACTTGACTAACTCTCACAGAAATAAAAATAAAGTTGAAATCTGCTGAAGTGAAGACCAATAAATACCAGAACCTTCAGCACTTAAGGAGGTGGTTGGATTGGTGGAGTGAGGAATAGTAAATAGCAGTGAGAACCCTTCGGGTTATAAAGGCAGCTGTAAAAGTTCAATGTTGCAGGTAATAAACTGAAACTTAATGGACTCAAACGCAAGGCAGGCAAAGTGCAGGCAAGTTTATCGTGTCGATGATTCAAAGATGGGTTTGTTAAGACGAGTTCAGTCCGGGTGAAGGCAGGCAGGAAAACAGTCTGAGTAGATCGCAAGTGTCGAAACAGGCTGTTGGGAAGAAGTAACAAGAAGGCTGGATGCTAAATATGATTGTACAACAGCCAGAGTGGCAGGGAGCTGGGGCGTAGTGGCAGGTATATCTGCTGGGAGCAGGTGTGCAGATTGGTGTGGGAATCAAGTGACGACTGAGGAAACACCGGAGACTGCAAGACAAAGAGGGAATTTCTAGAGCCGTGTCATTGTATTCAGGAGTTCCAGTTTGCTATGACAGTATGACAGTGAGCAACATTGTACAACACCAGGATCCTGAAACCTGAAAAGCTATAAGGCATTTAGATATCATTATTGCATTCTTTACACCTGGGATGTGTCAAAATGTCTGAAAACAAGCCTACAGTAATGATGAGAGCATGAGGCCCTGTCCACATGTACTGCAGGTAGGAGGAGGTAGAAGGTAGGCAGGTAGTTGTTATGACCTAGTTTTTTGTTTTTTTTTTCTCTGTGTGTTTTGACCTTTTGTACGCATAGAAATCATGGAAAGCATTTTAAGGTAACTAGAAAACTGACCTTTTGGAGAATTTCTTTCAGGGTGAAGACTTTCAGAAACCCTGTCCGGTGCATTTACATCTGGACAGGCAGAAAGGCAGACGCCCACGTTCACTTCCTAATCCTGTGCATTTTTCCAAACACAGAAGAGTTCATAGTATTTACTGTACCTGAGTATACAATCTCCTTCCTGTTTACACCGACAACCACATGTCCAATGCATGTGAATGATCATGTGATATATGATATAGAGAACTCCTTTTTCAAAAGAGCTGTGTATGTCTGCAGTAGGCAAACGAGGGAATAGAGCTTTTAACAGCCGTGCTGCAAGTGGGACAGAACAGCTGTTATTGTTAACATAACACATCCTGTTCATTCCTAGTTTACCATGACAGTTATCACAGTGAGCCAGAATGTATAATAGACCCTTTTCAGGGCACACATTTTGAATTGGCAAAGCAGGAAAAGCACAGGTGGATATTGTAATGGCTGCATTCCATTTAAGTGAGCCGCTTCCAAGGCTCTGGTGTTGTGCATGCTTTATCACTGACATGGCCTACTGGGGAACTTTACTGAGTGGAGACACAGAGAGCCGAAATCACAACCCCAAACTTTGTTTGGCTGTGAATTCAGAGAGACAAATTATTTTTTGATCCCGCTTGAATGGTGTAATGAATCACTCACACAATGTTTATCAATTTAAAAGATATTTTTTCAAGTAGGTAAGTATGAAGGTTGCAGTTTGTCGTCACAAGCACCAACATGGCCGCCGATCACAATAAATCTGTCCATATTTTTAATTTTTAAGTTACAGGTTATAATGACTGTTCAATGAAAGAGTGTCACTAATGTGGCTGTTGGCTGTTTAGACTTCATAAATATGTAGATTTCAGTCTTATATTACAGAACTTTTAGACAAACTGGGACTTCTATTGGAATATTATCATTTAAGTTGATCATATGTGATGAAAGACATAATTCAAATGGGATCAAATAATTATTTCCCTGTCTCACTATTCACTACCATGCAATGGTTTTCTTAAATTAGGTCACATGGGGCAAACCGGAAGGGGCGTGGCTTCAACTCTCTATCAATAACGACGTCAGTCGCACCTGTACTTCTCCTGCTGTTGGGCCATTTTTGAGCCACCATCAGTTTATACAATATTAACACCTTTGGTTTCCCTGCCATCCCTTGGTTAGTTAAAACAATTACACAAAGAACGTAAGTGCTTGTATTCACGACAGTCTCCCTCTAGGCCCACTCAAAAAACTATCATGGCATGGCTGACACAAGTACGTAAAAAACAAATAATACAGGTAAAACATGCTTCCAACCAACACAAAAGTCACATTTGTGACTTGACAGGCTTCAGGTGATGTAAAAACACATCTGTGCACATACTTTCATTATCTGTGTGGCTGTCGGCTTGTCAACGTTCAGCTCCATTCGCTGCCGCTGGTTCACATGTTCATGTTCATGTTCATGTGTGTACCTACCTTCATAAGTTGCACACGGTTTGCCGCAGAGCGCACACTCATTCATAATTCTCTTGACTTGTTGTGACATTTCTGTCGCTGCTCCTTTAACACAAGAAGCAGCGTTGACTCACTGCAGCACCGGCCTGCTTCAGTGCACATAGAAAGACTCATTAAGAAAATGATTCTCCCTCTGTCTCTCTCCTTCACTTACAAAACACACACACATTCAAAACATTTCTAAGAGCAGCAAAATCCACTGCAAGATGGATTTTTTCTCCAATGCATCCCCTGGACATTAAGGACATTGTTATTTAAATCTGTCTGTATATTATCACAATTTCACTAAGAACATTTCCTCTTCATGATGAGCCTTTTTAATCTTCCCAGGATTAAGGTGTTAAACTAACACCACTTAATTTGCAGAGCCGAGCAGCTCGATGACAAAGTCCTAAATGTCATTACATTACAACGATATCAGATGAGACAGACTGGTGAGATGATTTGGTGTGAAGTTGAGTAGAGCAGCAATTACTCCTCATGATCCGGCTGTCGATCCACAGGGAGACAGAGAGACGACCAGCTGCGGAAATGCGGTTATAAAACTATTATCAAGACACTTGTGTGCATATGGCTCTTTCACTCCACTCTGCCCTCATTCACTGGACTCAAATCATTATAGGAAACTACTTCAGCAGAGGTGGAAGGAGCTATTTTCGGCGCCGGTCGTTCAGTATCGAAAACTGAGTGCTGACCGTTCGAACAGGTCAGCTGCCAATCGCTTATTTCAGCAGAAGGTTGCTTAACAAAGAAAATAGTTTTTCTAACTTGGTCAAGCTTCTCTGGGTTATTATGTTTGCAAAGGAAAAATGCATCCATGGCAACACACTTCGTCCTTGGCTTCATGCGCAGCACATCCTGTCCTCATTGTGAAGTTGACTCAAGAGCGGAGTGTCTGTTGGGAAGTGCATAAAAAGCAGAAGCTTGAGGCTGATGGGAGGTTGTAACTGGATGCTGCAGAACCGAACGGAAGCCGACCTGAGAGACGGTAAATACGACTGTGGAAGTCTCTTCCTTAGCAACAAGCAACATTTGCCAAGTTTTGCCATTCAATGGTAATGAGTGAAGAGAACTCACTCTGTGGGTTTTGTCAATAAGTGTGTGGGATTTAGCAAGGCAAATTTTTTATATAGTGTTATCCAGCCTTTGGCCCTTAAATATGTATATTTTAGGGCGAGAGAAAATAGCATTTAAAAGAATAAAACCTGTTTGGTTCATGATCACTTGATTTCATGTCATAATACTTGGCAATTAGAGAATGTCTAGACCATAATCTTCAATTTACAGGGACCCATTAGTGTACCCATCATATACTTCACATGTGCTATCTAAGTGATACGGAGAAATAATTATTGGTTTCATGTTGGAATAAACCTCTGCGACCAACATCACAACAATAATATTCCTGTAACCTTAAAGCACCTATTTGTAAGATAGCTGATTTATGACCCAGTAAGCAAAAGACAGTCTCAGCTAGATAGAACTTGAATTTTCCGGCAACTGGCTGCTCATCAAAAGGATCTTGAAATTGTGTATTATTCGTTTTTGCCCTCACCTGTTTGTCATCATCTGTGGTGGTTTAACAGGGAGAGTTATTGGTCGCCAGTCAGAGGGTTGATGGTTTATGCCCACCTTTTTGTATTGTTTTCTTTTGCTACAAATACAAGTGTTGCCCTTTATGTTAAAGCCTGGGCATCCGGTTTATATACAGCCGGCTATTATACCGTTTATCTTTTAGACATAAAATTGCTTGCTGGGTGAGTCTCTCTTCTGTCTCGTCACCTGACCTACTAACCCAAAGCGTCAGTATTTAAGTTGGGAATGAGACTCAAAAATCAACTATTTTAGAATAGGAGCTTTAAGAAAAACTATGTTAGAGGACAGAGTTGGGAATGAAATAAGAGAAATAAAAACTACGAACAAAATAAATGGGATTAATTTTATTGCAATCTAATGTCTGTCTAACTCTGAGAAGTCCTCCTACTAACTCGGTAAAATAGGTCGTTTGTGCTTTTGAAAACTGACAGAAACAAAGTTGACGGTTTCCTCGGGTTCAGCTGCTGGGATACCAGTGTTGAGAGTTGGTAAGGAGACAGGACATGAATCGGTCTCCGTAGTTCAAGTCAAACACTTTGTACAACTCTGCCACTGTGAAATCAAACCGCCCCTCATGTGTAACAACATCACTTGTCTGCTTTTGGCATTGAAAGTAGAGATGTTGTTTACTGAGAGCTATTTTGACAAGGTGAACATGAGTGCTTTCATTTTCCTGCGGTTGACAGTCAGATGTCTGAAGGAAGGCAGGGCAAATTGGATGCGTTGACAGATTTATTATGGTTACCAAGGTTGCTTACCAGAACTCATGGGGCAAAAAAAGGATTTTTCAGTTTTTTGTAATGTATACCTTCTTGTTCCTTGCTCCAAATTTTCAAGACTGAAAAAGAAGCAGCCTGTATTTATACACTTTTTTTAAAAAAAGATTTTTGCCTCACATGTTGAACATCAATAGTGGTATTGTTTTAAAAAGGTGGGAGGATGATCAGCTACAGGTGAATCTAAACATTTTTCTCTGATCGGTGCAGAAGAAGGCTGCACTACACTGTTTGTCGAGAATGGCACGTTCACTGGTGCTATTTCTTCTATTTCCTTCAATAGAAAGCAGCGGGGATGACAGATGGTAGGTAGGCAGAGAGGCAAGAAGAAGAAATTGGCAGGTAGAATATAAACGAGTCTGCCAGGCAGTTGTCCGTCATCAGCCAGAGAAGCAAACAGCCAGACAGTCGAACAGTCAGCCAGCCAGGCCAGCAGAGAGCTTGACAGTCCTCAAGCCAACAAGAGTCCATTGATAGAGTAGTTACATCTAGGGATGGCAGGTTCTTCTGGAGGCATTTTTGCAGCAATCAATAAATGTGCGATAACAACCTGAGAAATAATCCAATATCAGTGGCTGTTGCTGTCCTCTAAATGTGGCTGTTGCTGTCCTTTAATATGATCCAATTATCTCACTCAAGACTGTATGAAAAGATATGTACCTGCCTGAACTCTGCCCATACGCTTATTGCACATGACTATTCAACACACATGTATTGCTAAAGATATTAGAGAGCTAGTGGGACAAGAATGGAAGAGAAAGTGCAGCCAAAATGTCCCTGTGCAAACATTCTTGCTTGACTCCAGTGAGATCTGTCAATAATTGTGTTCACTGTCAGTCAGCAGCCGACTCAGTTAGTACAAAGAATCACATCACATCACATACAGCTGTGAGGAGGAACTGTCATGTTGGGGAGCCTTTCTGGACCAAAGTGGGTTTGTGATGGCTATTTCGCCCATGTTTATATGATTGTGGCATTAAACAGAGTTGTGTTTATTAGACTCAATGTAGTCAACTAGCCACCAACACATCTCTCTCGCTATCTTTGTAGTCAGGCAGTGCACGTGTATGTGTTTTGATGGAGTAGGATTGTTTTGGTTTGATACATCCAAAATATAATTCTATCTTGCTAATGTCTATAATCTTACTATGCCCAGCTTTAAAACCCCACCAATTTTATCCCAAATACAGGCGATGGCAGACCGGAAGGAAGTGCAAGGACATGGCAAACACAACAGACAACTGAACTAAAGACCGGACTTGAATACAACCTGAAGTAACGAGGGGATGAGGTGCAGGTGGAGTGAGGCAGAGAAACACAAGTGATCTGAGCTGATAGGCTGGAGAAAACTGGGAACGGTGCTGGGCTTACGAATGAGATGCAGTCCAGGTGTGAAGGGAAAGCAGACTGGGGGAGGTTAGCAAGGAAAAAGGAGTGAAACAACAAAAGACACCACAAAAACCCAGAAAACACAAATAAAATGAAACTGAAATGACAGGACCATGACAATCACCTCTGCTTACCTGACCTCTGATGCTGTTGACATCTGAAGAGCATCTCAATTGAAGTGTACTGATGCCCCAAGAAAGGTAAAATAACACTGAATCTTTGAAATTTCACTGTAGGACTGCAGAGGACCTAAAATGTAATGTGAGGTGTTGAATTGTTGCTCTTAGCAAGCAAACAAATGTCCTCTACCCACTTCAAAATCAGATTTGTTTGTATGGTAGCAATCTCTTCAGCGGTAGGGCTCCCGTCATGAAGCCATTTGTCATTTGACTGTGTACTGTGGGGCAGTGAATGCTGCTATAAAATCCTGGATTTATTCAGATGTCCAGGCCGCACAAAATGCACCGACTGAAGCCAAAAGCATTGTTTCATTTTTTGATGCATACCCACCGCTATTAACATGCCAGGTTTGATTTGTTTTGGAGAAAACTGCCAGCCTTGGTGAGATTTTGATTTTGAACCTCACTGGGTTTCTGCTACAATGATTTTTTACACCACAATTCACAAAATGCAGATGATTCAGTGACCAATTTCATTCAGGTAATTTCCATTAATACTGCAGAAGGCTGTAAAAAGTCTGACTGTTTTCACATTATTTCCTCTTTATTTCCGTACATGCCTCCATGCCATATTTTCTAACTTTCTTCTTTCCAATACTGCATAACTTTCCTCTCCTTTTACTTCCTCTCTGCCTCTTCTCCTCTTTCCATTTCTCTATAATTGACAGCATGCAAAGTTGACATTACATGTCATGCCTCAGGAATCAACCTCCTTTACAGCAACGATTAAGTGCGTGTAAAGATTAGGAGAATTATGCTGTTTTTCTTCTTCTCATTTCCATCCACTTCCCATTCTCCTTTTTTTTCTTCTATAAGGAACCTGTAATTTCAGGTTTTTATGAAACTTAAACTCATATTTAAGCTAAAATAAAATAATAAATCTTTACAGCTTAACGGCTTTTAATATTAATGTGCCAGACCAACATCAAATCACTCAAGCTGCACGTCGTTTGAAATTTCAGCTAATATCTGCCATATTCTTCTACCACGGAACACCAGGTTTATTATTTCATCTGCCGTTTCCTCTCTTATGACATAACATCATTTTTTCAAAAACAGCCACTTCTCTCAACTTTTGCACATGAAAGCGCATTCAGAACACACAAAAGGTCAGTGCTCTCTCACAAGTACAGATACAGCAGAGCAGAGTGCTTTCAAATGCTAGGGAAGGTTGAACTTTTACGAAAAAAAAAAAAAAAAGGACTGAACCACTTTTTCCAGTGACAAACGAGAGCAAAGGATGTTTCATGCTGCGTGGGAGGCTGGCTTTTCTTCAGCGGCAACAAAAAAGATGGCCATAGAGAAATAAATTCTTTATTAATCTGGTCATGACTTGTTTCTATAAGGCCTGGCTCAAAAGAAAATCTGGCATGGTCAGCAGTGTCTCCTCATTTTCTACACTGAAATATAGATTCATATTCACTTTCAGCCTTAACAAAGGAGTTTTACTTCCCTCAGTTTACTGCTGCATTGAAGATAGAAATCTTCTGTCAGTCAGCGGGACAAACAGGTGAATAAAAAAAAAGTTAGAGAGAACACACACACGCACACACACACACACACTCTCTATACCACACAATGCGTGGGACTGGTATGGTGACGAGAGATATAAGTGAACATGACAGAGAGAAGGTGTAGCTCATTATCACAGGCACAGAGACTCGGCTGTACAGTATATGTGTGTCTGTTCAAAGTGTGCCTCTGTCAGAGTGTGTGATGGATTTTGTGCAAGAGAGAGAAAAGAAAAAAAAAAGAGTGTGTCTGTGAAGATATATTCCTGGGAGAATCAGACAGCGGCCGTGTGTGGTTTCCTCATTATAGAGAACCAGATAGGCAGTGCCTTCTGCTAAGTGAGGATCAGATTTACCATTAAGATAAAGGTCACGTAACACACAGAGATAAGAGCACCTATGTATTTAGGCTTCCTCTGACACACAGAATGAGAGAGATCCTAAACAAGTACACTTTGATACAGAAAGGCAAATGTCGTTGATTCAGTAAAAAACAAAAGCAGGAGATGATTGCACAATGAACGAGTATCTGATTAAGATTCCTCATTACAGACTACAATCTGTGAACTGTGTCTGAACAATCCAGCACAAAGAAATATATTTGTCATGGTGTATTTGTGTTTGAGACCACCACACACCAGGCCGATGGTCGACTGTCAGGCATTGTCAGGGCAGGCAGTGAGAGTCCGTGGGCTCTAGATAGTGTGGAGGACCGTTGGCACTGGTCGGCCCCCGTCAGAGTCTTTTTGGCTCAATCAGCATGTAAAATTGGTGGTGGCTCGTCGGTGAGAGAAATCACTCTGATTGGCTCTTCAGGTAAGCGGATCAGTGCAGAAAAGAGAAATGAAATATAAACAGAAAGCGCCTCGAGGACATAAATGCAAAAAACACCAAAAGTTAGTCCAGCACCCAGTGATGAGGAACAACAAGCCAGTGACCACAGTTCAGTTCTGTGTTCCAACATTTGTAAACCACTGCATGTTTTAAAGAAGACCTCAGAATAATAACCAGCTGTGTTTGTGGTGATGGTAACAGGTATTTTCATCAACAAGTTAACAACCTTTGCCTCCCGGCTGGGTAAGAACTTGTTCGCGTTTAGCATCCATAACAACTGAATATAAGAGAAAGCTGTGAGAGCAGAAAACAATTAGTTCACTGTAAATTTCTTACACAAACGACATGGATGTATCATTGATTCAAATTATATTTCCACTTCAACGACAGTGGTGAGAGTAGATTAAAAGTAGAAGCCATAGTCGGAGGGACAGGAGGTGGTTTATAACTCAGGCCCTAACATCCTCACACAGCACAGGCAACATGCCCAAACCCACTGAACCAAAGCGCTCCCTCCCAAGGTCAAGCTTGTGGTTTCCCACTTGGGAGCAGAACTGGGAAAATGAATGAGTGCAATCATACACAGCTAATACAACAGCATAATGGGAAGAAGCTGAAATAATGCAATTAAATTAAAGCGCTCATGTGTAAAAGACTAACCACGCGGTTAGGTTGGAGGAGAAACAGGAGTGTAATCAGCGGAGACATTACAGGGGACAAATTAATGGTCTCTTTTCTGTGCACTTAATTTGGGATTTGTTTTTTTTTTTTGTTTTGTTTTTATTGTGACTTTGCTTTATTGGCTGGTATACAGCTGAGCAGGAGAGGAAATGAAAGACAAAAGGGATGTTACGAGGCAGATTTAAACCTCTGGCACTGCAGATGGAGGGTTTGTGCCGCAGCTCGTTCAATCCATAAGGAGAGATCACTTTTCTTCCTTTTTGTTCGTGACAGTTGGCTGACACTTCAATCCAGACGGGCATTACATCATAGATCACACTGTGAACGGGGAAAGAGACACTTTATAGGCTTCTGTCAGTCATGGTGCTGTACCATGAGCCATGTCTAGACTTCAGAATTCAAACTTATATGAGACAACCTTTTTGATTTTCTCCAGTGTCCCTCTGATTTGTGCTTGGCTTGTATTTATGTTTGTATGTAGATCCAGGTATGTTTAAAATATCCTCAATACTCATTTGAAATTCACCTCTAGATGCTGTTGACCTTCAAGAACTTTGATTTCTACCATTCATATTGATAAAGACAGGTCGTTAGATGGCCTTCGACCCCGGGAATCCAAAGGGAAATACAATATACCTATTTTTATCCAATCGAGTGATACATCACAAGGTTAGACCCTCAGGACCCAGAGGACAAGACAAGGGAATACCTGGAGTTGGATATGTCCTCAAAGAAGTATGATTTTGCATAAAACTGAGCTGTCTGTCTAGAAGAAAGATGCAAATATTTTGTAATAATTGCAACATTCTCACAGGAAACCTTTTGCTCAAAGCCTAGAAACCCTACAACAACCAGAATGCACTGTACCGCACCAGAACAATGAACATACACGTACAACAGTTCAGCGTTGGCAACATATACCCCTCTTAATGCTTGAATTGTTTTAATTTTCTCTCCTAGTACTTTTGTCCCAGCCTTTCTCCTGCCAGCTGTTTAAAAACAGCAAATGTTGCCAACAGATTAAAAATTCAACATTCTTAAAAAGTTGTGATGTTTTCAGTCTGCACAAAAAACTCAACAACAAAAAAAATAATAATAACTCTTCAACTATTACTGCTTATTATTGGAAAATTGTCATGGAATCTTTTCAGAAAATTAAATGTTTTGAAAATCGACTTTATAATAACACATGATGATTGGTCAATTTGCTTCAGCTGAGCTGCACACACACAGTGGTGACATGTATTTGTTCTCCAGAGCCATTTGTATGCACCGGCTTAATCTGGCATTTGAATTGCATCAATGGAGTCCTGAGTCTATTGACCTTTGTTAATTGAATGCACTATTCTTATCTGACACGCTGATGTCAACAAATCCGACATCATGATTCCTGCCAAGATCTGCTAGTTCGGTGAAGATATAGAGTTTTAATTATTCTTTATCACATCTATTATGTTTGCTGAAAGGGACTCTGCGAGCGTGGTGTGATTTTCTGTTGTTCCACCGTCTTTTCATGTGGGTCTGTGTTTTCAGCCGCTAATTGTCTGTGTTTGTGTTGCGCAGATAGATGCCAGCAGCACACTGGGATCAACGACATGACTTCAAGTATCACCGACGGCCAATTTCGATTCGTGACCTGACTTTCATGTCACTGGAGAGATCACAACAAGCCACTGTGAGCTGGCTGCCCTGAGCAACACGAAGGTCAAATTACTCAGAAGCAGGAAGAAGGAGTTACACAGAAGTAACCTGATTGGATGGGAGGATTGGTGACCTTGGCAACTACCCATTATCTAGAGCTCCCAAAGGGGGGGGGTGAAGGGAGGAGAGGGACACTTCAGCAATCTCAGAGAGAGAAATCCAGAGGGATGGTTTCTCCAGGAATCTCCAAGCCTCCATCTATGTTCCCATCCCTCCAGGTGCAGGATCACCTTATCACCCCTTGTTCTCTCTCTCTGTTGCCCCCACTGCCTCTTCCTCTAAATGCCACTAAATGAAAGACTCACACACAAACATATCTCTTCTAGTCCTCTGTTTATCCTAACACACACACAGACTTCACAGTGGGATGCTGGGAGGCAACAAGAGGCGACAAAAAGAAGATTAGTGAGGAAGATCAAGTGTAATTCAAGGTCGCTCCTCTCATTAGATTCAGACACAGAGGGTCTGAGTAAGGATATAAATAATTCTGGGAAAATCTTAACACCAGAAAATCCGAAGCCACAATCATCTACAGTTCATGCATACCCCATGAGATGAGAATGTATGTTAAGCAGAAAGATAAAGCTTTTAATGCATGTATATGTACACTTATAATGTTTTATTTTTCTTTGAGGTTGAAAGTCTTTTAGAGCAGATTTCATGCCTTTTGTATAGTTTATGCAGTTATTTACAGTTTAGTGAGGGAAGTTTAGGGTCCCACAACCCACTGGTGACTTGCCAACAGTTCCCAATCCTTTTGTTCTTTTTGAAAAGCATCCAGGCTTCTGCAGTTTTGGTTAATTAATTCTGGTAGTATTCATAAATAGAATAGCTTTTACCTATCCTTGGGTATGTTGTCCTCTTTGGACATTGCTGGGTTTTTTTGTTGTGGTCGCTGGTCTGCAACGAGAACGTCACCAACCCACAACAAACACATTCACAAAGATTTTCCTAATTTTCTCTTAGATTTGTTTCTTAAAAAAAAGAAAATGTCACACATGCAAACCCGGTTTTAACAAGAAATGCATCCAAATAGTTCTATATAAGAGCAATGGACCCCTGCAGCGATGTAGCACAGTCTAAATAGAATGAATGACAACTACTTTTTTCTTCTTGGCTTTCACAAAAGGCAACTTGTTAGTTTTCACACTGCAGGATCATCAGTCAAAAACAAAACAAAAAAAAAAAACAACTGGAATTTAATCAACTTGGAAAGAGGAGACATTCATTTGCTAAAATCTGAAGGTGATTCACTGAGTTGAAGCGCACAATTATCTGTGCCAGAAAAGTCTCTTTTATCACAGAAGGAGTCGGTTCTTTGTACAACATAGTGCTGCATATTTATCACTTTACACACTATTGAGTACGACTGAGCCAAATCAGCACCACCAGCATTACAATCTGCCTGATTATGTATTCAACAGATGAGTTCATGAGTGCTGCTTCATAATACCAAAGCACTACAGTGCGGCATGCCAGCGTCAAAACACGGCGTTTTGCATTACTGAGTACGTATATAAGTGTGTCTGTGGGTGTATGACCATGACATCAAAACCGAGTCGCAACAACACGGTACGTGTTTGTGTCGAGAATACCACAAAGCACTTAAACTGATGAATATGTATGTGTATGTGTAAATAACTGCAACTGCCTAATTTAATAAAATTCAATAAAATCCATGCGTATGATTCCCTGTGGTTGCGTGTGTCCATTTCCACAGAATCACATCCAAACGACATCACAGTGTGTTGAACGTGCTTTCAAATGAGAACACACGCCGGATCTGAATAAAACCGCTTCAAACGGAATAGTTGATGCAACAACTTGTACGTGTTTACAGTTAATACATGTGGCAGATGTAACAGCTGTGGATTCCATTTCAGATTCCTGTCATCCTGTATTAATATTTAACATCCTCTTTTTTCCACGATCTGTGGATTTCTTGTCTTTAGATTTAGACAAAAAAACAGCCAGTTCTTTCAACTAGAAATGAACGAGGGCTTTGTATAAAATCGTCTTTGAGTAAACAACAAAAAGCACTAAATGATGTAATAAGGAATATTAATGATACTCTGCTAACGTCCCCTGTGGGCTTCCATAAGTGACTTGAGACTGTGACAGGTTGGCTCTTTTTCAGCTGAACTGAGCACCTTTTGTAAGCTGCTGTAAGCGAGAGCTGACACCGCGGAGCCTGCAGGTCAGTTCTGAGTCTCACTGTTTCTGACAATAAACAGCAGAAATAAACTTGGCTCACTGAACGCAAAAATGGAATAAAAAGTGTTGAGCCAAATGCAGTGAAGCACTAAAACGTTTTAAGGCTAGGAGTATGAATTTAAAAACCTTCCAGGAGGTCCTTAACTCTCACACTGAACACGAAGGAGGAGGTTCCTGTTCTTATTTGACCTGACTATCCTCCCAGGACCTCCGTCTTATGTGAACTTTGCGGCTCTTTACCTTGCCTGACTTTCTCCTTTGCACCTGTAATGATTACAGCAGCCACTAGAGGTCACACTCTGAAAGAAGTGTTGATATGTTTCACAATAAGTTGCTTTCACGGTTGTTTCTACAGATAAGGTGGGCTGTTGATTTAACTTTCTTCCTCACTGTTAGCATCCAGCTTGATGTCTTCTTTCTATTGGTCTGTGTTGGATAAATGCTACGTCTTTGTGTAGTAATGACACCAGGTGTTGATAGTGCTAAACCAGTGGTTTGCCTGCACGTGTGATCTTTATGTGTGATATAAACAAATTATGAACACTGATTTAATGCTCCACCGAGCAAGCACGCTAAGAGACTCCAATCTGAAACACCCACGATGTAATTCCTCAACCAACAGGTGCATGCTGGGACAGGTAGTCGTATAGATAAAAGAGATTGCCTGTTGTATGCATAAGCTGGTTATCGGCCATCGATATTCACTGAATTAAAGTAATATCAGATGTTTATATCTGTTGGACACTGAGCAGCTGGTGGCAAGAGGCATGTGGAAAAGAACAGGAAGAGCATATGTCAACGTGTTTGGTGTTGAACACAAAGGCTTTAGGCAATCAGGACAATGGCTTTCTGTGGGAGGCACAAAATGAAAAATGCAAGCCGTGGTTCTTCACTCCTCTTCACTCCCCTTTCTCTCAGCCATAATCCTCTATTCTCTATATCCATTTGGGTCATGGCTCAACACTCCACACATGTGTCTCATAAGAAGGTTTTAAGGCGAGGGAAGTGTCGGAGCTTTCTCCCTCACGCCTGCCATTGTTCAAAGAAGGAGGGATTTTACAATGGAAGGGAAGGAAGTTGAAGCGAGAGCAACAGAGAAAATGAGGCAGAGAGGTTTTTAAATGAGGGAAATTGAGAGCTTTGATTCTGTCATTGCACCAACAATTGTCATCTGAGAGTATAAAGACACAATTAGAGAGATTAACTGTCAGTTTTACATCTGAGAATACAGTAAAGACTAAGAAGAGGCGAAGGATAGAGGAGGCCGGAATAATACGGGGTTAAATGGACACTTATTCAACTGATGGATGGGTGAGTGGCCAAACTGATGAATGGGATAGATGGATGATAAACCCATGCATGGAAAGAGTCGAACTGCCAAACGAATGGAAGCATCATCTTGTTTTTTGATGGGCGAGTGGAAGCAGGAAGGCGTGACGGCACAGCGGGATGGATTGATTGATGCTAAACACACACACACACACACACACACACACACACACACACACACTCTGTTACCAGGCCACTTTATAACAAAACAACCTGATGAGAAACACACTTGATCCTCAATCCTTTTTCTAAACCCCCTCCTGCTGCTTCTGTAGAGCTATTACGCAATCCTTTCATACGCGGACACGCACTGATTGGAGCGGAGTGGCAAAGTGCCTCCTATAGCAGATAAATGATGTGTGCTGCAGCAGCCTGTGGACAGAGATACAGAGAGGAAGCTGGAGGGAGGAGAGAGATTGGGGGAGGAAGGGGGTGGGGGTGATGCAGAGATGGATTAAGAGAGAGGATGCAGAAGGATGTGAGCGTTCGAGGCACACACACACACACATCACATCCACACACACTAACACTCAGGTTAGTCATCGCTGAAACACTGCAACTATTCTCAGCTAACTCTCTCCATCTGTCTGTCTCCTCTCTCCTCGTAAATTCACTCAATTATTCTCTTCCTCACACGAAGTCTGTCCTTAACGGTGGAGTTGAGTTTCCCTCCCCCCTTCTGGCAGATCGGCTAATAGAAAGAGATTCTCTTATCTCCTCTACCAGTAATTTGCTTGAAGGGATAATCCGTAACATTTTCAGATAAATAAATGTGTGTTTTGCTGCTCTGTATCATCATCTGATGTAATTCAAAAATGATTCAAGCCGCCATTTCTTGAGAGGGAAACTCCAGTTTAAAATAACTACCTTACCAGCAGTTCATCGCTCCTCCGAAACTCACTCAAACCACCAGAGCTCTGCGAATACGTCTCCAAATCAGCTTGTTCGATCATGACGCTGGCAACAAATTTCACAGAGAACTGTCACGCAAAAAACTATCAATCAATTCCTGAGGCAGGCAAAGTAATAGGAAGAAAATAGAGCCAGCGTCTTGTTATTGGAAGGTCACTGGTTCGATTCTCCTAGTCTGCATGTTGAAGTGTCCTTGTGCAAGATACTGAACCCCAAACTGCTCCTGTTGTGTTGGTCGGCACCTTGCATGGCCACCACAACCATTAGTGTATGAATGTATGTATGTAGGTCGCTTTGGACATAAGCGTTTCCTAAATGCCCTAAAATGTAAATCAGATAATACGTAACGGACAAACTTTAATACAGATGACAATACTTGACAAACAGCAGTGACTATGTAGCAAGAGTGGCTCCAGTTCTCTCTCCCTCTCTGAAAACTAAGATCAGCATAAGTGTGTAGGCTTTCTTCAGTTTATTGCAGAAACACACAGAATTTGCCATCATTATGTTTTAAAATGTGTTTTTTGTGTTAGCATTTAAACAACTTGCCGCAGGCAGCGTTCTGCAGGTGATGAAGTGAGAAATTAATTCACGGCTTTTGGAAAATGAAAGTTTGAAAAATGATTCACAGAGAATCTGAAATTTAAATTCAAATGAATAAAAACACAGAAACAAGACTGATTGTCAGTCGGACTTGTCACAAGAATTGATACAGACATTCATCGTCCTCAGAAGTTTCCTAATGACTTCGGTAAAGTTTACTCCAGCTCCACCGTGAGGTTGACATTTGTGGTTTTGAATTAAATCTCTCAACACATATTTGATGGGTGTCATGAAGTAAAATACAAACATTAATTTTTCCTTCAGGGTAAATCATTGTAACACTTGACCGTACGTGCTGAGCAGAATTGTCATAAGGAGAATGTTTGGATGCTGATGGTGCTTCAGTTCAACCTGATAGATCCTCCAGAATTACTGAAGACTCTTTTGTTTAATTTCTTTTCTCCAGTTCTGTTTTAATATCTTCCTCTCACCTCTCTCCTTCTCCCAGCCTCTCCCTGGAAGAAGCTTCAGAGTGTGAAAATGATGAATACATTAGCAGAGCTAGAGCCTCTGCACAGTCGGTCTTTGTGTGTATGTGTGTGTGTGTTGGCTTATTTAGATCTATTGTGCAAAATGATGTTGCAATCAACTCTGCAATTAATTCAGTTGTTGCATTGTTTTCACAAATTGGTGTCAGGAGATTGGACAGGCCGGGGTTTGCTGGTTGGCATGCTAAGTTCAGTTGGCAACTCTGCTACACAGACATCTTTAACATGATGTCAACACTATTGTTTCTTCACACTTAATTAATTTTATGTTGTAAACTAAAATTCTGTTCATCACTGTACTGTACATTTACGGTACATCATGCCATAATAAAAATCATTCAGATATTTTTGGTAAATATGGCTGTAATGCATTAGATACACTGTATCTAACTAATTATTAATTCAAATGTGGCTACCAGCTGCACAAAAGCCTCTTTGTGTACTTTTATCCAGTTTCAATATTTACTGCATCTATTCACACAGTGATCCTGACCTCAGTACGACCCTCAAAGGAAGAGAAATATCTGCACAGTGCTGTTTTAATTCTATCTGCACTAATTTCTTCAGACAAGAACAAGCAAAGCGGTTGAACTTGCCTCTTTAAAGCAATAATTTCATCACTGGATGAACCCCTGCCTGGGGTAAAACAAAGAAAGAAGCTGTTTTTGCACTTTGAAAGTGAGCTAATCAGCTTTGTTGTGACAAAACAGATTAGTGAGTCCAGTAGCTGATCCAGTGATACTGTTGATGAGGGACCAGAGGTGAACTACAGGCCTCACACTGTCACCATCACTGCACTCATAAAAATCACAAACTGAGAAGATGATTTCAGCGCTGACGATGTTTGAATGTCCAGTGGAAATCAGCTTCACAATCACACACGGATGATGTTGCCAGCGGTACATTGTCGATTTACAGTCATGGACAACGCACCATTCAGACGAAACTCCAGTGGAGACAGAAGTTGTGCATATGATTGTTGTGATTCAAGCTCTCTGTCAATAACTGTGTATGTTACAATGAAAATATGCACAAAATGTCCTGACTTGAGAAAACAACAGAACATCCAGTGACCTTGAAAGGTGACGTATTGAAAAACGGCTTGCACAGACCAAGACAAAGAGGAGGAGGGAGGGAGGGGAACAACCATCTTTGGTCTCTTGTCTCTTCTGGATATTTTAGCTGAAGGGTCCCGGTTTGTCAGTGACAGCTGGCCTCATGAGCGCCTGCAGAGAAATGCCAAGGCGGATCAACAGTAGAGCAACTGAAAGGACAGGAAGGGTTTAATCTGCACAAGAACATTGTTGTAGATCTATTATTTGAAGAGGCATTTCAACAGGGAACGCACAAAAAAGTCCACCGAGAAAATAAATCTCACTTAAGGAGATATAAATCAGGTGGAAGAAAAGAAGCAGGCATGGGAAATATAATTTATCAAACCAACGCTGTCCTATAACTCAATCTTTTATCTGTTCTGGTGGATTGAAACAGCCTTTTCTTTCCTTTTTCTTTCTTTCTTCTGCAGTGTACAATCCTCATGACTTCTAGTCCAGAGAAGGTCAATGTCACTGTGTCACAAACTCTTTGACATCCAGTCCAGATTCAGCTCCTCATGCAGTGACCACATGCTTAGCAGTCAACACAAAACTGCACGTTTCTGTCATCGTAATGGTTTTATTAATCTCTCAGTGTCATCTTTATGCTGGCAACCCAGATGAAAATATGCGACCCGGCAGATTTTATGGCATGTGTATGTTCTTTCCACCTTCATCCCCTGCGTGTTTTTCCAGTTCCATAAAATATGGATACTACGTGTGGTTGCGTGTGTGTCGTCTTTGAAGTGGTGGAGAGCTATTCTGATCCTTTACTCAAAGCAACCTTATGTAGAAATGTGCATTTCCATCACTCCTATGATTTTGGAGTTTTAATTTTAAGGTAAAAAAATTACGTAATGTTGCTTTAAGTAAAGGCTAATAATACGACTCTCTGAAAATACCCTACAACAAGTACAAATCCTGCATTAAGGCCTGACATTAGAGATATATCAGCAAACAGTCACCAGAATAACATTTCTGTAAACCACTGATAACGTTGACATTAATGCGGGTCATTCATATCATACTGCCATTTGTACAAAATGTGTCACATCATGTTCACGTTACATGTTTATGACATGACGTTCATATCCAGAGGCGGAGGAGATGTTGATGGAGTAACAGGCAGCCAAGGAGGCTGTGTTTCAACATTTGTAAGTGTGACACCACTAGACATTTTGCAACCACGTTAGTCACCATAAAATCTTGGCTATTTTAAGATTTTTTCCTTTAAAAAAAAAAGAACTTAACAGGACCATAAGCACAGAAGCAACATAAAATAGAAAAATGAACCAAAAGAAACACAAGGAAGTGTAAAATTTCAACTTGCTGCAGAATAAGATATCGCTAACATTTTTTCCGCATGTAGGAAAATGTACTTGAGCAAGTTTTATCAAAAAAATACATAACAAATGAAATAAAAACATTGGTGTAGCTTGAGACACACTGAACCAAACAGACGAAAATTAACAGGAGTTGCTTTTTATGCCTCTTTTAGCGCAAGCTGATTTCATGGCCTCAATATTTACAGTTCATAGTTGATCTCATGAACCCTGTTTCCAGCAATGGTGTGTCTTTTAGCTGTTATAAATCCACGAATAACAGCAGACAGCAATGCTAGTAACTAGCAGAGGCTAGTGCCTGAAAATACAAAAAAAAGTTGCACATGTGAGCCTGATTCAAGGATTCAAAGGTTTGAAATAAACATGTTATCAGTTCAGTATCATATTCTTGGTTAACTATGTCACCACCCAGAGCCTTAATTGAGGACAGGGAAAGTTTAAGTATGTTGTATCCTTCTCTTTCAGAAAGTGGTGGAGACCAAACCAGAGCGAAAAGGAAGGAAAGTCAAAGTTGGACTTGACACAGCGTGACAATGTTCCTCAGAGTTGCTGTTGGTCTAAGTCAGGTAATTATAAGCTGACACAGACAAAACAGATTTCTCAGTTGAGAATATGTGCGCAGGCTGAGTCCGTCCACCCCCACAGGATCAGATGTATTAATGCAGATTTAATTGCTAAGAGGATAATGTGAGGCTTCTGAAACAAGGGCTGCAGCTCAAGACTTTTGTAGCACAGGACACTGCAGAGCATCTTGGTGACCATCAAGCTTTTATTGTCTTTGGCAGTGACTCTACGGTTTTATGACACGAGTGACCAAGCACAATACAAACGTGTTAGAAAGCATGACGGACACATTGATTAACTTGAAAGTACATGAAATAAAGAGCTGTTACTTTTGTTTAAAAAAAAAAAAAACATCTTACGCAATGTAAGCCTTGAGGCTCACACCCCGTCTCACCCTGATGACTGGGCGGTGATGTCATCTGCCCCGTGACGCTCTCGCTGTTGGCGGCCATGAACCAAACCGTGTCACTACATACAGTGTGGTCACAGCGCTCAGACAGAGCCTTAGGTAGGACTAGGTTGTGTGTGTGTGACGCGTGTTTTTAATTATTTCCTACTGCTCTGATTTCCTCGCAGAAACAGAACAGCCCGGAGACGTAAAATATCAGAGCCTTGTTATCGAGACATCTGTGGAAAAAAATCTGTATTTTTAGGTCTTCAGTTTCTTGGGGGTATGAGAGTGATCTGATATTTGCTGTTTGGGTGGCTGTGGGACATCTATATCATGTCTGCATACTAAGCATCCCAAGGGTTTGTTGGAGAAAAGCATATATGTGTGTGTGTGTCCGTCAGATACATGGAGAGTGTCCTTTATCAAGAAAAATGAAGATGAAGAGAGGTCTAAACGGAGAATAAACAAAAAGGGCAGAAACACAGGGGGAGGTAAAGGGAAGAGAAATGAGTCAGGAGAAGGGGAGGAAAAGAAACAAATCAAGGAAAAGTTGGAGGAGGAGAGGAAAGTAGTGTGAAAGCTGTGCAAGGAAGTCAGATGAATAATGTATGACTTCCCTCTTTCTTCGAGGCTCTCCCTCACCAGCGTTTGTTCATCTGCTGTTCGTCTGTAATAAGTTCTGGCGGACATAAATCTCTGCTCAGACCCACTGTAATGGGTTTCGCTCATTCTCTGACTCCCTTTTTCCTCCCTACGTCTCTATCATGCTGTCGCTCTCCGTCTTTCTGTCATGTTCACTCCCCCTCTCACTCTCCCGACTTTTAACTGATCGCACCAGAGGGAAAAGAGAAGATGTGGGTGAACAAAAGGTACTGAGAAACAAGGTACAGACGACTAGTCTTATCTAAGGTGCTACTCTATATGGTAAAAGGTAACAGGTCAATGTATTTGTAACAGAGGGTTGCATAATGTTACATAGTTGCTTCTTGAAAAGGATGTTGCACCTCAGCTCCTGTCACTTTAGCTGAAGGATAAAGGAAGAGCTGACAATAAATATGGTCACCAACACAAAAATATCTTTCAGTTACCAAGAGAACAGTGGAAATGGAATTAAATTGTTTTCCCTGCCAAATGAAAATGGGTCCCGTTTTATGTTCGAAAGCAATAATTCCTTCGAGCCAAATACTAGAATGTCTCGGCCAAAGCGGGACACACAGACGCTCGCCAGGCCAAGTAGAGAATTACACAGATTTAGAAAAAAAAACAAAACACACACTTAAAGAGGAAAAAAAATAATGAGGAGTAATCACAATAAAATGAAACGGCACCATCAGACGCCCAATAACAGAGTAAGATGGCGGATCATTTTGTAATAGATAATAGAAGCCGATATGTGGACCTCTACATGAACTCTGCGTGTCCTTGTGTGCGTGGCGACCTTGGGTTATGAGAACTGGGCTTGACTGAGGTGGTTCTGTGGCAACGAGAGACACAGATATGACAGACGGCACTGAACACTTTGTGTAAGCGTGTGTGTGTGTGTGTGCATGTCTGTGTTCTTGTTTCTGTGTGTGTGTGAGTGTGTGTGTCCACCCTCCCCTCAGGTCTCCGTAGCCTCCAGCAGCCAAATATCTAAGAATAAACCCAAGTGTCAGGACAAGGAGCTGGCAAGCCTTCACCACAGTGTGACACACACAGAGACACGCACACACCTATTGTTTGCTCTTTCCTCGGAAGAAGGGGGGAGAGTTGAAAGAGGGAAAAAAAAACAGGAAATTATATTGCAGGACGATGCTGTCACTTTGTTTCTTGTTGCCCGTGATTGTCTTTTATTCTTTTGCGCGTGTTCATGGAGGCTGAAGCACATTTTTACCCGTCTGTGTTCTTATTTGTGCGGCGTGCCTCTGACAGCTTTTGCTCAGAGAGACAATTGCAGGTTCCTGGGAGGTTCTGAAAAGAGTCTGTTATTTTCCTCCATTTCCCTCGTTGTCTGCGTACATTCACGAGGCAAAATCATGCAGCTTTTAGAGTAGGCATTATTTTATTTTTCAAGTGGAGAGGTTTTTCATCTTGGGCCACCGGGATGTCTTTTTTGATGTTTCACTCTGCCACTGAGAGGGACAAAGCAATTCAGCTTACCAGAAAATGATGCGCCTTCAACCCTGTTCCTGTTTTATCCAGTGTAGGAAGCCTGCAACAAGAGGCTGTTCAGACCTGGTATCAACATGCATCCTCCTGTGTGATCCGATCACAAGTAGACAGCTTTGAGTACAGGTGTGAACACCCCCCGGATGCGTTGAGGATACATTTGAGATCCAAACACTCTGTTCTGGGATGCATGTGACCACGTTCATCCAAGGACCGCCTACACAACTGACTGCAAAATAGATTACACGCTGTTTGATCCCCATGTAGTTCCCTGTTTAAGTGAATAACGTGTTTGGGCTTTCTTAACCTGCCAATGTTCCCAGCAGACCTTTGTTGAAGCAACTTACCAGACTCCCTTACAAATACTGAGGATTATAAGAGTTGTTGCCTGATGTGAAACTTTGTGAAGTGCCTACAGTAAATTCTAAATCATGGGTGCCTTCTTGCAAATTTGGCATTGAATACAACACATTAAGATGTTGTTCTCCTTGTAAAAAGTTTCAGTTTGTGCATTGCTGTACCAGTCTGTCTGCTTTCATGTCTGAAGTGCGCCGTGTCTGCTTCAGTGGCTGAAGTGTGTCTTCTTACCCCCCGGCAGCTGTTTGTACTTCACCATCTACTCTACATGTCTTAAAAAATATAACATCTCGACAATAAACATGTACATTTTTACAAATACAGTCAACAGTAACTAATATAGGCTTCTTCTTTTACTGTAAGTCCCCAGACTCCCTTAAAAAAAACACTCAATTTTGAGACTTGTTGCCTTAGGAGACAGTTGATAAACTCTCTGAAACCCTATCTGATACAAAATCTTATGTATTTGGGAGTTCTTGTTAATTCGGTAAACATACATGAAGATATATTTTTCTCTGTGTAAAAAGCATGTCCGTTTCTTCTAGTGACTCAGGTCTATTTGTCTGAGAGCAGGGACTGAAATCAAGAGGTCAGTCCACATACATGTAGATATGCATTGAAAGTCAGGCGTGAAAAACACTTTAGTTAGCCAAGGTTTTAGCTCCATCCATCACAAAGTGCTGTCAGCACCTCAAGGCCAAGTTATGCTACAAAAGCCCACCATCCTAGAGAGGGGTGACGCAAGATAATCATTTAAAAATGGGGACAATGGTGCACATTTTAAGCCAGCATCTCCTGGAAGGCACTCGCATTTGTTGCACATGGTTGTACACAAAAGTGACAGAAATAATTTGAGCACAAACATCTTTTTTTTCTTTTTTTTTTAGAGCGGAGCAAAATATGACTGGCAGGGTGTGAGTCATAAAAGAGCAGTGAATGAACTCAGACTGAGAGAGGCGGAGAGAGGAAAGGATGGAGAAAAGAAAATAAAGTAGAATAAGAGGGCAAGAAAGAGAAGAATGATACTCGAGAGGGAAGGAACGAGTAGTTTAGAGAGCAGTGAAGCCACGAAAAGTTAATGGATAAAAGGAAATGAATGACTGTATGCATACAAAAGGGAGGAATATCAAATGATTGATTACAGTTGGCTTAGTGTTTCTGGCTGCCGGTCGTGTTGAACGGGCTGGACCAGGCTCAGTGGGGTGTGTCCATTCATCAGCCTCTCACCATGCCTTCAATGGGGCAGAAAGCCCCCAGGACAGATAAGGAAAAGACCAGAGAAAATGAAATACAAAGAAAAATATGGTTCCGGCTCAAAGTGATTTGCATTGCAAGCTGTGTGGCTCTGATAAATCTGTAGATTTAACTCAGAGTTAGAGAGTCTTCAAGAAACTGAAACAAGTGTGACTTTGTGAGTTAGTTTTGTATTGTTTGCTTTTTCCCATATTGCCCACAACTTTGCAATAAGACAACAACAAGACGCAGGCTCGACGTGTCTTGTACCATGTGTCCCACCAGACAATTGTTTTGTTATATTTTCTTTTGTAAGGAAAGGTACATTTCCTTTGGGAGAAACTGGAGTCACTTTGGGAAGGTCTGCCTCTAGAATTTAGTGTCAACATTGGCAAAATCCCACAAACACAACAAACTGTGTTGATGAAGATACAACATGTAGGTGAGCTTCAGTGGTACTAGTGGGTGTCTTTCTTAGAAATTTGGACAGAGCAAGGCTTGCTGCTTTCCTTTGCTTCAGGTTATTATGTTAAGCTTGGCTCACCTCCCATATCTAAATATCAGTGGTATTTTCATGCTGACAGTGCAGCCGGTGGACCCAAACGACCCGACCAGCAGCTACACAACAGATGACTCGGGGGAAAAAAGACTGAAGTAATGTCAGGACTTAGAGACAAACCAGACTAACGAGGGGATGAAGTGCAGGTGGAGAGAGGTGGAGAAACACAGGTGAGGGGAATGAGCTCATACAACAGGGAACATGGCTAACGGAGGTGATGCAGGGCAGGTGTGAACAGACTGGGGAGGAAACCCAACAAGGCAAATGACAACACAAAAACTCAGTAAAACGCATAAAACACATGACAGGTATGACTCTTCTCACTGAACTCAGTATTTCCCAAACTGCAAAAATTTCCCAAAATTCACACGATCACACAAAAATGTTGATCAGTACAACTAAGGAAGGTTTATCACTTATACGAGCGTGACAATACTCAAGTTCAAGGTTAATATTTTGTTGTTCTGCTACACAATTTTAAAAATGTTGAGGATATGTTTCGAATTCAACGCCTGAGGAAAGAAGCGGCTTAATAGTCTGGTGGTACGGGAGTGAATACAGCAAGGTAAATTTAGATAGACTTAGTTCCTCATTTCATAGACATTTCCGTCTCTTCTACCACTTAAAATGGATGAAATCAGCCGTTCTCATCGTTCTCAGGTTAAGCTATCATGTGTGCCTTTCATCACTCACTCTTCGCCGATTCACCAACTTCATTTTTCATTATTCTTATCGGCCTCATCAATCTCATCAGCCACCATCAGTGTCTGGCCTTCTCTCGGGCCTTCATTCGCAAAATCTCTCAGCAGAGTCGAAGCGCCAAAGACTTCCTGTCAAGATTTAATCATCACGTATTGTCTGCAATAATGAAAATTATTCTTAACTTAATTCACTTGTCCCTCCTGATTGAACGTGGCGTGTCGTCTGGAGGAGAAGACGAGGCTGGTGTCGAAGAAGCCTTTGGCCACACAGACTTTTTCTTCATGCTTGATGAGGTGCTTTATCTTGTTCCTATCTTGAAGTAATCCACATTTTGTCATTTATTTATGGCTGCCACAGACGTGAAGTACAGCCATACTGCTAACACCAAAGCCCATATGGGTTGAAGCTGCTGCGGTAGCATGTCCATCATACAACAAACGAAAAAGATCATATTTTCTTTCATAGATCTGGGTACAAAATGGATTAAATTCAGTTACTGTTTTGTTTGAGAAGCTTTGATATTTGCTGCTGAGTTATTTCTGTTGATGCCGAGCCACAGCAACAACTGCAGTCAACAACACTACAGTAAAACAATACAATGGCTGTTCTGGGACAAGCATAGTGGTTTAATCCTTTAATTCTGGATCTTTATTTTTTCCCAGAACTATAAGCTGATTGTACAGTACCCTAGTCCAACAAGAAACATGGCTGATGTGTTTGTGAGCTCACTAAATATTTGATTGGCCCACCCGGTTTGTTGCCAGATGACGTTGCAAAGTCGAAATTACCCTCCTGTGTCTGCATTTGTGGCTCCCTCGCCGCACCGTGTCTCATTGGAATGAGTAAGAAAGTCGGCTGCATGTACCTGCGCACACACCTGTCAAAAGAAACTTTGTTTATGTGAATAAAAACTCCCATTTCAGAAACTTTAGTGCTTTGGATCCTCCTTGAGCGTCTGGATTTAGACAGGATCCATGTTCCTCATTAGTGCTCGTGTGTGTGTGTCCATCCCCACTCAACAGGACAGACTGTGTCATTAGCTAAAGTGTCATGTCAGCCCTCCTTCTCGCTGTGGCTCAGGACCAATTAAAGTGTCAGTTTAGGAAAAGGTTGTGTGTGTTTGTGTATGTGTGTGTGTGTGTGTGTGTGTGTGTGTGTGTGAGTGTTGAGGGGAGGGGACGATGGGCAATTCAAATGACTTTGGAAACTATTCCAGGAATAATTGGGAAGAAGGAGGGTCTGTGTCTCACGTCTGGGACGGCTCCCAGCGCCACAGTCACATGAGGTCGCCTCATTTCAGCAGCTATTCATTATCTTGATTATCTGCTTGATAGTTTAAAGAAACTGCTCATTTTTTGCTCATTACACCACTGTGGTTTATGTTTTAAAATTCAGCTGTAATTTGGAAGGGTATTATTAAAACAAAAGGCTTTTTTTCCCACCTATTTTCCTTATTATCTTACTAGGTTTGAATGTTATCCGCAGGTGTGCAGCTGGCAGCCTTGCTGTCTATTATTAATCTATTAATATGTCCATATTGATGTAAATTGCAAAGAGCTCCATTAAGGCCTTGATGAATATCTGCTACACAATGGATGTGAACTGGCTAGATGTGGTGATGCCATAATACACAGTTAGATTTATGGTGTTACTGTATGCAGATGACACTATCCCATTGGCTCCAACAAAAGAAATGTGTCATTACTGGAAGAACTAGGGCATAAATAGTAGTTAAACTAAAGTGACAATATTTGGCTGCCATAAAACTGATGTTAAGAAGAACCGATTCCTTACAAATTGGACGTAGTTTTAATTATTTGGATGTAGTATTATGTAGTAATATGATTTATTGGGAGTAAGGAAGACTGTGTATTAGTGTTGAAAAGATCAGTATTGGTTACTGGGGGCGTTTGATTAAAGGGAAAGAAACAGAACTCAACTGGTTGATGTATAACTATTTATTTCACTTGTACGACACTGAAACGTACGTATCACCACGGATTAGATCTGTTCAGCAAACATTAAATGAACGTGGGTTTGCATACATTTGGTTGGCTCAGAGATGTGATGACAGAATTCTTGAATAATAGGAAGATAAAAAAGGTCTGGAAAGCAATATGAGATTGTGTTGATTATAATTGCCTGTGAGATGAACATCGTGTTTTGTATGAGTGTAAAAATACCCCAGATATTCTGTTAATCATCCGTCTGAGCAAACACAAAATCTGCATCTGATTTTCCCTTTTGCCAAACCCACAACTCCACACTGACAACTCTCCCTCACAGCCTCCATTCCTCGTCAAACTCTGAGCTTAGTGTGGCTTAAATAAGAAATCAGGAGGGTTTAGAGGTTTCCACCTGGATTCGACTCACTAGTGCACTTCATGAGGGGAGCGTTTGAAATATGTCTGTACATTCAGCAAGATCTGATGTGGCTGCAAAGCCATCACCAGCTCAGCAGCTCCTCTTTATTGCCTGCGGTCATATTTTACATTTCATACGGGTCCCCTATATTATACGGCACATTCAAGGAAAGCATTTATATTCACTGTGCCGTGGCGGCCTTTTATCGCTATGTGTGTGCATAGTGACTTTAAAAGGTTACAGCAGTGTGTGTGTGTGTGTGTGTGTGTGTGTGTGTGTTTTGGTTTGTTTGCATGTTTTTGAACTGCGATGTACCTGTTTTCAGAAATGAACTGTCATTTTTTGGGGGGAGTTTTTAAATGTGTTCTTGTCAGGGATCTACTGGTTTCATTGGGAATGATGATGATAATCAACTTGACGAGACTTGAAATGGAAATAGATATTTATTACTTAGAACGTTGAATTCATTTTGTTTTCAGCTGGGATCAAGTGACACGCAGAATACGTAACTCGATTGTTGGCATAAAAACCCTCAAAGTTAAAACTTTAATTCCCGCTTAGTGTAGATGTCATCCAGCCACGATGCACATTAGCCATTCAAAAGAGACAAAGGAGAAGGAGTGGGAGGAAAGTAATAAGACCACAGAATTAGAAAAAGGATCCAGTTCTGGGAGAATAAATGACATTTTCAGGCCAAGTGCGGACGCCCAGAGACGTCTCAACTCGTCAGGCTGTAATGATCAGACACCAGTGATAGGCAGACGGCAGGACACTTCAGCTGACACAAAAGTGAAACGCAAAAACACAGAGGTGTCGTTAAACACACGTTTTTATCCTCCTGTTGATAGTTTTTCATTAAGGAATGTTTTAAATCTGCTTTCTTTTTTAACCCTTCTCATTTTGTCTTTCATCCTCCATCGCTCTCATCATTTCTTAATTGTCTCCCCTCCTCAATTTATTCAGTTTCTTTTATTTCTGTCGACATATTGTCAACTCTGCTGTCCTTTCTGTGTAGTCGCTGGAATCTGCGCTGCCTCACTTCTGTACTTCCGTCTCTGCAGCTCCAGCTCTGCTTTTATTCCCTTATCTTCCCCCGAGGTCTTCTAACCAACTCTCTCTTACAGTATTTATTTTGTTCCTTCACCCTGTGCCTCTCTACTCCCCTCTATTATTTCTCTGCTTCTCGGTGTTATCAATAGACATTAGTTTCAAGAGTTTGATGTCAGTCAGGGGTGTCAGTAATAGATTAAAACAGAGAGGTGTAGAGCACAGAAAGCTATTGATCTGGCGAGTGGAGTCAGATCTGCTCAGCTTAGCGCTCGAGTGCATCCTCCACAGTGTGTGTGTGCTTTTGCCCAAAATCCACTCAAGTTTGTGTAAAGTAAAAAGTATAAAAGCAAACCACCTTTAAACAGACTGCGTATTTTTATTTTTGTTTTTACATTTTGCTTGTTTTATGATGAAAAAGCATTATCAAAAGTCTGTGTCTGTAAAACAACATTTCTGTGTGGCTTTAAATAAAGTGTACATGTTAAAACTTTAATATCAGTTAAATGAAGTTGTTTGTAAACTCAGTTTTGAAATAATTTCAGGTGGGGGTAGATTAGGTTACGATAATGATTTGAAAACTTTAGACATAAATGAAATCCGATATGTGAATAAACAAATGTGATGCTATATTTAATTCCTCTCCTGTTGTTGTCCTTTTTCTCTTCCCCCCACAGAAGTCAATAAAGATCTCCACCATCTCTTTAAACTGTATTGATAAACCTTAGCAGTACAAATGATTTTTGTATGGTCCCAGTTTAGGAGATATTGATCACGCTATCTTTTAGCAGACACAAAAAAACATGGAATATTAGTTTTGCTTCTCCATCTGCCTGTGATTGAAGGCCACCAGCTCGATCATGATACATCTGGGGGAAAGGGAAGGAGAAGCTTTGCCCCCTTCCGTCATTACCACCACTGAGGTGCCCTTGAACAAAGCTTTTAACCCCCCTGCCTGCACAGGATCAATTTGTGGTTGTACTGGGAAGCTTCCAAGGGTGAATGTGTGCAACTGTGTGAGTTCCTGAAAAACATAGCCTGGATCAGTGAGAAAGAAAGATGATAGAAATGTGTCAACCAGCCAGAAGTCATCCAGGATCTTTAATACAGTAAATGCTAAACTACCAGAGGCTTAAAAGCATCATACACAAATATAATGTTTAATTTACCAAACATGTATATAAACATATTTTTGATGCACCTACAATTCTACCTTCATCGCATCTCTTTAAAAAACAAGCTGATTTAGCTATGATGCATGAGACAGTTTTGTTACTCGCCAGCTATTAATTTGCAAGCCAGCAGGACAGGAAGTTCATATCCTGCTAGAAACCAGTCAAGCTCATGTAATTAAATACAACACTGCTGCTTTCACAATAATTCGACTTGAACACAGCATCTTGTTGAGAAAGTTCCAGCTCGACCTGCAGGACACCTCAAATGAGTGTCGAGCAGCAGGACGGGGAGAGAACGAGAGCCGTGCTTGTGAGTCGCGTACAAGAAAAGGCTGCAGAGAGGTCACGTCAGACGTAAGATCCATATTCTTTCATCCTGATCATGTCAGGAATTAGTGTAGATGTGTATGTTCAGTCATCTTAATGTGCCTTCATTCACAGTTCTCTCTCTCCTCCCACTTATTGATCAGATGACTATGAGTCTTTGACATGGTCTTATCTTATTTACAAACTACTTTATACATATTCTCTACATCGTACTCACATAATAAACATGTTCCACCAGAGCTCGTTGACTGAAATGTTCAACTCAGACAAGTGCAGGATTTAGAAAGACACATTCTCCTCCCAGCGGATGCAGGCCTGTCATAAAAAAAGGAGGACGTAAAATGAGCACAGAAATGAATTGTTTGGAAAATATCGTTTGGGGTTCCTTTGTAGCTCGAGGAAAGAAGGTGCGACTAAAGGTCTGAGGAGAAGCGCTTTGATCAACGGGTGCTGAAAAATCTCATTCAGCCGTGTCGTCAATGTCTGAGTGTGGAGAGACTGCAGAGGCTGCTGCAGAACAGGGGGAAGATAGTTGCAGGAAAGATTTAGGAGGTTTTTTTTTATGGCTGCTACAGCGTAAAAACTATGGGAGTATATATGAGCACTGCGGCTATACCAGGCTGAGGAGGGTGAATCGTACGTGAGGTAAAAAAAAAAAAAAAAAAGAAGGAACTGCATTCGATAGAAAAACAGTTGGTTGCCTAAAGCAAGTCTACTTTTATGAAAAAAGGATCAATCTCCTTTCTTTGTTATTGCTTTTACTTCATCTATTTTATTCACAAAGGTGCATTGCGTCTGTTGCTCTCTTGTGCCTAAACTTCCCTCACAGCACTTTTGCTAAGTGAAGTTTATCTCTGAGAGTCCCAAGTCATGAGGGAGACAGAGAATTAGCAGGAAATCTACAGTGATGAGAGAAATAATGTCGAGGTATGTCAATGATTGTCCATGATCAAGGTCCAGTGCTGCTCAGACAGTAGGAGAGGGTGCCCACTCTCCTGCTTTCTTCTTTGTATTTTCATTGAACCGTTTCTGTCCTTCAGGCTTCCTCTCACACTCTTGATGAGTTTTAGTTTTTCTTTAACCTTTTTGAATTTATCTGGGCAGATTATACAGAGCGCTACACATGCTCTTTTCATCTCCAACGTGCTTGAAATACACAAAGGTTTTCACATTCATCCTTGGAGCTGCAAAGTTTGTCCAGTCTTATAATCAGCAACTTCGCTGGAGTCTCTTGCAGAAGGAAAGAAGTTGAGGTATGGTACTTTCCCATCAATATTACCAATATACTCCCCTTGTTTCAAACGAGCTATCAGTCAAACTTTAGTTGACACGGTTGAAAAAAAAAAAACCTTCAACCTTTAGCCTACCTGTGATCAAAGACTGCGTAAGTAAATTAACTTTGGAAGGACATGCGATTAATGAAATTCTATCGATCCCTTAAGTGAAGGTAAGCTAAATCTTTCCTCCCTGTCCTTCCACTTAATGCATGACAGGAATCAATACTGTTGAATTAATCTTTAGACATGTTAAAGCTTTCTTAAAGAATAGAAGGACTGAGGTTGATATATGGGGAGCATTTTGCTGATGATTATCTTACTTCAAAAAAAAAAAAAAAAAAAAAAATCTTGCATATAAACTTTTGGAAATTCAAATATGCCTTTGATATGATATGTGGAATTAAACAGCTGAGTTTCAAACTGCTCTATTATGAGAACAAACAAAATATATTCTCTGGCGAGATAGTGTTAATGAGACCAAGAAGTAATAAAGGGAAGAAATGAAAGAAGAAAGAAACCTCAGAAGTGGCGGCACAAAGTCCATTTGACTCTGCGGTAATTACAGAGAGTCTGCAAAAAATAATAAATGGCAAAAAAAAGGAACCAGCACCAGAATATCTGCCTTAATCCAAACTATGTCTCCATCTCTCATGATGATAACATCAACCCAGACTTGAACATTCAGTGACCTTCATCAGAACTGTCAAGTGGCATTAAAACATTAATAAATGTTCTCGTTTTAGAAGCTGGACTTGTTTATCCAGATGGAAGATATTTTTTTTGCTGAGATACGTTCGAGAGAACGGTGAGCATCCACAGGGGTGTCGAGTCCTGCTGGTGTCCTTGAAGACAAACCTGGAAAACACCTGAAAAAGACTTAACACTTGACGTGCTCTGGTTGTTTTGTAAAGTAAATAACTGTTCAAAATGCAAATAATGAGTCAAAATTAACCACTGATTTATTTCACTTTTCTTTCTTTTAATGGGGATGGAAAGGGGTGCAAGTTTGGGTTTACTGAATAACCAAAATGCCAGAATAAATGTTGGCAATGTACATTTTTTGTAAACTTTATGTTCTTTATGTTGCAGCTTTAACATTTCTTTTGTAAAATTTCCAATTTTAGGCTTTGGATAGAATTCCGCACAGAAAACATTTGCTTAGTGTTGGGAATAGATTGTATTTTGGCTTGAAATACCTCTTTTGGTCACAACAGACACGGCTGGATGATGTCACAAGGTCTCAGTTAAAACTCGCAAACACAACTAGAAATTGTCCCAGTGGTCCCCTTAAAAATATCAAATGGTGTCTTACTACAAACATGAAAATGCTGTCCCGTACTTCAGTCACTGCCTTGAGATCCACCTGAACCATCGCAACAATCTCCTGATATGAAAAAATCAGGTCATAAACATGTAATGTGAATATGATCAGACATGTATCGTAAAAATGGCATATATACACTAACAAATTCAGCAGTTTGAGCTCTTTATGTCCCAGTAATTCTATATTTCAGTTTCAGCAGTCATTTTGGATGCACTGCTGCAGGATACTGAAACATACATCATGCTTATAATCTCAGCCGGGTCAGTCAGTTCACGTCCTCGGCAGATGTGAGGTTGTGTGTTTGTGTGCATGCAGGTATGGCCTTGTGTGAGTTTCCACTCCTCAGCATTGTCCCAGTCTGAGTCCCCTTATCTGTGTCTGTGATGAGTCAGCGTCAGACACACTCAAGTAGACACCGTCTGGCTGCCCCACTGCTTGTAGCTCCTCTTGTTTCCATCCCTCCTCCTTTTGGAAAGAAGTAGAAGAAGAAATTGCAGCATTGTCATTTTATCTGTCGGAGCTGGTTAGAAATCTACATCTTGGACAATCTGGAGAGATTCAGATTGCTTTAAGCGAATGCCAGGATAAAGATACTCAAGAGTAACACAAATTATAGTAGTTTTTTTTAATTTTTTTTTTATTTCTTTACTGGATCTTGATAAGAATAAGAGATTTCCTAACAACTGCAATTTCCTGTAACTTTTTTCTCTCTTTTGTCTGTCTCTGTGCCTTTCCTCTCCTTTCCTTTCCTTCCAGCATACTAGTTCTGTATATTTGCCCATGTCTATCCATCTGTCTGAATCTGTTGAATCAGAGAGCTAACACAACATCAGAGCCCTTATCGGCAGCACATTTGAGACTTACAAATCTCATTTGCTTTGTATCTCAAGCTGCTCGCTCTTTGACTCTGGCTAGTTTACTCAGTTCCTCTTGAGTTTTACTTACCCCTAAAATACACAAACAGAAAAAAAAAATTCTCAACAATTCACAATTCAAATGGTGCCTTCGTGTTAATAGAAAAATACCCTCTTGGATGCGCCTTTGGTGGATAAAACATTATGAAGTGCCATCTTGGGAAGTGTGGTGAAGTGCCTTTTCAATATTGTACATATGTCATGACTTTCTGCACGCTGGTGCCCCTTTTTATTTTTTCCGTCCCTGGCCCTTAAACATCTTGAGTCCACCACTGGCCCTGACAATATTCCTGTGACCCTCACAAAATCATGTACAAGAAAAAATGTCACGAAAGGCTGAGAAATATGAGCGAAGGTTGAGGTGGAATAGACTTTTTTATCAAAGCAAATTACAGCGTGGTGATGAAGGATGTGGTGACATTTTTAGTGCCGTGTCAATGTCACTGCTGCCACTTCAGGACTGTGAAACATCTCCAGCAGAGCCAGACAGACAGACAGTCTGACACAGTCGGTAGAAGAAACAAGAACAACTTCAAAGTAACAGATTCAATGTTTTGGCTGAACCTGGACAGTATTGCACCTGCAGCTTTTCACAAAATCATTAAAGCTTTTGTCAGAGTGGAGTGAATGATTTGGAGTGTGCCGGTTAAAGACGGAGTAATTAATCACTTTGTATGCCAAGATGTTGTTTTCATGTCATGCCAGATTTGAAAGAGGCTGGATCCCACTGTGAGATCAGCCGTCTGTAATATGAAGTTTCTGTTTCAGTGTTCTCGTATCCCCAGAACAGTTGTAGCTGAGTTTTGCTTCCAGCTGGTAACAAAGCCAACAGCTAAACTTCAAATTAAAATGAAATTTCCCTCTTGGTGTATGTGTATTTGTTAGACAGCTATTAAAAATGTGTTGTTGTTTTTTTTTTTTGTTTTTTTTCACATAATTCCTGACCTTTCTATACTCGCTCATGGCTGCTTATAAATGTGATGATCTAAGAGGGGAAGCAGATGCAAACGTGTGGTCGGGTCGTTCGAGGAGCCCTGACAAACCACCAGAGACACCTCGTAAGTACGATCTAATCGCGTAGTGTTGACAGTTCACACACCTACACGCATGAAAAGGTCAGCAGTGCTCCTGGTGTGAAACATAAGCTCACACACATGCTGAGCGCATCGACACAGGTCCACTACCTGTCACAGATTCCACTGCGTGCTTGTAGGCCCGAACACTCTCCGAACACTAACACACTTTTCCGGAGCGTGTTATCCACACCTCTTTCACGCTGCACAGGGATCCCGGATATGCGTGTCATGCGGGAAAAAAAAAACAAACTGTGGCTTGAACAGGCTTAACATGTGAAAAGCATGAGGGCAAACCTGCCAGGAAGAGATCTCGCAGTACTTTGAAGGTGTTATATGACTCAAGGTGATTCAGTTTATCCTCTAAGACACCTTCGCAGCGTCTTTTCTCTCTCGAACAGTTTGCCCCAAGAAATACTTATACATTATTTTCTTTTTAATCAAAAGTCCAAATTAAAATTAAACCATAATTAATAAATGTTGTAAATCCTTCCACCTCGGCAGGGATGTGATTTGCATGTCATATCTGCAGTGTGCAATTAAGTTTCATTGACATCAAGGATAATTCAGTCCTTCAAACTCAACCAGCCCAACAGAGAAATGATGAATTTAAACGTACCATGTTGCCATTGATCATTCCTTATTGGGTAATTATTGCAACCATCTGCCAACTATTACCAGTGTTTTTACTTAAGAGAGGTTAGTGTCAGTACTGTCTTGTGATCAACATGGAGATGGAGATCTGCAAGACAAGTCTAATATCTGATGGTTGAAACTGACAGAAACCTCACTTAAACATAATCATGGGGTATTTGTTGATTGCATGATGTAATGTCTGTAGAATAACAAAACCATCTGCATTTAGATTTTTTCCCAGTAAACCTCGCCTTCACTCCATTATTCTGTCTGCCACTCTTGAGAAAATGAAGGCTGAGTGGCGATTTACTCAGCCTGGCACCATTTGAATAAACTCTTGTTTTGTCTTGTGTTGTTGGTAGGTTTAACTCTGAGGAAAATGTTAAGTGACCTGGCTGTCTTTACAACAACAGCGGCAACAGTAACGCCGCGTGGAAACACTGGGGGACGGTGTGTTTGCACTTTGAAGGGTTCACTTTAAATCACCTCTGAAAAACCCTGCTGGGTAACTAACATACATGTTTCTGGCCAATATTTGTCAGCTTGTTGCTAACCTGAAAAAGCTGAAAAATAACTGCCTGTTGCAGATGAAAACATGGTTGATCAGAGCTGTGAGACTGATCCAAAATAGTTCAAGCATAAGCTCACCTATTACTGAAAACTAAAAGTCATCATCAACTTATCGACCTTACTTATTTCCGGAGCCTCACAGCGAAACAATGTAATATCTCCTATACAACCGATATAGAGTGTGTGTTAGTGGAAGTAAACAACTGAAAGAAAACATAAAATGGCTCCAAACAGCTCAAGTGTCTCAAACAACCCAACTGTCTGAAGCTCCAAGATCCCAAATCGATCAGAATAGACATTATTTACAGCCAGCCAAGATCTCCACCGTAGCTGCCGAGCTAAAAGCATTAGCGCACACCATCGCCTCTGGCCTGAAGATTGAAAACTAGGTGTACTAGCTTGGGACTCTGGATACTTTTTTTTATTCTGGACAAGCTGTATGGAGACATTCTATGTCTTTAATATAAATATTACATTTACTTATATTCACACTGGTCACTTTTTATTATGAAGTCAATGATTAGTGCAGCTTTTTGCTTTAGTGCAGCTGTGAACTGAGCTGTGGTATGATGCTGTTGTTGGAGGATAGATCAGATTTAATATATGTCACATAATATATGTGTTGGGACAGGAGATAGTTGTCCCTACTGACTGGCTCTCCTTGAGCAGTGAATGAGTGTGGTTTAATTATTATGCTGTGATTCATAGCTTGTACTGAACACAGAGAGAGACAATTCAACATGTCACGCTGCCGTGAGGAGGGTGTCAGCCTGAGCTCCGTGTGAGCAGCATGTTATCGAGCCCGGCAGTGTAATTTTTCTCTCTCGGAGAGAGTCTGTGTGCTCTGTGTGTCTGGATCGTGCTTCCCAGGAGGCGGGCCTGTTGGCTGGCAGAGCTGCCCTGTTGTCGTCACAGTGCCTGGGGCAGCCTCTGGGACAATCTGGCCTCTCTGGAAGATCCTCTGCTGGAGCGACATCAGAGCTGGCGTGCAAGAGGAACACCAAAGAGCGAGGATGCTTTAAGAACAGCCAGAGCTGTCGAAACAAGACAGGGCTGAGCAATGAAACGGACAAAATCCCAGTTTGCACCGCGTCCTGGTAGAGGCCTGGAGGCACATAAGTCCAGCAGTCTCTAAGCAATCTGAAGGGTCAAATATGGTCGAACAATGCAGAACACTACTGTGCTACAGAAATGAAGCTAGTCAGGGACATTTCCTGATTCTTTTGACTGGATTCATTAGTTCTCTTTCAAATAGGTAGCTACAAACGTCCTTGAAGGTGCTCTTTGTACAGCCGGTGGTATTTGCCTCCAGCTCACACCTGTTGAATCAATCTCAGTTTATCTGATTACAGTGATGAGAGCAATCAAAACTTTACTCCTGTATTGAAAGAAACTGTCTTGCACTCCTGAACAGGCACCATCTCCACTATAAAAAACACCAAACCAAACCAAACAGATGGACCATCAGTTTACTTTGACACATGAGAGTGACTTTGGAAATCAAATGGCAATGAAAGCTTAATTGAAGTTTGAAAATATTTCAGTTATTTTAAGACCTTCACGCCTTTTGCGCCTCTAAATGAGCGAGTGTCTTGTAGGTGAGAGCTGGAAGTATTAGTGTTATTCTTCACTGGAGATGTCTCGCACAGATATACACATTAAGATTGTGATAAAAGGGATGTCATATCCTGCTCCAGTCAATATGACCAAGACCTCTGGGAAATAACCGACCTCATAAAAGCCATCTGTTTGTGCTTCCAGTCACCCACAGATTAATGAGATGTGGTAAAATGGCTCATCATTATTGTCTCATTACCACCTCGACTCAACTCAGAAGGAGGCTGCCTGAAATTGCCTGTACCTGCAGGTGTCAGAATGGTTTTCTTGCTTAAATTGTCCTGTGAGTCACATTTGAGTTTCAGTTTCTGTTTGTTTGACTTTGGCTTTTAGTGCTCGTCCTAACAAGTCAGTTCATCAAGTACTCATTTCAAACATTTAACATTGGGTGAAAGAGAAGACAGCTCAAATTTAAGTCGATCTCCTGCAGTTGTCAGTGAAATATATCCACCACCTCCATCACCAGGACGTATGGATATTTATGCCGCTGGCGGAGCTAGCAGCTAGCAAACCACAGACCACTGTTCAAGGCAGGGTTTCAACATTGTAAGCATTTAAAGAATGATAATCTTTACATCCAATTGGTTATATATGAGTTTATGACCATTTAAACATTTAATGGGCTTATCTGAAATTATTACTGCATACAGTCATTTCTGCCTTTTGTTAAAGTGCTCTAAGGAGTCGACGTTATAATACTTATAATACTTATAAAAACTGCCCTGATGGAGGTCTACTTGTCTAAACAATGCTAATTTAATGCTCCTGCACGATCCTGAGAAATATAACCTCAGCTGAAGTAGCTGAACTGAAGCTGAGTGTTAATAAATGTTCCCCTTTGTTACAGTCCGCAATAATCCAGTTTACTGCAATAATGCCAATTAAAGGTCAGACTACAGCTGTGAATGTTGCATGGTAGAGTTAATGTTTTGTGGAGAAGGCGTCTTTATTCATAAACTAAAGCATTTCACACACAAATTAAAGAAAAGAGAAATGTGATGATTCCAGGAAGTATTTTTTTCCTGGACATAAAGGAACATACTTTGGCAATTCCTCAAAACTATCATAATATAAATTGACAGTATCTGAGCCTGTTTGTGATCCTTTTCAGCACACATACTCCTACTTCAACTCCACACCACCTCAAGTAGACATCAAATCGAGTATGTAAGAGTGAGAGAGCAAAACAGAAAGGTTAATCAGAAGACGTTAGGGTGACTTAGGTTAGCTTCTCTCACCTTAGTAGTAATAAAGACTTTTCTCTAACGTGAGATGTATTTGAGTGGAATAATAGTGTCCCTCACCAAAAGGAAAGTCGGTGATTTTCTTGTTGTTTTCACACACAGTGCTTTCGTGTTGTTATTTCCTAGAAAACAAAAGCTTCTATTAAATGAACTGACACTGAACTGATGTGTGATAAAAGAGAAGCAGGTATGAAGACGTAGGATGACGCAGAGGAGATTAAAATCTGCATCTGTCAGACGGACAAGACAAAGGCTTCACTGTGGGAGATCACACACTGACTCTCTGAGTCACTGCATGCCCTGCACACACACACACACACACACACACACACACACACACACACAGCCTGAGGTCACAGCCCATATTTACTAAGCCTCATAAGCAGAGTTGTAGTATAGGGGGCGGTGTGTATGTGATTCGATGCGTTTGTGTATCCAGGCTGGTAGCACATTCAATGGAAAATGCACATGACCACACACTCTCTCTCACACACAACACACACACACACTCACAATGCTGCAGGCTAGACTTTTCAGAGCTGACTAACTTTGGCTTGTCACAGTTGCTGTTAGCCTGAGCAGAGAAGCTGCTGAGGAACTACTTACACACAGGCTATGACTTACATGACATTGGCGTAAATGTGATGTCAAATTGTGTGTGTGTGTGTGTTTTTATGGTGAACCATCCTAACATGAGACAATGACGATGATCGGGACAGAGTGGACAGCCACACACACAAACGTGGTCGCACTGTGGCAGACATTCGTATATACCTCCCATGTACAACACTCCCTTCATCATTCACACACATGCATAATATAACACTATATCAAACATTTGCCTGCAGAGGCCATAATACTGACATCACAGTTGATTCTCCAGAGGTTTAAGTGCAGATGTAGATGCACAGGCCAGCAGTATTTTCTCACAACATGCAGTTGTGGAGTAGGGGACACTCATCACCCATCTGAGGCAGAGCTGCATGATTCACATTCATCATGGTGGAGATACCACCGATGTGACAAAATGACGACAGCCCTGGTTCAGAGATTCTTTGGGTTAATGAATGCTTTTCACTTCGATCACTCATCCCTCATTTGTCAAATGTGGGATTTGCTTTGCTTGCCATTTCTTTGGGTTTCGTCATCTGTATACTCAGATAAGCTGCCACAAAGAAAAAGAAAAAAAAAACAACTTGAGGTGCCTCATGCAGCTTTTATACAGGCTGGCAGTGAGTGGAAGCACAGGAGAGTAATTCTACTGCGGCCACTTCTTCCAACTGGTGAAAATGGCTGCCAGCTGATGAAACCTTTACCCAGGAGGAATTTAATATCAAGAAACAAATATCTAAAGGAGCAAAGGCCACAGACAGATATTTCTCAGACAACGCGGGCAGACTGACCTCAGCAAATAAAAATCTGACTAACACCACAGCAGAAGTGTTTGCACTGATGAGGTTAGCAATGTCTCAGTGCTGATATGCTGCACCATCACATTACCTCCCACACAGCCAGACAGGCAATCAGCCCTTTGGTCACTTCAACCAAAGGACCGTTACAGTTGCAGCAGGAAGCCCACTACTAACACAGCAGCCAAATACTGGACAGTTCACTTCCATACAGTGATTCACACTGCTACAACTTCATTAAATAAGAACCATTTTTTAGTCACCTCTGAAGCAAAATCCTCTATTCCAGACACGGAGAGGTTTAGCCCTCCAGTGTAAATGTGTTTGTTAAAAAGAAAATGTTGATTACTGTTTAGTTGTGGCTTTGGCTGTGTGTTGAAGGGACATGGGCAAGACACCAAAGCCCAAATTGGTTGGGATGGCGGATCCAACAGTGTGTGTGAGTGTGTTACTGGGCCGTGGAGAGGCTTTTTGGATGGAAAGTGCTCTATTACCCCTCATGAGAAGGAGCTGGTTGGTACCTTGCATGGCAGCCTCTGCCCTTAATGTATGAGCATGGATGAATGCGCCATGTGTTGTATTTTGTTTGTTTATCCATTGCTGAAAAATTTAGCCAAATACATTTTCAAATTCAGACGGATTTGTAATGTTTGCTCATTATTGCGGACTGAAGTTAATTCAAATTGGCTACCACTCCTGAATGTTGGCAAAATTCTGATTTGAAATAGAAACCTTTCTACTTTTTCTACCTATCTCGCAAATCTATCACGACATGCTTCAAGCTACGCGCTCGTGGTCGAACAGAGTTGTGTAACCGATCAACCACCGAACTGTCTTTTAACAGGAAGAAACCTCGAGCAGAACCAAACTCAATGGTGGGCACCCGTCTACCTAAACCAGCTGAAAAACAGTTCATCTAATCCCCTGCCAAACATTTTTTGGAAGTGCCTGACCTTTCCCAAACAGTTTCTATGGAGTTTCTTCTGTGGTTTCTGGTTAGGCCTCCACGAGTGGCTGTCAATGGAATATCAAGCTTCAGAGACCATTAACTGATCTTAAAATAAACACAGCAGAGAGAAAAGGCTAGTCTGAAGAGTCCCTCAAAATTTGAAAACAAAAAAAGCCCAACATCTCTAAACCTAAAAAATAGTTTGCTCAGAACTGTGTATCCTTACACAGAGTCATTCATTCAGACTGCAAAAGTCCAGGAAGTTACTGAGCCACACAGATACCAGAGTAGTTTCAGGCAACACGTTGGGGGTTTAAATCATGGTCAGTTGTTTGTAGCTATTAAAATATAGGGTTATTTAGTGCACCAATTTGAAGATATAACTGAACACTCTCTACACTCCCATCGGTTCATATCGTTATCTCAACCTGTCTGTAAAATAGACAGAGTGAAAACAGAGTGATAAATGATACATGTTGTTCCTTTTTGGGGGCGATCTGCCACCCATAATGGATCAGCTTTTGCTCTTTGTAAGCCAGTTACATCAGATAACAACTATGCCTGTAGTAAATTAGGTTGTTTGGACAGTTGGGGCAAAAAAATCAGATCCACCAAATGGCACAACATCAGTGTCTACGCCTGGAGGCTGATATCTCAGTCATGCCCTCCATGGATCAGTTGGATCAGGGTTAACTGATACAACTGTAACATTAACCCTGCAACATGGGAGCTAATTCTGCCCCCAAACAAGAGTAATGCCAGCCTCGGGCTAAAGTCAGTGTTAGTCACTGTTAATGCAGTTTGCCAGAGGCAGAGAGCTTTTCAGAACGAAGTTGCCTCATAGCGATAATCTGCTGGAGGAAGTGATGCATTTTTTTATTTTTATTTCCTGTTTGTTTATGATATCTAGGAACCAGAAAACATCTACTGGTGCCACTGTCTGTATGTTCACTCTGTGCATTAGGCCACTACATTTGTAAACACCACACGATGTATGACTCGAACACAAAGGTATAGGTAACACTAGTCTCCTCTTTGATGTATAGCTCAACGCTACACCGAGCTTAATGCAAATAACATGTTAATCCATGGGGACCAGCGTCGGAGCTAACAGAGCACACAATAGCTGTCAAAGGAAGACACACATGCTGCACATGTGTGTGTCAATAAATAGGTTTTGTGTTTCCGCTGTGTGTTTCTGCTGTTCGTGTATGTTTATCAAGATGCAGACAGGCTGTTTGAGTATTTTTCTGTGTGATGTATGAGGGGGAGACTGGTTCTGTCAGCTGTGAAAATGAATGTACGTTTGGGCTTTCAGTCTTTCTGCCATGCGTAAAGTGAGCAGCAAAATTGGCTGATTTGTTTGTGTGTTTTGCCGTGTGAGATGTGTTGTGCGTGCAGTGCATATGTTGCATAATGTGGAAAGCATTATGTACACTGCAAAATTGGCAACTGTGATCTATACCGGATATGTGTGCATGTATACAAATGGTAACAATTGTTGACATTGCATTTTACAATATAATTTTATGTTAATCGAATCTGTGTGTGTGTGATTTTCTTTTGCTTGCGAGGAAACATTTGCATGGAACGATCTGTCAGTGTGAGATTGTTTGATGTGTCAAGGCTTGTTGAGAAAATAGGATGAACCTAGAAAAACTTAAACAATTAGAGAAGTGAGCAATATGGACAGACTGTTCCATTTAAAACAGTTCTTTCTCTATCCTAGTCTGTTAGACTCAGCTCACTACATGTTGTATTTAATACCATCTGAGGGTCGGACTGTTGCTGACAGTTTAGGGCCAGTTGGGGAGCATCAAACTGTTTTCTTCCACCTCCATCGTATCTCCCTCCCTAAATCCTGGGATAGAAGTAAGGTTCAGAAAGAAGTCTTCCAGGCAGTCGGACAGAGTTTGGAAAGGTCACATAAGTCTAGTCTAGCCCAGCCTAAGCCTTTTCTAACTTATCTGCCTATGAGGAGATGAGTGAGGAAGTTTATCTGCTAAAAAACTGTAAAAACAGAGGAAGGCTGTATCTGGTGGCTCACTGATTTTCAACTACAATTCTACATTTGGCTCTGATCAAAGAGGTTGGGTTAGGTATCTCATATCTTTAAGCATGTAGCCCTGTTGTAATTGTAATAGAAATGCAAATCCCTGCGGCGCTGTAGTCAGTGCGAGTCAGGCTGAGCCAGCACACGTGTATGGAAAAGCCCCAACTGTGGATAGTCAGCTGCATTAAGAGACAGAAGTCAAGTCTAAAACAGCTTAGTGCCTTACACCTAGAAAGTAATTAAACCCTTGTATCTATTAAGATTCTCAGTCATCCAACTCATTGGTTATCTAGAGGTGCTGAGTCGAAGGAATTGGCTGTTTTGTATTTTGCATTTTCAACCAGGAGGATTCATCTGGAGCCATTAACATGCCAGAGACTCCCAACCATTCAACAGAACAGATGAGACCTGGTGGAGGTGTAGAAAAACCTATTTACGACCCAACAGCATGTCCATTCAGCTTTGACTTAGCACTTCAAGATCATTTAAACCCTTGTGATTAAAAGTCACGACCATTGCTCACTTGAGTATCTTTAAATGAGGTTCACTCACCCAGCAAGAATGAACCAAGTGGCAGGGTTCAGCTTTATTTTCTTTTAACTGACAGTTGACATATGATTCACCTTTTTGTCATGGCTTTGTTCATGTAGAAACTATAAATTACATTTGGAGCCATGTTTGATGAGAGAAACAATCTTTTCATGCACAGACAAAATTGCCAATAGGCGGCTTGCCCCTGCAACAATCCTGTCCTGTAACTTCGAAGGGCATTATTTTATACGCCGTCATCATGTGGAAAGATTGGGTATGAAAAGGCGTGAAGGAAGAAGCTTATGTTTAAGCTGTCAGATACAGAAGGTTGGTGAGAATGATGGTGAATGTAGCAGCATCAGGACATGAAGGCTGTGACAGTGAAGTAGTAAGACACATTCACTGAGCTTAAGACCGACACAAAGAGGCGGAGCACTTAAAAATACAAATACATGTATAACCAACAAAACGGTACAGTACATAATTTGTGCACAGAAACAAGTTGATAATCTCAGAGAGAAGAAAAGGACGTTTTCTGACGGTGCCCAAAATCTAACTTTATCTGATTCTGCTGATCTATTCATCTTCATTTCCTCTTCTTACTTTTTTTTCTTGTAGTTTGTGTCTATGCTCTCTCTGCCTCGTCCCCTCCTCCTTTCTCACCTCAAATCTCCCCCTCTGATATTGTCATTCCACCCTCATCTCTATTAGGGTGCTTTGAAAACAGCATAATCATTGTGATAGACAGAAGGAATTGTTTAAACCATGTATTCACTATGGTGATGATAGCTGAGTCCCTGCAGAGGCTAATTTATGGGCACAAAACTCTGCAATTTCTAATGCTGTCTACACTTTTGCTCTGCTGAACATACACGATGGGAAACATGTCGTGTTCAAGGCCAAGGCCACACAGCATGTGGGACAGTCTGTGTGTGGGAAGGTGTGGGAGAGGAGATACGGCAGGCATGATGAATGCCTGGGCATAAAAAAAAAAAAATATATATATATATATATATATATATATATATATATATATATATATATATATATATATATATATATATATATATATATATACGTATATATATATTCACTCCCAACCTTGACTACACACACAGACACACATGCACACACACACTATCCACTCCGCATTAATAAATATAAAATGCTTGCCCATGAATACAAGTGTGAAGTTTGACTTCGTTTAACGGTTTTGTCAATTAGAGCACAGACCCTTATCTCCCTGCTGCGTCTTGTGCTTGTTTGCAGACTTCAGCATTATGCAAATGAGCAACAATGTGTCCAAATGAAGTGCAGATGTGTTCACCTTATGTTGATCCGAGTGGCAGCCGAACAGCAAACCAATCTGATCCCCGAGAACCACAGTCCAGCTGTCGGAGAGCTGTTACAGACTCAAACCAAGGGCATGCAAAAAGCTTTCTGTTTCCAGGCAACAGCACACACATCCACACAGCATTGCCACACACACACACACACACACACACACACACACACACACACACACACACACACACACACACACACACACACACACTATGAAACCATCGGAGAACAAAGCCATGATCACTGACGACATTTGAAATTATTCTGAGTGCTGCTTATTTTTCTAAGAGCACATTACTTTTCTCCTTGCCTCTATGCCCACAGCAGACAGGGGAGTCGTAGGTATCACAGGTAAAACTCTCAAAGAACCAGGGAAACGCTGACCTCCAAACCCCCAAAGAGGACAACACTAGATCTTCTCCCAGGGGACTCTGCACCATCACTGGGCTGGTCCAGTTCAACAAAAGTCTGACATGTGCAGAAAAGAGACACTTCTCTGTATCTCTGTGTTTCTCTGGCTGTCCACTGAAGAGACAGGAGGGAGAATATTGACATGTATTTTATTCCTGCCCTTCCGGCAAAAGCATACCCTGCAGCCGCTGCAGTCCTCTGAGAGTTTCCTTTCCAATACCCAGAAACTCTGAACTGTCACAGCTTTGAATGTTAACAGACTGATTTTCTTATCTAAATGGAGTTTGGTGACCCAGACGACTCAAAAAAAAAGGTGTTGTTCAGACTGGAGCTCTTCACTTTAGAGGGGACAGTCTGAGCAATCGTCTTCATTTAGGCATTCTTCTGTCAGCTTTTAGGATCTAATTTATGGTTATTTGAATCGAAAGATATATTTGTTTATGCACATTCCACAACACACAATTTTGTTCATTACATTGCATGCAAGACCTGTAAGGATCATCGTAAAACCAACACATCCTTATACCATAATGTGTGAATAGGCTGATTACTAGTGATTCTCGTAATTATGGCTGTTTGGTTGGGCTTAGGCAAGAAAACAACTTGGCTAGGTTTAGTGAACTACGTTAATTCAGTCATACATTTTCCTATGTAGTGTTAGTAACTTACATTACCTTACAAGGTTAAGTGGCAGCGGGGTGAACAGACTGTGGCTGGGGTGGGTGTCGTCTTTTAGTATTTGCTGCTCCACCAGAATTTCCAGATGTCACGAAAAAAAACCCCAAAAAACTCAGAGTTGACTTCTGGTTTCGCACTGAATACAAGCAGCTGTCTTCTGAGTGAAATTCCTGTGCAGGTTTAACCTGATGCTCCATCCCTTCCCCTTCTCCCTATGCAGACTTTTTTTGCTCTTTAAACTACTTTGCCTAGCTTCCTCCGTCGCAGCCATAATAATTACTGCAGCTGCTAGAGGTTTGTACAAGAAACATAAATACGGCTGTAATAAGCTGCTGTCACAGTCGACCTGTCTTTGTTTTATCCGATGAGGACGGGCTGCTGAAATAACATCTCTATGTCATCGGGGTGGACACAGAACTGGTCAGACACTTTGTTTAGTTTCTCTCCATTGCTGCCCAGATACAAATGTCACATAGACCAGTGAGCCGTATGTGTGTTGAGAATACGTGATTTTCCAAACAGGCAGAAACAAAATTTGCTTTTGTGCCAAGTGTGTCAATGGAGTATCTATAATACGAGGGTTATTCAGGTGTCAGGTTCGGATGCAATTCAGTGATTTGCTCACCTGCTGTGTAGCTCTGCGTACCCTGCTGGGTAACGTTTTCAAAATGCGCCAAAATGTGTTGAGTGCATTGAACTGTGAACATTGAATTGTCTGTGAAACTAACTGGAGCTCATTGTATCACTTCAGCCATTGTTTTGTTTGTTATTTCATTGCTATTGATCCAGTTTCTCACACATTTCCTGCTCTCAAGAGTGACTATTAGGAGAAAGAGCCAGAACAGGAAGTCTGGAGACTGAGATACCTGCCTTGAAAGGGGAAGCAAGTGTTTATGTAAATAAGTATGTACTTTCCATTAGTTTGAAACACAAGCTCTGTCCATGCATGATTCCTGGCCATCATATCGGGAAGTGGAGGGGAGGGGATGATGGTGGAGTTACTGGATGCTTGATATTTTTTAAGGAGACCTCTGGGTAATTTCCAGACTTGTTTATGGCAACAAAAACCTGATATTTTTGACAGGAAGTTTCAGCCTCTCCGGCTGTGTTTGTAGCGAGAAAACCAGGTATTTTTAAACAAGACTTCAGGCATTTCCAGTCGGGATTTAGGCGACCAAGCTGGTATTTTAAGCCAAAACATGATCGATCTTCTCCTGACTCTAGCCAAGTGGCTCTCGTGTCTAAACCTAATTAAACCTGAAGAAGTGTAGTTTTGAAATGTAGGCTACACATGGAAAACTTTACAGGGGGGTTACCAAAGGATGTTGGTACTTGACATTGAAGGAAGAACCGTAGATACAGTAGCAAGTAACCGACCAAACCCTGCACACAAAGGATGTCCACCTTTTGATTTGGCCTCTTTATCTGAAATGCTGCTACACAGAAAAAGAAAAAAAAAATACAGACAGGTGTGAATCTAAATGTGACAGCAAAGTGAGAAAATACAAGGTGAGACAGATAATAGAACACCAGAGAGAAAGGAGGAGAAAAGACTTCACTTTAACTCATAACACAAACTGAATAGAAGAAGATTATTGGAAGTCTCCAAATTGCTGCGCTGCATTCACAATACACACAGTCACCACAATCAAGTGACACCCACTCTGCCCTTTCTCTATGACATGGCCTTTATAAGGATGAGTCAGTGTGTGTTCTCGTATTATCTTCTTAGGACCTTTCAAAGGAGGACATTTTACTAAGTGAGGATATGCTGTCCAGTTCTCAGTTGATTATGGTCCATTAAATGGCTCGGAAAAGATGGCGGTTTGGGGTATAATGGTCAAAACTTTCATCTTCAAATAAAAAAAAACAAAAAAAAACCCACAAATAACAGAGAAGCCTTGACTGTTACATAAATGGAACATGGAGTTTTAAAGTGCGACTGACGTCAGCAGTGTATGAAACCCACCTTTGTTTTACATTTCACTGAGATGATGTCACACACAACAAAAGCCTCTTTATTTTAATCATTTATTCATTTATTTTCACAAATAATTGAACTCAACAGTTGTGTAAATGTCTCTTTCGTAACAGCAGGCTATCATGGGCCAAGCTGAAGGCAATGTTTTTTTGTTTGTTTGTTTGTTTGTGTTTTTTGTAGTACAGCAAGCAAAAAGGAAGCAAGGCTGTCCTTCAGGGCCTGTGTCCACAAAACGTCTTCTTTCAGGCAGAAAAGCGCTGGCGGGTCTGGGATGATGACGATGATATTTGTTTTTTTTATTTGACATTGAGACATCAGAACAGGGATGATCAGGCTGCATGAAATGATCCAACCAGAAGAAGAGTAACGGTGGCATCACCAGCATCCTGCTGCAGCAGACACTCGTGAGAACAAGTGAATAAAGGCGCTTGTGTTTGGAAAAAATAAAACAATGTGGATACAAATCTGTCTTTTTCCATGGTAACAGGAAGCTAATCCACACTTCAAAAGCCTTGAAAGTGCCGCCACTGCTCAGTTATCATGATAATTTGCTACTTAATGATGGTTCCATCAAGCACAGGAAGTCACACCCATAAACTTTTCCTAAGAAACCTCCAATGGAAACTTGTGGATAAAGGGTCTCTGATTACAAACATTCAACATACAACATATGTATTCGTGTCCCTGTACATGTGGTAACCCCAGCCAAGATCATTTGTGACTCTAAGTTTGCATGAAATACGTAGCAAGGGACACAACCTGAGTTTGAACAAAATCTCAAAAAGTCTTGAAGATGTGCCTACACTTCTTGCTCGCCCCATCCTCACTATGCATAGTAAACAGATTAAAAACACGTCAGTCGACCCCCATTCCAGTGTTAGAATAAGTGCATAGAGATGGATGAAATGTGACAATTTTCAAATTGCTTTAACACTGCATAAAGGTTTTTATTTTATTTTATTTTATTTTTTATGCTTGGCTGCTTTTTGGGGGGAACTGATAATGAGATGCTCAAGGTTTATTGGAAAAACAAAATTGCAGGAGGAGAATTGACGACTCTGTTCCATTCAACATTATTTAAAGCCTCATTCCACCAGAAAGGCTGCAGAAATAATGATAAAAGCATTTTTTGTCTCATGATTATCTCCTTTGTCCTGGTGGAAGAGGAAACGGCTTTAATTGACCAATGTATCTGGATGCACATTCTTTCAAATCGCCAATCTTCACGGGAGGAAATAACTTTGAAATAACGACCTCTCCCTGCATGCTTCATTACGATGACTACTTGTAAATCTGATTGTGTTAATATAAGAATGTGAACCTGCTGCAACTGTGCAGCACACTGTGTATGTGTGTGTGTGTGTGTCTGTCTGTCTGCTTATATAGATACGCAGACAGACATTTAACAGTGAAGGTCCCATTTCCTGGGAAGCAAAGTTTAGCCATAAGGGCTGTTGTGAGATCTGCAGACACAGAAGGAATAAGAGCTAAATGTTTTGGGTGTAAACACACACACATACACACAAACACACGTATACACACACGCACACCTGCATAAGCATATAGGATACTTAACAATGGAAAGGAAAGTACACAAAGAAGCATGCACAACACGCGGATTTACAAAGTAATGATTTTCCCACAGTGTTGTAGGATTAGTAATAAGATTCTGCAGTGATAGCATCTTAGTGCAGGTGGAGGTGAATGAAACTCTCTCGCTTTATGAATAATATCTGGCTTGCAACTGCAGAAATAAAACAGATATTCTCCTTTTTTTCCAGGCAGCATTGTTATTAAGGTGTAACAAAACCTGTTAGAGTAACTAAAACAAATAAGTAGTAAAAAAAAAAAAAAAAAAAGAGGAAGTTGGTTTGTCTTTGGTTGGTCATTGGGTGTGTTCCTTTTAAACATGGGGGTTGGGTATAACCCAAATCCAACTTAAGTGATACTGTGGATCTTTTGATGTGGATGTTTGAGGTACATATCCCTTGTCAGTGTATTAACTGCTCCATATTGAAACATGTCACTTTAGAGTATATAAGCTACAATAATGTATATGATTATGTGCAGTGTATGAAGTAGAATTATCAGTCCAAGATGAAACACCTACATGGATTCATCAATAAACAGCACAAGTTAACACATTTTTTAACACCAATAAGGATACATGTATTGTTTTGACAGTTGTTCCAACACTAATGGATGATCATTTGATGAATTATAGAAACACTGAGATCCAATCAAAATCCACCTTTACAATGTCTTCACTAAGCTTGATATTAAGGACTTTTTTCTACAGAATAATGTCGCATAGAAACCATTTCCTTCAGTTTTTTGTGCGTCTGTCTAACATACAGCAGTAACAGGTCGTAAATATCCAGTGTCCAGAAGCTGCTGACGCAGCCTCACCGATGAATGCTCATATCGTTATCATTATAGTTAGCATTAGTGATCGTTCTCGGTGCAGACGCCCTTTTAGACTGCTGATATTTCAGGGCCATCGTCGGGGACATAAATTCTCACCTGCACAAGCCTCTGTCAGATAAATGAACTATGAGTCCAGCAGACTAGACGAACATTCAGCAAAATAACCTCTCTGTCTGTGCTGCTGGAGGATGGAGAGAGGGGGAAGGCAGGTTAACAAGGGGGATGTATTTTGGTAATTTTGCTAACAAGAGGGATGGTGCTGCTGATGCTCTGCGACCTCTTCAGCCGCACTGTGACTGCATAAGTCTGAATATAATAATTTTGTTTGTCATGAGATTTATTGACTGTATAATTCGCTCAAGTGTAACACTGGTGATCCTCAATAAAACACACGACTTGCCAGGAACAGCGTGACATGGGCTGTCCACCGCAGTGCTGAGCATATGTGAATAATAGTCTTCTTTGTATGTATGTATCCCGTCCACATTTCCACTGATTTGTTTCCTCTTTCAAATCAAGGATTTTGCTGCATCATCGAATCCTGCTACTGTATGGTCCGGGTGAGCAAATCTAATTTCATCTGTGAAAGCTGGGGAACACACACAGTATACACAACGTAATGGTATTATTTCTCTTTGTTGTGGGGGAGTTGCTGTGGGTTATTGCTTGATGCACCAATGCATGCACACATGCTCCATTACAGTTACAGTAGTCCATCATTCCAGATGATCACATTTACATATAGGCCATAAAGAAAAGACCACCGATCACTGTTTTTGACTTCTCATTCCTCCTACGAAGCTCAGTCTCATCTCTTCATTTATTATTCTATGGAGGACACATGGTAACAATGCTTGAAGCCAAGACTTGCCTCTGCGCTGAAGCTAATACTTAATATGTTTGGATCAATGAGTGTCACTTGTGTTCTCCTTGTCTCCACTTGCTGCCCATTCTTTCCACCCTCATTTAAACTCATTTCATTCCCTCCTTGTAATCATATGCCCTTTGCCGATCTGATCTGTTTCCTCCATCTGTCCAATTCCGCCTCTGTAATTCTGTCTGTTCACCGATTCCCTCTGCCTCCCCCGTGTGCTCAGAGGGTAATGAGGTTGGCAGCCGAGGCAATAGAATGGAATAGAATAGAATAGAATAGAATAGAATAGAATAGAATAGAATAGAATAGAATAGAATAGAATAGAATAGAATTACTTTATTGATCCCAGATTGGGAAATTATTTTGTCACAGCAGCAGTGGGTCCGTAAAAAAAGAAAGAAAAACAAAAACACTTTGCACATAACATAAATAGAAGGCAAGATATATATAGTACATATATGTATATACACAGTGCAAACTATATGATAAACAATAATAATCTATACAACTATATAAGAAATAAACAATTCCAATGAATGTGCAATAATAGAACCACCAAGTTGTGACTGGTCAACTACATCATGATCAGATATCAGCTTGACTTCGGTCACGTTTCTGTATGAGTTCGGTACAACAAAAAAATGTGAATATGCTGCGTAAAATCAAGATAGTTAAAATGCATTTTTCAACTCAATCGCCAGACCAAATGTTAGCAAAGGACATTTCTTCAAGGCCACAGATAAGTTAAAGTTTCACATTTCTTTTGTTTGTTTAGGTTCTTTTTCTATTTCTCATGGTGCTGTTGTTATGCTCTGGTTAGGTTTAGGAACAAAAACCTCTCAGTTATAGTGAAGAAAGCATCATGGTTTGGCTCAAAATACCGACTTTAAAACACGGCTGGAAATTGCCCTGAGTTCTCCTTAAAAGTACCCCATGGGGTCGTACATTATGTTGAAATGCCGTGGTCCCTCATAAAAAATATCCAGTAGTTTCACACTAACAAATGCCAAAACTCAGACTAGACTGGTGGTTGCCAACTGTGGAATTGAGGGTCAAATCAAGACAGGAAGCCACCAGTAAGGAGCTTTCTAAAAATCACACACTTAACAAAGTTAAATTAAGTATTGCACCTTGATTGCTCAGAGCAAAATGAAGCTAAATCTCAGGGGAAACTTGGCTTTTAAGGCTTGGCACAGCTGAAGCCACTTCTCTAAACGAGGAACCCCACCCAGCAGCCAACAGAGCCCTCTGAGCCAAAGTCCTACAACGTGATTTAAAGGGCCTAAAAGTACCACTTCTACTGCTTTAAATACAGAATAAGTGATGTGTCTGTGGGGGTGAGAGGTCTGTTGTTCAATGCCACAGATGCTACTGTTATTCAGCTAGGTCGTAAAATTCTCAACAACTTTCAGGGGGCAAAACGTGGCTTGCAAAAATGTACTCCTGCTAAACAGTTTTGAATGCTAAGACCATTTCATAATGAGAATATTGTGATAAATGACAATGTAGTTTTTCTCGTTGTCTCGTGTCTGATGTCTGATATCAGTGTCTTAACTATCTACATCTGTTATGGACAGTCGGAATAAACATGCCAATATGCTGTGTTTATTTGTGGTAAATTAAAATAATGACTTCAATTGTCATAAGCTGTGCAGCCATAACTGTAACACTACAATGCATTTCATTATTCTTGATGGTCTTAATGAGTCTTAAATGAATTATTCATTATCCTCATATAAACTCTTAATTGACTCTCGTGGCTGTATCTCCTCAAATGTTTCTTCTGGCTTTCAAAGGCTTTTTTGTTGATGAAGCTTTAATGGTGGGCAACATTTTTAGATAATGGGAGATGAGAAATACTATTAGCAGGCAGGCTGCTGAGAAATAAAAGGAAAATACAGCTAAGAAGGACTCCAGCATGTATTAGTGACAAAAAAACAAATCAGCGAAGTGCTCTGAAAATGTTGTTGGGAAAAAAACCCCACACGGTCTACGTTTTAGCCTCAAGTGAAATTCCGTTTTTTGCTCTTGTGTCATATTACTGAATATGAAAACAATGTAAATGGAAGTAATGTATTATCGAGACCTCAAGTGAGGCAAATCCAAACATAAACAGGCTATTTATTTTGCACAGATATCTATTTCCGCAAATCTTTTGCATAATTTTAGCAAAAAGTTCCACATACCAACTGAGAGTTTGAAATGGTGTTTTCTTGTTTCGTGTGGGCTCATATGGACCAAACAAGCATTGAAACAAGCTGCTTATGCAATGCAATTAATGTTATGTGAGTGACACATGCATTACATTACATGACGTAATTTACCTCACTTGGACAATGAAAATTACGAGACTAACTAAACAGGTATTTTAAAAGAACAAAAGTCAGAACATGTCATAATATGTGAACTATTTGTCAGCTTGCTTTATTTTGAAATTAAGCCCTTCAAGTCAAAATCTGATGCTAGTTTCGTATGTGAAACTTTAGGCAACTGACCAGGTTGTAAGTGAGAAAGGTGTAGCCACAGGACTTGTGTTCGTCTGTCAATCAAAGTGTAAGAGCTGAGTTTGATGCAAGTTAAGCAACTGAAGGGTGATCACTTCCATTTCAGAAGTTTTCCACATTTTCCGTTTTGTTTTGATTCATCACAGTATACAGACATGATAGCACACATGATGCTACTTCTCACTTGATTTATTACCTCAGTAAACACTTTCCTAATGAGTTGATGGTCTCAATCGCTATTTGGTCATAAATCAGAGAAAGATAAAGATAAAGATTAATTGAGATAAATTATTGTCCTGTCAAAATTCAAGGACAACCCATCCCGTAGGTGTTGAGACACTTGCTTGACCAACATGGTGGATAAAAGGTTGTAAAATGTTCACATTGTTGTATTTATTTAAAGCCTTGAGCCTGTACAGCAGGAGGTTTATGATTCAGCCTTCCCTAAATGGGGTTAAACATCTGATTAATAGTGAGATATCTCTGGATGTGTGGCTTTCTAGAAATAGGCTAAACTGCCTTGAGACCAGTGTCATAAATGAAACCTTGGCGTTCCTCATTTATCCTTTTTTTACCATTACAACCTTCACCATCAGTGTATTGATTCCTGCCTGTAGCCATGAGGATAATGATCACGATGATTAATGGATTACATGAAAGATACTGAGCCAGCAGCATTCAGGTAATGTGTCAAACGTTGAATTCACAGAGCTTAAAGAGGAACACAACCTGATTCTAGAAATTTGGCAAAAGTAGAATTTTAATATATTCAAGCACCGATACAATACTATCTGATGGTTGTTGGACACTGAGGGTTTTGGACCAGAGTGAGCTGTCAACAAACACTGGTCCAACATGGTACAGAGGCAAACTGACCTACATTCGGAGTCTAATCAGGCAAACAGCGCGCATCTGTGAGAGCTGGATGGTGTTAGAAGCAGCGAATGAAACACCTCTCATTCAAACAATGTCTGTCACTGTCAGAACATGTGGGCATGTTTGTTTGTAACAGATGTGCACAGAGAGAAAGTTGCAGAAAAGTAAGGACAGTAAGATTTAGCATTCGATCTCTCCAAAGGACATTTTGATTTGCTCACTGCAATAATTAACTGAGATTTTTAATGCTATAATGCCTGTTGGTTAGATTTTGATATTTTGCTGTAACTGATTAATTGTGTGAGCTAATGGAGATAAGGTTTTAGCTCCCCTTCCTGTCATGTGCTTATACAAACCTCACCATGGTTCATACCTGCCTCTCTCGTTTCTGGTGCCTCACCCTCCCTCCCCTTCCTCTGTCATTAACCCGGGAGCTACCATTGATCTCTAAAAAAAACATCCCCACATCACACTCGTAGCCAATTGCCTTCTTCAACATCCTACTCATATTCCACCTCAATAAACTATCATGTGCATGTCATTGATGGTGTGGTCCTTGCTCGAGGAATATATAGGCTGCTATCCTAATTATATTTATTTTATCCTCCACACAGTCTCAGTTACACCTCCCATCTCTTTCCTATCAGCATGTTTTAGCCTCAGGGGAGGTATTCTGCAAAGTGAGTGGGGCTAAGTGAAGACAGGAAACAAAGGACAGGAGGGAGGAAAGAGAAGACTGAAGATGTGACACTTCTGAACAACCCTCCTGGAATCACTGTTATCGGAGTGAAGGGGTTGTGTGCTTGTGATGCTTGCAGCTGTATTGTCTGGAGCATTAGCTCTCAGCAGGGTCTCCCTTGGCAAATTTGTCTCAGACGAGGGACAAGTCAAAGAATGATTCATTTACTCCTTTGGGAAGGCACCGACAACCCGACCTCACCCTGTGGGGAAACAAGCTCCCTTTCCTGGAGCCCGGCCCAGTAGGTGGTGAGGGATGTCAAGCTGCGTCGAGACATTGAATTGCCAGATCTGGTCTTCTTTTTAGGGGTTGGATACCAGAATTGCCAAGGGTGAGAAACAGGAGTGTCGGTACATAAATAAAGCCTTAGGTGGGCCAGTTTGGCTCAGTGAATGAGTTGATCATCTCGGTGTGACCACCTGTCACGAATTATATGGACTGCCAAAAAGGTCATAATCATCTGATGAACTGTCTGTCAGATGTGAAAAGCATCCAAAAATCAGACAGATGGGTTCAGATTGCAGGTCTGAGAACATGGCGACATCAACATTTAAGACATTATTGGTGCACTGTTATTAGATTGAATTCAACTTTGTGTCACGGATATCAAAAAAGGACCAGATCACAGACAAGGAGGCAAACCGGTTCAATAACAAAAATAAGATTTGATGATGAGCTGATGACTGATGTCTAATAATCCAAAATGTGAATAACAAAAATGTAGGCAACGACAAGGCAACAAGGAGAAAATTAAAGAAAACTAAACAGTATTAGAAAAAGGGATGACAAACCGTAAAGCCATGTGGAACAAATCCAGCACACAGGGAACACAAGGCGAAAAGACGGACCAACGAAGGCTAATGACTGGAAATAATACAAATTAAACTAACAAGGGGATGATGGAGAGAGGTGGAGAAACACAGGTGAGGGGAATGAGTAGAGGAGATCAGGGAGAGCAGGGAAGGAATTGATAGGCTGACATGAAACAGGTGTTGAGGAAAATTAGGCAGGTGAAAAATACAGGATATGAACTGGACACTAGAAAACCCACAATGACACGATATTCAAATTAGCACCTTCTACAAACCGTAAACCGGACAGAACTATGAGCTAACAGAGAGTCATTCAATCCAAACATGAGGAGGTAAATACATCTTAAATAAAACTACTCTTACCCAACGTTTGCTACTATGAACCACAAGAAATTACTACACCACCAAGCTTTCGCCACCTATTTTGTGCAACATGGATTTTACTGTCCTACTTTGGATCAGAGCACAGATAACTGAAAGTAGCAGCAATAAAAAAAATAAATAAAAAACAACATCTAACTGCTCCCAGCTGAATGTAGCCCCTGGCTTTCCTTAAAATATATTTTTTTCTTTTTTATTTGTGCTGAAAACTCTATCATAAGTGTTCAGGAAACAAACAAACCCTGGTGTACTGTCAGTGAACCTGACATGAGAACAAATCAGAGAGCTATTGTATGATACAGTCCTGGACAATAAACTTGACTTCTCCATGAAAGTTCCCCTATCTATTTGATTTTTAAAACATAAGTGTACGATGCACTAAATTAACACTGTATCTTTAATATAACAAGCTTTTAACGCCAGCTGAGTGTGTCTAGCGAAACAAGTCTCATGCCATTTGTGGTTGGGAGCAGGTTTAAGGAGGCTGAGTTGGCGAGAGAGATTCTCCACACTGATTCCAGCCTCTGGCCATTGACTAGATGGCCATTTGGCACATATGAATTATCCACTGGCTTCAAGTGAAATCAAAAACATCCACAAAGACCTGCACACATAACCAGTATGAGAGGGAGCCAGTGTGATGGCTGTGCAGATGCACAACCAAACAGAAAAATGTAGACAATCACCAAACACATTCACAGTGGCACATTAGAGCACAAACAATGTCAGACGACGTGTTATAGTTTCTAAATCATTTGAATAAATATTGTAATTTGTTTTCTGTATATTTAGGAAGCACAAGAACATGTGGTGAAATGTCAACACAAGGTGCAGTCAGACAAGTGAGAGACAGTGTTGCATAGCTGAATAACAGGGACAAAGGTAGAAGTAGAGGCTGGTGTGTGTGTTTGTGTGTGTGTGTGTGTGTGTGTGTGTGTGTGTGTGTGTGTGTGTGTGTGTGTGTGTCTAAAACATCCAATTCCATTAAGTGCAGGCTGGACAATGCTTTCTCATCTGAAGCATGAAGAGGGATACAGAAGAATACAGATTACCGACTAAATGAGCCTGCACACACACACACACACACGCACACACGCACACAGTCTTATGTCACTGGCTATTCATCATGTAGACCTCGGTGTACAGTGTGTAACGTTTCTATTCTGCACACGTACACCTACCGGCCATTAATGTATGTTATGGCATTTTGGAGTGGGGTGGGGGACGGAAGCTCAATCTGGTAAAGAGGCGACGCCGTGTGTCACCAAGGTAACATACCCCCATCTGTAGCCGTTACGTGACCAAAGGAAATCAAAGCGATTAATTAGTAATAACTGAAAGAAAGTGGAATAACTACATTACCCCAGTCACCAGGTTAAAATGTCAGCAGTAAACATTCCAACAAACCAATAATACTCTCATATATGTAAATGCTATATGCACCATATTGACATTTCTGCAATACTTGTCATATATTGTTCACATTATACGTTTATGACCTGACATTCATATCAGGAGGTGGAGGGGAAGGTGTTACAGGCAAGATGGCTGCCAAGCCAGTGACCACAGTTTGAGACTGTGTTTCAACATTTGTAAACTCGACACCACTGGATATTTTTAACAAGATCGCAGGACAATTTATAGCCATGTGTGGAGAACAAAATGGGTATTACAAGCTGAAACATGAACTTTTGTAAGCCTTACCAAGTGTTTTTTGGTGCCAAAAACTAACCAGAGCATACACACGTAAATGTAAAGTTTAACATATCCATGGTTTGCAGAAACATTGTAAACCTCCATCCTAGCGACTAGGTTCAGTACATTTCTTTCAGTTTATCACATAGGTAGGATATTATACTTTTTCAATAAACATCCTTATTTAAGTTCTAAGATGGAGGAAAACTCAGTAGGGCCTCAGTTCTCTTTTAGTCCCTGTTTTCAGAAAGAACAGATCTTTGAGATCTTTGTGCATACTTGGAGCTAAAAAACACATAGATGGTGGACCTTGAGGTAATACTATTTTCAAGAACTGCAAATGGTGATGGCAAAATGATCAAACATAGAGGCTAAATCAAGCCGAGGACCACTGTGTGATCATGTAAACCCTTCACATTTACACATGATGAGATGAAAGCTCGCCATTCTGCCTCATTATGAGGCTTCTTTCTCCTCCTTGAAACTGTCACATAGATCTGATGAGCATCTGTAGACTCATTATCACCACTCAGAGAAAATGTGCAGGCACTTATCTTACTTATGCTAACGGGTGCTGGTACAATATTGGTAAGTCACTCAGGATACGGATATCAATGATGTTATGAAAATGAAGCATGCATTAGCGATATTAGCTTTGAAATTGTTAGAATGGAAACTCTACATGTCTCCCCATAGGTTTGATATATTTCTACTGCTTTACATTTACATAATAACATCAAATAACAAATCTTCCAACTTGTGCCCAAAATACTTGAAATCAAACCCAAATTGCAGTGCCATTTTGAGTCTCATTGAGGAGGATTTGGTGTACAATACATTTTTAAAAAAAAAATAATTCAGCAATCTGACTGCTCCTTCACCATTCCTCTCAATGGCCCATGGGTGGAGTTGCATCAGTAGTGGAACACACACAAAACTGCAACAAACAGGGTAGAGGATTTAAAGGTCTCAGGAGTTCCCCAAGGGCCTTTGTGCACATAATGAGTAAGGTTATTTAACTCGGCACACAAGGCAGGTGTAGTTAACGGCAATTTTATTTCTTTAAGGTTGAGGCTCCCTGTTGGGAGATATAAAAAAGGCAAACATAAAACTGCACCAGGAGGCAGAAAGGTAGTGAAAGTCAGGCGAGTAAAAGGGCATCAGAATTAGTTATTACATATATCTAGCCGTGTTTGTGGAAACTAGGACATCTCCGGCCTTGAAACAGGTGGTTTTGTGCCTAAAACTAGAGTTTAACTCATTGTTGTTGCAAAATGACATTGAAATTTGCACCCAAAGAAAAAGCAACTTGCAACTTATCCATGATTTTCATGATAGGCACAGTGCCAACATTCTGGTGATTCAGCTGCAATGAGTGCACCCCACAGTTCACCTGTTTTTAATACCTCCTCTTTGACATGGAATTTCCCCTACAGCTGAGAGATATACACAGTGACACATTGTTGTGACGGTCTAGTGAGCGAGATGGTTTAGGAGAGGGCAATTGAGCGTGAGTACTAATTACTAGTTAAAGTAGAAATTACCAAGATGATTATGGGGACGTGGAACCAGGTGATGGAGGATTACGGTGATAAAACCGCGACAGCTTGCAGGTTTGGCAGCACCGTTCGTTTAGGGCTCAGCTCGATGGTAATTAAATGAAATGATCATGATCGTGGTGTTTAGTGTCCTTCAACAAGTAGGCAGAGATATTCAACATGTTGAATAACCACTGGTGGAATGTAAATAAATGCTTACTGTGGCTCTGACTACACATTTTAGTACTTAAAGCAACAGTATGTAACTTTTTTTTCACCAGGGACTCGAGGCCCGTCCACATCTCAAGACTCAGGGGCCGACGACAGATAAACACCTGACTTTGGTCAAACTGAAGACAATAAAATAACCTTCCATCAGTGGCCATGGTGGATTTGTGATGCAACAGCAAAGCCTCTTGAGTTACATAGTAACTGTCGTACCAAAGCAATGACTTATTCAGGCTGAACTGCCAGAATTGTGTCTTGCGAAGTGAAAGTGCAGACTCAGAAGTTCCTGTTCAATAATGAATTCCCTCTGTTCTGGAGTTACAAGAAGAAGCGCCTGCTCTTGTCACTTTGATGCTGAATAATGTAGTGCAGCGAAATGCCACGTCAGGGTGACTGTCAGTCAGGCTGACATCTACATTGACATTTTAAAATGTCGCAAATGTGTCGCAGTTTGTTGCATCAGCTCTGTAATTACTGTCAGACACAGATTTCACATAAGGTTCAGTACGTCTCAACACAAACCCAAATCTGTGCATACAGTATGTGTTTGCCTCCCCTTGTGTTTCTCTTTCTGTGTCACCGTCTCGATCCATTCCTCTGTCTGTCGCCCCGTTTCCCCACAGCTTATTATTCCTCCTCTCTCTCGCTCCTCCTCTCCTTTTTGCTCTGTTGTTCACTTCTGTGTCCCACTCTCTCATCAAAACAAATTGCAAGACAGTCAGGGGAGGATGCGAAGACAAAAAGAAACCATTACAGTGTATCATCCAGCAGTGTCAGCCATTCAGACAACTTTATGACCTCTCTGTCTCCGTCTCTCTGCCTCGCTTTCTGGCTAACTATAATTCTTATCTGGCTTTAGACGTATGTGACGGTCTTCCTTCCTCCAATGAATCGTACTTCATTGGAAAACTGTTACTTACCCAAAAGCACAAAGAAAGGACAGTGTAAACAGAACAATTTGTAGAGGGAAAAGAGGTCTGTTCCAGTACCTGCAGCTGTTCAGTGTAATTATACCAAAGTAATGTAATTATTTTTGGCAAAGTGAGTCTACTTATGTTAACATTGAAGTGACAACCCCCCTTAGAATTGACAAAAGAAGGATTTTGTCATTATATTTGGAGGACTTTAGAGGATTCATGTTCAAAAAAGATATTTTTTGTTTTTCTCTGTGCCAGAATCTCCCAAACCACACAGACATAATTTGAATCTGTGGTTAATGATCCAACGAGCGCTTACGCAAAACACAGAGGGAAAATTACCATTTTCTGTTTCATAATGATTAAATATGATTTAGCATTGTATTCGGTTTGCTGCTACAAAGTGTGTGTGGTGTTTTCAGTGTGGAAATTATGAACAAGCTGGCAAAATAATGCTGCAAATAAAAGTGAAATTTTGGTATAAATCTGTGGAATGTAGGAGGAGGAGGAACATACATTGCCAAAAATGCAGCAATAGCACAAATTATCTGAAAGCTGAGTGGACAGGTCAACTGCTTAGTTAGCCCAGAAACAGCCATGGCAGAGAAATAAATAGAACAAAAAAAAACAGTTTTCTTGATAGCCGAGCAATTATTTTTTTTATTTTTTATTTTTTTTAAAGAAAACAAATTAATCTTAATTTGGTCCCCAGGCTGTCCATTTAAGTCTAAAAGCTTTCCAATTAAAATCCTTTACTAAGATTGGTAGGGTTTGCATTTTTGGTGGAAATCCAATTGGTTTCCATTGTGCAAGGCATGCCCAATCGATCCAGGGCAGTAATTGAATCTATTGATGCATCGACCCCATTTGGCAGTGAGGATATTTGATCTAACTTGGCCTGGATCTGACCAGAAAAAAAAAAAACAACAATGAAGGAAGATAGTCTGGAGATAGAAGTCGTAGATTGAACACATTCCTATGACAACTGGTCCAACTGAATTTACAGCTGATGACTAGTAACTGTTTGTGTATCATTGTTTTGTCAAACCACTGTTAATATTTGTGCGTGTTGGCCTCTGGACCATATTGAGAGTTCTCTCAACACATGACTCATGTCTCAACATCACGTTCATATTCCATGTTTATCACCTGATTCTTATGTTGGCAGTTGGATGGGGATGGTTGTGGAGTTACAGCGGAGAAGGCTGTGAAGCCAGTGACCACAGTTCAAGACTATGTTTCAACATTTGTCAGCACAACTGGCATTTTAAGCCAAAAAACTATCTTTTCCCTAAACCTAACTGAGTGTATGTGTTTCTAATCTTGACCAGATCAAAGTAATAATTGAACCCAAGGAAAAGTCCATTGCCTTCATTTATTCTGCCAGTCATGTCGCTCAGTAGTTTATAGACTTTATAAACAATGTGAACATTGTAGCCTTCAGTCAAAGTGGATTCTAGTTGAACACCTAGGGGAAATTCTGAAACCAATAACCCAACAATTCTTCATCAAGGTCCAATATGTGGAAATTTTTAAGTCTTACTTCCAGTCCGGATGCAAAGACTCATAGTGTGGGAAAAAAAATAAATACGACAACTACAACCAAATTGTGCCATGGTAGAAAACCAAACACCATGACACACTTCATCAGTCAGTCTCTGTATAAAACATGAAGGCAGTGAAGATGAGATATGGCACCTCCATATCCTATATCTCCTCCCTGCTCTTTTCCCTCTTTGATTCAAAAATTCACATGTTTACCAGAAGTCCATATGTTGTGTTTCCTCCTGCTGTCCGCAGAGGGGGAGAAAGAAATAGATGAGAGGGGAGATGGAAAGAGAGAGAGAGAGATAGAGAAAATAGTATATAAATAAGGCCCATTTCAAGAGAGAAGTGAGAGGTAACATGAATGAACAGAAGGGAGGTAAATAAGCAAATCAGATAGTAAAGAAAAGGCCGGAGGAAAGAAAACAGGGTAGAGAGAGAGAAGATGGAAGGAAAATGGGAGGAGAAAGGGGGAAAAGGTGTTGCACAACTCAGCATTCTGGCTGTTGGAGATTAAAATAATTTAACAATTATAAACTACAACTCTGATGTAATATAATACTGCTCATTACACAAGGCAGGCTCTAACACACATGCACATTCATAGACATCACTGAGGCTCACTCTTGGCTGACTGGAACAAAGAAAGATTGCCAGTGAAGTCACTTTTAAGGCCGGAAAGCAATTAAAACCCGCTATAATTAGCTCTGTAGCACCACAGAGTGGGTTTATTACTCTAAGAACAGAGCAATCTGCTTTGCATGTGTGTGTGTGGTTTGTTCATCACATGTGAATCTTCCGTTCGTAGTCTAGGTACTTAATTGTCCTGAAGAGGAAATCAATTTCCACAGCCAAGGCACACATACACAAACAGTGGATCTCATTCACAACAAACAGCAATAAATCAACTGCATGAAGGAAAGGTGTCTGCAAAATTTCACAATTAAAGTATGTCAGCTTCTGTCCAGATGATTTCGGAAGAGAGTAACAAAGTCCCAAAATGTTTTTCTTCGTCTTGCAACACATCCTCACCCACTTTGTCAAATATGAAAGCTTGCTCAGTGGCCTTCAGCTTTAAGCTACAACGCTCTACCTTCGCCACGAGCATCAAGTTAGCAATAATCTGCAATATGCAACATTTGGTCACATTTTCAAAAACAAGTCTAGCTGACAAACACTCGAAACTCATAACAAAAATGACTCATGACAAAATGTTATTTACGTCGTGCAAAAGTTGCAGTTTTGTGAGGTTTAGGAAAGAACATAAATAACTATACTGTACTAAATAACTACATGTATTTTACAGACAATGGTTCAGACTGCCAGCATTATTGTACATTAAAACTGATCGGATGAGGTTTTCTGCTCTTGAATTATAACCTTTTTTGACATACAGCACTGTGGCTTCTGCTTTCCTAAAACTGTGAACTTGGTTTTGATTTGAGCAGTGTGGGTTGGTGTCTGGGACCAGAGTGGACACACAGGAAGAGGATGTAGAGTGAATGATTGTGGCTGTAGGTGCTTTTCTGATTGACGACTTCGGTGATGAGGTCAGGTTGGTTGGAAGCAGGGTGGCCAATTATTTTTGATGCTGTGTGGGTGATTTTAATGAATCTGTTCCGATCTCCAACTGAGAGCACAGTGAGGAAACAGATGGAAGGAAGGAAGGAGAAGAACAAGGTTCATTACACTGGGGTAGTGTGCGTGGTCAGCTACGTGCGATGTTGCTTGTGAACGTGTCAGAGTGAGTCCATGATGGCTGCCTCTCAGCGCAGATTAACTTCTGCACATAGGTGTTATTTTTACCGAAGACACCGGAGACATGTGGCCTTAGAATCAGTTATGATTGGTTGAACTTGGTTGTCAATTCTCGGAAAAGTTACAAAAATTGACAGATGCAACGATCCCAGATTACGAAGTTGGAAAGGTGTGCGAGGAGGGAGTCTTTTGAGAAACGCGTCACATGGTTCGCAAAGAACAATCTGACACTTCACCATCAATTCAACCTATCAGATCAGAAGCAGAAGAGTACTACCACTAAGGGAGCAAGTTGGTAAATGGTAAAATTTTCCTGAAGCCAGTCTGGTGAAGAGGAAAAAAACCTTTTCCATCAAGAAAAGACTTCAGTGGCGTTCTTTGCTATTCTTTCAATGAAACACCCTCCACTTCTGATATAGCTGATGCTATGGCAGCTAAGTTAACCGCTGAAGGAGCTCTAAATGCGTAGCTTGAAGGCTGCCAGGAAGGATTTGCAAGATCACATGAAATTATCTAAGTACAGCAGCTGTCTTGCGAGGTAAAGTTCTCAAGGCCCCGTGGGCAATTCACAAATTCTAGAAGGAAATTGTGTGTCAAGATGCAGGTTTGTCAGATGTGAATGGTGAACTTTTGTTTCACGACCCAAAAGTGGGCTTAAATTGCCTTTAAGGACTTTTACTTGGTCTGCCCTTCGGAAATCAATTGTTCAAGTAAGTCGAGTGTCGAAGCAGTTAAATCTCATGTCCTTACATCATCATTTTTTATGACTTGAAAAATGCCACTTAGTTTCTTTACATATTAAAGGCATGAAACTTCTTTTTTTAACTGCCATGGGAAGAGAGATTTGTCTTTAAAAAAGTCCAGTGTGTAGTCTCAAATCCTTCTCTGTCTGAGAACCGTTCTACATTTATTCTACATCTGTAGATATTTAATAACCCCATATTTTAGGCATCATATTGCTTTATGTCACTTGATTAAAGTTTTGTCTATGTTTCGTACCATCTTTTCATGTTCTTCATGTATTCTGTAATAATCAGTCTATCTCCATATACAGTATGTATTCAGCCTCGCTCCTTCATTAACCTCACAGTGGAGGCCACGTACTTGTGCTTTTGTTGGTGGATTGCCACTTTCTCTCTTAAACTTTATAAAACTAGGATTTAAAAATGCAAATGTGCCGCCTGATGTCTCAAGGCAAAACATCTCAACGGAGCCTCTCGAGATGTCAAGCGATGACCCATCAACAACAACAACAGTGAACAGAACTCTCGAGTGCATGATTCCTTTCTTGTTAGTTTTGGTTTGACAACACGTATATATATTATTTCATTTTTGATACAGAAGAAAGAGCTCTCAAAATAAACAGTGTGAAATGCTTTTGATGTGCACAACTTGGCATCAAAGCTTTTCCAACACATCTTTGTGTGCTGATACTTCTTTTCCTCCATATGCTTCTCCTGATATTCCTACAAGGAAGGAACAGACTGGACATATTTTGAAGGTTATGACAAAATATATCCTAAGGCTTTACTACAAAGAATATGATTTGGAGTACTTAGTGATAAAACTTCTGTCTGTACAGTTTTCCCCATGCAGAGATGTCAACTTTAAGTACTCAAAATAGGGATGGTTTTGAAATCAAAGTGGGAGTTTGAGGGGGTCCTCCCACAGGAAAATGAGAGTTTCAGAGACATTGTAAATAATAGAAATAAAATAATAAGTGCACCACAGAGAGCCACTCTGGCATAAAATATTGTTCGTTGCTTTTCATATACTAGTTACATTTCTCTCTCTCTCTCTCGCTGCCTGACGTTGGTGTGACCCTTGTGATCTACAGAAAAACTGATGTCCCAGATTTAAAAAAAGATGCCCTTTTCCTTTCCTTTCAAACTTCAAGGAGTTCACACAACCCATAAAGAATGATTCCCATTTCATACATATTCAGTCAGTCTCTTGCGACAGTGCCAAAAACAGGTTGTGACAACTTGAAGGTGAAAAAGTTCTGAAGATTTTAAGAAAGAACTCACACAGAAAAATGGGGAGGGTCGGCTGGTATGGTCCTCTGTGCTCTGTGATCATTCTGCATCACTCTTCAGTCAGGAAACTTGATGTTTCAGGCTATACTTTTTCATGCTTCACTTACCAAAAACAATGACACAGACACAGGTTTATTATTAACATCGGCACATGGAACCCGTGTTATTATATTCAAGTATAGGAGTTTGTACGGTGATGGAATGGATGTTATATTGTTTGTCTTCACATTTAGAGAGACACAAATGGATATTAATAATTCAATGATGGCAAAGGGAGACAAAAACAACTGCTGACAATGTTTTGCTGGCAAAACCTGAAAAGCAGTCTCTTACTGTATTCCCTGTACTGTTAATAGTATTATTGTGTAACTGAGCAACCAACCGGCATATACAATCTGATTTGTTTGTTTGTTTGTTTGTTTACAATATTTACAATGGCACACACATGTGAATGGTCATGAAAGATGTTGGGCTAATATACTCGTCTATGGAGATATTTTTAAATCCTGTTTCCAAAAGTACACATTTACATGTGAACTAGGTCTAAGAAGTACGGACTTGTTCATACACCTAGCTTTATGCTGTTTGCTGAGGAAAACATTGTTTTTTTTTAGCACCACCTGGAAAATTATTTTGCATCATGAGTTGTTTCTCTATTTATCTGCATCTTCCGTATTGCAGAATTTCTCTGCTTGTGCTCTTTGCTTGTGCTATATTCATTTCCGTTGTTTAGTTATATTTATTCTGCTGCATTTGAACTACACTTCAATGTTTTATTGAAGTCTATATACGTCTAAATAAGTCAACATAACAGTCCAAGTGGGAATGGATACTGGAAGTAGAACAGAAGGTTTGAACATAATTTTTTAAGAGGAGGTCGTGCATGCAGTGGGAAGAGGTTCAGATGAAACTGAAGGTCAATTGAAAAATATCTCCTTATCTCACTCGCCTGCTCACTTAAGATGACCAGCTCATGCTGTCATCATTCGTGCAATTGCTTCACTGTAACGTCCACCTAACGTGAATAAGGAATGTAAAGAGAAGCTCAGTGTCAGCTCACAGCTCCCTCCTGTGGAGCATGTGCCGCCTGCTAAATGCATGTTTGTGAATGTGTGAGTTTCATTCATCCTTCCGTTCATTCTGTTCCAGTAACATCTCTCTCTCTCTCTCTCACACTGATTCGTTCCCCTCTTATCTCTCCCTCCCTCATTCTTTCAGCGGACTCACAAGCCCCCTGTCACCCTCCTTCCTCTCTCTCTCTCTCTCTCATTCATCATGGTAAGCTCCAGTGACAGGGGAGCACTGCTCGGTGGCAGTCCGCTTAGTAGAGCCTGACGCACACAGCCTTGAAGACAGCCTCGCAAAATGAAAGTGAGGGAGAGGGAGAGACACACTCCGAGATAGACGAATAGAAGCAGGAGAGAGAGAGAGAGAGAGAGAGAGGGGTATCGGACAATATGTAAATGAGGGAGGTGAAACAAGAGAGAGTGAGAGAGCAGGAAAGAGAGACAAAGAGGTCACATGTTCTCCCCGTGGAGCTGTCATTGGCCAGTGCATTATAGTATGAGTATGCATGTGTGTGTGTTTACTGGGTGACCTTGGGAACTACGGCCTTGTGTCCGTGTGTCGGGTTGCTTGATGAAATGGTGAACATTTCAGCAGCCGTAACACAAAAGCACAGACTCCCACAAATTGTGTTTTCCTGATAATCAGCTGACTTAATTCTGTAGATATTACATTTTTAAAAAGGTTAAAATATTAATGCGATGTGTGACAGTAAAGACTGTACGTTGAGTCTGCCGCTGGAGAAAGAATTGCACGATGTTGAGAATAAATATCACAGCATTGTGTGATAATAATGTCGTCCTGGAACATGAAAGAATGTATCTTCAAACTTAACCTTCACGATCTAAACTACACGGCTGGTAACTTGTGTGACTACATTTTTGCAAGGCTGTGATGCTATAACATCAAATCTGCTTCTGTCGTAGCTCCTGATACAAAAGGTCTCAATGGACATATGTTGCCTGACGTCACACACACACACACACTCCTACACACAGACTTACAAGCTGAAAACATTACCAGGCAACGCTGTCGTGGCAACTCAAGCTTCAGAGGTATGTGCTTATTGCAAGATGCAGAAATATATCTATTCATTTAAAAATCATCTGTATTCATGTATTATTGCACTACATTTTTGGTCTGGAGGATTCTCAGGGTTGAACAGATGAAGGCTTTTGATTATTTCCTTGTAGTACATGTGAATTCACTTTAACCCAGATGAAACATACAGTCACACCGAGTCCCTGCTGCTGCAATCAGACTCATCATGTTGTATTGATTGCTCTGATCATACATTCTCAGTTTGCCCACTTTGTCAGTGAAACCAGAATCATGTGAGTACATGTTTTACAAATGCAGTCTTTTTTGATGAATCATGCACAGAATAAATTGCATGTGTGTCTCCCGGTGTTCAATATGAATGCGGTGTAATGAATTTTACAACGTCACGTCAACGTTATCATTAAGTTCCTAACTGGAGTTCAATAGTACTGCTTAGCCTGAGGAAATAAGAGAGGAAATGAAAGAAGGACACCTGCAGTGTTGAGTAATTCACAGAAACTTCATAGAGTAAAATCAATGGAAAACATGTTGAGGAATAAAAAGTCATTTTTCTAAATAGTGTAATGATTGTTGTAAAAAAAAAAAAAAATCCTGTCTGTGATGAAGAACAGCTTTTAATAATTAATAATTCTGTCCACGTCATTAACATGATATCTGTATCTCACATTAGGGCCTTTCAAACTAAATCTAAAGCTGCTGCACGTACATGCTCGAGTAAACAACTGTTTCTTGCTTCACCAAAATGTAATTACTTTAAGGAAAATCAATAGGTTGCTGTTTTTGTGTTCAGATTAGTGTAATCCTCCTTTATGTGACCTATTATTTGCAGCGCTCATACGCTGGTTGCATTTCAAGAAAATTGATGTCAGTGTTTACACGCCGAGGCCAGTATTCGCTTGGTTTGTCAGCTTTGCTAGTGAAACCAAGGTCGGCGAGGGGGATATTTATCATTCTCAACTTGCCTCGAGTTGTGCTGCTGTGTCTCAATATGTATAGTGTTTGTGTAAGAGGAAAAATCTGAACCTCCTCCTCCTCCAGGCGGTTTGATATTATCTCAGGTTTTGTTGTTACTCTCTTCACCGAAGACTGTCGCCACTGTGAATTGTAGCTGTAATCAGTACTGTTTTTTCCAGCGTACAGGTCACAGATCTGATGAGATAGAAGTTGTTTCACTTTGTTGTTGCTTGCAAACACTGTAAACATCATCGACTGACCAGCTTATATTAACCTGAAAACATAATTTATACTTAAGTGATGACGTTAAATGACATTTGTTGCATTAACTGTAGAGATCAGAGGCAAACACGGGAACAAACCCCATCAACATGTATCAGTATATCAGTTTGCAGACCTCAAATTGATTTTAGGTTTGTAGAAGGCTTTTCACGAAGCTTATGAAGAGTTTAAACTTGAACTTGGATGCAGACGAGATAGCTCTGGAGAGGACAGTCAGGTGCAGAGTCAGACTTTCTGGATGGATTGATTACCGACGGGAGGAGAGTTCAAAGGTCACCTCAATCGTCAGGTCTTTGTGTTCTTTAACGTTGACTGCTGCCTGGAGCTGAATGGGAAATGTACACCAACAATCACAAATAAACACTTCTGTGAATAAATAGAAATGATCCTACAATCAAACTTGCTTCACTGGTTGTGACTACAAAAAAATCTATCTGAAGAGACTTGGACAAGACACAGACGAGGTAATGTTTTAAAGGCACATTCACTGTAATGGTCGGTGTCCAAGCGAAACGCACAGCTACCTTGAGTAAACTTGTGGATTTCTCTTGGTTGGAGTTGTTGGAAACATTTAACAAAACATTTAACAAAAGGTCTTGTCCTTGAAAATCTGAGGGGATTTAAAATTGGACTACACTTTACAGTTTCACAACAGCAGATGTTGTCTTTGAAGGGAGTGAGTACCAGATTCCTGCATTACACGAAGAGAGGGTTACATTATTGGCTCATTAGAGGATTTGAAATGACTGAAATGACCAAATGAAGTGTGAATAAAATGACTGAAGATTGGAAAAAGGGAGTATGGTAAGCTGCGAGTGAGCACAGCGGGAAGGCTACAAGACAGGAGAGTGAAACGGGAGGAAAGGAATGGAAGTGGCAGGAAATAAGACATGCAAGCTGGAAGAAAGTGGAGGAAGGAGGAGTGGGAAATAGAAAATGATGGAGGAAGAGGGAAGAGATTGGATGCTTTTAAAGACGGAAGGAGTAATTAGTCCAGTAAGAAAGAAGATTGATTGACAGGTGGAAGAAGGTGTGAACGGGTAAGGAAAGATGGGCAGAAAAAGAAGGAAGGTAGAGGGGGAGATAAATAATGTAGGCTGGAAAGAAAACAAACATACTGAAAAGTGAGAGATTGAAACACAAAAATGAATTCATGCAGGGCTGGAGAGGGGGAGGGATGGACGTAGAGAGGTGGCCAGAAGCAAAATTAAATTGCAGAGTTGCTGTTTCGAGAAAGAAGGAAATATGTGAAAAGCATGAGCCGAGGCGAAAGGGAGAAGTAATGAGACAGGTGGAGAGACGGATGAAGAGGTGGCAAGGAGGGAAGCACATTTTGTATTTAATCATTTCCATAAGAGAAACAGAAGAACAAGAGCTGTAAATGACTCTTATGTTTACCGATGAGCGTGAATATTAAATAACAGCACTGAATCGCTCTCTGTTTGCCCTCCTTCTCTGCACACATAATTTCAGAAGTCATCAGAAGTCGCAGACGGCATGTTGACGCAGGAAAGCTGCTCGCTTTACTGAATCTCAACCTCTGTTTGTGTTCAGGCTGAATGAAGATGGAGCCTCGCTTGCTTTTTCTCAGCTTAGTGGGAGTTGAGGATCAATAATCCATCTTCCAATTCACTGACCTGCAACTCTAACTACACACACACACACACACCAAAGCAAGTCAAAACTCACGTATACGTGCAGAGAAACCTTTACCATGTATACAAGCAAGAACGCATATAGACCGGCACGTAAGCAGCTTGAAAACACTTTCAGTAAAGATCACTACCGTGGTGCCCTTCCACAAATACATACCTGTATCGACGGGGCTGGTGAGATCGTTACTGATATGTTCCAAACTACTGTATCTACCTCCACCTCCTCGTGGTTCACTGACCCCGTCACTCACTCCCACTCTTCACTCATTTTCTCCACACTTTCATCTGCTTCAGCTCTGTAACTCGGCAGGTGGAGCAAACCACCAAAGCTGCCAGGGTTTATGGATGTAATCCCACCAGGACTATCTTTACCAAAGCATGTCTGCAGGGCCAGAGATGCTTTGAAATTGGTGCTCTGAAATATTCGACATAGTGACAGTAAAAGACCACGAGGCAGTTTCTGAAAATCAGTGACATCCAAATTTCCTTTATGCACAATAACTCAACCTCGGTTCAACTTTCTAGTTTCTAGTTTCAGTCTGTGACTTTTTACTGACATAATGTTACTTGATTAGTTTTTATTATTATGACACTATGAAGTAAAAAGTTCCCAGAAATCTTGCATATTATCAATCACATTAGACCGAATACAAGACATTTTACTTTTGATAATTTGCAAAGATGAACCTTGAGTAGACTGTGGACTTGGTGTGGACAACTTTGACTGTACTGAGGAAGGAGTTGTATATTTATTATCAATAATCAGTGACAAGTTACGGTACTTTTACAGTAGGCTACAATTTTCAAATATTTTTCAATGCCCCCACCCATTTATATCAGTCATTGTCATGTTTTTATTGCACAATTCCTACTTCCTTTTTGGTTTACAGAGATTTTGTTATTAATCACACCTGAAATCAAGGTCTAACTTGTAATTGACATGAAGTGGTACACTTTAATGATTTATGGGTCGAGTACTTACAATATAATCGGTCTCAGACTCAGTAATCTCTCACAGTGTCGCAGCAGTATCAAGTAGTAGGTATAAATACTGTGAAAATACATTTTGTTCTTCTTGGTTTACTATGTATATATATATAAATATAACGTCATTCATATAATATGCTGAAAGTACATGGTCATCTGTGCATGCATGCCATGGACACACACAAACACACACACAAACACAAGGAGGAGTGAGTGGCTGCAGGCATAAACAGATTCTCTCTCTCTCTCACACACACACACACACGCACACACACACACACACACACACAAACTCCAACACAAAAAAAACAAACTGTTTTCATTTTGATTATGTCTGCAGTCGTGCAACTGTCACCTAAATGTTTGTCATATTAGATAAATAAGAACAGACACAAAGCAGACACAACTTCTCAATGGTTCAAGTGCTGTCAATGGTGGAGAATGTGGTTGTTTGTCGTTTTTTTGAGTGTGTGTACAACAAAAGGACTTTGGCCCGGGTAAGAGGACATCTGAATTATGGGAAACATTTGTTGTATTTGTTGTGCACATGTGCAAATGTATCCAGACAGATAGCGGTCTGTGTGTGTGTGTGTATGAGTTGTGTCCCTTCTTCCACACACACACACACACACACACACACATACACACTTTGTCCTCTCAACCAGACAAAGTCACGGTGTCCTCAAGTTGCACAGAAACATGTGGACAGGCTCTGTGTGTGTGTGTGTGTGTAGGACGTTTTTTTTTCTACTTCATGAATGGACTGACTGTATTATTATACTATGTTTGCTTATATACAGATCTAACGATGATATGATTCTGGGAAAAACAATGAAACATGACTCTCTCTGCTGTTTTTTTTAGTTGAGTGTTCTTAAGTTTTAATAACTACCTGTAGTGTAGAAACATTTCCTCCCCATGTTTAAACCACAACTGTGTCCAAGTAAACAGTGAAAATCAAAGTCAGCCCGAGCGAGACTTTTTACTTCTACCGGGTTTTTTCGGTGATTAAAAACGCCCTCGGCCAAAACAAACTCCAGGCCTCTCCAGCCGCAAACTGTGTATTAAAGCAATCACGGCTCAGAAGACTGATTCCAGGTCTGTGTTATTGTTTAATGTGTGAAGTTAAAAGAGGATCCAATTTACCAAGGTTGGAAAAACACTTCGAGCAAGATTTCATCACAAGCACCACAAAGGTAATGTTAGTGTATGAGTAAAATCAAACGTCAACGACCACCCACTCAGGTGTTTTCACTGACTGTGCCTGTTTAGACCTCCTCTGGATTGTGTTTTTGTTCAGAAGCCTGATTAAACTGTGGGCCGTGCTGTCGGGCTTCCATGGCGCTCAGTCTGTGTTGAATGCCACTCAGCTTTGAGCCAAAGAGTGAGCCAGTGCAACACAATGCCGACTTCTTCATTATGGGGATGCATAATGTGTCAGTGTAGATGCTGCAGATGTCCTTGGCCTTTTTTTTTTTTAATGTGTTTTGAAGAATGTGAAATGCTCTTTTGTGTAAACGCACATGTTTTGCATCGTTTTGGCCGATTGTCCACATGGAGCCTGTAAAGCATGTTTTTAATTCGGGTCTCAGGGTGTAAAAATCCAAAAACCCTGCCCTTGCATTTTTGTGTGGACAGCGAATCTGCACACTTTCCATATCGATGGTGTCATCGCCCCGTCCCTCAACCTCTAGCCTTCAACCTCTTAACCCCGCGATGTCTCATAATAACAACATCAAGCGGACTACATGCTTGTGTTTGTGCTGCAGAAGATATTGAGCCTTTCTTACTCGTATTGTAGTTGAGTGCGAGTCACAGCAGCAGTTCGACTTCATTATCAGTCCACACAAACGATCCTGGTTTCCTTGCACTAGCCATTTTCGTCTTCTTCTTGTGTTCGGTTTCTGAGTCTACTGTCTGTTTGTTTACAGCGCGCAAGCTTTTTGCGCATGCTCCGTCTCATCTTCTCCGTTTTTGGCGAATTTCAAGCGCCGCCTATAGGCCTGGAATATGAACTGCAGCGTGTTGAGTCTTTTTCAGTGGATCCATTTGGACGCAAATATTCCTGAAACAATGCCAAGGAAGACGGAGGAAAATAAAGATCATTTTGGTACGTGTGGACTAGGCCTAAGTGAATCTAGACTTGTTTTTCTGAGATGCTTACTGGTGTTATTTTGGCCTTGTTTCTCCAGGTAGTTGCTTCTTCAGGCTTGTCCTCACGTCTCCTGTCAAATAAAGATAAAGATTCAAGTCAAGTCACCAGGCCTCTTCTTTGGGACTTGTTTCCCTCAGGAGATCTGGCAACACTGATGATTATGTTGCACATCAACAACTTTAAGAACAGCTACAAGAAGTGAGGGAGAGAAAGAGAAACATGAAATGAGAGATCATTTCCTTCATAAAAGTTGTTGTCTGCAACACAAATGAGGGGAATCTTAACTATCTTGAGAAAAAAAAAGCTCTCTTGGCTGCAAGAGTCACTCATTTCTCTCTCAGAATTTTTTTCACAATCCACCTGCAAAGTAAACACGTTCTTTGCAAAAACATTCTTCTGTGATTTTCTATTTTTGCACAGAACAACACTCATCTTGTGATGTAAAGGCTGACTTTCTGTTCAGACGGGTATCAGCTGCTTGAAGTGGTGACTGATGTATGTATCTTCACCTGATCACCTGAAGAGAGGTGAAAATGTGCAAATCAGTTTGCTATTCAGAACCTTAGTGACCAACACAAACACAAATAGATGCCAAACACAAACCCACTGACGAAAAGCTCCTCAAACATTTTGGGATTGGAACAAATCTATCTCACTGTCAGAGTATAAATCAAACAACAATAATTATGATGTGATCCTTGCACAATGAGTAAATGCTGGTCTTTGGGGATAATATTTCCGTATAGCTGACAAACTTACTTCTAAATGTTTTCCTTGAGAAAAAGCAGCAGAATAGCTATTGCAGAAGCAAGAGTCTGGCAAAATGTTGCCTTAATTTTTTTTGTCAGAAAGTCACATATCTGTAATCACATTTCATCAGGCGGCATACATCATTTCATTTCATCAGTGCGCCAAGTCTCACACAGTATGATGACATTTTGGTTGAGTAATGCAGCTGAGGCCTTTCACAGCAGCTGGTGGTGATTTAATTTGTCAGTGACAGTCAGGTTTAGCAGCCACATCTCAATAATATGGGCTGCGAGAATTACTTTTAACAAGATTATGCCGAGAACCTTTTTTACGCTCCGATATGCATGTTTTTATTCTGGGAACTGTATGTCAGAGTCTGCAGGCAGGTGGAGGCCTCAGAGGTCCCGCAAATCTACTTTAATTTGCTACCAAAGGAGAAGGGCTAAAGCTCTGAACCTGCTGATGAAGCAGGGTTTATATAGCACAGCCCCAGGTCACACATTCACTCATATACATTATGATGTGACGCCTATAGTGAGGTTGTTTGAGACGGACATTATAGGAGCTGAACTGCTTTCACACATACTATGAATACGAGATATTTACATGTAGCTGCTTTGTTTTTTTAAACAGACTACAAGGAAACCAAACTTGTAAACATTGATGCTTATTTATACATTCAGAACTACAAAAGCAAAACATAAATTCAGAGCTCATGAATAAGAATTGTTTCTTTACTGACATTGCTACTGGAATTGTTTTAATGGTGCCCGCATGGTTTGTCACAGTCATTCGTCTGATTGGACTCTTTCTTTGGAGGTGTGTTTGACTGGAGTGAGAATCCACACATTAATTTCTGCTAATTGGAATCAAGTTTAATTCCCTTTGCCAACAACGACAACAGCAACAACAACAACAACAACAACAACGGTGTAGAAGCATTTGAAGCTAATCCCACTGGCTTCTGCACAAACGGTCTCATTTGATTTGACAATGATGCAAAACACAGTCTAAGAATCACGTTATGCACCGAACAAATACTTTTACAATGTGTTGGGTGTGTGATTATTAGCACATATTAGCATATACAAATAATTTGCTTATGTCTGTGCAGATTACATCAAATAACCAGTGTCATATTTCATTGGGGAAACATGCAGTATCACAGTGGTATGTGCAAGAAACAACAATGACAACAAATCACTAAGTACTACTAAAATGTTTGTTTCAGCTGTGTTTCATTCGTTAAGTTAGTTGTTTTAGTTTTGTTAGTTTTGTCCTCTATTTTCTTCTCGCATGTACTCAGTGTTCTTGTTTTTTGTTCCCTACAATTTTTCTGGTTTGTTCTAAGTTTTTGCTTTGATTCTCATCATCCTGCTGTTGTTGCCTGCCTATTCATGGTAAACGTTTTGCTCTTTGGATCTCGGCATAATTTTATCAAAGCTCACCTTTATTTTCAACTTGCATCGGTGCCGAACATTCGGTTCTTTTTCAGCCAAATCACAGAAGCAGATTACTTTCAAAAAGCATTCTTCTGTGGTTCATTTTGTTCACAAAGCAACACTAATTGTCCATGGCAGCTCTTTATTCTAATGAGTTTCAGCTACTTGAAAAGGTGACTGATACTCTCATTTTCACCTCTCTGCCACCCATTCAAACTAATCACCTTAAACGATTTGAATGTGCGTATATCACTTGACTATTCAGCTGCCTTAATGACCGAACCCACTGAAGAAAATGTTTCACATCCGCTGATATAAATATAGTATACAGTCATTTTCCCCCCAGTAAATTTCAGTCACCATTAGTGATTAGCGCTCTTCACAGTTGCAGCTACATTCAGAGACATTTCCGTCTTGACACAAGCCATGATAATGTTGGAACAGATGAGGCAAGAGCTGCTATACTGTTGATCTGGAGCAGCTACGGACTTAATTTGAGGCTGTGGGTCATGAGCATAGGCCAAAGCAATATGTAATGGAGGAGGTATCTTAAAGAGGTCTAAGAGGAGGAGGAAATTACTTTGATGCTGATTAGCTTAGTTAGGGTTATAAGGATACTGGGGCTGCATAACAGGGGTTGGCCAGTTTGGAGGAGCAGGCGACACCGCAGGGGGGAGGAGGTGCTAATGGTACCTGAGATGCTGGAAGCACTTTCATGGGGGCAGGGCGCTTGTCCTTGCAATGTCATGGCTTTCATTTATAACACACAGCCAGGTTTTCTCCTGAAATGTCACCAGGTCTGGAGTTGGGAAATATCGATCCATGCTCCCATTCTAACACACTGTCTCTCTACCAACTTGTCAAAAAAGGCCTCAGATTCAGTGTGACTCACTACTCACCCCTCTAATGTCAGTTTTATAAATGAATGGTTGCATTTTAGAAATAAATCTTCCTGACAAACAGTTCACATGGACAATTATTCTATGACATTTGTCCTTGTCATCAACAGCATCAAGCGGTCAGTGTTCAGCCAGGTCAACCCATCCAACCAGCCCAGCAACCCCCCGACTCGGACTTGTGTTGCTCTTGCTCTGACCTTCACCCTGAGCATTTCAGTAATAAACTGCATGTGTGAACGGGGGTTATATATGCAGTATGCATCTCAATCAGCTGGCAAATCTGATTGCCATCTGTCTTGGTGTACTTTGGCTCAAGCCTGGCCCAATGGTTGTGGAAAAGCTGCTCATCATCACCCAAACGATCAAAAATTGGCACAAAAGGACGACAGGACAGATTGTTGTTGTTAAAATTGCTGTCCTCTGTTTTATACTTGACAGGGGGAACAATGGCAACTGCAGTTTAATTTCAATGTCATCTCAGCTGTCAAAATCACAGTCACGGTTCCTATGGGTGGCTATTTCCATTGGCTGTTTACTCACATAATTACACTTGTATGGGGGAAAGATCCCGGGTGCGTCTTGGAGGGCTGCATTTATACTGTGCAATCTGCCTTGGATGTGTCTTGGGTTCGTGTACACATTTTTTTCCACCCAGCATGAAGGTTGGTTGTTTTTTTATAATGAGAGATCATCTTCCCCAAACCCCAAACTAAGTAAGTTTCTTTCTTTCACATTTAGCTGTGTGAGGTTAATTGACATTTATAGCAGCAATATCTTATTGCCTTAAATGGATCTTTAAGCACATTGTTTTCAGGTTGTCACAGCTGGTGTCTGAAAAAAACCTTGGTATTTCATGTTGTTTGTACAGGAAGTGATTTTGAAGGGAACAGAGGCTTCCAAACTCTGCCCAGAAAATACTTGTCAGTTCATAAAACACACCTCACCGCACAGGAAAAGCCACACACACACACACACACACACACACACACACACACACACACACACACACACACACACACACACACACACACACGCACACACAAGCTGTCTCAGAACATTTACACACATGCACCAGCAAACAAACAAATGTACCCTTCAGTCTAAGTGCCCTCCTACCTGTGCTATGGTAAAGTGCATTTGTCAGAAAACACACACAAACAAAAATGCCCACATGGACACACACACACACACACACACACACACACACACACACTGTGGGCATGCAAGGTGGAGACTTAATGGACTCCAGCGACAGAAGAGGAATTGCCTTGTTGCAGCCAGTCAGTGCCACATCCACGCCTAAAAACACTGCTATACCACACACATACAGAGTCACATGCACACGTACACACATCTATGAAGACACACACACACACACACACACACACACACTGTACATACACACACAGCCTGGCAGCCATTTTGTCCGTCAGATTACTTGCCATGCAGCTGGTGGTGCACAGAATAACAATGACTGGAACAAACCAAGGAAGAAAGGAGGGGAGGAGTGAAGGAACCTAGAGAGTAAGAGGAGTGAAGGAAGGTTGATAATGGGGAGAGGAGGGAAGGATGTAAGGTAAATTAAACTTAAGGAAGAATGGAAGAGGAAAATTGAATCAACGGTGATGATGGATGATAGGAGGGGAGGAGGATGGACTCTGAAATTGCCACTGCCAAGACTCCCATGAGGCACTTGAGTCAAAACCTCGCAACTGAAGCTCAGAAGGAAAAGAAGCGTCCATATATTCTGTCGGCTGCAGAGCTTTTATGTCTGCCAAAGAGTTGCATTATAAATCATGAAAATAAGATGAGGTGGATGCATAGAGAATAGAGAAACTATAGAGAATGTAGCTTTGACAAACAAATCAATCTAAACAATCGATTGTTAAATCTGAATGTTTCTTCATGTTGCAACTATACGTCTGTTAAGGTTTAATATTCTTTCATTATTATTATTTTTGTCAACTGACCACAGAAAACCACTGACTTCCTGTAAAAAAAAAAGAAAAAAAAAGACAGTTTTAGTATCCACAAAAACAGCTCAAAATGTCCGCTGGTGTCCTTAAAATATATCCAGTGGTGTGACTCGATCTGTGTTCAGTGGTCTTGTTCCCTGATATGAAAGGGAGCTAATAAGCATATATTGTGAACACGATATGCCACGTTTGGGACAAATGTTAACCTTGGACGTATCAGCAGTTTTCAGAAATGTAAGTGTTAACATTATATCCTGGTGACTGTTCTGAATTACTAATGGAGAAATGATGCAAAAAGTTAATGAGGCTGTGATTTTTACATTTTGTAAAAAGTGCAGAAAGAAAACTGACACTGGAGCCTGACGACCGAAGCAGCAGGACATGAGCTTCCTCAGGATTTGAGTTGTTACTATTTAACATATGTAGACTGTGTGTGTGAGAGAGAGAGTCTGTTGGAAGTTGGATCAATGCAATGATGAACTCTGACTCTATCAGGAGTGAAGCTTTGACAAACACTAATTTTCTGTCTCAGTCGCTCACACACAACCTCAGCTATCTATATCTGTATATAAATCCTACACATACCCACACAAAGAAGTGCGCACAAACACAAAGTTCATGTTAAGACGCAGACAGAATCAATCAAGCACTGACAGTGTTTGGACTGCGAAGAGAAATATCCTGTCAAGACACGTTGTCTCTGACAAGGTATTTCTTCTTGTAGTCCAAACCCTGATTTCATGGTGTCAGTCTCTCAGGACCGGTAAACAACAGAGCAGGGTTAAATATACTGTACAGTAGAGGGGCCAGGGAGACCAATTTCATCCACCCACAGCAGCAGAAATGGATGTAATATCTGTGTTGTGTTTTGACGAAGTGGTCAGACTTTGTCTCAGTTGGACGAAACTCTCCCCGTAGCTACTGTTGGGCACACAACAGTTTCCAGCTGAGTGCACCAGGATTGGACCTGTTTTCTGAAGTTTGTCAAAGTCTTGGAAGGAGCACAGGACCATTGAGACCCCGAGGCGACAGGCCATTCACTTTAAGGTTGTCCCCGTAAAGAAACCATCGTGGAACCTTCAGCGTGATTTATTTAGTTCAGTTTAGGTTTAGTGTTGTCCAGCGGTGGAGGAGGAATTCAGGTCTTTTTTTTTTTTTTTTTTTTCCCCTTTTGATATGTTGGGGAGTAGATACAGTATTTAAAGTGGCATAACATGTAAGTACTCAACTCAACTAAGTACTTATGTGCACTGATTTGCTTTTCATCACTGTGGATGAATGTGCTGAAAGAATGTGTCCAATGAATGTAACTGAACGTGACCAATTAATTGCAATTAATGAACGTGAACGTTGAATCAAGTCAACGATGCTTCTAAGTACACTGGCAGAGGGTAATGTTTCATATCAAGTAATTGGTACAGAGAAGCTTAAGTGTGTTTTAATTCATTACAAATCCAGTGGCCCTCAGTCAGAAGCACAGCACTCTGGTTGACAGATTCAACCATGGGGTGGTAGAGAAAAGAATAATGACTCAGCGTATGATTTATCATTATGAACTAACATATCTTGACACAGTAAATGTAATGATTTCACCATAATCCTTTGAGTAATGCGTCAATATTACTTTTTAGCTCACAGCAAGAAAAAAAAATGGAAGAAATGAACATGAACTGGATCATTTTTGGGACTGTCAACTTTGTTCGAAGCCCCAAAGATTTAATAATTAACAATTTATTCCTTTGTGAATTGATCTCTGAATATGCTCTTGTGAAGTGAACAAGCACAACGCTGACCACTGGTATTTACAGCACACAATACTGGTCCTGCAAATCTGCTGGAAAGTGTCATAAAAACAGTTCATCTGTGTGATCAGAGATGATGGAGGATGTGGGATGTGTCTGTTTCCAGAGGCCAATCATATAATAATCCACCCATGAATAAAGCAGAAGGCAGGTGGAGGGAAAGTGGATATAACAAAAATAAATTATTAAAAGAAAATTATTATATTTTTCCTCTTTGCACTTGTGAGCGCAACACACTAGCTCTCTTTGTTTTTATCTCTTTAAACCAAGTGTTTATGCTCTTTAATTCCAGGATTTGTTTGGCTTAAATTCCTTTACATTCTGTACATTTTCCGATTTCCTTTTCCATTATTCCTGGCATTCCTGTTTTTGTTGTCGTCAGTGACAACAATCAAGTGGATTACTGTGACGCTGAAGAAAATGTCTAATTAATGTCTGTTTTATTATAAAGTCTGTCTTTTTTTTAAGTGTGTTGCTGTAAAGAATGTTTTGTACAATATCTCTGTTCATTATGGGCTGAGGGCGGCTGTGGCTCAGGTGTAGAGCCAGCGTCTTGGCATCGGAAGGTTGCTGGTTCGAATCTCCTGGTCTGCATGTCAAAGTGTCCTTGAGCAAGATACTGAACCCCAAACTGCTCCTGATGCGCTGGTCGGAACCTTGCATGGCAGCCATCACCATCAATGTACGAATGTCTGTATGCAGTTGTGTTGGACAAAAGTGTCTGATTTATAATATCTACATTTATCAAAGTAGAGAATTGTGTTTTTTTAAAGCAACCTATCTCAATTAACTCTGAAGGGTTAAAGGCAAATGTGTGAATTTCAGCCAGTCATCTTAAGAAGCGTGTTGCTCAGTAATCACTGATGTAAATGAACGGTCATAGACCCACATGTATTATTCAACAGACCGTGCCGCCTTTTCATCACATTCTCCCCAGATGGCAGTCAAACTAACACACATACACCTCATCATGAACTATTCATAAGCCTAAAGATTATTGACGTCTCATAATTCACGGTGACACAGAGCTTTGTGGAAGAAGACGTGCTGCTCCACAGTTGAGACGGACGTCATTTAAGAAAAAAAAGAAAAAAAAAAGAAGAGAATGAGTCAATGACTTTCTACAAAATGAGGATTTGGAAGAATGAAGAATGATGATTTGAGCGAGGACGATGTGATTCTCACAGCCACGGCTCTGGAATATCAGAATCCTCACCGTGCAGTGTGTTAATAAATCCACACTTCTGTCCGTGCTGCTGAAGTAGAAGACAGATTTGTAATTGTCTTCCTCTCTGTTTCATCTTGGATCAGCAATATTCTCTCAACCATGTACTTGTTAAGTATAAGTATAGTAATATATAGTATAAGGGAGGAGAGTGAAAATGAGGAAAGAGGGGCCTCAGATGAGATAGATAGATAGATAGATAGATAGATAGATAGATAGATAGATAGATAGATAGATAGATAGATAGATGAATGACATTTTGCTGCAGCAACAATACAAATAAATATCTCAAAAATCTTTTCAGTGTTCACGCTGCCAACAACACAATCGATATCTCCAAACTCACTTGTCTCAGTTGTTTGAACACATTCAGTATTTTTCTCAGCTTCCCCCTGAAGCTCTAATATTAAAGTGTTTGTGAAGGATTACACTCATAAAACTCACTTAAGCTTATGGCGGCACACATTCAGTTGTCAGTGGGAACATGCACGGGTATGTTTCTCTGTTTCTGTTTGATGTTTTAATGCATTTTAAGAAAGACATAACCGAAACATCAATGTGAGGCCCAGCAGGAAGGACTACAGTGTTTGATATATAAACTCTGGTAATCAGGCCTTTGAACGCAAGTGTACATTAAATCACTCTGCCAGGCAACATTTAATGTGAGGTGAAAAACAGGGACTGCTGAGAAAAATACTCAATTTTAGACAGAAATACTTGATAAAATGAGCTTGAGATTGTTTGCATTGTCTGTAGTTTTAGCTTAAAGGTCCAGTGTGTAGGATTCAGTGGCATCTAGTGGTGAGGTCGTAAAGTGCAACCGACTGAACTCCCCTCATGTCAACCTCCCCTATGTGACCCTCTTGGGTCACATAGGGGAGGTTGTAGCTACACAGGTCTCACCCTAAGGTAAAAAAAAAAAAAAAAAAAAAAAGGACATACTACATTCTTAGTTTCAGGTGATAAAACAGTAAATATGAACATGATTGCTAATATTTTATTTAATTTATGCCCATCTATCCCTTTAATCTTACACACTGGATCTTAAGGCGTCGTCACACAATGTGAAATATAGAATCAGTCCAGTTCTGATTATCTCTTTGAAGTTCGGCACACTTTATTCTTTATCCAGCATCTGCAGGCCCACTTGTGTAGAAGTCTGAAGGGTTGTGCATTCGCTGTTGATGAACACTGTTACTGCTGTAAAGAGAAAATGGAAAGCTCTCATCAGGGACTCCACTAACCTCTGGCCTCTCGTCTGTGTGCCCGAAAGAATACAAACACAGTTTAGAGGCTGCTGTGTGAGTTATTATTGAGAGATGTGGAGATTGAGTGTGTGTGTGTGTGTGTGTGTGTGTGTGTGTGTGTGTGTGATGATGATGAGTCAAACTCCTGCTGAAGGATTTTGCCTTTTTTTCTAACCTCAGTGACTTGAGTCATGTGTTCTTGTCACATTTTGTGGGACTCAACTTATAACCGAGGCTGCAGACAGTCACCATGTTTAATTCTAGACTATTCTGTTCTTATCGGACTCCTCTGGACGACGGCACACACTTGTCTGCTTATGCATCCCGGAACTGATGACCATATAAAAAGACACCGGCAACAATAAGAACAAAATTATGTGACAAGACTTTCAACAGAGTTTAGGTTTAAATTTTGATATTCTGCTGGTAAAAAAAAAAAAAAAAAATGGAGAGAGACAACAGTGCATTCACTTTTACAATCACACCCTGCTCACAATCACACTCCAAGAGAGCATCCATCATCCAGGTGTGTGAAAAGTTAATCATTTACACAATATATGATCAGTAATTCCAAAATTCATCACAGAGGCTTTACCCAGTCCTAGGCAGAGGCTTAGAAAACATTTGTCTGAACTTTTCTTCAACTGAATGATGAAGAAGTAGTTAGTTATTACAAACCAGTCAAGCTGTTCTCAAAGGGAAATAAGGTCCTCAGAGCTCTGTTTGAAGCTAGAAAGGTGGCGGGGTCAACCTAATATAAGCAAAGTTAAACAGTATGAAATGTGTGGTCTTTTAAGGTCAGTTTGTTTACTCAGTCATGAAAACATAAAGTTTGTTTATTCAGTTTGTTCAGGCACAAAAATCTTTCAGTGATCTTACTCTTCTTATTATGGCAAAACTACATAGTGTACCTTTGGAGGACTGCATACTGAAGGACTGCCAACAGGCAGCAGATGCATATAGTTATTGAGAGAGGAATCATTCTAGCAGCTTGGTGGACCAAATCAGATGCTGATATTCATCAAGAGAAGTTTGTCTCACTACTTAAACTCGCTACACTAAAATGTTAATGAGGACGATGAGCGCGATAATTTCATCTCCCGACCTTCATGTTGGTCGAACTTGGTCTGATCAGTCATTATTACAAAATCAGATTCATAATCAGCAGAGCACCAACTGGAACTGAACTGGGAAATAAAGAATGCCTTTGAATGTTAATTGAATTTCTCTCCATTTGGCAGGAAATCAATTTGATGGTGAACTTTAAACCACATCGATTCAGAGACGAGAAAACAGAGATACACACTGTTGAGCCTCATCAGCATGAAATGTCCAGATGTCGTCTGTTTGCTGACAAGTTTGCGCTACACGCTGGCCAAAAACTTGGCTGAAGACTATGCCTCCCAGAGCTAAACTGTAATGACTTCATAACTCATGACTGATTGAACACCTCACGAGTGCAGCTTACGAGCGCCAGCTGTTCTCTCTCTGCAAACAGAGCATGCAGGTGAAGCCAGGTAGAAAGTGTGATCCGTCTTCCATTTCGTTCCATTTTGGGCGACAGAGGGCAGATTCAGATGAAAGGGAGGTGACTGAAGGTTACGGAAAGTTTTTTTTTTTTTAATGATGGATGTGACACAAAGATCTAAAATAAGGTTCCAGCTCATCAGTGAAAAATTCAAACGCATTCCTCTAAGTCCTGATGATGAAACTGAATTAGCTTTCATATTTTTCAGAGTGTCACTGAGCTGTCAAAGCAAGGTTCATGTCGCCCCTCTTCGTGTGTGTGTGTGTGCGTGCGCGCGTGTGTGTGTGTAGAACAAAGCCTTTCAAGTTTTGCTGATGGAAGGTGAAATCATTATTTCATCACCAGTTCACCAATACCTTTCTCTTCATGGTGGTGTTAATATGTGAGTTTCTTTGTGCATGTGTGTGTGTGTGTGTGTGTGTGTGTGCGTGGTCTTTGTACCTGTGCAGGTTCTTGTACAGTATGTGTGTGAAGAACTGTGAAGCCTGTTGTTTTGACAGCGGACAGATGGGAAGTTTCCTGCTGATAATTGGCCAGATGTGTGTAAGAACACACTGTGATGATGCAGTCTTAGTGTGTGTGTGTGTGTGTGTGTGTGTGTGTGTGTGTGTGTGTGTGTGTGTGTGTGTGTGTGTGTGTTTACTTTCTCCAGCTCCTTTTTCAAAATATCAAACAGTGACGACCCCTCGCTGAGCAACAGCACGACTCGAAAACACACACACATAGAACACATGCGGAATTAATCATACCCCAGAGATGAATTAAAATAAGCATGCAGACGTGAACGTACTGCACTCACAGTGGGGTTCATATGAAGACATCATCACACACACACACACACACACACACACACACACACAGCAGGAGCGGCTCTTATGACTGTTTGTTCTTTAACAAAAATATCATGCGTGTGATTTTTTTTTTTACCCTCCACAGTAAAAAAAATCCTTTATGTCTTTAAATTGTCTCAACATTTAATTCAATTTCACAAATCGACAATAATAAAATAAGCAAACAGCGCCGACAAACAGCCAGTGTTTACACACATTATTTTCTTTTGTTTTCCGAGTCATGTGAAGGTTAAATTGACTAATGAAGTTATTAAAAAGAACCCGACGTCGCTGGCGTGTCCTGTTAATAAATTCACAGTTATCTAAATTGCATTTTGTTTGCTGTGTTGGAGCTCAGCATCCCTCAGAGAAACAGGCCAGAAATGTGACTCACTGTAACACTTCTGACTCACGCTGCGCTGACTCACGCCCTAACCTGTTGAGATTATGTCATGGGGAGCGTGCAGGGAGCCATACGAAGAACAAAAATCGATAATAAATACGCCACTGAAGACCGTGGGCTGATTCACATTCCCGTGATTCAGTTTGTTTTTCACTCAGACACATTATTTCTTGTTTCACTGCTACAAAACTCTGCAGTAAAAACTTTAAAACTATCATTTTCTGTCACCTTTGTGGTATTACATTATTAATGAGCAGAAAAGACAGATCTTGTACATCTTTATTAGGACAGGGCTGATATGTGGGCATATAGCTTAGCATTTCACTTTATAGCAAATACTTGACAATTCATGTCACGTAAAAGCAATGCAACAAGATGTGTGATGAGTGACCTTCCACAGGAGTAAATAAGTAAATTAAAGAGATAGCTCATGTTTTTTGAAGTGCGGTCATATAAAGTACATCTCTATAGTTGATCTGTTCCCGACCACAATCACTGATCAGCGCAACCTCATTTTGGAGAAGCAGAGAGCCGCTCCAGCCCAGACGCTCAGCTTTGTACTGCAGTGAATGGAGTCCAGCAAAAAACGAAATAAACCACCTAAAACAAGGCTCACCTTAAAAAAATCTAACAGTTCAAGCGTACATTGTATAGGGACAATTCACAACACTTTACATCACCGTCAGACCTCCCTTTCTTTTGGCGCTACATTTTCTCAACCGTAGAACCTCCATATGCATTAGCGCAACTGGGCAACAGGCGATCTGCAAGCGGTGAACCACAGCGCGAGGCCCAGCTGCTGGACGAGAGGTTTACTTTCGATAAAAACGAAACTTAACAGACCTTCGAACTTCAGTATCCCTACGCATTAGCGCAACTGCGTAGGGATACGGAGGTCTACGGTTGACAAAAATGTAGTGCCAAAACAAAGGTCGGTCTGATGGCGATGTAAAACGGTGTGAATTTTCTCTATACAATGTACACTTGAACTGTTATAGATTTTTTAGATGAGCCTTGTTTTAGGTGGTTTATTTCGCTTTTTCTCTGGACTCCGTTCACTGTAGTACAAAGCTGAGCATCAGGGCTGGAGCGACTCTCTGCTTCTCCAAACTGAGGCTGCGTTGATCGGTGATTACGGTAGGAAACAGATCGACTATAGATATGTACTTTATATGCATCACTTTTAATTTTAACTAATGATTAATGTGTTAGCAACCCCAACAGTGGTTAAATAAGTCACTCTTAACAAGGATGTATGAATAAAAGTTGAGGTGACAGGAAGGAACATCTCCAAAAATCAGCAAATCCCTCAGTATGTATGAGGAGCAACCTGCTTAAATATCAGAAAAAGACTGACTGATATATCACAATTTGTATTTTATACTCTCCAACTCTTTAATTAGCTTATTCTTCCCTTTCTTACATTTTTTCAAATGACACTTCAGGAGAAAAGTAAACATCTGCTCCTCTTCTCATTATTCTCTTCTGCTCAGTCTCAATATAATCATCGTTCAGCGGATGAATAAAAGAAAATCGATTAATTAAGCTAATTCTGTTTGGAGGTTTTTGTCTGCTGTATTATTAACTTTCATAAATAACACCTGAGAGAGTGGAGAAAATGTCCTGCTGCTGAATGAATTAACCAAATTAATATGTGGTTAAGCCCACCAGGGTGTCGTCAAATTGCAGGACTCCATTATTACAAAAACAACTCACACTGCCAGTTCATTCAGACACTTAATGTAATGTCGTTATTGAGATTATTGCTCATTTCTCATCACAATTTCTTCTTGACTGACTTTGGATGCGAGCAAATGATTAAACACATCCTGCTTGTTAACGACTAAAGTCAGGAGGTGAAAGTGAGATAATAAACAGACAGTTTAGCCTCTGAACAGATCTCTCCGCTCACAGTAAAGCTGCTGCGTCTGGGTTTGAATTAAGTGGAGGACAAGAATGTGGCCTAATTTGAGCTGCACAAGAGGGAAAGAGGCCACAAATTCAACCACACACCTCACCAGCCCCTTGTTAAAGCAGAATAAAGTCTGTGAGAATCTTTGAGGCTGACAATTTAGAATTCAAAGTGTACAGAGCCCCAGTGGTGCATCCACGAAACAGGAGAAACATAATGAGGTTTCCGTCTCAACTGAACAGCTCACTGAACCTTCTTACTCTTCTCTTAAACTTAGTGCTGAAAACAAATTCATTGTCTCACATTTGTTGAACGACACTTATCGGCTCTCTTTCTAGAGAGAAACATAACGATTTCAGCTTAACAGCTACTGTGAAGCTTTCACCTTGAAAAAGAGTTTACATCAGATCTTTCCAAATCAATGTGATCATTTACAGACACTCAGATTATTTCATAGAAGATGATGAACTGTTCCTTTAATCAGATTCATGTACGTTAAAGGAAATGAGACTAAAACATCCGTTCTTTTGATTTTGAATATACTGTTTATATTTTTGGATGAACAACAGTTTATTGCTTCGTTAGCTGTAGTGCCGGTTGCCAGATATGTTCGGTGAGGTTTAAGTTTCAGCAGGAGACTTTGCAGGTTGCCACCCGACAACACTTCAACAAGATAAGGGGTCAGTGTTCTGCTTGTTAGATCAGGGGGAGTTGTGTTCACCCACCTTACACCTCAACATCCAGCTGTGTGGAGGTTTTTCCTCTTCTGTTTTTCTTTCAGTACAATACTTGAAATGACTGAAAAGGTCTGCTTTCATCCCCACAGTCAAATAACCCTGTTTCCATGTTGGCTGGCTTTTCACTTCTCATCCGAGTGTGGCTTTTCAGAGCGACTATAAAACACTTGATTTATTTACCATGAAATAACTACACCTCATTACTCTCTATAAAACCACAAATTGTCATTTGTACATTTCTGTTTGTGTAGCCTTAGCCTTGATTGTTAACATGTTTTGATAGACTTTTTTTATTTTGGACAGGCTGATTGTTTTCCCCCATGCTCCCAGTCTTTATGCTAAGCTAGGCTAACCACATCCTGGATCAAGCTCTATACTTGTCTTTGTGGCAGTTCTGGCAGTAAGACGATAACAAAGTTTCTGGCTGGCAATCTAAGAAGACAAGGTTCTCAGGGACAAATACAGAATGAGTGTCACCTGGGTTGCCATTCCCCACCTCTCTTAAGCGTTCACAAACAGGCGTGGTCACACCATGATTGGCTGGGAGGAGAACGCCCCAAGCTGCTTCCACCCCTCAATCAAGAGTCAGCCTCACCACCCTGCTCATCACCCCTGCAATTAGTCCAGAGAGGGAAAAGCCTCAAAACAAGTGCAGCACAATTCTTCACAGAAGTTTCAGTGGAATAGTGTGAAGAGTTTTGTGTCCTTGGAGGATCATGGTCCAAACAAATATGGATCTACTGAGCAAACCTCTATTATTTGAATCTTTGGTAATGAGTTGAAATTTGTCATGGGAGACTGCGGGTAGAAGGAGTAAAGTGCCTGAAAGGGTTTAATAGACACTGAACACATTTTTCTCATTTGACGCCTTTCATCACGGTAATGTTTGTGAGCACTTTACCAATCTAACTGAAATTACAGGTAATGTCGTACAAAACGTTACAAGTTTCACACATTTTCACAGGATTGTCCAAAGGGCTTTCTTTAAAGGTATATAAATATATCAGAAAAAAGTCAAACCTGGAAGAAAACTTGCAGCAGAGCTCTCTGAGGAGGCCACACATCATGTGCTCTATGTCTGGAGTTACGATGGAGCATCACTGGTGGGAAATTTTTATGTGAAAAATGTCTGCATCCATTTTTTATGAGTATCAGTTATATGAAAAATAAAACCACCCCGAGGCAAACATAGCAATGCGGCTGTCTGTCGTCCTCACAGGCATCACTGCAGCCTTAACTGGACACTAGAAAAAAAAAAAAAAAAAAACATCCTCGTCTAACTGGGCTTGAATGACACACGCATATGTTCCTTTAACTCTAGATCCAAAATAGCTGCAGCTGTCATTCTGATGTGAAGACCGGATGAATCCGGCTGGATGAATTTAAGAGAGATTATTCAACACGCTGTGCAGTATCTCTCTTAAACTAAGAAGAGAGATGAGCTGGAGTCCCTGTAGGATTGACATGATGTGCATGCAAATTCAACATCGATTTACTGAACCACAAAAATCCATATTACTCACCAACAGCATTAGGTGGTGGCAAACTGGTAGACGTGTAAAAACAAATCCCCACATATTTTACTCATGTTTACTTTATTAACAAGGTTAAAGGAAAACAGTAATAAAAATCATTTTGTTACATGAACCAAACACCCAGCAGGATGGACAGTAAACCCTGGACACACTCCTGATAACATTCAAGTAGTCATATTATTCTCATTCATGTGACACCCACAGTTAACATTGTGGCTTTTATAAAATGTCTATTTCCAGAGTAAGGGGGGGAAACTCAAGACAAGATAATTAGCTCTTTATATCATACCAGGAACATGATTTTTTCAAACCAAGTTTGTTCGATAAAAAGCAGTTACTTGGGGCTTTTAAGCTCAGTTTGACTCAGGTTTTTAGCTCAGTGCAGCAGGAATTTCATTACATTACTGCTTGAAGTTGCATCTTCAAAACACTTTTCTTGTAACGTGAGAGAGAGCGGCGGTAGATTGTCTTCCTCAGGTATTATCGAAGAATAGGCACCGACAGACCTCTGCTGACTTGGTGTTCAGTAAGTTTAATAATCCACGGGACCTTTGACTCCAGATGAAAACACTCCTCTGGTTATAGGTACGAACTTCTTGATTTAGATTAGACAGCCGAGGACAAACAGGTTGTTCGTTAGCGTGTTTCAACTGTTTGGGATGCCCACAAATGGGTCTAAATGACTTGCAAGCTACCGCATCTCTGCAAATATCGGTAGCTGTCATGTAAGCAGAGATGCTGCCACGTATACCCTCGAGGACTGGCTGTGTGTTTTGTATTGTGAAGTGCTTTTCAATGATCTTGTGAATGAACTGCACCTCCAACAATTATGTGTCCTTGTACTGTTCTTTTTCCATGCTGCCATAAATGAATTACTAAGTGTGTTTGTGTTTCGCATCTTTCACATTTCTTCATTATTGAGGTTCAGGGTTTTGAACACAGGGATCGATCCTGTGACCTTCCCCTTCTGTCACAGCCCACCTGCCTCTCCCTCTCTTTCTTTCTCACACATAAAGCTGTGTGAGTTTGAGCCCTCGGCTTTTAATAATTTACACCGCGACACTCAGTTCAACGGAGGAAAACAGAAACACGATCTGTACTCTAAAGGCAGCTGTGGGTGTCTGTGTGGGTCTTCAGTGCTCATCAATAAGACCTTAAAAGAGTCCACTGCTGTATTTTGTGTTCTTGCATATGTAAAATACTGTTTGGACCAGGGGTATGTAAATCTAGAGGAAATGATGATCTTTTAGTCGTCAACCTACACATGGCTGCCAAGCCAGTGACCACAGTACAAGACTGCATTTCAACATCTGTAAGCGTGAAAACACTGGATATTTTTAAAAAGCCCCGGTGACAATTACCAGCAGTGTTTATGGTGACGTCAGGACATCTCCTACTGACCAAAACAGGTATTTCAAGTTAAAAAACAATGTTTTCCAATCATGACTAAGAGAGTTTTGTGCCTAAACCTAATTGGATCATAAACACAGCACTGTCACAGCATAAGAAAGAAAACTGTGAAGCTACAACATATCCACGGTTTACAGAAATGTACATCACCAACATTAATTCTGGTGGTTGGGTTTGTGTCCCACCTCCTGAAATTGAGTTCAGTCAACCTCACATGAAGAGTTCTCCTCCCTGCTTGGAGCTGGAGCGCTGAACAACATGGTGACCTTTCACTCTGACATTTGGTATCGTGCACATTAGCGTTATTGTAAAGTGTCTCTGCAGGCATATTATGGAGGGTGACACATATAAAAATAGGGGATGGAAATAGCTGACGACACACACACAGACACACACACACACTGTTGCTTTGACACTGAAAATGACATGAAATACGAGTCATGTCTGTGTCAGAGTTTCATTGAAAAGTAGATGAAAAATACGTCGCCTGAGTGGACGGGGAAATGAGCCAATCTCTGTCTCAGAGACGCTTACGTTCATACATTTGACCTCTGCAACAGGCGCCACACACTCGATCGGGTGGCACAATTTGATATTTCATGTGATAACACAGTTCCCTGCTGACAGATGTGTTTCTGTCTTTATCTCTCTTTCACACACACAATATCATATGAGACATGCAGGTAATATAGCATACAAGACTATATTTCTGTGGACTTACACGTGCCCAGACAAAACAGACAACAGAGAAAAAGGCACATTTATCCAGTCACAGTTTCACTTTTAACTGATAGACATAGAAAATCATAAGGAGCTAAGAAAAGGTAAAAAAAAAAAAAAAAAAAAAAAGGGGGGGGGGGGAGTTGTTTCAATAAAGAAAGGAAAACCTATATCATACTAAAAATACTGAAATAGGTACTGATAGGTACTGGAATGTCAGCCAAAGGCTCAATATCTTTCTCTTTCCTCAAGGTTTTTATTGTGGCATTTCTCTTCTAAAGCGACATGTTTGTTCTGCTGTTTTCGATGGCAGTTGTGGTTTGCCTTTTCGTTTTGGAAGTAAGGCCCTGTTGTCTCTTTACTGTGTATGAAGTAAGCTGTCCATCAGTTTCTGCACCAACACCTGAGTCATAGTCGTACACATTTATGGCACTTCGGCCATTTTGGCCATTTTCACCCTGAAACACACTGACAACACTGTTCTCTGTAATGCTGCACACTTTGGGGAGTTGAATCACATTTGACACTGTTGATAGATGAAGCAAAGAGGAACACAGGACTGAGGGGAGGTTGGAGGGAAATGCAATTTTTGACGACACGGGACATTGCTTGTCTCTATCTGTCTGTCTTTTTATATATTTGGCCTCGGAGACAGAGGCAATGTGCGTCCTCCGAGGCGGCTCCGCTGGGGCTTTTATTTCAACTTCATAATGTCCTGACAGAGAGCGAGGCGGAGACAAACAGAGAGGGAGGGGATAGAGAGAGGAAACCAGTTGTAAAAGTGAGTAATAAGACGAAAAGATGTTGTGCACTGAGATGTGACAGCAGGTTCTGACTGTGTTTGTGGAGGAGTGCAATAGCAGAGAGGTTAAGTGAGGCAATCTATCTGTCTGCCTGTCCATTTGTCTCGCAGCTCTTTTTTGATTGATGGATACATTTGAGGACGGAGGCAGAGACTGTACTCGGATCTAAGTTTAACAAGCGAGGCTGAAAAGTCAATCGCCAAACCAGTTTTATGAAGAAGTCGTGGGCTATAATTAAGTGTTGGTTTGCTCTGATTACTTCATTAGGACAGCGTGAGCTCATGTAATGATTACAATGTTGTATTAACACAAAATAAATCAGGAGGAAAGAGGCTTGAAATTTCCACCAAACAGTTCGCTGGCTGCTGAGCACAAAAAGGTCAACAGAGGCAGATGGTGAAGGCTGATTAAGGTGCAGACGCTCAACCAAGTCCAGATATTAAGTTCCTACATTCAGACGACAATATTACAGATGTTACCACTGCGTGAGGCGGAGTGTTTCCTGTATGGTGATTAGTCCGGTTAAGAAGAGGCTTCAAATCATGTACAGGAGAAACCAGTTTATTCAATAAAAAATGCCAAATTTGACCTAAAATCTGCATGTTTAGTTCTGTACTGTGTGTTCAAGATATAATCCTCTGCATTATACACTAGACATTGTGTGAAAACTGCTGGGAAACATCTTCTGTGGCTCGGGAGGATTTCTCTGAAGTCTTTAAAATATAAATCAAAAGATGTGTTTAACATTTCTTATCAAATTTACTGCAGGAAGCAAAATGGGAATGAGGGGACAGATATTTATCAAGCACAGAGTGTGTGTTAATAAAAAAACGAATGTTGTTCTTGAAAAATGTAGCATCCAACCCCAAGTACCCCATTAAATCAAGATACAAGCCAGGAGTCCCAGGAGATCAGAATGAGATAAGCCCTGTTGTTGAGAAAGAAATGCAAGGGTGGTGTAGTTGTGGTACCATTGAGGCCATATCATAAGCAGACTATGGTTTAGTATCAGATATATGAATTTGAAGGAGAGAGATTGAATTTTACTCCTCCGTATTGTGGCCCTGAGGGTCAAAACACAACAATTCAAAACACAAAAACCTCTTTGAAACTGTAACGATATTTCACAAAACACAACAACATGTCAGCAAACACAACATTTGTTCTTGATCTGGAATGTTGCATTATCTGAAATGTTGTTGTGTTTTGACCCTCTGGGCCTGAAAGTTATCAACAACTTGATTAATTTTACCTTTTGCTGTGGTGATTGTGGGCTAAATTGAAGAAACACGATGTTCAAATTATTCCTAATGGTTCTACTTATTTGCCAGATGAGCTCATATCTGAAATGAGTTGAGGGGATGTTTTCATGCAGTGCTGCACTCTTCAAGTCATGAAGATAACTTCGTCACTCAGTCTGGATCTGATTGCCTGGCAAGAAGTTTGTTTTGGCAGCTCTCAGTTGTGAACACGTGTGTAACGGCATGGATGCTGAACGTTCTTACGAAAGCACATTCACGGTCAGCGGACTACTGGAGGAAAATAAAAGTTAAAAAAGCACACGTTTTCCAGCAGAGGTAGGACGTGCTCTGTATTGTGCGTCTGCACTCTGGGGCGACTTCTCAGTTGCCGCTTACATCAACCGCAGACGAGGCGACAGCTCCTCAAGATGAGTGACAAGTGTTTGGGCGTGACTGAACACTGGGGATGAGGACAGCCTACCAATACACGTCTCAATGGGAAAACATTTCAGTTCCTTTCTTTAGTTTTTTTTTTTTTTTTATTCTTCTCATAACTTTTTTTCAAGTCATTAAGTTTTGTGTGTTTTGGTTCCCTCAAAGCTGCATCGTGGCTCCTCATGAATCGTTGCTCACTCATCTTCTTATATGTGTATTTTGAGACCAAAATCTGTTTACACTCTAATATTTTCATTGAGGTCCTATAGAGTGGTTTAGTTTGTAGTCATAAAACCTGGAAAAAAAAACATTGTAATTGTACATTCAATTACCTCGTCTCAAAGTCAAGTGGTTTTTGATTAAATGCCCAAATGCCCAATTCAACTCAATTCAATTTTAAGTGCCCAAGTATCACAAACTTGTGGTTGCAGTGGAGCTTATTTTTGGCGAAATTCCAAATCGAATTCAAAAAACCCCACGGACTTTTTGTTGAAGGAACCAGAGCGATGCTAATTTCCGAAATTACGTTATCATTACACCACTGTATTGCAAAAACATAGCAGTTCTGTGAAACGCTATCTATTACATGTCTGTCCGTCCTCAGAGAGTGAGCCCTCCTCTGTGGCTCTTCCTGATGTATGTTACTTTTTTTGTTTTTTTCCAATTCAATGGAAGCTTAAATGTAACAGTCAGAGGGGAGGAATAGGCGATGCTGAAGAAAATAAGCATGAAGGGTAATGTTGACATTGCCTTTGCTATAGTTAAGCAGTTAGTAACGTAGGCTGGACCAGTGTGGATGTGACGAATCGAGCCTGCTTTGAATTCCTCTAAACCATCAGCATCTCCGACTCTCAGGAAATAGGCCTGTCACACTCGCCTGATAGATTAAAATAGTCTCTATACATATATGTATTTAAGATACACTCGCCTTCCATTTGATGGCTGTCAAGACAGTGAGGCAGCAGCAGTGTGTGTGTGTGTGTGTGTGTGTGTGTGTGTGTGTGTGTGTGTGTGTGTGTGTGTGTGTGTCAATATGTGTGTATGTGTTTAACTCTGCAGTTCTGAATGTAACTGTGTGTGTGTGAGAGAGAAAGAGAGGGAATGAGGGTGTGTCTGGAGGAAGCATGCATGAGACGCAGGAGCTTACTTTGATTTACTGATCTCTCTCTCTCTCTCTCTCTCTCTCTCTCTCTCTCTCTCTCTCACTCACACACACACACACACACACACACACACACACACACACACACACACACACACACACACACACACACACACACACACACACACACACCTGACAGGCTACTCATGCATTTATAGATGAAAAAAATGGCCAGCCCGTTTGGAGGGGGAACCGGCTGGCCTGCAGACAGCGTAATCGCTTATAGATGGATCTTGTAGACAAATATTGCGCCGCTGCGGTAGAAATGCAATACGAAGGTCAAGAGCATACAAGAGAAATGGAAGATACCGAACGATGGAAAATAGAGTTCAAGTTATCTGGAAGGTGGAAAGCAGTAGTCGAGTGAATGAAACAGGCGGCCGGAGTGAAAAGAAAAGCTTAAAAGATGAAAATGAAATAGAGATGTTGAAAAGACCATCTGCACTCTTACACCATGCACACTGGAAAGCAGCCCAGTCGCCAGATTAGAAGGTTGGCAGTTTATGTTTCTGCAGCCCACTGATTCGTTTACAATTCTATACGTGCCACACAGGTATTGACATTTCTCCAATACGTGTCATTTCATGCTAACATTTTATGTTCATGACCTGACTTTCATATAGACGGTTGGACGGGATGGTGGTGGAGTGAAAGGCGAGACGGCAGCAGAGTCAGTGACCAAAGTTTGAGACTGTGTTTGAACATTTGTAACCAACACATCCAGTGAACAATGGAATATGTTGTTTGACAACATGTCCAAAACGACATGATATCAACCAACCCAACAGTGATGTACCGTATGCCATGCACTGTCCAGTCTGATTAAGATTTGATTATAAAACTACTTGGTTACACAGGAAAATACTGTTAATTTTTCTGTGGATGGTCTCTTTGTAAGCATGAAGCCACTGGGTCTTCTTAAGTAAACAGTTCCAGAAAGTTTCCCATGTTTGTGGTGAAACATGATCTTTTGATAACCCTGACCATGTGTTTTTTGTGCCTTAACCTCATGTGACCATAAGCACAGAGTTGTCATGATGTAATACTGAGTCTTCTTCCACGAGACCTGCTGGTGTGAATCAATTGTTTGTCCTTGTGTTCAATTTTTTTAAAAAGTGCAAATCATAAAAAAAATAACATACAATAATTTCATGTTAAAGGTCTTGAAGGGATGAAAGTTTGCAGGTTTTGCCACAGACTAGTTAATACATCACAAGTTTTAGTGATTCCCAACCAGAGAGGAGGAACTGCTCACTGAAATCAGCCATTCTGTGTTTGTAGGGAAATGTGCAGACTCTCAGCCCTCCGGGGATCTCAAGCATAATGATTTTGTCAAAAAAAAAAAAAAAAAAAAAAAGACCGTTTGAGTTTGCCTCTGTTTGGTTTCTCCGAAGTAGGGCGACCCACCTGGAATGTGGTATAAATCAAATATGGCTGCCGTGTGAAGAAAGCAAATTAAGGAATGAGTAGTCTGGAGGGGTTTGTGGCTTGTTTACAGGAAAAAAACCCTCAGTGTTTTGCATGCTCAGTAAGTATTGATGGTGAATGAAAGAGTTCATGTGCACGAGGTGGTGTGGTGAAAAGAAAGTAAGGAGGACGGAATGAGAGGCTGGTGAAGGAAAGCCGATGTACGAAAGGCATGAGAGATCAAGAGAGCAACAAAGAGGAGAAAATCAATATTTAATTTTGCAGGCAAACATCCTCACAAACAGCGCTGCACCTTGGCAGGTGATTCATTTGGTTGCTTCATTCTACATTTGAGAGAAAACGTGATTATTTTGCCCTCTGCTTTCCAATTTCCCCAGACATGAGAACTGTACGATGGATCCACTTTGTCTCACCTCGGCACCTCTCTGAGTGTTCTGCTTTGGCCTCCGCCGTTGGTTGATTATAATCTGTTGGTGATGAGTTGCAATCAGAGAAAATCAGCCAAATGTAATAATGAAACTAATCACTGTTCCATTAGTGTCATATATCCACCAGACAACATGTGTTATTGTGTATAATTTTGCACAGTCAGGGAAGAAACAAACAGTTTCGTGTCACCAGATCGTGTCTGATGATCAACTGGCAACATGGTAAATGACCAACTTCAACAGAGGTATGAGGGATGCCAATGACTATCAGATGTATTTTGTCACACTGACAATTACAAGACAGAAGAATATAAAATAACGTTCTTGAGTAAATGAATTGATGGCTGACATACTGTTTATATACATTGTCATTTTGATTAATTTGGAATTGTATCTGCAACTGAAGTCCAGTGTTTACTCTCCTTTATTTCTTTTTTCGTCTTAACTATCAACTGAAGGACATTTCAGGCTCTTTAGGTACTCAGTGGTTGCAGCTCATCGCCACATTTGTCTGCCTTTTGCTTTTAGTCTGGTTGTGTTTCTATCTGAGTCCTTTTATCTTACCAAAGTTTTAGAAGCAAAGTTTATTCCGCTGCCTCCTCACAAGGCTCCTCCTTTTGAAAACTGCAGCTGCCGCATACCTAAAATGTTAGGATGTAAATCTTTCCCCTCTGGAACTGTTGAGCCAAAGGCTAAAAGAGAGTAAAATAACAATGAGGTCCTCAGTAAAATATTAATGAGTGTTGGATATAACTGAGGCCACAGATTCTGTCTCATGAGTGTAATGGCCTTTCAAACCAGGTCAAGGCAACACACACACACACACACACACACACACACACACACACACACACACACACACACACACACACACACACGCACACTACAGATGGAAACATGTACAAAAAGAAATGCACAGATCTCAACGTCTTGATGTGTACCGTAACGCCTCTTTTGGTTTGCGAGCCTTCGTTGCAGCAATATTGCGGAGTGTGTGAAAAAGGCTGTAGAGGGAAAAGGACGGTTCTCTTTCCTGATCTGTCCATGGGTCTGTGGATTTGGGTGCACTCAAAAATGTGGAACAACAATCTGAAGAAACAGCCTTTAAAAGTTCAGGTGCAGGTGAAATGGATCGAAGTCTACTGCTGTTCAGTTGCATTCAGTGTCAACATTGCAGTTGGAAATATGCAAAGTTTCTGTTTAAGTGCGGTTCAGGAGCTACAGCAGATACTCTAGCTTTTCCTCATCAAACCTTTAATTATGTGCCTGACTTGATTTTGGGATACTACGAGCACACAATATTTATCTGCTTTAATTCTACAGGGCAAAGAAAACTTTATCACCTGCACCACTGAGCAGGCTTTTAGTTGTACAAGCTCTCTCTTGAAGTTTGAAAGCACTTATCATGAGTGACAAAAGCTTCTGCAAAGTGAAAATAATGTAATAATCATCTAAAGGCTCTCTACAGATTCAGTAGAGTGAGTTGGGTAAACAAATATGAACGCTAATTGTGTTTTTATGATAGTCTGTGCTCTGAGCCTCCAATAATAAGAACTAATAATCTGAGAAGCGTCGGCAGCGAGTTCTCCAAAACATCACTGAACATATCTGAGGATCACAATCGTATCAGTGACATTGTGCTTGCAGAGGGGAGGTGATCCAGGGCACCTCGCACAAACACACACAGAGTCAATCAGAGCACTTATCTGTGAAATGAGTTGTTCTCAGTGTGACTCAAGAGACCAGCCGAGGCAGCGAGCATCCACACACTCTCGCTTTGATTTCCTCTACATGTCACATGGCAAACACAGTGTCAGCTGCAGCTACCTGCCTGTGTGTGTGTGTGTGTGTGTGTGTGTGTGTGTGTGTGTGTGTGTGTGTGTGTGTGTGTGTGTGTGTGTGTGTGCGTGTGTGTGTGTGTGTGTGTGTGTGTGTGTGTGTGTTCCACAGCTGTCTTCTGCCCTCTGCTGATTGCACCACACATCTCCGAGATGACTGACAGCAGGGTTTGGGTTGCAGAAGTTGATGCAATAACAAACTGGAAAATCAAATTTTAAGAGATGATTAACAAACTCTAGAGCGACAATTCCATGCTCGAGGGTCTTTCTGTGCATTTTCACAGCAACTAACATGTGACCAAGACTGATTCAACAATATAAGGAATGGCAAAGGTCTATATTCCACTTTATGTACCACATTGTGGAGGAGAGAAAGAAACGTGTTACCCTTAACAGTGTCACTGAGATTCACTGAGCTGTGACAGTAAGTAACAATAAGTAGCTGCCATTTCACACATGGTTTGGGAAAACTCACTCAGGTTTGTGCTACTAAGAACATGTTGTAACTGCAGTTTCAATTGCAGGAAGCATAAAAAAAAAATGAGTTTAAGAGACCACATGGTTTTGTGTTTTATCTCAGAGCTGAACAGTCCCACACTGCTTCTGACAGTAACTACACAATCGTGATCTGAGACTTGTTGATATACTCATATCATGATATGACATGTGTTGTCTTATATTATTGTCTTATATTATACTGTCTGCATTACAGTATAGTGGTTTAGGCACAAAAAAACACTTGGTTAATGTTTGGAAAACATCACATGTTTGGCTTAAAATACCAGTTTTGGATGCCATGAACACAGCTGGGGATGTCCTGTGGACTCCTTAAACATATGTATATCAGTAGTGGCACGATTGCAAATGTTGCAACGCAAAGGCAGTACTGCCTTCTACTTGAGCAATTAATGCACCAACTGTAATGGTATTGGATCATGAAGTTTGTATCTGGAGAGACATTTTGTGAAAGTGAAATACATCTGTCAACATGTTTAAACTTTGCATCTGTCCAGAGCAAGAACAAGAGCAGAAAATCAGAAACTTCATCATGTTTGTATTTCTGGTTGTTTTTGTAAGAATTAATTCAAAAGATTGCCAGTTTAATAAAACACCCATGTGTTATCCAGAGATGAAACATAAAGAAACATAAAACACATTTAATTTCCCTCAGTCACAAATTCATTCTGTTATTATTTGCCAGAGCTTTTCTGTTGCGTACTTCATCTCTGCTTCATGCATTACGCTGTTTTCTTTAATTGCTTTTACTTTTGTGTCCAAGCTGTCAGTCCTGCAGAAAATGAACAAGCAGACACTTAAAGGCCTCTTCTCCTGCCTTGTAGATTAGACATATTAGACTTGATGTTATTAGGCAAACAGCAGGTTTGTTTTCCAGTTTTCTGTCTGAGCTTTGGAGCTGGGCTGTCAAGATTTTAGACAAATGGCTGTGAAAAGTGTGAGAGAAAAACATAAAAAAAAAAAAAAAAAGTTCAGCTCCACATCCAGCCATCCATAAACAGTCAGGTGGGTGATAGATGGGCCTATTTACTCCCTCGGAGAGAAGGATGGAAAGACGGAAGGGAAAAGGCAAAGGAGAGGAAAGCAGAGAGAGATAATGAGACAGGAGGAGCAAGGAGAGAAAATGATGGAGAAAAAGATGGAGGAGGATCTTGATGGTGGGATTGAAAAGGGAAGTGTGTACAGATGTGAGGAGGTGATGGAGCATAAAGAAATAAAACAGACAGGAAGGAAGTCACTAAAAGACGTAGGTGGAGTGAAGACGATTAAGATAAAAATGGTCCTGATGGCAGGAAGAGAACAACAGAAAAAAGACTGAGAGGAAGATAAAATGGGAAAAGAGAGAAAGAGAGAGAGAAAGGGTTCTAGATGAAGATGAATAAGCTCAGGCATGCTGACAGATGCCTCAATGTTATTACAAAGGAGATTAAAAAAAAAAAAAAAATCAAAGACAAAGTCATCTGTCATCTGTGGGCAGCTTTACATTTTACATGCTGTTTTTCTACACAGCGTCAGGGTCTCATTAGCTAATGACAAGCCTTCCTGTCCCGATGGCAATTTTTTAACATGTCTTCTCTGCCAATGTTCCATCCTGATGCCCAAATTAATTTTATTTGGCATCAAAACGTCTGCAAAGATGGTAAGAGCATCAAACCCAAATGCTCGGTTGGTCTGCAATTTGCAAAGTAAAGATTTAATCTGACCCACAACTTCCCCTACAGAAGCTTTTTCGCTGAAATGGCCTTTGGCTTTAATACTTATAGAACCAATTTTGTTTCCACAAGAATAAAAGTACAAGAGAACACTCCCACAAACAGACAGTGCAGCCTCTGTGGTGAATGATTCTCACTGTGCAGGGATATTGAGCCCTACGGGTAGCGACGTGGTCTAATCATAGAAAGCTAGATTTGTTCTGCTTCCTGTGTGAATCACACAGCACGTTAACAAAAAAGTCCTGACGACACTCCAAGATGAAACAACACCAGTGCTCCAATTTACTTGCAAAACCGACCACTCAACTCCAACGAGAACATATAAACAAGTCAAACCTTAAAGTGTGACCCTGAATTTTCTCTCATTTATCAAAATCCACCCCAACTTGTAAATGAAACACTACAAGTGGAGATCCAGTCAATTAACTGGTCACTTTAGTTCACTGTGTCCATTTCCGTACATCCACTGCAGCCACTCCAATAAGTATTCTCACTGTGAAGGGATATTGAGCCCTGCAGGTAGCAATGAACTCCAATCACAGACAAATAGATTTGTTCCATTTCCCATGTGATTCAGCACATGAACAGAAGAATATGACAAAAATCAGCAATGAAAGAAAATCTTTACTACAATGTACGTAAAAGATGATGCCAGTGATTAGAGGGCCACTGTTGCAGTAGGTGGGAGGACATAACATCTTTTAGGCAAATGGATTGTGGAATTGTGTGAAGCATAAAACTTACCTCTGCCACTTCTCTTCCTCCCAGGGTGTGTCCCGACAAAAGAGTCCTCCGGGGATGCGGACACCTTTTATTAGTTCCACTTGGGGGAGCAGGAGGAAGCAAGAGGAGGGTAGGTAGAGCGGAGTTTGACTGGTGGTTTTTAAATGTAAACATATGTAAATTAATATGATTATTTATCAAGGTGATTTTGGTGGGTTTATATTGATTGTATTTATGTTTAGTGGGGATGTTTAAGTCTATTTTACATTTAGGTGGTGCAGGAAAGATAATGGTACATGCCAATTAGGGAAAGGAGGTGCTTGGGGTGTTTAAGTGGGTCATTTGGAGGAAGATGCAGTTGAGTGAGGATGTGAGTAAACCTGTCGTGCTGAATATAAAATAAAAGAAATGTCACGGGCTGAACCTCATCTGTCTGGGTCTCCTATTTCTGGTGGCCTCGACTGCTCAGACAACCTGACAGTATTAATATATTGTATCTAGAACCTGGGAGGATTCTTCTTCTTCTTCTTCTTCTTCTTCTTCTTCTTCTTCTTCTTCTTCTTCTTCTTCGTTGGCTACATATATGAATGCCACTATGCAGTGTGTTACATCTGCGCCTGCATGGTTATAGATATTGTCATATGGTGAACTGATCTTGCTGTTTGTGTGACTACACATTTCTGCATTGTTTGCCCTGCCAGCTTCTTCGTCCAAAGTACGGATGAGCCATATGTGTGAGGGACCGCTACTGTTAAGTGAAATTTCAGGTACATCCAAGAGCATTGTATTTCAGGTTAGTGGAGGCAGAGTTTCAGTGTTACAAAAATAGTTAACGTGATAAGCAGAACAAGGACAAGAATGTAGGGCTATTAAAGTCTGCAGGCCCAGTTCCAATGTATTTAACTTGCCTTTGGCTGAACACTCTTTTGTGGAAGAGACACTCACGCACTCTTTTCCTTGGAGCAATTTCTTTTTCTTAATTAATTCTTAATGTACTACTTTTATCGTCCTTTCTTGAGTTGTCTCTCTCATTGACCTGGTTGCTCCACCTTGTCAGCAGATGGAAACGATGAGACCTCGGAGCAATTTTGCTGCTCCGTCACCTTGTTCATTCCAGCATGATAATGACAAGATGTCCCATAGTGTACTCTTAACACACTGACAGATATATATAGGAGCAGATGAATGCACATTTACAGCTGTATTATAATGTCCTGATGTACATACAGACACAGGTTACAAGAGGTTAAAGTTGGAAAAGACCAGCAACTTTAACTGGAAATCTGTTCAGTAAGCCTCCAGATAAACAAATGTTAGCACACAAACCCTGCCAGTAAAAATCTAAGGAGAAAACTCCTTCCATCATCTGACAGTATTAAGAAATGATTCCACAAGTGTCTGATTTCATGAAGTGGATTATTGAATCTAATTCTGTGTGACTGATTATGCCTATTATGTTCCATGGAGGCAGCAGGAGATGTATTATCACATTAGCAGGATTGCAAAAAAAAAAAAAAAAAAGAACTAAAACATGTTTAGAAATCTGGAGCATTAGTTTTTGCTTATTCTATCTGGCATAATAACCTCATACAATCTTCTCTTATCTCTTATTTTCTGCTATTGGCAGTTTACTGATATGAAACGAAACACCACAGTGAGTGTAAAGATGTGTGTCATCAGCATATTAATGGTAATTGGTAACAAGGGAAACCCCTCAGAACACATCAATTTGGGTCCACAGCTAAGTCAATGATCCACGTTTCCCTCAGCCACAGCTGGTTTTTCTTCTGTGTATCTTTCTGTCATGTCATGCTGGGCAGGAAGTATTCAGACACAGATGGATTGTCACTGCTTGTGGCCACATACAAGGGTGTTGACAACAGAGTGAAGACTTGTCCATAGTCCATATACACTCAATGTATGTGCAGCGAAAAGACAAAACAATGAGAGATAAACTGTGTTGAGCAGCAGAGTTGGTTAGTAATCCTCACAAGTATACAAATGATAAAAGGACAGTTATTCTTTTTATCTTATCTCCTAGTTCGGCTGATTCACCTAGATCGTTTTGGTGTGAGTTTCCGGGTCTTGGAGATATCAGTTGTAGAGACAGCTGCCTTACCTCACATATAATGGGAGTAGATGGCACTCAGTTGGTGGTGAATCATGACCCCCGGTAACAGATCTAATTGTGAAGCAGTTTCAGATAAGAGCTATTTTCATATCCAACAACAGAGGGAGGCATGCAACTACTCATGGACGAGGTACTAGCTAACTAAGCTAACTGAGCTAGCTAACATTCAGAGATGGGAGCAATCGGATCCAATGTTGGTATCAGGCTCTGTAGCTGTCGGTAAATAGACTGATGCCACCAATCTAGCTACCAATCCAAATTTCATAGCCTGGTAGCCAAGGATGCTAAAGCTATGCAGGGCTCAATATTAGCATGTTGCTACAATCTTCTCATCCATGAGTATATTTACATTTCCTTCCCTCCTGCGTGGTGATAATGGTTAGTGGGTTTAGTAGAACAAAAATAGTTCCAAAATGAAACTGCGCACAACAAGATCTGCGGATTGCCTTGAGTAAACACACCATAATTTGTAGACGATTTCAGCACCACTAGCCGAGTGCTGCTTAGCTCCAAATCTAAGAGAAGGCAGACATAGATGGATAAACAGAAATGTGTATTTTTGATTTGTCACATGTCAGTGTCAAAAATATTGCCTCAGCCAGCTTCACTTTGAAGCTATGCAAAATTGCCTTCTCTAAGCCTTACAGCACATTTTCAGCTATATGATTTATGAATGTCTCCTCATGTTGTCTTATCCTGTTGACACTGGACATCATAGTTTGAGGCAAATCCTGATTTGGCAATGTCTCTGTTTTCTTCCTGCCAGAGAAGTTTGGCTGTGTACAAAGAAAACTAACAGTGGGTTATATAATGGATGGGTCAAATTATTGTCACCACAGAAAAATCACATTATGCTAACTATCCATATGCTAATTAACATTATGGTAATCCCTTGAAATAACGCTGGCTCAACCTAGACCCTAGATCATCTGTGTGTGTGTGTGTGTGTGTGTTGGACATTCTGGTTCCTCAGTTGTGTGACTGTGTGTTTGTGCAAGTGTAATGCTACTGTAAAAACTGTTCCAGAGTCAGTCACCCTGTATTAAACCTGTGTCCACCCGGTAAATCTGCAGTCCATGCACGGAGCCGGGATCGGCCTATAATCCTAATCCTCAAATCTTATTTTTGTGGAAATTTTGCATTCACCAAGGCGGAAAGAGGGTGTATGTGTGAGAGAGAGAGACAGGGAGAAGAAACAGACACAGCTAGAGAGAGGACAGGGATGCTCAATATGCCTCTTGTGCACTAATCTTACAATATTAAACGAACATCAGTTAATCCTGATCTTAATCCTGTTCAGTATGACTTAGCTGTTGGAAAACTATGATATACACAGACATTTTCCACAACCAGTAGGCTTATATACGACTTCTTGTGATGTAGTAACTTCATACCCATCCGATTAGAGATTTTTGCTGTTGGATCATGCCTCAGTTGGTTGCAAGAAAAAGTCTGAAGGAAGTTCACTGCTTTTAGTAATCTCTAAATTTTCTGTAGCCTGTAACATCCCTCATATGCTGATGCAGCAATCTTCTTTATGGTGCATATTTATGGTTGTGTTGATTAATTAAAGCATTCTTTTAATCATAAACTACAGCGCGCTGTCCAGTCAATTTATGACTTTAACGAGCAGACATAAGGCAGCAGAAATGCTATTAAAAATATCCCTTCACCTGCCACACCCTGTGTGTTTGTTATTCAGCGAAGAGGAAAAGCTAAAAAAAAAAATGGAATAGTTGGTGTCAAGGTGGCGTACAGAGTTCAGTCTTCATCTCACTCAGTGTGTCTCCTCTTCATCAGAACTATGAGGCAATAATGTGGAAGGGGAAAATGAATATTTCAGAGCTTATCTATCTGCAGTATATCGAGATTAAATTTTGTTCCCCGCACCCCGACAGGCATGACTGCTGGATCTGAAACAGCAGAGACAGATGTTCTGCATCATAACAAAACACAATCCGATGCAATAGTGGCTTTTGAAGAAAAGCAAAAGAAATGATTGCATAACCTATTATAATCACATTTTGATTCAGGACATGATTATGTAAAACAAACAAACAAACAAACAAAAAAAACAAACAATCAAAAAAAAAACCTTTACTTTATCTGAGTGTTGACATATGATTCACATACAGAACATAGATGTTCTTACACAGTGGAGCAGTGTAAATGTTGTTCTGAAGGAAAAAGAATCTACAAATTGTTGAGTTAGAGTTAGAAGAGTACCAGACTGAAATTGCCTGTAAAACGGACAAGTGTGTAGATGATGAAGTTAAATTTCCCCAATTACTGCTGCAGTCTCATTTAGCCAGTTAATGAATTACGTTTTTCAAGACACGCTTTTACGTTCACAAGTGACGTCTTCACTGACATATTTTATGTTGCAGAACCAAATGTGAAAAGCTCTTAATCTTGTGTTAATCACAAACCTTATTTCAAGGTTTCGAGGGTACCAGAAGTGCAATAAATACAAAATCTAGGACTCATTCCTGTGATATTCTATTTGGTCATAACTCTATTTGGTGATCAGTCTAGTAGTTGGTGAGTAATTTCACTCAAAACACCAACCTCATGATGGTGTTAAAGGAAAAGTCAGCAGTAGGGATCATCTTCTGGGGACCATGACTGTCTGAAGAAAATGTGATGGCAATCCACCCAGTAGATTTTGAGATATTTTGAGATATAAACACCAACCTGATGCTGGTGGAAGAGGCTAACAAAAACCAGAATGGATCATCCTCAGGAGACCACGAATGTCTGAAGAAAATTTCATGGCAGTCCAATGATAGATGAGGTTTTTAGCAAAAAGTCAAACAAATTCACCTACTGGTAACGCAAAGTCAAGGCAGAGGATCACCAAAGTCAGTGGAGATCATCCTCTGAGGATCATGAAAATTAGCAGAAATTATCATGACAGTTCATTTAGTAGTTGTAAGATATTTCAGTCTGGACCAAAGTGGACGACCAGCTGACAGGCCACTAGCATTGCTAATAAAGGAAGCAATTTTCTTTAACCACACTGTTAATTTCCACCGTCCCCGACCCCCCTATCTAAAGCCCCATTTCAAATGCCAATTAAATCTTCATTCCTGAACTGCTCATTTGATTATGATCTGTTATCATCGTAACTGACCATCGGCGAAGCGTGACGGTTGATTCAGATTTCATGTATAATTCCACCGAACATCTTTTCTCCTGGTCTGACCAGAATACAGTCATTAGCAACGGTGAGCTCACACATATCCTGATAGGTGCTCACACATTTACATATACGAGCAGATATTTTCAGAAAAAGAGAATACTGGCAGAGCAAAAGACTTCATCTAGAATTATAGCAGGCTTTATGTCATGTCTAAAATGGTGGAAAGGCTGTTCATATTGTACATTAGTCAAGCTGAGTAGAGCTTTTGACAGACTTTTTTTTTTTCTGTTTGCCACCACTCAGCGGCAGACTCTTTAATCACAAAGTACAATAAATGTTGAAAGTTGACACATTATTATACGACTTGCCTGGCAGAAACCATATTTTCATGCAAATTAAGATGCATTGATCCATAAGAAGTGGAAAGGCAACATCAAATTTCATGAAATGTCTCCTTGAGGTCGTTAAGTTCTCTTCAGCATTAAGTTTTTGTCAATAAACAAACGTCTAAAATGATTTACTGTCAACTGGCGGCTATTTAGAGACACATTTGATTTGCTAATGAGGCAGAGATACGAACGCTTGTATGAAAATTTAGCTTGGACAGGCGCATATCACCAACACAACATAACTGAGACAAGCAAACATCAGATTACCTTTTCCTCTGTTGGGGAACACGACACGTTTGGAGGCCCGCAGTGTTTTCTAGAGAGAAATGGTTGACTGGTGTGATAGACACAGCGAGTAGATCATTCACACCTACAATGAAAAGATCAGACTTTAATAATACAATGCTCAAAAACCTGATGTTCTGCCTCTACTCTAATAGTTCTGTATAAATGCCACATATACTGTGCAGTGCTGCCCACAATAGCTCCACTTATCACAGAGGTGACAGGCACATAATAACATGGCTCTATGGCTAATGGCTCCCACACACTCAGGGCTTAAAATGTATTTCTCTCTGACTATATAACTCCGGCTCCCCTCCTTCTCAAACATGATGGGATAATACATCCAACAAAGGCAGTGATTCATGGGTAATGACTAGCATCAATGGACTTTTTAGCCTGCAGCTAAAACCTTAAAATTGTTTAGTTTTTTTGCTTTCAATATTATCACACAGCATTTTATTTTTATTTAGACATTATTTAACCAGGTTATTCCCATTGCTAATCGGATAAAACATTTTCACACAGACAATCTGGACTCAATTGATTTCACTATCGTTTTAAAGCTTATCAGCGGTACATTATTCAGAAGTTTAAGTTCTGTCTGTAGACTTTTCCATGCAGCAGATGCCGAAAAATCAAAAAGCTTTGTTTCCCGATTCAGTTCAGACTGTAGGAACAACAAATTGCAAAACCTGAAGAGATGGAAGACTGTGATTTCCATATTTAGAGTTTAAAAGAGAATATATGTAAATAGGGAGTTTACTAAGAATGGCTTGACCTAAACTTGAGAGATAAAGATTCGGTCTTGCTTTTTGTGCTGGAATATTTGATTATTCAAATTGTCAAAGCTTCGGATATTCTGCTGTTGATCAAAACTGAAGCTCCAGAGCCTAAAAGATGGTATTTGGGACCAACCAATGGATCGGCTCATATAGGCTAGAACTTTGGCATGACTTTAAGCACATGCAGCCATTGATGGATGTAAAAGAGTAATAAGTTCCATACTGCACCTCACAGGTCCACACAGGAGTTGTAATAGTATTTGCTAACCTTAAAACACAGTCACATAGTGTTTCTAAAATCAATATTATGTTTCCCCCTTGTGATTTACATCCTACAGAAATCAAATAGATGTACTATATTGTCTTGTCTGAAGTCAGTGGTAATTGTAGCGTGTCCTTCAGCGTTTCATCCTGCCAGGTAGTTAACTGTGTTCCCCTGCTGTCCCAGATG